>NC_086236.1:36104696-36704696 GCF_036321145.2 Pelmatolapia mariae | reverse complement strand
TTGGCAACACATAAATGGGAAGCTCTGCGTTGCCAGTTTTACTGTCCATTAGCTTTGTTTTGTAGATGGAAGCCATACGTGTCTGTTTATGTTGACAGCTGAATGTGAGGTCACACACAAAGCCTGCTTATTAAAGAGGGACACTGATGTGTAAGTGTTGCTTGCAGCGTGAGTGCTGAGCCGTCAAAACAGAGGGTAAAAGGAGATGACCTCAGACTATTTTTCTTTGAAACGTGTCTGATGGGATGTAGGAGCCAGGTGATAGCAAGGTGAGGTACGGGAGAGGTGGGTGTTCTAGCAGGTCATGGCCCTGGTGAATCCTTGGTGTGTATCAGCATTACTTGATATATTGTTTCTTTTCTTCTGACAGCACTCTGTGAATGTGCTTCATTAATTTCTGTTTGGCTGTCTGAGGAAAATACAATATTGATGTTTTAGAAGATGATTATTTTTTTCATGTCATCAGTTTGACTGTGAATAATTAAAAAATGTATGACTATGCATTAGCCTTTGTGGTTTAGCTGTTACAGCTTTACTCTGGAGCTGATCCGTGAAGTGTTCTCTGCTAATTGTGTTGGGATAAATTTGGGGGGCGGTGCTGCCTTGTTGCTCGTGAGCATAATTGGGCTAATTGATGTTTTATAAGAGCAACAGATGCGACGGCTTAAAAGGAAGTTTCACATGAGCTGCACAACTTCTCGTAAAAGACTCTCTGTATGTGCGAGTGTTTTGCTCCTTGTCATCAGTACGTCACGGTCTCACTGCATTTCCCTGTTTTTGCTCTCCTGCAGATACAAATTAGTGAAGCAACGAACAGCCAATAACACGGGCCAGCCTCAGTCAGCTGGCCAGCCATCCCAACCTCCGACCAAGCACAAAACTGGAGGAGAGAAGCCAGAGAAGGGTGACAAGCAGCAGAAAAGACCCCAGACACCCTTCCATCATCGCAGCCTGGCCAGCGACGAAGCAGCCATAGACACAGAGGCAACAGCTGGACAACGGTTGGCCCTGAGGAGTCAGGATGGAGCAAGATTTCCTAGTATTCGCTCTGCAGATGTATCTGCCATCCAAAAAGCCCCCCAGCTCCACAGTGGGGGCGTTAGCACTGGGCCATCAGAACAGGCCAACTCCCCTCAGCCCCCACCACTTAGTCCCCACCCCTGTGAACGCAGTGAGGAGTCAGGGGAGGGCATGAAGAACCCTTCGACCCCCAATAGCCAACACTTTTACCAGCCGCAGCCGGAAGCTTGCCTGGTCGGGGTGAAGGGCAGCAGCGAGGAGCAAGGAGGGCCAGAGGCTCTGAATCAGCACTTCCAATCCCATCAACCCAACCCCCACCCCGGAAGCTCAGCCTACTCCGAGCCTCCTGAGCCTACCGTGTATGTGGGTGCAGCGATCAACCTGGAGGACGACAGCTCCCACGCACCATGGAGGTTATTCAACTTACCCCGAAGGAAAGAAGCCGAGCTGCCCACGCCACTGCTGCCTGGAGACAAGTTGAGAGAGGAGGCGGCCGCATCACAAGACAACCTGGTGTCGGTCACAGAGTGAGTGGCAATTACATTTCAGTCACTGTCACCGTTCAGTGGCCTCTGTTTGGGAAAGCCAGCTATCCCAGCTTTCCTACTTTGTATGAGGTGCCAGTGAGCCGCTTTGAAGCACTTTCAACAGCCCAGAAAAAAATAGTTTAAAAAAATAATAACACATCTGCCTCCTCTTTCCTCACCCTTGCTCTCTCAGATTGCTGCCCCTCCTATTCCTCCTGTTCAGTGTAACGCTTAGCTACACACAGCATGTTAATCTCCTGCTTTGTGACCTTTTGACTTCATACATCACCAATATGCAGGGCTAGCACTACTCATTGATTCCTACACACAAACACAAGAGAGCAATGAGGGAGAGAGTAATGATGGAGTTGGATAAAGATAAAACACTGCTATTGTAATAGAGGTGGAGCTGATAAAAGTACTATCTGCTGGTTATCAGTTTGGCAGGTTCTAGAGAGAGCATTTGACTGAGCTACAGCTGCTAGTGAGGTATCACAGATAGTGGCAGCATGAAGGGTCCAGGGTGAAGATGCAGGAAGACCAGGGTGGCCAGAGAGGGAATTATCAGGGAAGTTATGCAATCCCGAGTGGGGCCAGCCACTTGGATGGCCTATCCTAGCTGTAATCCCCCCCCCCAGCTACAGCTCTGAATATTGGCTAAGCTCTGACCCAGGTCACTGCACACCATCACCTTGCATCAAAGCTGGACAGGCATGACAGGAGGACAGAAAAACACATAGTTGTTGCTGGCAGGGAAGGCCAAGGATAACGCCTAAACAGAATGAGCCCCTCCTTTCTTGTTTAGCGGCCAGTGGTTTCCTTCTTCTCCATGTCGTCCCGGGCTGTTACATATGATGAACACGTAGGCCAGAGTTCGAGCTACAGAAGAGTTTTTGATGAGTGGTACCGATGCAACAGGTGATAATTCTGTGTGTCAGAAAGAGTGAAGAGTGTGAGCTGTCAGAGCCACCGTGTTTTCATAAATCCAGCAGAAATGTAATTGCCTGACAGCAAACAGGATGCTTCTTCTGCATGACGGCTGTCAGAACCAGTTGCAGTCACTGCCATTTCTGTAACTCTAGTAAAAAACACTGGTACATGATGTCAGACCAAAACAGAGCAGTTGGGGCAGTGTTCTTTTCTCACCCTGTTCACACACAATCCCAATCATTAGTTAGACTGCTACTTTATGAAGATCTTTACATTAAACACTAGGAGTCACTGCGTTTTTTTATCCCCTGTCCAGGGTGATGTCTACGTCTAAATGGCCACTCAAGGTTTCCGAAGAACGCGTGCAGATGTATCGAGCCAGGAGGAACCAGCATCTTGCTGCTGCTGTAACAGATGGAGATCACGAGCCTGAGGTCGACCCCTACGCCTTTGAGGAAGGAGATGTCAAGTTCACATTCTCCAACAAGAAGGATAAGTCAGGCGGGGAGCGGGAGCCAGGAAAGAAACACAAGGTAAGGCCAGCCAAGTGGAGGAGCGAGGAATGCTCCTCAGCTGTTAGCAGGATATCTTTCATACGACTCTGGCTTTACTGCGTGCTGTAATGGATGCATTATGCCAACCTTGCTGTAAAAATGGCCCCTTTTGCTTATTGTTCTTCTGACAAGAACATCAGACAGTAAGCTGTAAGCTCTGCCTGCTCTCTATTACATTTTCTCCTATATGTCCATTACTTTATTTAGATGCATTCAGAATAGATTTTGCAACATTTTCAGAACTGAAAAAGTGGTACGCTGCAAACCAGCTCCCAGCTCTGCCATGTGCCATTTATTGGATGTTCTTCATTCTCTGATTTAGATCATAATTGCTTATTTGTATATTTGTGTAACAGTAATCTTTACAGTTATAATTGTAACTGTTGCAATCTAGATCTAAAATAGAACCTCTAACTGTGACCAGCACGGTATCCACAGCACCCTGTTATTATCATTTACTCACTTTCTTGTGTCTTTAGCTCTGTTTGCACAGGACAGGTACACTGACAGCACGTTGTATTAATAGTTTGTAAGGTAAAAATGCAGAGGGGAATGATCATGTCCTGAACATCTTTATGATTTTGGTGTTTTTCTCCTTTTTTTCTTTTTTTTGTCGTTGTTGTCTTCACTACATTTCCCATCAGTCTCTTTTCCTTTGAGATTTATGGCCGCTGTGCTGGTGAAAAAATGAAAGTTTAAACTTACAAAGTCAGGTGGGCACAGACTGGAGATCTATTCACAGATAAAGTGTAAATGATTATGGGAGATGAGATGGGTAGCGCGCACTCTTTTCACAGGCCCAGCTTATTTAGCACAATATTATGTCTGCAGCTTGTAGTTGTTTAGCGCCAAATTTCAGACTTTGCTTATCTCCGTGAAAGTGTCGCAAAACACACAAATGTTGCTGGTAGTTTCTAAATCCCATGAAGTCTCCCAGTCGCACTAATCCCATGTAAAAAGGACTTGTTCCAAAAAAAAAAAATTCCTTGTTGATTTTAATATAAATTCATTTTATACTAAACAACTTGTAACTGCAGCTTTTAAATAAATGAGGAGTAAAAACTGCATGAAGTGACATTAAATATAAATAGTCGAGGCATGTTTGAGGATTAAATGTGCTTAGCTGCTTTCCTCTGATCATCGTAATGATTATAAACCTGAGTCAGCAGATATTCCTATCAAAGGCAGATTATCACGTGAGACTTTTATCGTGATTTATCTGTGGATTTGTCACCTTGAAGCCCAGAATAGTTTTAATGCTAGTTTACCTGCTTAGAAAACAGCTGTGCGAGGCGGTTTGGCTGCTTTTAATCGCTCTTGTAGCCGCAGTCCATCGGATATATTACAGAAAGCTGCAGTAACCGTTTGAAGAAGGCGTGTTGGTGCGAAGCCTTTTTGAGCGTCACCACTTTATTCCAAGCCGTCCTTCACTTAGTTGCCTGGGGTGAAAAAGGGACAAGAGGGCTGATTTTAAGATCCGGGAGCAGGCGAGTTAGAAAATAGGCCATCCGCATCCTCAGCAACACTGCACTAAAAATAACAGGGCAACCACTTTCTGCATGCATCCGCTTTCACTGCCAAAGTCTAAATGAGCAGGAAACCATTCCTGAATCACTATTGTTGTTTGCGCCCAAAGGAACACCAGATAGTTAGCCTCTCCAATTTCCTTTGAGTTGTTGTGTTTTTCCTATTTGATCTGCCCTATTCCTCCTTCCCCTCCTCGCTGTATTCTTCTGCTCTGCTTCCGCCTCTTTGGCTTTTAGCTTCCGTTCCAGAGAAGGGCCACCTGTTGGCTGGTACGATTTTGAAAGGGAGATTCGATGTTTGTGTGTGTCCCCGTCTCCAGTGGGACGTCACAGTGCCACAAACCTGACTCACTGAAGCGTTGAGCCTTAAAAAGCGCACTCAACTATTTTCCTTCTCTTCTGTCTGGTTACGACCCCGCTGCACGCCCCCGATGTGTGCAGAAATGTGAGGGTGAAGGCAGCTCTCGGTGGAGTGAAGAGTCTCTTAAGAGCACTGTGTGCAGTGGAGCTCTTCCTCCGTCTGTCTGCTTTACTTTGTGTGTGCACATCCACCACATGCTCTGTGTGTGAGCGTGCACTGGTTATTTCTTAAACTAATAATTTTGTTGTCTTTCAGTTTGTTTTTGTTGTTGTTGTTTTTTCCCCTTGAGAGTCATTCATCGTTGTAGCTGCAATGAATTTCACCTCCTACCTGCCACATATTTAATCTAAACCTTCAGAATCTGCCTGTGAAGGATAACTTTACTGTGTCAAATTAAATCTTAATGTGAGATTAAGTCATTATTTTTAATAACGCTTATTTGTGGAGTCAGACATATTTACTGCTCATCAGACTATTAAATCACTTACTGGCGGCTCATCTTGTGAGACGGAGAAGAAAACTGGGCTGCTTTCGAGTCTTTTGCCAGATGCTAACACACCTTCCCACCCAAGGCTATGCTATTGATAAGGGGTTAAGGTGTCTTTGTCGCCTATAGATTGCAGCCTTGGTGGGGATGTTGTGCGCTGCCGTGGATTGGGCCTCTAAGGGAGACAGATTAAAGCCTGCGTTACTCAGAGAAAACCCTGGAGCGGAATGAAATCAATGGCCGGGACATAACATTGCTGTTCCCCTCTCAAACTGCTCAGCACACAGTGTACACACAACACCCCACAAGAGCACGCTGGCACAGAAGGCCAGGCCTCCCAGATATTGATGTCTGTGTAGGAGCCTAACAGGCCATTCCTTGGACCGTGATTTCACTCTGGGCTGCGCTGGAAATCTTATTTGCCTCAGCAGACACGAGAATCTACCGCTCCCTGTTTGTCTGCCTCTCTCCAGTTTTCTCTCCCACTGTACTTTTGTTATTGATAGGTTGAATTATTTTGCACATTGATTGGATAAGGTAGCATGTGGCTTTTGAAACGGTTCTCTTTGTGTTTTTGTAGTTCATCAACTTTATTTGTACGTTTTCTGAATCACAGCTTTGGGCTTAAAAGATTTGACACGCCTGTAACCATGCAGTAGTGTGAGAATTTCATTGATGTCGGTGCAATTTAATTTGAGAATATTGTTTAATGAAGCTATGAAACAGCGTGTCAGTAACAGTTCAGTGTTTGTGTTGGTCTAAGCAGCCAATCTCTTTTCTCTCTCACAGGGTGAGGATGGAGGGACCGGTCCATCAGATGGTAAGCAGCCTGTTCCATTTTCCAGCATCACCTCAACACACTCAGTTGTACTGTTGCTCTCAGAAGACCGACATAGTAACTCCAGCGTTTTTCATTTTAGTATTCAGATGGATTTTGGCGAGCCACCACAGTGAATGAAACCTGTTAGCTACATTTTCCAATATGTCAATAGAAATTAATTTACCAAATAAGTAACATTCATTCTCAATTACTTTTAATTTAAATCTCATATAACAGATTTGTCATGCTGAAAGCATTTCACTAATTGAATTTTTGAAGAAGAAAATCTTGTTCGTGGATTGAGTCCATTCAGGGAATTCTAACTAAACAATCGCAGCTCAGAGCAACGTTGCTGCCTTCAGTGGATTCTCAAACAGCCGCCGTCTACTTATGGAAAGAGAGTATTTACAGCAGTGTTTGTGTGCTCAGATCCTCAGCGTGCAGCGCCTCACAACCGCGTGGCTTCCACCAGCCTGATCCACGAGACGGACCTGGTGGTGTCCATCAACGACCTGGACAACCTCTTCAACTCAGATGAGGATGAGCTGGCGGTCAGTAGAGATCTTGAGTGTGGTATTGTGTGTCTTTCACTTTTGTGCCAGAGCGGTGGTACCTCTGATATTTACAAGTCATTTGTGTGTGACTAATACCAGGAATGAATTAATAGCTATATTTACTGACTCTCAAAGATACAGACTTTATCAGGTGTGTTTTATTCTTTTTTGTCCCTCTCCCTCCTACAGCCGGGTTCCAGGCGACCAGTGAATGGAACGGATGGGATATTTGGCAACAAGGAATCCAAATCATCCATCTTGGATCCTGTACCCTGTATGTATCGCTCAGTCTCCCACCACTGATGTCTCTCTTGCCCCCCCCCCCGGTTAATGTGCCATGCCTCCTTAGGCTCCAAACACAGATGTAGAATCAGATTGGTCGCACCTGTGAGGCCCCTGAAAATTAAGAATTATACTCTGAGGTTTTGCCAGAAGCCACCTGAGACATAAACACAGTATTCCCCATGCTTAGTATTCAGCTGAGGTAAAAGGTCTCATATCCTTTAATCCACTAAATGAAGTTCATGTTTTACAGCTCAAACACAGTTGTTGCTCAGACTGGATTTGGCCACCTAGTGGTGAAAAGTGTGACTGTTCGCTACCGGACAGCTTAGAAACATGCTGCTGCTGGAAGTTATTGGTTTGTTAGTCTGAGGTCAGCTGCAGCCGAGATTTTCTGTTTTCTTTCTGGCAAAAACAAAATATGTTTTTGTTGCTTAGTGTTGGTTGGAGCACTGGGACACTAGAGCTTTTTAAAGATGCTGTATATTTCACTGTGAGGAAAATTGGTCTCAGATCAACCGTTGTCTTTAGTTTTATGTACAGTCCAGGGCCGTGGCCTTTACTTTAAATTGTGTGTTGTCTCCCAGATGCATCTCACAATAGCAAAAATAGTTAGTTGTTGGATATTCCCTCAGCATACTGTGGCCATCTATTTATTTAACCTCTTCACCAGGATTCTGCTGCAGACTTATCTTTATGTAAATGCAAGAAATATAAAAAGGAGCTGCTGGTTTCACTATCATCTACCTTTGCAACAGCTGAGTTTCAACAGCCCAGCTGAATTCTGAAAATAGTCTTGCATTGAATACCTAATGCAAATGCAAACTTTTCCTCACATGAGGGTGATAGTCCTGTTAGAGGAATTAAAGGAATTAAACATTCATTGGTTTGATAGTCACATAGCTATCTATAGCTGCCTGTAACACCACCATGGCTGTCATATTTGATTACAGAAACATAAAACATGCATCAGCAGGCACACTGGCAGAATGCTTAGTAACACTTAAAGCTAAAATTGAAACATTTTTTGTGAAGCTATTTCCAAAATGTGTAGTTACTATCTTACTAAATGGTTTGTGAAGTGCAGTTTAAACATAGGATATAGAACTATAATTACTTTTATCCCCAGTGTAAGCTGTGTGATAACAGCAGTAGTCTTGCAATAGACGTTTGCCTTAAACCTCCTGCATTTGTTCCTCTTCAGACACGTTATAGCCTCAGTCTGACCTACATCGTTACCCTCTTGTTCTTCTCTTCTAGGTTCAGATCATCTAATCCAGATGTTTCCCACGCCTCCCTCCCTGGAGCAGCACATCATGGGATACTCACCTATGAACATGTGCAGCAAGGAGTACTGCACCATGGAGCCCAGCACGGGCATGACAACAGTGGAAGGCCCTTCAACTCTAGGAGGGCACTTCAAGATTGAGGTGGAGGAGAGCTTCTGTAGCCCTAAGCCATCTGAGATCAAGGTGGGTGTGAGCGGTTGGTGTGTCACTTACAACTGACTGACTCTGTAGGGAGGATTTACTGTCAGAAACTGTAGATGTCAAAGCTGGTGATTATTGGTGGATTTGGTTTTTAAAACAGATTCGGAATCAAGGGCCCATACTGCAATGTAATCGGCTGGATACCAAGAGCAAGAACAGCAATTTTTTTGTTGTGATGCACAGAATTTTGAATTTCTTGTCTGTCGCGCTTCAGAGGGCTCTTCTTGTAGGGTGATTTATGTATAAACGTGCAAAAACATCTGCTAGAAAATAAGGAAAAATTATCTTTTTTAACAAAAAATGTAATTGGCCCAGTATCAAAGTAATCTAGTGATATTTGTTTGTACTTTGATGCAAATATTGCAAACGGGATCTGGCCAGCACCAGTACTGAATGTCCTGATGAACAGATGAATGCCTGTGCATGCATCTGATTTGATTTTCTGCAGCACGTCCAAACAGAACATGCAAACTGTCAATAAATAACTGTGTATCAGGTAATATCTGAATGTGAAAAGAAGCTGCTGCAGGATTTGTTTGGGATGCTTGTGATTCATCTTTTGGATGTGTTTGTTTTTGGCTACCTCGCCCCCAAAGGACCAGACACAGTGATGCCTTATTTTCTGTCCATTTTGCAGGACTATTCTTTTGTGTACAAGCCAGAGCTGTGTCAGCCATTTGTAGGGTGCTCCATGTTTGCCCCGCTGAAGACATTGCCCAGTCAGTGTCTCCCACCTATCAAAGTACCAGAGGACTGCATCTACCGACCAAGCTGGACCATGGGCAGGGACATGCTCAACCCCGTGCCTGTGATGACCTACCTTAACAAGGACAGGTATGCTGCTCTACTATTCTATGATATTATTTGGATGTTTACCTTCAGGTGTGACTCTGTAGGTCTTTTTTTCTCTCTGTCTTTTGACAGTCAGTTGAACTAATTCAGATATGTCAGCCTGTTTGAAAGAATTGTTCTGATTCAGGGCTCTAGTTGAGTGTGGTGTGCGAGGAAGTGTGTACCCTGCTCTCTGTCTGTCCACACACCCTCTGGTCTATCCCTGGACACCACCTTAGCAGTCAGCTCAATTTCCCATGCATGGCTGCCTCAGGCGGAGCAGGGATACGAGTGTAAAATGCCTTCTTGGTTGAAGGCGAGGATTATAACCGGAGTGGTGAGATGAGCCCCCACAGCGGCTCCATGCCACCTAGCTGCTCATAGCAGCGTGCCGGCTATAGTAGATCTGTCAGTGCTGCTGTTGGCTACACACATGCAGCTCTGCTATTTTCCACACAAACATGGAAACTTATTTCTGACCATTTGGTTTTTCTGCCTTTCTTCAGGGCGGTCGACCCTCACATAGCTTTGTGTTTGCTGATTGCTGTCTAGGCTCTGTTGCTCCTCTTTTACAATGATGCACTTCTTATTTCAGTATTAACCAGTGTTACTTTACTTTGTGTGTTTGACTAATACATGCATATTGATAAAATGCATAACAAACCATGTAATTTTCTATAAATAATAAAAACCCTTTAAAGCAAATGACTGGCCTGGACCAAACACTAGTTGTTAAAAATACGAGACACGTTGCTTTTTACTTACAGGAAGTGCTCTTTCTCAGCTGGAAAGGTTGAATGATTTTTTTTTAAATTTTTTTAATTTTTTTTTCCACAAGAAGTCTTTTTTTTTTTAAAAGCAGAACTAATTGCATCTGTGGGGTTATACTTTTGCCTGATGATGCAGATCGTTTAAGAACATTTCTCTCTCGAGTACACTGGAGCATGACTGCAGATGTAGAGCATAACAAGAAAAGAAGGTGGTCAGTGTTTTTGGTTTTAAATATTTGAATAACTGTAACATTAGTAAGGTTTTGGTTTAAGTTATTGGAATGCTAAGCCCAGTCGAGCCTGAGTGGGTAGACAGAGGTGTCTATAAGCACTTTGTATATTGTTGCTATGGTGCTGCCTTGCCATCTGCATCCCATGGCGACTGTGTCCTGGCTGGAGAGTGTTGTGCTGGGACTTCCTTCTAATGGGTCTGCGCCAGGAGCTGTTCCCCCGACATGCAGCTAGGGACATGATGTGCTCACCCACCCCCACCCTTCTCTGGCTCTCTCACACACTCTCTCTCCCTCTGCTTCCTCACAGTTGCTTGCAAACCCAAAAATGTCCCTTACCTCAGAGGGATGCTTGTTGAAATGTTTATTGAATGTCTTCTCCCTCTGCTGCCTTTTTTTCCCCCCCCCAATACCCGTTTCTCATTCGCTCACTCCGGCATTCTTGTTCCCTCATGTGTAAACATGTGCGCAGTCTGAACCCACTCTGCTTTCCTTATTGTACTGAATGTTGGTGTGCCCTACTGCCTTATTACTCAAATTGTCTTCGCAAATTCAGCAAGACAGGTGGATGGCAGTATGCTGTTATCTCAAGCGGTGTACTGAATGTTACTGATCTGGCACCCAAGAAGAACCATGTTTTGCATACAACTGTGTGGTGTCTCCCATATTTTTACACCGCAGTTAGATTGCCGACGACCCTCTGTTCAGAAGACTCGTATACGTGAGACGTATCTAATTTGTGTTCTTTAATTTCTCTGCGTTTCTCAGTAACATCCCCAGTGTGGGCAGCACCATGGACCAAGAGTACACCCCTCAAACCCAGACGCCTTTCATGATCAACAGCGCTCCACCAAGTAACAGTGGTGGCACCGGCATCCTGCCCTCACCCGCCACCCCCCGCTTCTCCGCCCCTACCCCACGTACGCCTCGCACCCCCCGCACGCCACGTGGCCCCTCCAGCGTCCAGGGTTCAGTCAAGTACGAGAATTCTGACCTCTGCTCCCCAGCGGCGTCAACCCCCTCCACCTGCCGACCGCTGAATTCGGTGGAGCCGGCCACGGTACCCTCCATCCCCGAAGCCCACAGCCTCTACGTCACCCTCATCCTCTCCGAGACGGTCATGAACCTCTTCAAGGACTGCAACTTTGACAGCTGCTGCATCTGCGAGTGCAACATGAACATCAAAGGAGCGGATGCGGGCGTGTACCTGAGCGACCCGGTCAGCGAGGCCCAGAAACATTGCAGCTGTGGCTTCAGCGCCGTGGTCAACAGGCGCTATGGGAACGGCTCGGGCCTCTTCCTGGAGGACGAGCTGGACATCATCGGCCGCGGCACGGACATCAGCAGAGAGGCAGAAAAGCGCTTCGAGGAGCTGCGGCTTTCCTCGCTGGAGAGAAATGGAGTTGGGAGAAGCGACCATATCTCGGATGAGCTGATTCTGCTCCTGCAGGATCAGTGCACAAACCCCTTTTCACCCATTTCAGTTCTGGAGCATGACACAGTGACTCGGGGGCCAGGCGGGGCTCCTATACCCCCATGT
This sequence comes from Pelmatolapia mariae, assembly GCF_036321145.2. Taxonomy (NCBI): domain Eukaryota; kingdom Metazoa; phylum Chordata; class Actinopteri; order Cichliformes; family Cichlidae; genus Pelmatolapia; species Pelmatolapia mariae. Next base: position 36,692,774 of record NC_086236.1, on the reverse strand, counting down.
GTACGGGTAGAGGAGAGGGACTACCGCAGCGACTGCTACATGGCCATGGAGCACGGCAGGCAGTTCATGGACAACATGTCAGGTGGCAAGGTGGACGAGGCGCTGGTCAAGAGCACCTGTCTGCACAACTGGGCCAAACAAAATGGTGCTTTTTTAATAGTTTTTGTTTTGAGAAACAAAATAATTTTTCTTTAAACACCATGTTTAAAGTCCAGGACATCTAATCTGTGATGAAAAATATCTAATTAAATGTACTAAAAGTCTGACTTTGGAAGGAAATGCACGTTTTGTGTGTTTGTTTGTTTCCCCCCCATAATGTTGGTGTTGTGATTAATCTCTCTCCTGTGTTCACCTGTCCTCCAGCAGTGGACGTGAGTGCGCTGTGCTCTCAGGATGTGCTGCGGGTGCTGATGTCCCTGCAGCCTGTACTCCAGGATGCAATCCAGAAGAAAAGGACGGTGCGGTCATGGGGCGTTCAGGGTCCCCTCACCTGGCAGCAGTTCCACAAGATGGCTGGACGGGGCTCTTATGGTAAATCCTGTGTTAAACTCTGAGACCTCGCTGCTATTCACTTCTCTCTCACTCGACGGATATTAGCAATTGACTGTTTTCGTTTCCTGATACAGAACCTGAAGAGGTGTCAGACTGAGTGGAATAAAATTCCTGAATCTTGCTTGTCTGAGTTCAAAAGTGCTAACTGAAAAGAATTGCCGGTCAGATCCTTAATTTGTAGTATGAGGATGATTAAGAAATGTTGTGGATGACATTTGAATCTCGAGGTAGCAAAGCTCTGAAGACTGTCACATCAGTAGTGGGTGAAGCCCTCTGCTGTGGTTCTGCTGGGAGGAGCTGTCACATTGTTGGGTGACCTCACAGTGAAAGTTTGAATGTGACATCTTACCAGTTAACTATTTTTACTCTTTGGTTTCTTTCTTGTTGCTTTCGGCTTCTTTCCACCCACGCTTGGTTTTACCTTCACTCTTCTCCTGTTTCCCATCACTTCCACAGGCACAGACGAGTCCCCGGAGCCTCTACCCATCCCCACCTTCTCAGTGGGTTATGAGTATGACTTTGTGGTACTGTCTCCATTTGGTCTGCCCTACTGGGAGAAGCTGTTGCTGGATCCCTTCGGCTCCCAGCGGGACATCGGCTATCTGGTTGTTTGTCCTGACAACGAGGCTCTGCTCAGTGGCGCCAAGACCTTCTTCAGAGACCTCACCGCTGTTTATGAGGTAAGGATTAAATGTCCACCTACGATGCCCCTTTAGTTTTTCACCACACAACAACTACTCTCAGCACTTTCTTTAGCTAAATCAAACTAATGAAATTAAATTTATGTATCAATTCATACACTCACTGTTTTTCACATGGCGCCATTATCCATTTTCCTCCAGTCATGTCGTCTGGGACAGCACCGGCCCATTTCCAAAGGCTACGCTGATGGCATCGTCCTTGTTGGTGGCAACGGAGCCAAGACCCCCGTGGATCAGCCAGTCAGTGATTGGTTCCTCAAGGCTGCCAGCAGCAACAGTGACACCTTCGCTAAGCTCAAACTCTATGCACAAGTGTGCCGCCACAACCTTGGTACGTTACGCTGACATTTACTGCCACGTGCTTGATTCTGTGTGGCTGCTGGTTGTTCTGGTGGAAAATATGTGGTTCATTCAGCTCTTTGGTGCTGAATTTCCACCTTTTAACACCTCTTGGTGTAGTTATTAATATATTGCTATGTTATAAAAAGGCTAGCTGGAGAACCTTGACTGCTTGAAAGCGAGCGGAGCTTCCAAAGAAGCGTGATCAGAGTAGGAGGATGTTGAAAAGTAGTAAATGGAGTATCTTTTTTTATTTTCAGTCTGCTTTATCTTATTGATAAAAGTCCAACGATGTGTGCTTTTCTTTTCCTGTTTTGTTTCTCGATACAGCTCCATACCTCGCATCACAGGCATTAGACAGCTCTCTCCTCACGCAGCCCAGCCCCACACCCTCATCCAACCAGTCATCATCCACACAACTATCTAACTCCACCTCCAGCACAGCCAGCCAGCAGGGTTCAGTGAACGCCGCTGGCTCCACTGTTCCCAGCAACAGCGGGCCCGGAAACAGCTCTGCGCCCTCCAACAACCTTGTGACATCGTCAGGCCAGACCGGCAGCACGATACCTGCCAAGCCCGGCTCCTTTCCTCCCTTTGGGAGCATGGGCGGCCAGGGCCAGGGAGGCGGCCCCCAGAGTGGACAGCTGGGACAGCAGGCTGGTACCCAGAATACTGGTGCCTCGGGGGACAACTCCAGCAGCCAAGCCCAGGGGCCCACAGAGCCCCCCGAGAGGTATTGTCAGAACACAAAAGCCCTCATACATCCAACAGAAAAGTATTAATACTAAACACTTTACTTTCATGCAAAAAACTAAAAAGTTTAGTATTTATGATCTAAAACGAATAAGTTGGCTGAGCGTAAAATGAGTCCTTGTATTTTCTGTAGCACTTTGGAGCGAGAGAAGGTGGGAGTGCCCACAGATGGGGAGTCCCACGCTGTCACGTATCCACCTGCCATCGTTGTTTACATTGTGGACCCCTTTAGCTACGAGGAGGCCGACAGGGGCGCGGGGCCAGTGCCCGCACAATCCAGTGTGTGGACGCTGGGTCTGCTACGCTGCTACCTTGAGATGCTTCAGTCGCTGCCTCCACACATCCGCAATTCTGTTTCTGTACAAGTAAGGAGATTTCAAAGGAGAGGTCCTTTATATTGTTTTGATTTCATTCTCATCGTGGGAACTGCAGTGTTGTTACACAACCATAAAATGTGTGTTACTTCCCACTTTTCATATTGCATTTAAAGAAGCATTGGTAAAGAGTTTAGAGTTTGGTTACCTGTCATTTTAAAAACTTTGTCCTTTTCGTTCTCTTCTTTTAAACCCCAGATTATTCCATGCCAGTACCTGCTTCAGCCAGTGCGAGGTGAAGACCGTCATATCTACGCCCAGCACCTCAAATCGCTCGCATTCTCAGTGTTCACTCAGTGCAGACGGCCACTGCCCGCCTCCACCAACGTCAAATCACTGACTGGCTTCGGCCCGGGCTTGGCCATAGACACTGCATTGAAGAGCCCAGAGGTAAGTGCAACAAAAGCCAGGTTGTAGGCGTTGCCTTCTAATTGCATTGTCAAACTCACAGTGCTCTCTTTTGGCCCTGTGAGTTAGCGTTATTGTCCGGGTATCCTCCATTCTCTGATCGATCGAGAGCAAAGAGAGGATGACACTCTGACCCCAGCAGCAGTGTTTCAGACCAAACATGAACCTGACCTGATATGTTCCAGCCTCGAGCCCCAGCTGTGTTGAGTGTGCAACCAGAAAGAAATAGTTTTTAGAGTTAACCATCCCCAGAGGTGGGTTTTTTTTTTTTTTTTTTTTTTTTTTTTTTTTTGAAACTGGAACCGGACCAAAGGAACTTGTAACCCTCTGCTCCTCCAGAGTTTTCTTTCCATTATGTGCTTGGCTAGCTCCCTGAGACCTTCATAATGGGATCTTGACTCCCAGTTTAGACAAAGGGGTGCTTTAGATCAGGACCTAATTCAGCTGACTTCCTTCCTCACAGCAATGCTACCTTTTCCTTTTATACACTGGAAAGCCTTGAAGTACCTTGGAGAAACAACTGGGATATGGGTGGGACAATGGGACAGAGACAGTAGCATATTTGTCCATAAATAATATGGGAAGTCAGCCAAGATAGAAGAGATCTAGTATTTATCCTTTGGTGCAGAAGAGGTGAAAAATAAATCCTGAATCTTTTTTTTTTTTTTTTTCCCCCCATCTGCAGAGGCCAGAGTGTCTGCGTCTGTACACGCCGCCGTTCATCCTCGCACCTGTGAAGGACAAGCAGACAGAGCTGGGGGAGACGTTTGGAGAGGCATCTCAGAAGTACAACGTGCTATTTGTAGGTTACTGTTTGTCCCACGACCAACGGTGGCTTCTGGCTACCTGCACTGACCTGTATGGGGAACTCCTGGAGACCTGCATCATCAACATAGATGTACCCCACAGGTAGGACTGCATCAGCGTTACAAACCTGCCATCTTCACAGTTTGGACCGTGGCATGTTTTTATGAAACAAAACCTGGCTGTTTAATATTACTCTGCACAACAAGTGTTTAACCTTGATGTCACTCAGAGTGTCTCTGCTTCATATCTAATCTGCACGACGCTTAGCACTCAAATTTAGACAACAGGCAAGAGGTTCAGCTTATCCTGCATTAAACCCCTGCTGAGTGGCTAACGCGAGGTTTTGACGTGTTTGTGCTGTGTGTGTTCTGCAGGGCACGGAGGAAAAAGGGGTCAGTTCGGCGTCTCGGCTTACAGAAACTGTGGGATTGGTGTTTGGGACTCGTGCAGATGACATCCCTTCCCTGGAGGGTGGTGATTGGCCGACTAGGCAGGATCGGGCACGGAGAGTTGAAAGGTAAGGAGGACAGTCATGCTGAATTTTTTTATTTTGTTTTTTAAAGTTTGCCAAGGCCAAAAACCAGATTGTCGAACACTGAAGTGTTTTCGTACCAGTGTACAATTCACTCAGTCTTCCCTTTGTCTCGCCTCTGTGTTCCAGACTGGAGCATTCTGTTGAACAGGAGAAACCTGCAGTCACTGAGTCGACGTCTGAAGGACATGTGCCGAATGTGTGGCATCTCTGCCTCAGACACTCCCAGCATCCTCAGCGTGTGCTTGGTTGCCATGGAGCCACAGGGATCCTTTATCATCATGCCAGGTACAATGTGTGCGCTTGACAAAGATTCTAAATAAACGTACTGATTTAATGTACACGTCGTATCTGAGTGACATTACTTCACCCAGAATGGCAACACTGGTGTGTGTGTGTGTGTGTGTGTGTGTGTGTGTGTGTGTGTGTGTGTGTGTGTGTGTGTGTGTGTGTGGCATGATGGATGGTAGGAGCGTATCACAATGCCCCCCCCCCCTTCCCTTCCCCGTCCAGGGCAGATTGATGGCAGGGAAGATCGTGTACCTTTCGCTCATAAAGCACTACCTCTCAGATACTCATTGATCTCAATGCAGTGTGATGGAGAACCAGATCAATGGGTTTATTTTGGGAAACGAGTAGGGGGGGATTGTCAGTGCATCATACCGGGATTCTGTTGAGCTATGCCAAGCTGAGGACATCTCCTTTCTAAAAACCCCTTCAAGCTGAAAGAGATTAGCGAGGCTGTGTTAGCCTCAGATGACTATGACTAAGGGGGTTGGCACTAAATGTAACAGCTGTTCTGACATTCAGAATCTACTTTCCTCCGTGGTGTGTATATATGTGAGGACACTTTGAAATACGTTTTTGAAAACCTAATACTGCAATTTTTAGCTGCAAAAATTAACACATATGAATATTTAATCAGTTAATTCTTTCAATTTTGAATGCCATAGCTGTGTTAATCAGTTAAAGCTCTAACTCGGCTTTCACTCTAACGTTTTTCTGTTAACATAGTCAGGATGGTGCGGTGAAATTAAATCACTTTTAACGATTGGGATGGGATGAATTTGCTCAGCGAGCACCAGTTTAATCACTTTACTTGTACTAGACAAAAGGATTGTGAATGGATTCTTGTTCATATTGTGTCTCTTCACTGACCCTTTCTCTCTCCTCTGTGGGTCCTCTCAGACTCGGTGTCGACGGGCTCGGTGTTTGGCCGCAGCACCACCTTAAACATGCAGACATCGCAGCTTAGCACGCCGCAGGACACTTCCTGCACCCACATCCTGGTCTTCCCCACCTCTGCCATCGTCCAGGTCGCCAGCTCCAATTACACCAACATCGACACCAACATCGACATTCTCAATCCCACCACTGGTCAGTTGTTCTCCTTTATCTGTCTTTCACTCAGCAGCTGTTTCTTGTTTGTTTGTCTCACAGCAATCCCCCCTTTCAGTGCAGTTTGTTTCCAAATCCTCCGTGTTTACTTTTCTAGTCTGTTAAGAATGAATAGTAGTCATGGTTGCATACATGCTTTCTGCATCTATGGCAGCCTCAAGGGTCTTCAGCTTATTTCTTTTGTGAAAAATACATTTGTTGGCAGAAAAAGAAGCCATATTTACAGTCACAATTTGCATTACAGTAAGTGGCACACTCACCCTCAATCACAGATCCTATTGAGCTGTTCTCTTCTCCACAGATGGCTCTGATGCTATAGAGATCTTGGCCCTGCTCGACCAGGAGAATGATTTAGTGGATCCAGACATCATCAACATCTCACCTACCACCTCCCCGGTGCACTCCCCTGGCTCTCATTACCACCACGGAGGTGATGGCAGCAAGGTACAACATGTACATAACACACACACACACTGTGCAACATGACGCTTAGAAAGCAAAAGGTTTATCTTGAGTTTCCACCTCGTTGCAGGGTCAGAGTACCGATCGTATGGAGTCCCACGAAGAAGTTCCTAACCTCCTGCAGCAGCCTCTGGCACTTGGCTACTTTGTCTCCACGGCCAAAGCCGGCCCACTACCCGACTGGTTCTGGTCAGCCTGTCCGCAGGCTCAGAACCAGTGCCCACTCTTTCTCAAGGTACTACTTAAGGATGCTCTCGCATCTTTACTAGGGCTGTTCAATATGATGATATATTTCGGATGACGATATGAAAACATCGTTTCATATCACGCTATCATTTGTTTCGTGGTGTCGCAAAATAAACTATTTATGGCAATTTTTTAATTTATTTTATTTTGATGGCCACTGTAGCAGCTAGTGCTGGGCGATATGGAAAAAATATTTATCACGATATGAATTATTTTATATCATGATAACGATATATATCACGATATACCACCTGACCTGTGGTCATCTGGAAAGTATGCAGTCTGTAAACAGCAAGTGCCGAGGGTGCAGTCTTTGTTTTGAGTTACCGTAAAGTATGTCGCAAATCCGGGTGCACGTAAAGCAGCACCAGGTCGCAAACCACAAGATGGAGTTTCTTTGCAAAAAATATCATTTTTTTATACTTTATTTTCTCTTGCATAAAGTTAAGAGCATGTATAGTGAGAAGACAACACTAATATATTTGCCACAGGCTATTTAACCCTTTAAGACCTACCATAGAACCAAGTCCGCCAGAGCTTATGTTTACATTTTACATGCTGTAGTGCCATTTGTGGGAGCATTTAAAGTTTCCATACATCAATAGAACCGTTATAGCCCAAATTTTAATAATATGTATGCATTAAGTCCATAGTAACTACATAAATTGCAAAAAATTGTAGTGCAATAAACTACAAAAAAATTGAAAATCGTTTTTGTTTGTTTTTTTAGATATATTTCTAGTTAGAAAAATTTAAGAGGTGTATCCCTCAAAACTGTAAATACAAAAAAGTTGCACAAAATAGTTTCCAACCACGAGAAATTTATTTTGAGTGTCTTCATAGTTTTATTTTTGAGATATACTACAGGAAAGATGAAAATAAATATTATAATGCATCAAAATAAACTATTTCCAACAGTGTAATTTGAGTTCTAAGCATCTCAGAAACGATACAGAAAAGCATAAAGTCAAACATGACTTTTAAAAACAGCAACGTAGGCTTATAAGGCCCTTTCGCGAAAATGACGTCACTTCCGGTTTCGGGCAGGTAATGGCGGACATGCGATAGTTCGCGCTGACGTATATGCCAACGTAGGAAGTGTTATGACCATCGGCAAAGCGTGTTTCTGGAATATTATGTTTTTGTTGCTGCAAGTGCTTCTTATGCAATTTTTGCAAAGCTATATGTGGAAGGAAACCGTGACCTTGGACAAGCTAATGGCATTAGATGTAAGTACAACTCCTCCGGTTTCACATGCAAAAAAAATTATTGCGCTACCTTACGTGGTTCCAGTTCTACAGGGATTTAAAAATAGTTAGGTAAAACAGAGTGTGCCTGCTCCGACTGGTTGTAAAGGGTTAATTATATATTTTATGTAATAATTTATAAAATTTGGGTTAGAAACGATAGAAACGATAGAAGACAAATGGCACGATAGACACTTTTCTATCGTCCACACGATATATATCGTCATATCGCCCAGCACTAGTAGCAGCTATATTAATTTTTTAAAGTTCTCTCTTTCTCTTATATTTAAAATAACCACACTACGGACGGACAAGTGACTGTTTTTACGTGTTGTCATTAGCAACAACGACGGTAAACCCAGCGTGTGGCTCTGCCGTCTGCTTGTTTATTTTCCACATAAACCTTTCACAATAAAGCTGAAGATCCAGTTGAGATTTTTCAAAATAAACTAAAATGATAACAAACAGAAGGACCAGTCAAAACAAATCCAGGACCTTATTCCTAAAGGAGGGGCTGCCTCTGTAGCATGGACATGGGTTGGTTATGAAAAGTCTGACACGGACCAGAAAACTGTAATTATGCAGGAAACCGGCCCCCACCTCAGACTCCACACGACAAACGTCTTCTACCACCTACGCAACAATCACGTGAAAGAGTGTGGAGAGAGTTTACGGACGAGAAGCAAAAAAAGAGCCGTCAGGTGCTCCAAATAAACCTCAGACTCAAACGTTAGAGCACGCTTTTCCCCGCAGCACGCCACCTAATAAATACAAAGAATACAGCGACCTTACAACTTATGTCTGAAAATATATAGTTTCATGCATCGGTCAAAACACTCGACTCCAGGCGCACGACACCCAGCTGGAAACACTTCACGCAAGTCGAGCTGCCCGAGATTCACAGAATTTTCAGAAAGTGTAACATTTTTGTGATTTATATCGTTGTCAGGACGATAGATGTCTTATATCGGGATATGAGATGTTGGTCATATCGCACTGCCCTACTCTTTACCTTAGTGAATTTAAGTAGCCGTCCTGAACATTATCACTCAAAGCCCAACACCAGTGTCCTGTGTGGTTTGCAACCCTGACCTTTTTTATCACCTGTCGGGTGTTCTACTAAAATGCACTGACACTTTTTTATGACAGAGCTCTGCGTGGCCATTATAAACAGTGCTGGTTGTTAATCCCGGTCTCAGCTGATAGCTCTGACCGCTCTGGCGTAGACTTGGTTCACCACAGCAATAAACCACAACTATGTTGGAAATGCAGTAAATTTGTAAGACTGGTGAAGAATGTTGCTGCTTGAGCAAGTGTGATTGAAGCCTTGTGCGTAATTGCACACAATCAAAGTGTGTTGTACTTATAATAAGGTAGTTTTGTTTTGTTTGCCTTTTTATCCATTGCTTCTGGAATTGGCTGCAGACTCACTGCTGCTACCATTCTGCTGTGAAAAGAGCTATCATTATTTAAATGACATGTAATGAAAGGTTGATAACTTCATTATAATGCCTCTGACACCACCTCTTCCCCCCGTGCTTCCTCTCAGGCCTCTTTGCACCTCCATGTGTCTTCAGTGCAATCAGATGAACTGCTGCACAGCAAACACTCCCACCCCCTCGACTCCAATCAGACCTCAGATGTACTCAGGTAAACAACACCAGCACACACTCTGCATCAGGTCGAGTGCACAAATTACTATTACCACCCTGCTGACTGTGTTTCCAGGGTGAGTTTTCTATTTGTAGCCGATTTCAGACTGACGCTGGTTTGTGCACAAAGCTGGTAAAAGTTGCCGCATGTTTTAATGTTCATCGATTGAATGTTGAAGCGGTGAAAACTGAAGCGTAACCGTTTTGTATGCCTGTGTTCCTCGGCAGATTTGTGCTGGAGCAGTACAACGCCCTCTCCTGGCTGACATGTGACCCGGCTACGCAAGACCGACGATCGTGTCTACCAATTCACTTTGTGGTGCTCAACCAGATGTACAACTTCATCATGAACATGTTGTAAACATCGGGCTGTTACAGGAAGAAGGCGGCGGGGGGTCATAATGAGTGAAAACCAGTGTACGGAGCTGGATCCTGCACCAAGATGGGATTAGATGGTGTTCCAAGCCTAGCCAGTCCTTCTCCACCACGCCGCCCCCCGTGAGACTGGATATTCTGTCCCTGTGATTTAAAGACATGCACGTAGAGACAAGGGAATAAAAAAAGAGGGGAAACTAGAAGCTGAATTGCATTCAATGAACGTGAAAGAATGACAGATTGGTTGTCATGATATGTAGCATGGCAGCACAGTCACTGGCCAGTCTGTATTGATGAGACAAGTTTATCTGTAAAATTATGGGAAGAAAAGGGACATATTTGATCAAGGAAAAAAACCCAAGAATGGATCTTTGGTTTTAAGACATGAAATTCCTTTTTATTCCTTTGGATGTAATTGTATCCAAACAAAATGCCTGCATTTATCTTATTTATTGTAAGTTTTTAAATGTATAATTTGTCTTATTTCTTAACCTCTTTTATATATAAAAAATGGAGAAGGTTTATATCACCTTCCTGCTTTAAAGCAATTGGTCTAAGATATATGTAATCGTCTTAATTAATAAAAACACCAGAGGAAAAAATCCCATAAAAATGAAAGTCCCAGTAGGTTGCTTTTAGAGTATTATTTTTTGTAATGGAGACAGAATATTTGTATTGTCACAATGTACAGAAGAATTAGAGTGGAGAATTATGTTTCATGCCTTTGAGCATGAAGACCTTACAGCAAAGCTGTAGCTACAGAGGACTTGTACAGCAATGAACTTCACTGTGTTCAAATAAAGAGGTACATTGTTGTATATAGTATTTTATACCACACATTTAGACACAAAAACCAAACGGCAATATATATAAAATAATTCTATATGAATGCCATGCCAGCAGTTGGTGGTGTGGCTTCTGTTTTAGGAATAAAGTGCGTCAACTTATTTTCCTGTGCTTGTGTTTATTGCCTTGGGGAGGGGGACTGTGATGTGCAATTGGACAAGGACACCAATAGTGGAGCGGAGTGACAACTATTGGCATCTCTTGCAAGTAGCTGACCTCAGGTTTAATCTTATTTCTTTTTTAATCCGTTTATTTTTCTTCGAGAAGAAAATGAAAGCAAGACTGTGAGAAGAGACATGCAGTGTCCTTTTCAGCACATCCCTTTATTGTAGCGCACCTCTCCGTACTCCCATTGGCTGAGGTCTGCCTCCTGGCACCACTTCTGATTGGTTATGGACACATTTAGACCAGTCCCATTTCAGTGTGAAAGTAAATGTGTGGTGTAAATGAACTTTAACCTGTTATGGATGGCTGCCCGTTGGACATGCAGTGTTTGTGCAAAGAGAAACATGTTCTGTCTGGATGTTTCCTCCATCTACTGATGTTGCTCTTTATCTTTCATATTAGCCAGCGTCTGTTGGCTTGGAAAATTTGACCGTTAAAATGTATTTGGTCTTATTTTGAGTGTAGATAAATACATTCAATATTTAATAAACCTATGAAAGTTTATTTTGCCATGTTTTCTTTTTGGAAAATCATGGTTGTTTGCAGTAACCATCTGCGTCTAATATACAATATCTCTGCAAGCTTGTTACCACACTATTCACATGTGGGAAAAGGCATTGGAATAACCACGCAGAGCCATTTGAGTGGGATATCTTGCTTGTAAATTGCTGAGTTGCCCCTGGGTGGCATGTAGTAGCAGCTGGCAGTTCATTCTTTTGATAATTTTCTGCATTTCTTCTCGCTGTCAGCAACAGAGGGATAAACGGGTCCTGCTCTCTGTTCTCCTTCACTTCTCACCAACTGCTGTCTGTGTATTCTTCAAAATGTGGAATTTATACTGACACCAGAAACTGTTTGGGTAAGTACAAATCAAGATGAAATGGAGTTAGAAATGGGCAGGAATCTAAAAGCCCTAATATCTCATCCTCGGCGGTATTTGCAACACAGTGTAATCAAAATACTACATATTATTATTTTTAACATTTCCACAAGTCTGGCATAAGCTAGAACAAACCGTTTCCATTGTTGTCTGTCCGTTATAATATAGTCAAACTATAGAAAATTAAAACGTATCTAATTTAGCTGTAATTATAAAAGAATAGCACTCCCCATCATACACACGCGCCTGTGATTTATCAGAGTGCTCGCAGCACGCGCAGGCTGGAGTACAGTCTTTGTTCAGTCATTGCTGCTTCACGGCACCGACGACATTAGTGCTTTTGCTTTCACAATATCCACGGTGTTCCCTGTGGGTAACGATGAGATTTAGGGTATCTATAATGGAGTGAAATTGCCAAACAACGGCAAAGACATTTCCACAAACGTGCCGGCACAATCCAGGACAAGTTCCTCTGTTACTGACTTAGGGCTCTCCCAGATCGTGCGACCGCGGGGGCTGACGGTACAGTCTGACGTCTGAAGGCCTCCGCGGTGATAACTGTTTAAAACAGTACGTGTCATCTTAATGAGCCAGGTAAGGGCGTTCTTGTGAATTCGTGTATTTATGTTACACTTACTTTATAGCTTAGACGGACCAGTCAACTCAAGGTTGTCTTGTGACAAACTAGCCTAGCTTTTAGCTCTTAGCTTGCTAGTAGTATGCTAAAAGTCTTTCCAGAAGCGAACTGAATGAGTGTTAGCTACTGCTAGCTCATATGTAGCCTTAAAAAAAACCCAGCTAAGAGTTCGAGCGATTTTAGCCGAATTGCTGGTGCTTTAAAAAGCATATATTAAAGATTTTTGAAGGTGAGTCCAGATAATATTTTCACAAGGACCCAGAAAACACTAGTTCATGTATTCCCAGCAGTTGTTAGCATTTGCTTTAGTTAGTGGTTATAGACGGCTGTTATCTTGTTTCTTTAGTGGCGTGTAACAGCTTTTCTGTTTGTAGTGACTAAACCTATGAACAAGTTATCAAACAAAATCATTACCATCAGCGTACAAGTTACTCTCGCGTTAAAAATGTATATCGAGGAATGAATGGTCACATTATGACAACCGTTAGCTCTGCAACTTAAAGTGTATGTACTGTTGAAAACAGACTAGTAGACTGTAGAAAAAAATGCATCCAGTTTTCCTCTTTAAACCGTCAGTTTTGTCTGTTTCCCCCAAGGTGTATGCACGGAGCGATGGGAGACAGTGCAGGGCTGCAGTTTGTCAGCTCCTATGCTTTTGAAGCCATGCAGAAGGTGGATGTAATGCGCCTGGCTGCGTTAAGTGATCCGGAGCTGAGGCTGCTGCTGCCCTGCTTGGTGAGGATGGCGTTATGTGCCCCCGCTGATCAGAGCCAGTCCTGGGCACAGGACAAGAAGCTTATCCTCCGCCTGCTCTCTGGGGTTGAAGCCGTCAACTCCATTGTAGCACTTTTGTCTGTTGACTTTCATGCCTTGGAGCAGGATGCACGGAAGGAGCAGCAGCTTAGGTATGACTTATTTTCACATGGTAACACTATACTGGCACAGTAGTGGGTTACAGGGTGGGAAAAGCTGCTTATCGGGTCATACATATACAGCTATATTTGTTACTGTGTTTAAAAAAAAAACAAAAAAAAAAAACTTGGAGTTACTACTTGGAGTTCATTTTAGCATAATGTACCGTCTCCTCTGCTAGGCACAAGGCAGGTGGCTCTAATGCAGAAAGCATCCTGGTGTCACAGCTGCAGCACGGCCTAACTCTGGAGTTTGAACACAGTGATCCCCTCAGGAGACTCCGTCTGACCCTCAGTGAGCTCCTGGCTATCATGAACAAGGTACAGTCAAAGCTTCCCTTATAATTCAGTAAATCTCTGGACACTGACGATGACGATGATAACTGAGCATCCGCGTTGTAGAAATGTGGAACAAACATGTCACGTATACCTGGGACAGCTGTGTATATGTAAAGAAATGGAAGTATGAATCATATTAATGAGTGTCACCTGTGGACTACAGAAACAAGATTGTGCAGCTTTCTTTAACTTTTCATTAAATTTGAAGTTTCTATCAGAATTACTACTAAATCTCTGCCATCTGCTCTCGCTTGGAATGAAATTATCTGCGTCTCAGTGCTGCTGTTGTCCTTTAGTAGATCCATCTTCATCTAATAGGGTGAGTTGGGTGATGCGTCCCTGTGGCCTGTTTCACATTCCCGTGTTGTTTCTCAGGTGGCAGACTCAAATGGAGAGTTTTTCTTAAAGTCTTCTGAACTCTTTGAAAGTCCTGTGTACTTGGAAGAGGTTGCGGATGTCCTCTGCATTTTACAAGCAGGTAAAAAAGAAAAAACGTCGTTTTGTTTGCAGGTACATTATAATAGCATTGCATTTAATGCAGCAACATTCATAAACTAGAAAATGCATTTTCTGAAGTGTGCAGTGTGAATGCTGATAGCTGAATGTTTTGAGCTGAAATGAAACAATTGCTGAATGTTAAGTTAAAAATGTTGAATGAGCTGAAATATACTGAATAATTCACCTGAAAGATAAAGTGGAGAACTGTTGAAAGCTGAAGTTCACACAGAAGAAGTTTCAAAGTTTGAAAGTAGATGACCATGTTAAAATGTACATTAGAAAAAGCTGACTTAAAAAAAAAATAATAGAAAAACAAAACATCTGAATGAATATTGAAGGTTCATATTCAATTCAACTACAGACAGGTAAAGGGTGTCAGTTCTAATCATTCAGTCAGAAAAGATGATTCTAAACATCATCAAATGACTCCAACTGCCCAGTTTTAAACCACTTTTCTGCTGAAGATAAATCCACCAATCCAACGGAAGCCTGAATTCCATGGGCCAATCAGAATGCTCTATCCAGTTCGCCTGCACTAACTATTGACATACTATTACTGTGTGCAAAACTTTTTCAAAATCTACCTCGGCGCACCTCTTGAAAAACAGCTTCTAAATCCAAGACCCTAACTCCTGTCAAAATCAATTTCAAACCACGAGGATCCCGAGGAATTGTTCTATACAACAGTGTGTTATTTATGTTCGTGCTGTCAAAAATGTGGTCACAGGAGCAATTTAAAAAGTGGGGTCATTCCTCCTGACTGAAAATATAATGTATTTTTACATTATATGGTTAGAAGGTTATCCCTCTACTTATATCCACACAGTTTAAAAGGTTTATATCTCCTAGCTTTGAAATTCAATTCAATTTTATTTATATAGCACCAAATCACAACCCGGACAGCGGGTTTGCTTAATCAGCATCCACACTAATAAACATTTGAATAAAGAATAACATTGTTGTCATTGTTGATTTTGTGTCTTCACCCTGAGTCCATCCCCTGCCAAGCTGCACCTGTGATTCTACGGCTGCTCGCTGATGAGCTGACTGATAAGTAAATCTTTTCTTGATCAATGCCTGTGGGACTACATACGGGACTGGAATAAACAGGGTCTCCCCATAAGCGAAGTCAGGCCAATTTTAGGTCAACTCACAAATGCTCTGTCCCACCTGGCTTCTGTGGGAATGGTGCAGGCTGACCTCAAACCTGGAAACATCATGGTTGTAAACCGCCATGAGTCTCCAGTCAAAGTCAGACTTATAGACTTTGGCCTCGCATGTCCTGCGTCTGCAGTGAATCCTAGTGACTGCGTGGGGACGGTTGGTTATAGTGCAACTGAGGTTATGCTTGGCCTTCCTTATAATGAAGCAAGTGACATGTGGTCTCTGGGGCTGGTAGGTGTGGAGCTTGCTACAGGGGTGCCACTCTACCCTGCAGAGAATGAATATGATTATCTGAAATTCATCATAGAGACTCAGGGTCAGCCACCAGATCATGTTCTAGACTCTGGCATTTACACTGATGACTATTTCATTGAAGACAACTACAAGCAACAGCGCTGGACATTTAAGACTGACCAACAATTTCAGTACGAGACAGGATATCCATCCCTGGAGACTCGATACATGAAACTTAAACGTCTCGATGACCTTGAACAAATAATGAAGGTTAGACGAGGACCAGAAGATGGCCAAAGCTTATTTGTCAGCTTAATTAAAGAGATGTTGGCCTTGGATGCACACCAGCGCATAACACCCTTGGAGGTTCTCCGGCATCCCTTTTTCAACCCTGGCCTCTCTAACAGGTTCCCATGTATTGACACTGAGAGACCACACAGAATCAATCTCCAGAAGGGAGAAACAAAAGTGTGGATCATTGGGTCAAGCTACATCAGACGAGGCGAGAGTGACGCAAAAGAGAGGAGAAAATTTTGGATTTAATGCCAAAGTCCAGTGGTTTGGCAAAGGAGGGATGCGCTGAAGCGGAGTCCCTCCTCGTTTTTATGAGGCGCTATCCACACAAAGACCACCTGACATATTGGTAATCCATGCTGGGGGCAATGATTTGGGACTCATGTCTGCTTATCAACTTTCTTCTGTCATTGAGAAGGAATTGATGCAACTGCACACAGAGTTCCCCTCAATGACAATTCAATTGTATATTCATCCATCAACGAGCGTCAAGTGTGGAGCTATGGAAATCCAGGCAAAATCAATAAGGACAGGAAGATCGTGAACGCTAGCATTAGAAAGGCTGTCAACCACTTTGCTGGAGTGATTATTGAGCATCCATGCTTGAGGTTTTTCAACAACTCCATTTTTTTACCCGACGGAGTTCATTTAAAGAAGAAAGGAAATGCACTGAAAAGCATCCGCTCGGAGTCTTCAGTCACCTCACAGAAAACTGACTTGAGGGATTTCCTTCACAGTCCAGAAAACCATATGTTGTTTATTTTAGGCAATGTGAGCAACACATAGCTAAATTGTGCTCTCATTTTTCTTTTCTTTTGCCTCTCACCCCCCAACCAGTCATGATGGCCCCGCCCCTCCCTGAGCCTGGTTCTGTCAAAGGTCTCTTCCTGTTTAAAGGAAGTTTTTCCTTTCCACCGTTGCCTAGTGCTTGCTCTCATAGGGGATCATTTGATTGTTGGGCTTGAATTTAATTTAATTTAATTGGATTGAACAAAATTTTAAACATTCAGATGAGAGGTTCACATTGTAGGGAGCACCACAAAATCTATAAATAAAAAAATTGTCATTAGCGGCAAATCAAAATAAAGAAAACAATTTTTGAAAAACATCTCTTACTGCTCTGTTGGCATGGCAAAGTGTTAAAAACATGCTGAAGCTCAAACACTAATTGTTTACAGCACTTTGTCATGTAGCTGCTTTCTGCTTGAAGAGCAGTCTGCAGCCAGCCACTCCCATCTCCTCACAGCCTTCTCTTTTTCTTGTAAAAGGCAGTGACTTGCTTTTTGATAAATACAAAATAACTGAAAAATCGAAATAATAAATAATCCACTGCTCCCGAGAGTTCAGAAATAATGCAGCATATTTAAAATAACAAATATTTCTGTAAATCTGCTCTGAAAATAATCCATTTCTTTGACTTTGCCGTCTGAAGTGTTTGGATTTTCTCCGTCTTAGAGCTGCCTTCGCTCCTGCCGATCGTGGATGTGGCCGAGGCTTTGCTTCATGTCCGCAATGGTGACTGGTTTCTGTGTCTGCTGGTTGCCAATGTTCCTGACAGCTTCAATGAAGGTAATTCATCTGTCTCACAACGCTGCACATTCTGTCAGCAGATAATGGAAGATAGAGTGGCTGATTAATTGACAGGAATAGTTGGATATAGTTAGTCAGTCAGTGTGGAGGAAACAGGACTTTACCTGAGATTGGGTTTCTCGCTTTATTATAATTACACACTGATATCTACAACTATATGTGTTTTTCTTAATCCTGTTCATGGCAGTGGACCAAGAGTGCAGGCATTTGTCTTTGACTGATGATGAACATTATTATTATGTCATCCTGACTCACGGAGAGCCCTTTGAGAGGCTCTCTGGAATAAAACACTCACTGTCTCCTTATCACACAGAGTGTCAGAGCCATGTCAGGCGCAGATTTGTGCTGCGTAGCGGTGATCATCACAGATTCCTTTTGGCTTTGCTGCTGCAGTTACTCTTTCACTGACATGAAAGTGCAATGGATTCATCCTTGGATGAAGTGTTTGTAAGGTTTGCCATGTTAAACACCAGCTGGCAGCCAGACTTAACCCCGCCGCCTCATCAATGGTGTATGAATGATCCAGGAGTAGCACAGATGGAAACTAATTCAATTTCAAAGCGTTGCCATAATGCCAGCTACTAAATTTACTTTTAAACAATGTACAGTGGGAAAGTGAAGGACAAATATGCTGGCCCCTGATGCCAGAGAATTGATGTAATCATGGCTGTTGTGTATTGAAGGGCATAACTGGGATCTGGAAGTATTCAGATTATACAGTGTTGAAAGTCTGCATAGGTTTCTCCTCATTTGCTGTAAGGATATAGTAAGCAGAAAGTCCACAGTGTTTAAGCGTGCCTCTCTGTTGTTGCAGTGTGCAGAGGTCTGATTAAGAATGGAGAGCGTCAGGATGAGGAGAGCGTAGGTGGGCGGCGCAGGACTGAAGCGCTCCGGCAGCTATGTCAGATGAATCCCTCACAGGCTCTCAATATCCGGGCTATGGTGGTAGGTATACTGTTAGTATAATGGCGGGACTGAACTCACACCAAAATCACACTTTATTTACAGCATCCCAAAAGTCATTTATTTCAGATGAGAGATGAGTTCTCTCATCTAGTAGCTGCTCTTTTTCTACTCTGGATGCACATTTTCTGCAACATTCATTCTGCTGCCCTGTTTTATCCCATTAATTATGCATGTATAAAATAAAATTAATACTCGCACCAGCACATTTGGAGCATCTGCTCCTTTTTTATGAAGCGCTTTCCTGATTAAATGTTTGGATAGCACGACGGTTGTGTTTGCAGCAACATAGCCGCATTAAATATTGATTGTGATCTCAATATAATTATTTGCCGTTAAAACATATCTTCCATAATTTTGCAGTTTCTCTTAGTAACAAATTTAACGCAGCACCCCAGCAAAGCTCATCCGTTTCTCTGCCTCGCTAAACGTAGCACTGCTGGTAATGTAACAGTCATGCACAGATTTCAAGAATGAAAATCAGTTTGATAGACAAATGTTTTGCTTACACCACTTTGTTAAATGATGAATAATTTGTAAGCTGTAGACGTTTGTTTGTTTTTAGCTCCTAAACATCACTCTTTAGTTATTATAGACTTGACTAACGACTGGCTCTGTTGTGCAGGGAACTATTTTTCTCTGCTTAAATTAACTCGCCTGATAGAGGGCAGTAAAAGTGATAGGATTTTGCTGTTTAGTCATTTATGTTGTGGTACTCTTAGTGACGCTGTCCCCGAGGGGGAGAAATTAGTCTTATTTCTATCGCTCATAGAGGTTACAGCACAAGGTCGGCTATTGAACGAGGCAGAAGAAATTCATTGCCTTGCTGAATGATTCATTAGCAGAACTCGTACTTGGCTGGACTTTGTGGTCTCAAACAACAAGGTTTGGGAATTGATGGGATCCAGTGCTGAAAACAATGTCTGGAGAATGGCAGTAGAGCTCGCAACCAGCAAGGTCAAGTAACGCGTAATGTTAGAAAATAATGTCGAGAAACATTAATAGTAGGATGACGAGGAATAGTGAATTTAAACAACAATGATATTTCGTTTGCACAGAAAAAGAAGACGACACTAATAGAGCAATGCAGGTTCGTATTAGAACGACACCCATATTGCTAGTTCCCCTTTTTTTATTTCCTTTATTTTCAAACCTTGTTTTGGCTCGTAATCACTCACTTAGCAAGACCGCTTCTTTGCTCATGTTTCC
The DNA here is from genome assembly GCF_036321145.2 of Pelmatolapia mariae. NCBI lineage: Eukaryota > Metazoa > Chordata > Actinopteri > Cichliformes > Cichlidae > Pelmatolapia > Pelmatolapia mariae. The sequence continues at coordinate 36,673,198 of NC_086236.1, read as the reverse complement.
CCTCAGTAAGAAAAGGAGCTATACAGGGTTCTTGAACTCCAGTCCTCGAGGGCCGCTGTCCTGCAACTTTTCCATGTGTCCCTGCTGCAACACACCTGAATACAACTAGTAGGTCATTAGCAAGACTCTATAGCACTTGACTGCATGCTGAGGTGGCAACCTCTAACCCTGCTCAAGTAAATGTGTTTGGAAGAATGTAATTCTAACAATACTTTTATTGCACCATGTTCATTCAGTCATGAGCTGCTGTAACATGAATCAAATGGCTGAATCACCACCTCTGCATGCAGTCAAGTTCTATAGTCTTGCTAATGACCTACTAATTGTATTCAGGTGTGTTGCAGCAGAGACACATGGAAAGGTTGCAGGACAGCGGCCCTCGAGGACTGGAGTTCGAGAACCCTGAGCTATACCTTGGAGACGCGTGTCTTTGCAAAGACCGGGAACACATCAGCCCATAGTGATAATCAAACAAACATAGACTAAGTCATTATGAAAGAACATGATTAATATTTGATAGAACAGGTGACACTCTGTAATTGACTGTGGGTGCTCTGTGTGTTCCAGGTGGAGGAGTGTCACCTGCCTGGTTTGGGTGTGGCTCTCACTCTGGATTATAAACCAGATGCAGCAGATGAGGCAGTCAGTCCTCTTGTGTCTTATGTCAGCGGACTGCTGCTTGGCACCAATAGCAAAGTCCGTACGTGGTTCAGTATGTTTATTCGCAATGGACAACAGGTAAGGCCCCGGTTTACTCTCGTATTTCCTGACAACACATAAACAGTCACTCCTTTAGGTGCAAGAGGTGGACCACCCAAAATGTCCTCAACATGCTGGATTGTTCCTGTGATGTTTTTAAAGAGCAGACAGTAATACAAACACTCGCTGACATTCAAAATGAGATCCTGGTGGGAGTATCATTTGTAGCCTCCATCCTTTCTTGTATTACTCGGTGTTCAGCGCTCGAGTTGGATTGCCCCAAATTTAAGCTAACATTCAAAATATCACAGCAGATATAAAGGAGATCACGAGTCTGTCTATCTGCTGGCATTTCTTGCAGTTTATGGAGCGCAGACACGCTTTAGTCAGCTTTTCACTGTAAATGTCATAATTTGTTTAAATTTCCCTTTCATAAAATGTTGGGGGGGGGGGGGGGGGTTTAGGCGATAAAGCTCCCTCTGCATTGGAGAAATGTCCTAAAATGTTCTTCCACGTTTATTTCATTTTTAATTTTTTCGTATTTATTTCCTGGCAAGTTGCTGCTCATGCAACGAGTCAGTTAATGATCATAATTATCAGATTTGTAAATGAACTTGGGCAAACTTTTACCAAGGCCCAGCGGTGGAAGCATGAAAGTTAAATGGTGTCCTCTCCTCACTCGATCCTGCCAGCGTAAGAGGGAAAGCAGCTCAGTGCTGTGGCAGATGCGCAGACAGCTGCTGCTCGAGCTCGTTGCCATCCTGCCACGTTCACGCAGCACCCATGTGCCCAATAATGGCGACGTGGAGGAGGAAGGAGGCTCGGGGTACTCTGGCCTCAGAGAGGAGCACGTGGTAAAGGCCAGCGCCCTGCTCCGACTCTACTGCGCCCTCATGGGTATTGCAGGTCTCAGGTGAGTCAAAGATCATGATAGCTTTTGTTACATTTGATTTTATAATCAATATTTTATGTACTAGTTGAATTGTAACAATGTATTTTAATCGCTGTGTTTCCTTCCAGACCTACAGATGAGGAAGCAGAGCAACTACTGCAGCTGATGACCAGCCGGCCTCCTGCCACTCCTGCTGGCGTTCGGTTTGTCTCCTTGTCTTTCTGCAAACTGCTGGCCTTTCCTACTCTAGTCAGGTACATAAAGTTTATTGACTCTTACTTTTAGATGTCTTTGTTTTATTCAGCCAACACAAACAGGCCAGGGATCACAAGCTCTTTTTAGCTGCCGGTGGTCTTGAATTTTGATTTGCTGCCGGTGCCCGCTGCTTACCAAAAAGCCCTGTCGGTGTTTTTTGGCATTAATAGTATTCTTTTTATATGTTGACTGAGCATTATCCTCTGTGTGCCTGTGCAGCACTCCAGAGCAAGAACAACTGATGGTCATGTGGCTCAGCTGGATGATCAAAGAGGAGGAATACTTTGAAAGGTAAAAAAATTATAACAATAAAAAGGCATGACTTTACGAGAACGCAAAAGATTAGAGAGTAAAATTCATCACAGGAAGCTGTCACATGTCACTGAGTTTTCTGTGACACACATGTTATTGTACCGATTTTATATGTCGTAAGCTTTAAATGTTCATCACATCAGCTGTAATAGGATGATGTCTTTACAGAATTAGTCTATAATGCAACATAAACCCATATGTGAAAGCATTTGTGGCACTTAGATCCAGTATTAGTGTATTCTATGCTGATCCTGTCTCCTGTACTGTGAAACATATTATATACACAGCTGCTGTTGGTGGTGACCTTCTGTTTTGGTCATCAGCAGATTTGTTTTTAAAAAAAAATGTAATTTAATTTTTTAAAATTAATTTCAGGAAGTAGTGCCAAGACCATTCACCGAGTTTGGTGTCGGTAAAGGAAAAAGGTGCTGAGCTCTTTACATGTCAGCTTCCTCGCCAGTTTTGATTGGTTGTAACTGGTGCTGACATCGACTGGTATATATCTGACATACGTAGATAGCTGTATGGTGTCTTTTCTACTACTGCCATCCATCTCAGGTATTATTTTTAAACAACCACAGCATACTTGTCCTAGAAATATGAATTACTAACCAGCTAAGGCTAAAACCAAAGCTGCCTGTAGGCTTATCACAGATTTCTGTTTGGGCCTGTTCAGTGTCTTTGTCATAAGATCCAGGATAGTGGACATGGACATCAGAGGGGACTTTAAAGTCAAGAACCTCATTTTGAAAATTGGACATTATTGGTTAGTTACATTAGTTATGTGCATCTCCGAGTTTGTCCCGTTGTTGTTGCTCCAGTGCTGATGATGCAAGTGTTGGTGACAAGGATCAGTGGATTCACGCTAATCGGTGTGCCGGATTTGAACATTTCTTTACATTCAGCTCTGATAGATTTCAGTGCCAGATGAAGAGGGATGAATAAGGAAAGGCAGATAATCTAAGGATGCCTATACACACTCTGTTTCCTTGCCCCCTGACCAAGTGACCGAGGAAACAAAAAACGTTCCCACAATGAACACGAAGTTGAAAGTATTAAATCATCTTTATGTATTGAACTCGTTCCTTGGAGATTTGTTTTTCCTGTATGAAGTCTATGACCTGTTTCAACACCTTCAGCATTGAATATGAATCCGTGTTTTTGTGACTCAAGTCCATAAACCATAAATCTGACAGGTTTGTCTGACTAACCTAAAGGCTGTGAGAGGAAGGTTCGGGTGTGTGTGGGTTGATGTAACGGTCATAATCACTTTTATTTAAATGCTGTCCTGCAACATGAAGGCTTAACGACAAACCTAAATGTCTTCTCTCACTTGCCTCTCCTGCATATGTGTTTGTCTTCCTCCTTACAGCGCCGCAGGCGTATCTGCTTCTTTTGGAGAGATGCTATTACTGGTTGCCATGTATTTCCATAGCAACCAGCTCAGCTCCATTATTGAGTTGGTGTGCTCTACTTTGGGGATGAAGGTAAGGTGGTAGGTGGGAGGGAGGCAGTGATCAATACATCAGTCTGGCTGACCAGCCACTGGCCCCTCTCTTCTGCTGCAGCAGTGGTGCATATAAAGACTATATCACTAATGAAACATTTGCAGCATACACGTATCTAGCTAGCTGCTCTATACCCTGCAGCCAGCTTTCAGTGTTATTACTTATTAAGTGCACTATTGTTTCTTGTCTGTGTGCTAAGTAGTTTCCCTGTCTCACTGTATTTCCCACTAAGATGTGTAATGTAATTGGATTTAGAGCCTGTTTGTTTCCACCCCTAGGGCAATCCTCTCAATTCAGTGTTGTGCTTGCCATGTAGAATTTTTCTTATGAAATATGAAAAGAGGGAATTACAAAATAGCAGCGCTGCTGCCTACAGGCTGTTTTCACTCACAGCGAGCCTGCCGCTCTGGATGTTTTTTATAGTTTTTGTGTAATTCCTGCAGATTGCCATCAAGCCCAGCTCACTGAGCAAGATGAAGACCATCTTCACACAGGAGATCTTCACTGAACAGGTGTGTATGTATATTACAAGTCCATCATTGTGTATCGTTACTGGGCAACCACTGTTTTTGTCATTGATTTGATTTAGATCTCTGACTCAACACCTCCATCTTTTCAGGTTTCACTGTTTACTATCAGACCAATGGGGGGGGGGGGTAGGCCATTGATGATGCCTTTGATGATTTGCTGCTGAAACCTTTTTCATAGCAAGCACAGAAAGTTTGTGACTTGATATCTTTAGGTTATTACTGCTTGACGTTGGCAAACTGTCACGGTGCATAACAGAGTTTTCACACCAGTATAGACTGTTAGTATCACACACATCTGTCTGTCTGTTTCATGGGGTAAGCTTCTTAAACAGTGTTATAAGAGAGATCGGACACCTCATGAGTCTTGAACCAGTAAATCCCATAATGCCAACGATGGTTGGATAGTTTTAACCCTATTTTGTAGCAAACTTTTTAAGCTGTTTTTTTTTCAGATTCAATTTGATATTAAAGTTAGGAGCTACTTTTGGCTGCTCCCTTATTTCCCAAGGATCGGCATATTTGATTTGGCACACATTTGATGCCCTTTGCCCTTTCTGATGCTGCCCTCCCATTTATCTGGCATTGGGACTAGGAGTGCACTTGGCTGGGGTTTATCTCCTAACAGAATTAAATTAACCATCATTCACATATACGGTGAATGTGTTAACCACTGCACCACAGAGCAACTATATTATTCAGATAATGATTCAAAACGTAAAAACTTGGCCAAAGATAATGGTTAGGCCCATGCTGCTGTTATAAAAGTAAATTTTCGTGTCAAGGAGCGGTACAAAAGAAATGTGGCACAAATGTTTATACAGTCTTTACATTTCTGAACTGTTAACAACAGTTGTGTGACTTTGGCTGTGCAGGTGGTTACAGCTCATGCAGTTAGGGTTGCAGTGACCAACAACCTAAGTGCCAACATCACAGGATTTCTTCCCATTCACTGCATCTACCAGCTGCTTCGGAGCCGAGCCTTCACCAAGCACAAAGTGTCTATTAAGGTAATGCACACGTTATGGCTGATTGTGACTATTGCGTAACTTTGTACTACTGCACAGTTGTTTGAAACTGTGTCGTTGTCCTTGTGTGCACCTTCTAGGACTGGATCTATCGCCAACTCTGTGAGACGACAACACCCATCCACACCCAACTTATTCCCCTAATTGATGCTTATATCAACTCCATCCTTACTCCAGCTTCCAAGGCAAACCCAGAGGCCACCAACCAGCCAATCACAGAGCAGGAAATCCTCAATGTCTTCCAGAGCTCTGCAGGAGTAAGTCGCTTCCAAAGCTAAATCTGCATCCTTACAAAATACCAGTGCAGTGCATTTGATGGGTTATTGTTAATTTTGTTTGAAACATAATTACACTTTCATAATCCATAATTTTGCTCACTTTGATCTTCGTAGTTTGGAAATAGGTTTGTAACCGTTATATCCATGTCCACGTTTGCTGGTGATCTCTTTAGCAAGCGGATGGTAGTCGAGCAGGACGGCAGCGCTACGCTATCACCACCCAACTGCTTATCCTGTACTACATCCTGTCTTATGAGGAGAACCTGTTGGCTAGCACCAAACAGCTGGGTATGTATGAGGCTGTTTCCCAACAAAAACACTGCGCTGTGTTTGGCTTCCCTTTGTGCTCTTGGCTCACCTCCCTCCTGCTTCTCATTTTCTCTTTCTGTGCCTGTCTGAATTGCATCCTTTGTCATTTTCCTCACTGAAGAATGCATTGTGTGGATGATGAAGGGAATTTGTCAGCAAGTGAGAAGAAAAAGGAACCTTTTGTCCTCTGTTAAGTTGTAGGAGATGCTCTGGATGTGCAGTCATTCATCTTTTTCTCTCTTGGCACTAAATGTTGGCTGCTTCATAGAGAATAAATGGTTGGCTGACAAAGAGCCAAGTACAATGGCTGCGGGAGCAAAGCTAACTAGGACAGCTGTAGGTTAGATTGAGCATTAGCAGTTAGCCTAGTCAGTGTTTATTCTCTCCCATGACGAGCTCTCCTCTTGCCCTTCATTAGGCCAGATTTATGTGAGAGTTTATGCCCATCTCTTTAATTGCTGTGTTTACCCAAGTGCTCTCTCAGCCTTCAAGGAAGGAGTAATGAAGCCCATCAGCAGTGGTAATGAACCCACGTCAATGAAAAATCACCTCAGCTTCTCGAACGCATCGGCACAGCAGCTCTGGTGTCCTCACACAATCAAATAAAACATTTATCCTCCATCTCGTCCTTATTTTGCTTCACATTTTCACTCTGTTTAGTATTTAATTTAGTACAGTTTCTGTGATCCACTCACTCGTCCTGTTTTCCTCTTTTTCTGTTTTTTTTTTCAAGCCCTGATGCAGAAGAAGCCAAAGTCCTACTCTGCAGCCCTGATGGACCAGATCCCAATTAAGTACTTAGTTACCCAGGCCCAAGGGCTGCAGCAGGAACTCGGGGGTGAGAGTCACTTTTGGGTTTTTCTTACTAAACACATGGAGAAAAACCCCCAAAAGGTAAAACTTATTTGATTATTGTAGACTGAACGCAGTTTCTTCACTGATCCCAGGTCTGCATTCGGCCCTACTAAGACTGCTTGCAACCAACTACCCACATTTATGCCTTGTGGAGGACTGGGTGTGTGCGGAGGAGGTGACCGGTACCCTGCCCCTGTTGAGGAAGATGATGCTTCCCAGCAACACATGTAGATACACCCAGAGACAGCTTCACCAGGGTGAGCACAGGAAATTTAAGATGTAGCTGCCTAATTTAAGTTAAAAATATTAAGAGAGAAACATTTTAAAGTAATAAAAACCCAGACAGATTATTGATGGCTTTACTAGCACCACTGACGCTAATCTAGACGTCACAGTTGGGCGAGTGAAATGCCAGATTATCTGTCTTGGGTTGGAATAAAATCATTTATCAATCTGTAATCTTTGTGGTTAATTTTTTATGCTGTGTTGATCCTACAACTGCTGAAGGATCAACAGTTTCAATAGATGTAGGTGATGTGTAGCTACATGCAGATGCTGTGTGACGCTGCACGACAAACCGCAGAGAGCTGGCGTCTCATTTATTTGGCCTCTGTGATGTGGTGGTCTTGTGTTTCTCTGATCTTCATTGTAGTAGTTTAAAAGAAAGTTGTTTGAACTGAGTGATGGTTACATACTTGAGTGTTGCGGAGCCTGTCCCTTCACCTGAACAGCTTACTCCATTTGTAGGATTTAATCTGTGATTTACATTTTTCCTCTCTGACTCTTGAAATGCATCCATGCTGCTAAAGGAGGTTGATTAACCTCAACGGACAATCGCACAATAATTCTCAAGTGTATTTATGATATTGTGCTGTGCACTTGTTGTACACTGATGGAGATGCAGCCAAAGCTTTGTACCTCAGAGATTAAAGCTTATGTTTTCCTCCCAGCCTTCCAGAAGTTGCCTTCAGGTAGTCCCAGGCTGATGCGTATCCTGGAACATTTAACACTGCTTTCACCTGGAGACCTGATCCCTTACGCGGAGGCCCTCACAGCCAGCATGGCTCTGCTGCTGGAGCCTGCTGTGCCTCGTCGTATACTACAGACCGTCAACAAGCTCTGGATGGGTCTGAACACCGTGATGCCCCGCAGGTACGTGCTCCGGACATGCAAACAGGAATTTGTGCCTTAAAGCATTAATGGAATCACTTGAGTAACTAAAATTGGTCTAAAGAATTTTCTTGTCCTCACTAATTAGAATTTGACATCACTGAAGTGAATGAACTCCCCTGCTGCTGCTGCTGGTTAAATAATAATTATACATGTTTCCAGTAAAAGGCTTACAGGGCTGTTTGACTTGTTGCTTCCTCTTCTAGGGCTGTAGACAGTTGCTGGGAGGCTCTGTAAATACGGGACATGAAACCTGTAGAGCAGGAGATGTTGCTCTTAACTTTCAGCTGTCTGCTCAGTGATTATTGTATAAACAGATCAAAGACACTGAGGTGAGCGACTGTGTCGGCCTTTGTGAACTCTGGACAGATGAGGTTAACCTCACTCTGCTGCAGGGCTCAAAGGAGCACAGCTACCAAAAGGAGCCTGTTACAAGACGAGCTCAGGCAGGAAGACTGAGGGGGGCTCTGAGAGGGAGATGTAAGGGGTTGTCGACACCCCCCCATATATTGAATCTTGCAGAGGGACAGATGACAGAGACTGGTGAATCAAGGATGAGGGCTGCAAATTCACACAGGCCCACTGATTGATGCCGGTGCACAAGCTGCACGAAGGCTTGCAACAGCAGGCTGCTGTTTAGAGTTTAAAGTGGGTTTCTTAAGGGAGATTAGGGTGAAATATGAATAAACAGAAATCTATGTCACACTATGTTTTTGTAGTATTTGAATATTAATCTTCCAAAATCAAAGTATTTAGAGTGGGCGTAATACTGTCAGTTTTACTTTGAGCAGTTTTAATGTTGTCCCTTAACAAGGCAGTGTTTCTTAGTTACATCAGAGTTCTTTAAAAGCCGGGTACAGTTGGTATTTCAGTTAACAAAACTTTGTGTGGTGGGAATGAAATTGTGTGTCTGTGTCACAGGCTGTGGGTGATGACGGTAAACGCCCTCCAACCTTCAGCGAAGCTGCTCAGGCAGCAGAGGTACACCCAGAATGACCTGATGGTCGATCCTCTCATCGTGCTGCGCTGTGATCAGAGAGTATACAGGTGACTACAAAAAGCCACGCATGGACTCGAACATACAGTCTCAGATGTGGTACAGTAGGTGGGCTTTCATGTGGTCCACATTTTCACTGAACGTAACTAAAGAATTTCTTCTTTTACAAAAGATGAACCGTTTATGACCGGTCGGCGCGGGCACGCTCCGTTTTCCGTAACTATTTTTAAAGCCCGGTAGAATTGGAACCACTTAAACTAGCGCAATAATTTTTTTTGCATATGAAACCGGAGGAGTTGTACTTACATGTTATGCCATCAGCTCGTCCTTGGTCACGGTTTCCTTCCACACATAGCTGTGCAAACCTTGCATAAAAAGCACTTGCAGCAACAAAAACATAATATTCCACAAACAGGCTCGTCCAACCCGATCAGCTGTTCATAACACTTCCTATGTTGGAATAGACGTCAGCGCGAACTGTCGCATGTCCGCCATTACCTGCCCGGAACTGGCAGTGGCATCATTTTCACAGAAAATGTATTTTTTGTCCTGTAGGACATTTACAAAGATATGCGAGTATTTTTCAAATTAATTTTGAGTTTATGCCTTTCTGTGTCGTGTCTGGGAGGCTTAAACTCAAATGAAACTGCTGGAAATAATCTGTTTTGATGCTATTTTTTTTTTGCAAATTTGCATCATAATATTTATTTTCCTTTTTCCTGCAGTATATAAAAATTAGTGTATCTCAAAAATAAAACTATGAAGACACTCAAAATAATTTTCCTGTGGTTGGAAACTATTTTGTGCAACTTTTTATTTACAGTTTTGAGGGATAAACCTCTGAAATTTCTCTAACTAGAAATATATGTAAAAAAACAAAAACAATTTTCAATTTGTAATTTATTGCACTTTTTTATATAGTTACTATGGGCTTAATGCATACATATTATTAAAATTTAGGCTATAATGGTTGTATTGATGTATAGAAACTTGGCACTACAGCATGTAAAAATATAAAGCTCTGGCAGACTTGGTTCTATGGTGGGTCTTAATTGTCAGTTAACAATATTTGTTTTTGGCAGGTGTCCTCCTTTGATGGACATTGTCCTTCACATGCTGAATGGCTACCTGCTGGCCTCGAAAGCCTACCTACAATGTCACCTGAAGGAGACGGCCGACTTTGATCGACAGAGCCAGACTGTGTCGAGCCTCGGTGTGCCGGGACAACCAGATACGCCGGAGGTCACCAGGGAGGAGCTAAAGAACGCTCTTTTATCTGCGCAGGTCATTTGAGAGTTTTATAAGAGTGCTATCCACCTGACAGCATATTCATTGATTCCTAAACCTTTTTCCTGTATCACGTTGTTTCTTCATCCCCCCAAAATATTACACTGCAAAATTTGCAAATCTTATTTTTATGTGAAATTTCTATCTTACTGGTGTTTCAGTAAAACAAAAAATGCAAAAAGACACTAAAGTGTAACGGCGGGCCTTTTATGCAAAGTCATTATAAATCCTTGTTTTTGTTCAACTGCAGGACAGCGCAGCAGTGCAGATTCTTCTGGAGGTGTGCCTGCCAACCTCTGAAGAGCAGCAGCTGGGGGCCACCACAGACAGCCTGTTGAGGAGCATTCGGGGCCCCGTGCCAGGGAAATCGAAACAGGGAAGCCTGGGGCCTGCAGCCAAGGGGGGCGTGGAGGCTGCGGAGCCAGAGGGAGGTTTGCTCAGTGATTTGAGGGAGGTGCAGTGTCTCATCTGTTGTCTGCTGCATCAAATGTTCATCGCCGACCCCAACATTGCCAAGTTGGTCCACTTTCAGGTAATATATTGTGAAAATGCTGGCAGGTTTATTGTGCCATTAGGCATAGCTGTATCTTGTAGCATCCTTCCACATTTTCCTATTGAAAGCATTACAGTCATTGATAATGGATTACACCGTAGAGCAGAAAATACCTTCAATGCGTTTTCAAGAAGATCCGAATCATATTGACCCCATTAGTCATCAGATTGTGCCATGGCGTAAGTAATAAGTGAGTGCAGCGCTCCCAGAAGCAGCAGACAGCCATATGGTGGACTTCATCAAACCGCTTCCTGTCACAGTAATCCATCCACGCTGCTGAGCAGGAGCTGCCGAGCAGGAGCTGCTGCAGTGTGCGTCGGCGCAGACGCATGTTTACGCTAGCACTCGTTTACATAGACGACTGTTTGAATAAATGAACTGCTTATTTGCGATTTCTTGCTTATGTTGCTAGATTAATTCCAAGTTTCCTGTTTCCTCTTGTCTCCCTGTCTGCCAGGGTTACCCTCAAGCTCTGCTGCCTCTAACTGTGGCAGGCATTCCCTCCATCCATATCTGTCTGGACTTCATCCCAGAGCTGCTGGCCCAGCCCCAGCTGGAAAAGCAGGTGAGGCCTCCCAACCTCCCCTCCCCTCTCTTTTCTGGCTTTCACTCCCAGACTTGCCCTGGGTTTGTGCCAGAGCCTCTCTTACACTGTTGTGCTGTTATTTATTTATTTTCTCCAACCAGCTCTGCTTGCTGCTCTGCTGAGTGTTTGCATATTTGCTACATAAATAAATGTATTAAATGTCTCACTGCTGTTATCGTGTGTCCCTGCAGATCTTTGCAATCCAGTTGCTATCATATCTGTGCACCCAGTACGCCCTACCCAAGTCCCTGAGTGTGGCCAGGTTGGCCATCAGTGTCATGGGTACACTTCTTACAGGTCAGTAAACACTCTGTCTTTACATCTCACAGGCTTATGCATGTGGTGATATACTTCTTCTTTTAGTGTGCATCTTTTCATCATACTGTCTGTCAAACATTCAATCTGCTCCCAGCAGACTGCCTGCACACTGTGCAGTTCATCTTACATAAATCAGCTGTTGGCACACAGATGTTTTTATCCCTGTGTTTAGCTGCCATCCTCTGGTGTTTAGCTGTTAGTGCAACATTATTTCTCTACACTGTATTAACTGTTTATCAGCCTTGTGTATAGTGTTAATTGTGTATTCGTGTGTGTGTGTTTTGCTTCCTAGTGCTGACTCGTCCCAAGCGTTTCCTCTTCTTCATGCCCACCCTGCCATGCCTGGTGGCTTTCTGCCAGGCGTTCCCTCCACTCTACGATGACGTGGCAGCTCTCTTAGTACAAGTGGGCCAGGTTTGTTCTTCGGATGTGGCCACCAAAGCCAGGGACATCGATCCTTTTATCGCGCGTAAGCATGATTACTCGTTTTCTTGGCAGAATAATGTAACCGTTGACACAAAAACATTTTGACCCAAATCATTTTTGTTCATCTTTTTAAAAATCCACAATCCAGATGTTGTAATTAAAGCCATCTGATCATTTCTGTCCTAAATGTCTAAGAATTATGAGAAAGATCCTTCATCATGTATTAGCTTTGATGTGTTTGAGTGAAGCCTGATGTTGCCTTACACATAAAGACCAAGTGCCAGTCTGTTCCTCAGACTGAGGATTTGAAGCTCACTGTGGCTGTACAGCTCATGTATTTCACTGGATCTAGTAAATGTGTAGTAGGAGTATACCTACCATAGACATTTAAAGGTGTTGTCCATGCATGCTACTGCAGAGAGGCTTAATCTACTTTGTTTATTCAGCATTTCTGGATGCTTCGATTGGACATAGAATAATTAGTGTAGATGAGTTTAGATCTACCAGTGCTAAAGAAAAACACTTGTTTTTTCACTCAGGCTTGCAGTATCTTAAGGAGAAACCACTGGAGGCTGTGGTCTCAGGAGGACGCCCCTGCAAGCTGACACTACCCCAGAAGACAGCAGAGGAGCTGGGTGGGGCTGACCCTGATGTCCAGCTCTGTTACTGCATAGAGGCCACCTTCATGGACATTATCAGCTGCACCCTTCACGGACTATAGAGCAAACACACAGAGACTCTGGAAGGTTCAAAGGGACTTGATTAAACCAACAACTCCAAGCACTGCCTCTGTGTTCATGTGCTCTGTGATGATTTGTAAGTATGAAAATGTTAAATGTTTTTGGGGGTTTTCTTCGACCTCTGTAAGCATATTTTTTTAACTTTAAGTGCTATGACCTTTTTTTCTCAGGCACTGAAAAAAATGTTGCCTTCAGATGTGTAGAGTTTTGTAATGTATTTGTTTGTAATAAAACAAAGGAAATATCCGTCTGAGGTTTATTCTGCAGTGGGAAGTTTGGATAGATGTGGCATCTCTTCTCAGCATAAATCTGGACTCCTGTTTCTGGGTTTTCTGCCCCTTGCATATAATTAAGATTTTATTTCTTGTTTTTACTGGAAATAGTTAACTTTTTTTTATGCAATCAAAAAAAGGCCTTTAAATCCAGTTACAGTTAAGTCTTAGGAGTTGCACAAGTTTTTGACCTTTTAACATTTTGTTTAACACAAGTTCACAAACATCAAAGAAGAAAAAGGGATGATTGGAGCAAACGAGTTGGTTCTGTTGGATATTTTTACAATAATCTTGATAAATACCTGAAATATACAGAAGAACCAATTCTTGTCAGTTACAATGTTTCCAGTAACTAAAATCATTAAAATGGTTTATTTGGTTTATAATGAAATCTTTGTACCTTTGAGCACAAACATGGTTGGTGTGGTGTCCTGCTGGCCGTACAAACTTAAAACAAGCAGCTGATTTCAAAGACTTAGATAAATAGCACTTAAGCATATTCAAACATTCACACGCTTCAGATAATAACTTTGGGTTATGATTATTAGATGACCTGCTGCTAGCGCACGTGTATAAAAATACTGTCCAACTTAAAAAAAAAAAACTCTTTGTTCAGGCTTAAGCAAAAACAGCAGTGTTTTTCTCTAATTCTTGAATTCAGGCTGGGCTCGACCCCCCCCCCCCAACCAGCCCATGCCTATTTCTTAAAAATCTACAGAAAATGCTGTTGTGTGCACTCTAATCTGTAGCTGCTATCTCACATGTACCTAGGGATGCACCATCATCAGTGGCTGATCTGTATCTGTCGTGTCACGCCGCTGTTGCAGTAGGTAAATGTCCAAAGATGTCGAGATAAAGAGCTGGGAGGCTTTCAAACTATTTTTAAATGGAATTATTTTATTTTCCTGGCACAAAGGTGTTGATTTGAACTTATCATATTCTATTGGAGATTATGTATCAGAATTTCAGGAGCAGGACCACGCTTCCAAACATGCTCCTTCCGGTTGTCATCTACATAGGTTCCCCCCAATTCTGCAAGCTGTTCATTCTCGTTTACGTGCCCCACCCTCCCTCTCTCCTTGTTCTCAATTCTTTAACTTCTTCGCTTCTATTTAGTACATGAGGATCTCCAGGCCTGGGAGCCGTCGCCAGTCCCCTTCGAGGCCTTCCCCAAACCGCAGCTCAATTCATGTCAAAGCATTCTAAAATGCTGTCAAAGCTAAAATGAGGACGTGGGCCCAGCTAGTGAATTCTATTCTACTTACTTACACTAAATGTGAAGTAACTAATAGTATGTTGTTGCTGCTGTGCTATCCTGACAGGTGTATCCTGATAATTCACCAGAGGGCAGTCTTGCCACACTAAAAACAACACGTCCACTCCATCAACAGCCATTAATTACAGAAACCTTGTGGATTTAGTGGTAAAGAGTCAGAGAGTAGTTTTCAAAGTTGATACACAAATATAAAACTGTTACTGTCAGAAGGTAAGAATGTAGCCACCCTGTGATTTACAGTAATATGCAAAACGCTGCTGGAGGATGTGCCAGTACATAATGGCGTCACCGCTGTTTAAACGACCAGAATTACTGCACATAAAATATATACCAAGGAATTTTAGACATAATTGCACCGGCAGTCGCGTGTAAATGTAATATATGAAAACAAACTGGTAGGTGATATGCATTATGTTTTGTAGCCTTTTAAGGGAAGAGATGTGAGTAAGTTGCAGCCACAGTTTCTCTGTGTTTGTGAATCTATGAAGTGCTCTGCAGCAGTTTGTTGTGCCGCTGCAGTTTCCTGGTGCTGTGAGAGATGCCTGAAGCAAGTGAGGGTGAAATCACAGAGCAGTTTTGTTTTCACTGCTGTGCTTGTAACATCGAGCGCCCAAAAATACAACATCTTGCAAACTGCAAGGAGAAGGCTGCGGCGAGGGGAGAAGTAAGAGAGATGTAGTTGCTCAGTTTAGTTTGACAGAAGCTGAAGAAAATAAAAGGAATCTTCAGGTAACATTTATTATGTTTCATGCTGATTTGGAAATACCAAACGATGGCATCTATGTTGTAATTAGAGTCTGTCAGCAAGTTGATGATAATTTAAGAGTGTGACACAGAACAAAACTGCTCCAGTTCAGACACGAAGACATTGTGTTCTGTCGCAGGGATGTAGTGCCAATCAGACCTTCACGTCTTTTAAAGAATGTTATTTAATGATTGAAGTACCAAAACTACACTTTAGTGCTGATACTGATACGTTTACAATAATCACAAGTAATTTGTCTGTCACAGCATCTTTCAAACAGCACAAATTCAGTCACACGTGTTTAGATCGCACGTATAAGAGCCGCAGAGTTCACGCTGCGTCCCTCACGTACAAAGTTAACATTTACAGTAACGGTGCAGCGGCTGCTGATTATCTGTTGTGTCTCATTCATTTTGGTGCAAAATGAATGAGACACAACCAAATCTTCAGAGATCAAATGATCATTTTTAAATAATCAGTTTTACATTCAGTACATCAGCATTCAACAGCAAACAGGCAGCAGCTGCTCGGTGAGCATGAAGACTAACCGTAGTTTCACAACAATGCTTTTATGCCTTTAGAAATCTCTCCGAGATCACTGAAGGGAAAGTGGCTTTCTTAATGTACTTGTCCAAGTATAATGTTGCCCACATTTTCACTTCAGGTTGCTTTTGTTCACGTTTGTTTCCTATTTGCTTTTGTTTACTTGCTAGTAATAAAAGGCAAGCCCTTAAGAGGCAGCACATCTCCCACTCCAGCTTGTTACAAGAGTCGCTGAGGGTAGCAGAGCATTCTTTCCTTGTTTGTCTCAGTGGCTCTTAGAGAGAAAGGCACTTCAGGTAAAATGCAGTAAAACGCCCACGCACTGCTATAACTATGCCTGAGACATCCGTGTGAAGGACACTGCTTGGCTCTATGTTGCTCTTCGGGTATTGGACTTTTCAGTCTGTTTGAATTTGGAAAAAAGACATTCTCTCATACAGAAACAGCATTTTTTACACTGGTGAAATAAAATCAGCAGTCTGCAGTGACGTTTCCAAACACAACTCTTTAGCACTCCAGCATCTTTTTACATCGTTTCAAATCATATACAGCAAAACTGAACACATCCCTCTGCAATATCCAATTATTCAGAAAGATTTTGTCTTACAGTAACTGTAATTTGAAATATTTAATGGAAGCACTAAAGCACCTCCACTTAGTTAAGTGCTGTTTTATTTTGGTGTGAGTTTCTAACACTGGGAGACGCTGGCATTGGTGGTATTACTGAACTCTGCAGGTGCTCACATAGAAAGCCCATGTTGATCTTTTGGATATTGCACCGTTTCTCCAGCATACTTTAACCTGTGTGGCGTGCTCAGTGTTGGGCAAGTTACTTTGAAAAAGTAATTAATTATATTTACTAGTTACTGCTTCAAAAAAGTAACTGAGTTACAAGATTCTAAAAGTAATTAATTACTTGAAAAGTAACTATTGCGTTACTTTAAAAAAATGTTTAACCCTCTGGGGTCCAGGGTATAATTGGCCATTTAACCACTTTTGATGTTTCCTCTACATTTCACCTTTAAAAACTATTTACTTTGCCTTGTTTGGTATCATCCTTTTCAGCACAACCTCACGTGTCTGAATTTACAGTTATGTGTTCATTTTGACATACTGTATTAACACAACTGATCTAAAGTCAGACAAAAAACATAAAATCCGATAAAAAGTTATATTTTTTACTGTAACAACCACAAACATGTTTTTAAGTGCACATGCGCGTTTTACCCATATTCTATCGCGATATTTTTATTTTCTTATTTCTTATATTTTAAGTTTGCAAACAAAGTTATTTGCAGCCATTTACCTTTTACCCTTTTTTTTTTATAACCATTTCAAACTATTTACACAACAATCAGCTGTTCTGCATTCAATAAGATGCCACACAAATTATTTGTGCCACTCCAAAAAAATAATTTCTGTCCACTATAAAGGAGAACATCACAGCCTGATACCTGCAGGTCTGACAGCAGCAGGTGTATCACTCCTGCTTCTACCTGGAGACAGCAGTCGCCTCATTGTTCTGACACACAACACAAAACTATCCACAACACTACACACTAACTACACAAGACAACACATTAACTACACACTCCAAACACGCTAAACGTCACAAATCTCTCACGTCTCAAAACTCGCTCTCTCTCTCTCGCCGTCACTCCCAAAACTTCCCACAGCTACTTCCGTGCAACTGATGTAAGATGCTGTAAGCTGAACACAGCTTCAACCGTCTGTTTGTTGAAAAATAGTAATGCGACCGCACCGCATTTTCTTGTTAGTAACGGTAATGGCGTTGTAACGATAGAAATAGTAATTAGTTAGATTACTCGTTACTGAAAAAAGTAGCGCCGTTACTTGTAACGCTGTTATTCCCATCACTGGGCGTGCTTCAGGGTGCCATGTCAAAGCTTTTTAAAAGGCCGTCTTTGGTCTTCACAGAAAAGCTTCATCTGAAATGCATTCAGGCTGGCTGCAGTAACTCAAACACAAATCAAAATCAAAATGTTACTGTGGTGGATCATAAATTTGATTAGTTTTGGAGTTGTACGTCTCTGTTCCTTATGTTTCGTGTCATGCCTTTATTATTGTTTTATTTGTTGTTTTGACTGTGTTTTTGAATAGAATATGCAGTGGGTATGTAGAAGGAGATAAGTAGTGAAGGTTTTGCCTGGGTTGGTTGTGCGTCGATCCATTGGTAATGCCTCAGGGCTCCAGTAGGTGGGTTCGCGCGTCTCCTCCTTCACGCAATACAGACAAGTGAGAGTGAGAGCTGCGTGTCCGTGCCATTCTTTCACCTCTCCTCATTATTTCCCCTGTTTAAGGTAACTGCCATGCACAGAACTGTATAAACGTGGCAGCATGTGTTACTGTTGATTATTAGCCCATTATCATTGTAACGAAAGAGGTGAATTGTGCAGTGTTTTTGCTGAGAAGTTCCAGTTAAACTCCGTTGCTGTGTATGCTAGTTTTCGCTAGTACTCCGCCATATTGTGTCATGATTTGTCTGTTACTGTCTGTATAAGTTAAATACTGAACGACATACAGTACTTTAAGCATAATTTAGTTGCCGTGGAAAGTTAGTGACTGTGTCAGCTAACATCTGCCAGTTAAAAAGATGTTTTTGTCTAATGTTAAAGTTAATGTTATCTAAGTTATTCTCATAAGCTCATACAGAGAATAATGGTGACTTAGTTTGGAAACAGTTGTCCTGAGACTGAGTGCATCCATAAGAATATTGTTTTGGTTGTATTGCTTCTAAAACTCAATACAGACGAGTGAGAGTGAGAGTGAGAGCTGCGTGTCCCTGCCATTCTTTCACCTCTCCTCACTATTTCCCCTGTTTAAGGGCACAACATTATATTAGTTGTAACTAGGGCTGGGCCATATTATACCGTTCACGGTAATACCGGTGCAATGTTAGGCAACGATAAGAAAATAAAATATCGCGATAGAATATGGGTAAAACGCGCATGTGCAGTGCCTTTGTTTTCATACGCACATGGCCGAAAAAGCATGGCGGTAACGGTGAATGAGAAGGGAGAAAGCGGATCGTTGAGTGAAACGGATGAACCAGAATTGGTTTGTAAAAATGGTGCCACTTCAGTGATGTGGAACTGGTTTGGTGTTTGTCCGTCAGATACACAACAAAGCACAGTTTTTTTTGTAGAACATGCAAGCGGGCCGTCGTTATTGCCGTATTTGTCGGGCTAAGGTGCTCGTAAATCTGGGTCCTAAACTCCGTCCGATTCAGGTCCCAAAGTCAAACGAACACTGCAGCATCACTGAGAGTTAAAAACTGTCTAAATTCTTTCATCTTTAATAAAATCATCAGTGTTGCTGCTTTACCAGGTGTAACTATGAAGTTTAACATCCAGGCATCCATGAAAACAGAATTTATTACATTTAACAGAGTTAGAAGTTAGCAGGCAGTTAGCTCGCTAGCTTCCACCTAAACATGATATAGCATGTTCTGACTGAGAGATTTCTGAAAAATTCAAACGTACAGCTCTGCTATCACTTTCAACATAAATGAAGACAGAAAACTAAACAGCAGTGACGTTTGTAGGGTTACTGAAGTTGGGCTAGCTGGTATATAATGATGTGCTACGTGATCGCTAGCGACACAGCTATGTTAGCATAGCATAAACAGTGAAGCTGGAGGATGAACGCTAACTTTTTTCCACTCGATAAAAGTTAACGTGAGGGTTCCCGATGGTTAGAGACAAATGCAATCGCATGGCAGGATGCTGTAAACGGACCAAACTTCAGTCAGGAGAACAACTGAGATAATCCATCCACAATACGAGGTTAGTCATTAATATACTGCAACAACATGGGAATAGAGCAGCTGTGATAGAATACAGCATTAATGAATCAATGGTACAGAAGTGGAGGAAGCAAGAAGAATGAGTTGAATAAAGTTTGATTTATCTGACTGCTTTGTTCCGCTTAATGTGTCTTATAATCCCGTGCACCTTATGGTCCGAAAAATATGTATTTGACTTTTTTATTTGGCACACTGTGGTTTCATGTTGCAAAGCTCCTCTTTTTAACTTCAGTGGATATTATACATGGTTATGCTCAGGATATGTCAGCCCATTTCTACTGGAAATGCCTTTTGGTTAAACTTTCAGCAAGGAATTTGCATTTGCACTGTTAAAGTTTTATATAGGTTTAATGCACATAAAAAACAGCTGCTCGTTTAAGTGAAAATAAATGGATGGGGTTTTTTTGCGCTAGTAAAGTTGTGGAGTTGTATTTTGTCTCGCATCAATTATATCGTCAGTTATATCGTTATCGCAAATTTTCAAATATATATCGTGATAAATATTTTTGGCCATATCGCCCTGCTCTAGTTGTAACAGTAAAGGTCTCTTGGTTCAGGTAGAACTATCCACTCACCATTAAGGTGTGGCCCAGACTCAAGTGCCTCAGTGCTGCTGGTGATTGAGAGAAAAGAGACACAGAAATGCATTTTCCACTTCCAGCGTGAAGACAATACGTGTGCTTTACTGAGCACAAGTGGATACATATCAGCTGGACAGTTAAAACTGTGTTAACCTCTTGGACCTGGCGTCCACATATGTGCACATCACATTTTGAGTTGTCTAGATTACAATCCTAAATTTTGCTCTACAAGGGCCTCATATCCACTTCTCAGAAACGACATCAGGTAAAAAGATAATTCTGTGTTTTTACATTCATCAGGTCCCAATCAGCCCAAATAGCAAAGAGAAAATAAAAATGCCATGAAAGAGTTCCTAAGTTGGGTTAAACACCTGCCTTTTTTATTAGTGTGGAAAAAGACTCATCATCACGCCCTACTCAGCAATGACAGGAAAAGGTAACGGTGAGAAGAGGAAAACTACTCTGTAAATGCACATTAAGCTGTACTATACCATTAAAACCAGCAGACAGAAATAGCCTCCTTCCCCATGTGCGCTGACAGTGTGTGGGAGATGCTGACACCAAACCA
Organism: Pelmatolapia mariae; assembly: GCF_036321145.2. Lineage (NCBI taxonomy): Eukaryota > Metazoa > Chordata > Actinopteri > Cichliformes > Cichlidae > Pelmatolapia > Pelmatolapia mariae. The sequence goes on along the minus strand of NC_086236.1, from coordinate 36,652,647 downwards.
TAATGACGCAGAATAAATCAAATATGAATACAACAATAATTAAACCACTGATATTATAAATAAATAGGATAAAAAATCATGTTGATTGACAAACTATCAGCCACGAGTAGAGATGATGGGCCTTTGCTGAGCCATACTGGATACTGAAGTCCATCCAAATTAAAAGCAGCTTAATGTTATTGCAGGCACGAGAGCTTTAGAGCACTGAAAGCATTCACACGATTGTCGATCTGGTTGGAGGAGTACAGACCTTTTTAATCACCAACTACAGCACCAAATGAAAGAAAATTTGTAGATTAGGTGATTTTCTCTTTATCCACATTTCTTCCATATGAAAAGAAGTTTGTTTTGCACGATCAAAGAACGCGCAGAGACGATGCCCCCACACCCACCCACCCTGTCGTCTTCTGCTGGTGGATGCTGAGGGGATTGATTACACGGAGCAGGAACACTTTGTCAGGCCTGAATGCGTTTTTCACAACGTGTTGCCGGGAACAAAGGGACACTATTAAAGCTTTCGTAAAACCCTCTAAAAACTTTTGATTTCCCTCTCGGTTGAGCAGAACGCGTCAGGAAGACCGCGATTGAAAATTAATTGGCAGCGTGTCAGTGGTGTATTTACATTTTGTTCTTTTAAAGATGCAATTAATTACACGAGATGAAGAAATCTGCAGAGAGATGAGATGCGTAGCGTTGGTTGCTCTCCTCCCTGCAGACTGTCTCTGCTCTGAGGGAGTGTAGGCAGGCTTGCCAATTAGACACAGACTAAAAAACCCAACACTCCAATGTTTCAGCAGGTAAAAAAAGAGAAGGGCCTAAATTTAAATTGCCTGGAAAATCAATGTAATAGACAGACGGTAGCGTGTAGTTTTCACATTCTGATGCTTCAAGCTATACGAGGAAGATGTAAGAAGAATGTTCTCTTTCAAGAGTTTCCTAACTCCTGGAAACTGCTGCAAATTAGGTGCAGGGCTGGCACGGCAAGTGTTGTGTGCAGTAAGTTAAGCTTTCTTATTCCTTCTCCTTTTTTTGTTCGCCAAATGAGGTGTACTTCAGTGCAGAACTAACAGGACTGACTGCATGTAAATGTGTCTGTAGTCACCTTTACATACAGTCAGTCTGACATTCATCATCATCATCATCAAGGGAGCAGTTACTCCAGCATTCCCCAGATTTTCCTGTCTCGACTGTGTTTATGTAACAAAACTCAGCAGACATTAGTAACATTGGTGTATGCTCTTTTTTATGAATCGAGTTCATTTTTTACTATTGCGTCCCTTAAATCTTCTTCCTTTCTTACACTCAGTCACACAGTTTCTGGCCTTTACAGACTCTTAACACGGAGGCTAAACTGTCTGACCCCTGTCAGGACAAATGGAGGGTTAGGCCTTTTCATTCTTTCAAAGCTAAAACACAAAGTGAAGCTAACAGAAAAAAGGAAGATTGGATTTGTCCCACCTTCCAAACACGCGGCAGCAGTTGCTGCTGAACGCTTCTTTAAAAGCAACATGCTTTTCGTACTGGAAATACATTCGACATAACAGGAAGAAGGAGCGGGCGAGGCAATTGAAGTTTGGCAATAACATCTCAAATGCCCCACATTTCCACTCTGGCAGTAAGTACGGAAAAGTTTTAAAAGAAAGAGACAGTTTGATGTTAGGACATAAAAAGGAATAATGCGAGATACCTCGGGAGCTTGCTTGCCTCGCGCTTTTCAGTGAAGACCAAAGAGGGCCTTTTAAAAAAGCTTTTATAATTGATTCCACCCAGAGGTAACCCAAGGCAATCACCTACCTCACCAAAAGCGAACACTGAAGCCCTGTGTAAAGACTGCCTGTTTTCCCCCCTCTCTATTCCCTGCCATCTTTTTTATTGGAGCTTTCATCTGCGAGTGTGAATAACTGCGAAGTGAGCCAAAGCTGAATAAACATTGTCTGAATAGGTGATTGATGGATCAATTTGGGTCCCTCGTTTCCCAGCGCTGGTGGCGGCATTCGCATTGATTATGTTGCCTGTGGTCGTTGGCCAAAATACAGTCCTTGAAATGAGTATGTCTCTTGGAAAGCGTCCAGCGCTCCTTCAGCCAAACAGATGGCTCCCAGTGCTGCAGTCATATCCATATTAATGACATGATTACAATGCATTACAATCAAGAGATCTTGTCATTAACTTTGCGATTTAAAAAGCAATTATGGGTTTTGATTATCCTCTGCTGCAGATATGAGGTGTGCATGTCTTCCTTTGCCAGTGGGCCCTTAATAAAACAGCAGATTGATTCCTCAGCTTTACCCTTCTGACTGACAGCTAATGAGTGGAATGACTTCTGCATAATGATGGAATGCAGCAAGGCTGAAAGGAGGGAATGGAAAATATGAAGATGGGTGTCATTGTGTAAGAAGAGGTCCTCGGTGTTTGTGAGTGTCCCCACGGACTGCAGCGTTGGCCGGTCGGCCGCTTCGTCTGTAGAGCTGTTGGAAATGTTGGATACATGTGTGGAGGGTTCATGTCTCACTCCTGATGAGTTAAGATAACGTTTCTGATTCTTTTTGTCGTCATATGAAGTTTTTACTTATCCAGATACAGACTATATACTAAAGATGGAGAAAGCCACAGAAACATCAACCAATGTGAAGCCTTAGTGTGTGAACGATTTGGCTACCACCAAATTATTTCACTGGAACCAGAAAAGTGAACGAAGCTCGATTCACCGCATCAAGGATGCTGCAGGATTCAGGATTCACCACGACTGAAGAGCCAGTGTTTTGGACACAACGAGCTTTATTATTCGTGACATAATTTAATAAAGTACTGCAGAAAGCACTACCAGCACAAACATGATGGCGTGGACATTGATGATGTAGGAGCTCACAAAAACCTGTGTGTATCAGATACGACGAACTAGAAGACTCTAGTGTAACACGCTTTCTTTGATGTGATGAACTGTGGCTGTGTGGTTAAAGGAGCAGTACTTTATTTTGGTGTAAATTAGTGCTGTCAATAGATTTAAAAAATGAACTAATTAATTGCACACGTTTCTGTAATTAATTGCGATTAATCGCATTACTTGATCAATAGCCTGGCTGCAATTACACTTTATCAACTTTATATTTGAGCTTGTAACAGACATTTATGCAATATAATGAAATAAATGTAGAATAAACACAAAGAATGTTAAATGCTTAAATTCAAAGAGAATTTGAATAGTTTTCTTCAGTCTTTTAGCACAGGCTCTCTCCTGTGAAATACAACTTTTAAAAAAACCTATATACTAATAGGTAATTATAACCTAATATATAATATATATTAGTGCTGCCAAACAATTAAAATGTTTAATCAGATTCATCACTGGGTTGCTGTGGATTAATTTTGATTAATCACAATTAAATATCATTTTTATTCTCTATTAATCGCATTTCATTTTGCATGAGCAAACAGACTCGAGAAAAAAGGGAAAAAATACGAACTTAATATGTTTATTGAACATTTGGAACATTCATGTTAACAAAAACCTCTGTAAACATTTATCCTCTCTCTCTGTCACTCTTGGGGAGGCTTCAAGTCCTTGAATCGAGGAACCAAAGCTCTGTAAAGCACGTGTTCTCAACGATATTAACAGGTCTGCAGTTTGTTGCAATCCACTTGGCGTCAGTCAATATGTCCGAGGTCGACTTACTGAGTCCGCGATGCTCCGTGACTGGTTTGTCACAAGCTGGGTGACGCGTTAGCCAAAGTGCTAGCAGCATCCTGGCTAACGTATGCTTCGCGTCAATGTGATATTTTAAGCTGGAAGTGCTTCGGTGAAAATTCCTTCTTGCACAACGTGCATAAGACTTTATGTCGGTCAACTGTTCTGTCTTCTTATTTTTTTAATACTCAAATTTCCCATCGAGAGGGCCGATGTGCGTTTATCATCTTCCATATTGAGTTGATTGGTTCAGCTGCCCGTCACTACCAGATCAACTGCCCATTTGCGCATGTGCGAAGGTAACTCTGCTTGGACAAACTGCCCGAAATGCTCTGACAGAAACATTTCAGGGTCACTCTGCACTCCGGATGCGTCAATTTTTTTTAATGCGTTAATCGTGATGACGGCTTAATCTGCGTTAACACGTTAATTTTGACAGCACTAGTGTAAGTATTTCAAACACTGAGAGACACTAGTATCGGTGCTATTGTTATTTGCAGTTGCACCTCTTGACACTATGCTAGGCAAGTTAATGTATTTTTCTCTAAAAGTTTCTTTTTTAAAACGTTGTAGTTCCCTTTAGTCTTAGCTAACTATGAAAACAGCACCGTGCTGAGCTCGGAGCCAGACTCTCACTTCACTTGATTCTTTAAAAGCTGTTGAAAAACTGTATCTGACTCGGTGGGCATGAGCTACTCTCTCCACAGGGATAGATGTGGAAGCTGTGTTAGCTTGCACTTGAACAATGTTAGCACATTTTATCATCCAGATTTTAGCCAGGATCATGTGTGCCTAATCACAGTACTTCATCATCATATAACGTAAAAGCTTTATATGTGTTTAGAAGCTCTGAAAGCTAGACAGAAACCTTTCATTCACTTTAACCATTACAATGAGTGACACAGAAATGCTGGTAAATCTGGTACCAAGTGATGGTATCAGATGAATGGAGGCATAAGTTTGAAAAATGAGCACAAGTGAACTTAAGTGAATGTAAGACACTATGCTGCTCTTTTAAAGCATGTGATAGTTTAAGACCTTGTAAAGGGTAACACCATCTTCCCTGATGAAGAGAAAAAGATGGGTAGCAGTGTAAAAATGTGATCCTATCTTCTGCCTCCGCTCTGTTATTACCTCAGGTGTGAAATCCTTTCCCGCTCACGCCGGAAAACCAAGCGGGCGTGCTCAGCTGTGAAATTGTATCTTTTCTGCTTTCTCTGCCCTCGCTGTAGCTCCTTTCCCCGTCCTTCAAAAAAAAAAGCCTTTTCCTTACCTTCAAAATATGTGCTGCGTTTTGTAAGGTGAAGCCGTCCTGCAACTCAGCTGAATAATCAGGTGCCTCCTTCTGCATGCCTTTTAATAATGAGTGACTGAGAAACCCCAGAAACACCTCGACACAGTCCTACGCTGTCACGAGTCCAGACAGCTGATTTCTCCCATCGCTGAGACTGGGCTGCTGTCTGCTTGTAAGAATTTCATGCAGTGCTGAAAAGCTCCATCTGGGGACATTTTATTGAAATGTAATGAAACCTTGACAAAAGGTCCCAACTGTTAAAATAACAGGTTAGTTTGAGCATATCTTTAAAAGCATTCTGTAATAGTGAGCTGTTGCTGCCAGGCAGCTTAGTAGGCCCAGTACAGCCTATGCAGGTTGTTTCTCCATGTCTTTCCAGCAATGGCCTATTTTCTTTATGCCTTCCCCTGTGAGGACAGATTTCTCTGAAGCCTTTTAACGGAGAAATGAGAGCAGCAGTGCGCCTGGAGCTTTATGGCTCATAGGATTGACCTGAAGCTTATAGTGTCAAAGAACTGGAATGCGTAACTCAGAGGGATCCTCATCACGCACAGACTTCAGTTGCTTTTAGTCATTCGGAGTACAGCGTTTACATTTGAGGTGATGGCATCTGGAATTACAGAATCTGTCACAATGCTAGGTCACAGCATCTCTAAGAGTCTCTTGTATCTGTATACAGTACACACAAACACACTCAACTTATGTTAATGAAGAACTGAGTCTGTAACACTACAGTCTGTCTGAAAGCTGTAGTGGCACCCCGTGAAATCAGAATAGCATGGCACCGTGAAATGATTTGGATCTCTAAGCTTTAAGTGTGCAATTCCCAGTATACATACTCAAAAAAATGAAAAACTTTTTAATCAGAATATAGCATCAGGTGAGTTCAACTTTCGGGATATTGATCTGGTCAGTTAAGTAGGAGAGGGGGTCGTTAATCGGTTTCAGCTGCTTTGGTGTTAATGAAATTAACAACAGATGCACAGATGAGGCAGTTACTCCAGCAATGATGGACAGGGCTGTAGAAGGTCCTTAACCCACCAGGAGGACCAGTATCTGCTCCTTTGTGCAAGAAGGAAGATCAGCAGCCCACTGATGTGAAGGCCGGACGTCCTCTAGCGGGCCCGCTGCTCACTGCCTGGCACCATGGAGCCCAATGGTAGGTCCACCACCCGACCTGGCCTGTGTTACTCACAGTCTGGAGAAGCCGTGGAGAACATCATGCAGGACTATCTGTTGTGTCTTTAGGAGCATGGACCAATGTTGTCAGACATGCAGAGAAGCACGTGGGGGGCATACACACGACTGTGTTATGAGCTGGTTTAATGAAATCGACCTACAGGGGGCGTCTTTGAATTCAGCCCTCTGTAGGTCGATGAGTTTCACCTCCATCAAACGATGTGGCAGTATCAGTACAGACAGCCACTGAGTTCTGATGTATTTTCAAAGTGTTCCTTTAAGTATTTTGAGCACTGTGTTCATGAGGTCAGGTAACACTACACAGAGCTGTGAAGGCACACGGTGCTAAACTAAAAGTGCCAGAGCCTCCTGGTACTGCTTGTTCTGATACATTTGACAAAGGTGGAAACTGTCATCTATATTTGATGCTGAATTCAATAAAAGTGAATTATGAATTAATACGGGTTGTCATTACTGCTACTATTGCTCGTGTGATGAACTACCTGGGAGTGATTTCCAAACTCTGAGCTTGTCCCACTGGTGTGTCGACCTCCTGTGATTTCCTCCTGCTGCACCGCAAAACGTTGTAAAGCATATCGTCTGAAATAAATCCTTTTCCGCTGAAAACATTTTTAGGCTCTGCGCTGGAAGCATAAAAAATATTATGGCTTTTAAAAAGGCTATTACAGCCTCCATCAACACTGCAGTAACCACAATGACAAAAACAGTATTACATCAGTGAGTGAAAATGACCACAGAAAGATAAAATGTCAGCAGCCTTGGAATGCCTCTCACTAAGCCCATAGCATGGCTGAAAATAAGCATTGTGTGAATTCTCCTTTTCGAATATACCAGCACAATCTGGCAGCTACACATTTGGAAGCCTTTCAACAGGCAACATGAGCTCCATATCCTCTCTAACAGAATAGTGTTTCCCTGCCTGCAGTCCTCAGCGGAGTGAGGCTGACAGTGGGAACGCCTGCAGAATAATTTAACAGGACTGTGGGGAGAGCCAGAGAAAAGACAAAGCCGAGGACCCCGTAGCAATCCACCGTTCGCCTTCTGCCATCGCCATCACTGACACTATTGATTATGGCCCTGGGAGTGATGATAGCATTCGGCTCTCCCCCTCTAGCGGAAGCCACAATCATGCCGCCGTGTTGGCCAAATGATAGACTGTCTCGGAAATGACAGAGGAGGTGAGGGCTGGGGAGAGAAAGATAAGGGTGATTGAGAGAGATAGGAGATTGAGGTGGTGGGAACGGAGGCATTAATATGGCTCGGTTAGTTTTTCATAGAGGCTGAGGAATGTAATGTTTCTGTCAGCGGTATTAACGCAGGGCTCCGTGTCAGAATTGTGTCACAGGGGCATTGGTGGAAACAACAAAACGCCGTAATTGCCTCTTTGCCCGTTTGAAGTGCTAACAAGAAATTTCGACATTTTTTACGGTTGAAACTGTGGAAACCGTAGGACATCCAAGCGGTTCAGGCTCTTATGTGGCTGCTTGCAAATGAGGAAAAGGGCCAGGCTGATGCTGCTACTGAGAGTGTAGAAAATATACTCGAGTATCATCTGGAATGTCTACATAAACAGGACACACACACACACAGACACATGCGCAACGCTCTTCACACGCCAGGTGGCTCCTTGATTTAATTAGCACAGTGGAGCTCCAATTAGCTGCAGTTGTAAATCAGATGGTGCTTTTCATCATAGCGTCGAGCTGATAGGCCCTGTAGGATCGTCTTCATGCCTCCCCCAGGGAAGGCTGGATCACAGTCAGCCTTGAGTGGGGGATTATACAGAGATTATAAGCAGACTTTAGCACTTCAAGCCACTTCTATATCTGGGTGACCTGCAGATGAGCCCATATTACATACTGTATATTCTCTAATCTGATGGTCGATGGTCAAGATATGAAGAAAACGGCACAGCCCTGTTGCTGCTATGTCGTCTGACGCCGTCAGAATAAAATCTAAGCTTATTATTATTTTCCAAAACAAAATAAACGTGCACATTTTCACGGTATGAGCAGACATTACACAGTAATATAGGCTCATAGTTGGATGTTCTGGTACTTATCCTGGATAATTAAACATTTACACTCTACAGTAGATGATGTACAGTCACTAAGCAGTAATGTTCTGGGTTTTTATCATTTCAAAAATGGGGAAAGAATAAAAGAACAAGATACACATACACACCATATAGTAGCACTTCCATACTGCTCTCATACCGTAAGCATCGATTATGCTTTCGGTACAGTGAAAAGCATTGTGCTACTTTTGTGTTAGTACTTGTTGTTTATTTCCCTAATGTACAGTACTGTGCAAAAGTTTTGAGCCACCCCCTTCCTTTATATTTTGGCAGGACAATCGGAAATGCGTGCAGCAGTTTATTAAACTAGGCAAACAGTGGAGGTATAGACTCGGGTCTTTGTTGGATTTTTTTTCCTGTTTCCTAAGGACCTGACGTTCAGATACTCTTCATCTGCTCCACTTGTCAAGTTTCGAAGGACACACTGCACACCATGGCAAGAACTTTCCAAATTCACCTTGTTGGTGAACTGGTTTTGTCACTGCCAGAGGCTACTAGTAGTAAAGATACAATTTAAAATAACTTGTCTGTTATTTGTAGACATAATACAGCTCAGGGACTCATAACCTCTGTCTTTCTCTAAGAATTCTTACAAAAGAAGTTGGTGTGATGAAGAGTATAACTCACCTTATGGAGGGCACTTGTTGGTGTATCCTAATGAATTTTTCTACATAGAAAGTTTGTGTGCTATCCACCTTTTAAGCCACAGCTGCAAAGATAGCAACGCTCATCAAAGGACCAGATGAAAGGTGGACCTAATGATCTCAGCTCAGCTCTCCAGTCCAAACACAGACATATGCTGCTGCGTGTTCTGCTTGAAGCTCTGCTGAAGGCTGAGCAGATGGAGGATGACCTGGAAAGATAGGATCAACAGCCATGAGTGTGTGGCTCACACCTCGCTCCTGTTTTATATGTGCATTTTCATGCACACCTGCCACACTGAGCTGCTGTAGCTTTCCAGATGTTCTGCTCTCAGTGTGTAACATTGTAACGAGATTGTTACAGTTTCCTCTGTAAGTCTACATCTCCAAAAGTGGCACTGTTTCTTACCTCTACATTCATATATAAATGAAAAATGTGACTGTAAGTAAGCACCAAATGAAATGCACGGGAAGAAAAGGTACCAGAAATGTGATATTTTTACACTTTACTAGTGAAAGAACCAGTATTGTTCTTATAAATATTTATTATAGCTGTCCACAGTGTGTGTTTTTGCCTCTCTCTGTCCCCTCTGTCCCCACTCCCCACCAATCACAGCAGATGGCCCCGCCCCTCCCTGAGCCTGGTTCTGCTGGAGGTTTCTTCCTGTTAAAAGGGAGTTTTTCCTTCCCACTGATGCCAAATACTTGCTCATAGAAGCTCATCTGATTGTTGAGGTTTTCCCTGTACTATTGTAGGGTCTGTATTATTGTGGGGGTAGGCCACAGACACACCGATGTCAGATTGTGGTTTACGTCGGCTGCACGAGCATCCGCAGACTTATTTTCTCCACACTGGTGCATTACTTCAGATGAGTGGTTATACATCAGTATGCTCTGACAAAGTCAACATATACACTTGTATTCTGCATCAGTGTCGTCTGTCTTACCCTGGCTAGTGTTGGGTGTCATAACTCACAGGGGTTTGACTGATTGTTGGGTTTCCTCTCTATTAATATAGGTTCTTTACCCTTAAAGTGCCTCAAGGCAACTTTTGTTGTGATTTTGGGATACATAAATAAAACTGTTTGATTAAGGACAGGGGTCAGTATAGTTTGCTTTAGAGTGGATTCATTTTAAAATGAGAGAAAAACATGGCAGTTTGAGAGGACTAAGCTGGGAGTTGAACTGCTTACTTTAAAGTTGCAAAGCGTAGTGTTTTCAGCCTAGAAAAACACTACCTATGTGCACGCTGTGGTTTCACAGCGTGCACATGAGCATGTGGAAACAAGCAGCAGTATTCAAGCTGTTGAGTTAGCAGTATAGTATAGCACACAACAGCCCACTTTGACTTTGGCTTCTTGTCTGACCAGCAGGGAAAAAAACCCTGTTTGTGTAGGAAGAAGCCATGTAAAACTTGGGACAATGCCTTGAAGTGGTGGGGCACTGGGACCTCACTCCAACATGGTCTTGTCCTCTGTCTCTCTCTGCCTCTGGCACCTTTGGTTGCAGTGTTACTTGGGGTAGTGTTATGCAACCACACGTCCACCACACGTCAGGACAGGAAAGAATCTGATTTTACGTCAGCTTCTGGTACATTTCACTATGTGGATTTATTACTGTGCCTTTCAACGTCATTACAAATGAGCATGAGTCACGAGCCATGAGTAACATCTACATAAACATGTTGTAGGCATTTCAATTAATGCTAATATTTAAAAGTCTGTCAACCCTGATTGTAGACTGTCAAAGTCTACAATCAAGATATGGATTCATGAATGGAAATGAAAAGTTTACAGCAGGCTGCAAACCTCTGATTACACTCAAGACCAGTCTGGTGAGATTAGAGTCTGTAAAAACAACAAAAACAAAATCTTTGCACAGATGAAACCAAGATGATTCAAAACACACCACATCATCTGTTTAATACTGTCGTGTACGGCTGCCAGTGGAACCAGGTCAGTAGTGTTTACTGCTGATGTAATTGCTGCACTTCACAGTACAAATTGGATAATGACCAAAGCATACTGAAAAGGCAAGCCAAAAGTTTTTCAATGTAAAAGAAACAGGATATTCCTAAATGGCTGAGTCAGCTAATCTCACACCAAAAGAGCGTTTCCATTAAATCCAATAAATACAAAACTGAATGCAGAAAGATCCACAAACAAGCAGCAACTGCAGTAAAGGTCCAAGGGACCAAACACAACATTGACGAACATGATTTCTACATTTCAGGCTGCACAGACTGCAGACATTTTTCATCCAAGTATTAAACATTTTATATTAAAATCTGTTTGTGTCCCATTATTTTTGAACATTTGAAAATGGGTTAGTGTAAAAAAATGGCTGCAAACACTTTTTTTTTGGTAAAACGCCTTGAATTAAAACGGTAGTTTAAAGCACACATTGATTGTGTGATGTCCAAAGAGTGGTGTCTTTGTCCCAAACATGATGGAGGACACCTTACATTGTGAGGCCTGCTGAACACGCCCCCCTTGTCCTTGCTGTACTGTAGGTTAAAGAAAGAGTTCTTGTGAAACTTTTACGAAACCTGCGTGAATTAAAAATCTTTATGACCTGACGAGAGTCGGTCAGGTTATAAAACGTGATGTGATTTCACAGATAATACGCATTAATATGAATGATGGTTGGTCAGTGCCATTAGATGTCCATCTGACAGGAGAGGGTGGGAGGAAATGAAAGATGCGAGGAGATTAGATGGAGTGAAAAATGGGCCGTTATGAGAAATACTGTTACCATGTAAAGCAGCAGATTGACATAGATGGATTTCCCACAGTTCCCTCCTGTCCAATATATCACCCAGGGGCTGACTTTGTCCTTCGCCGCTAACCCTGGTGAGTGCAGGTGAGTTGCTAGAAAACAAGTTAAAAATGTGCCCCAAATGTGCTCACAAAGTTAGCTTAAGGTGGAAATGCTTGCCTCGATTTATTGTTTGGCCAATTCTGGTTTGAATTTAAAAACAACAACCAAAATGTTGTGTTTGATTCCCACAATTCCAGCTGAATCATGGAAAGTCTGTTTGACATTTACTTTCCAAACCTCATATTTAGACAGATCATTTCCAGGAAAAGCAATTTTTCTGTGAACAAAATATTTGATTAAGTGGCTCACAGGCTCACTGGATAAACTGTGTGCTTTTAATCTGTTTATTACCGATCCGTTGGCTTTCTCGGTTTCTCGGTATTTACTTGAAATGTAATTTCCTCTGTAGAGATTTTGTTTTCTCAGATAAGTGGTTTTGTTTCTTTATGGGTTTTTTGTCCTTAAATAAGGTCGTTATTAATTTCAACTTATCTTGATTTTAAAAAGTGGTCTGGAACATTTTTTTCCTGGCGAGTTTTCTTTATATCGTTTCGTACACAGCAACTTCTTCACTAACCTGTTAAGAGTACACCGTTAACTTCCACGCAGCAAAGTGTGAGCGTGCTCCCGGCGTGTAAAGATATTGGATGCTAGATTGCAACAGCTGAACACACTGAGGCAAAAAAGGCAAAACTTTGAGATGAACAGACAATAATCACATCTGTGGCTACTTCTGTTTCCATAGCTATCCGTCTTTGATAGCAGAACTATGGCTTTGTTTTGACCAGAAGGAGTGGAAAAGCTTCTCTATCAAACAACAACAGTTGCTCTCTAAACACAACCAATTAGGATGACGAATGACTTGCGCCTTGGCAAACGTCCCACGAGAGACATGAACATACAGCTCAAATAACAAGACAAACAGAGAAAAACAAAGAGCGGCATCAGAGAGAAAAACAGGATATTTTTCATCCTGGGAATTTTTGCGCTTTGATTCCCTCCCCTCGGTCGATTGTTCTTTATCAAGCCTGTCACTCTGTTCTATTTGAGGAGATTTGTAGTGCAGGTTTTGATGCATAATGGATGGGGTCTGACTCAGAGCAGTGCCTTGTGGGAAGATGGAGTTGAGCCAGAGAGGGTACGCCGCCATTGCTGATTGCTTCTTATTGAGCCCGAGCGCCCTTGGGAGCATCGTTATGAGGTACTCGGCATGCAGGAGCACTGTACTGTGTCACGCCTCGTGCTATGACCTACACGAGTTACACAGAGTATACGAGCAGCCATTGAGGCCGCAAGAAAGCTGGTTTATAACTCATTAATGCACCGTTATTGTCTTCACTTTCACACGCTGTGTGGGACGGCGAAAGTCTCCTTGAAGAAATAAACCAAGTTGTAAACAATGTCGAGATGAGCTCCAGGAAACCAAACCTTTTCTCGCCGAGAGCGTTCGGAAACCTCATTACCGAGAACTACTGAGAATTACTGGTGAGAAACCTCTTTAATGAGCACTCGTTACCCCGAGGACAGAACGGCAGGACGACAAGGGAATCTTTATTTAGTGGTTCTATATTTATCAATTAATATTCTGGGGGGGGGGGGGGTCCACACGCTGCCTGGGGGTATTCGGGATGTATAGGCTCACAGATACTAAAATATATCTTTAATGTACCTTTTTATTGTTTCTTTAAGCTGATATCTACACTCACTCAGGATCCATGGTAAAACCTGACACCAGAATTAGGATTAAACTGTTACAGGGGCTTTTCCCATCAGCCGTATCCTCTCCTCATCCCTTTATCTTGCTCCTGTCCGGTTCCATTTGCCTACGCAGCGGTATCTTTGTAAGAGCTGCCAAAGCCTACACAACTATATTTGAGCCCTGGCTCTGCTAAAAAAAGGAGTTATGTTCAGTGATGACAAGAATTGATTTCCAATTTCCTCCACAATGACTGCATCATTTCCAGCGACTCAGGCAATTTGGCCTACATTACTGAGGCTGCCAGGGGCTGTAGATCAGGGTGACAGCTGTCTTCACCTGAGGCCCCTTTCACTGAGATCACAGAGAGAGAGATTGACTCTCAGGCTTTCCATTGATGGCGCCTCTATTACGCTGGCGATATCCTGTAGAGAGTCCAGGATTTGCACTTTTTTCTCATGAACTGAAACAAATGTGCTTTTGCGTTTGTATGAGGCTTTATAGCATTTACTCGCCTAATACACAGCGCTGCATTTTGCTGCAGTATTTATATTATCTGTTTTTTAAATGTGCTTTTGGCACAAATCTTGTTGGTGTATATATTTACTTGGTATGTATATGATGTCTAACAGTGTCTGCCAGCAGTATTTATTTAAAAAGCTTACTGAAAAAACCCCCAGGCCTGCCAAGGTCTACTGATGGAATAAACACTCCCAGACCACACTGTTGGGAAACATGGTCCAGCATGGATCTGGGAATATTTCAGTCACACTTGATTTCAGAGAAAAGAGGTTTTTTTTGGATCATACAAAATCATTCAAATCCAAATGCAATACTTTTTTTTTTTTTTTAAAGATCATTACCATTTTCTGTATTATCTGTTCACATAATCACGATTATTCAGTTTCATAGTTTAATAATGCCACAGATAAGTGATTCAGTAATAGCACCTAAGGTCACACTATCTACAAAAGATAATTGTAGCTATGACCCATTGGTTTTTAATAAGAATAATAATGACTTTATACATCCCAGGGGGAAACTCACATGTCTGACATAGCTAATGTACTGTTTGTATGAGAACTGATGAATGATTTTCTGCATGTCTCTGATTTACGATGAACAGAGAGAGTCTTTTACTACTGATGTTTATTTTGTTCTACAAAGATGTTACAAAGTGGGTGTTCAGAGTCGTTCTGTAGTTTTGGGGGTTTGATGCTGTTTTGTTGGAGCCTGAGTAGCATTCCCGTTTATCAGCTGATGCTACCGAGGCTGGTTAACAGTCAGACATGTTTGCTAATTAGGGCTGAGTATCTAATTAGCAGGCAAATAAAACAGTAGATTTTATGCACACGTATTATTTAGTCAGATAATCTCATTAAAATGCTTGAAAAGCCACTATCCTCACAAACACACAGGGTTTCAGTGAAAGTCCTGATTTGTGAGCCTGGCTCCTGTGGTGTGGAAATGAAACCATGAAACCTCCTTTATCTTTGAAAGACTTACTACTCGGGTCAAACACTATGTAGATGATAGTTATGTCAGTATCACAGTAAATTCAGTGTCTTAAGAGTCCCTGAAAGCTCCACTGCATTTATGCATCAGGTTAAGTAAATAAAACACAGGAACAGTATATATGAGCTTAATAAGCTGTCTTTCAAATACCTTGTTAAGCAGGATAATGTTGATTACTTCACAGTATAACAGAAAGCAGTCAGTGAGCAGGCCTTTGCATATTTAGCGTGGTTGAATAATGTTGATTGTAACTGTGCTTGGATACAAAATTACACATTAAGAAGACGCAGAGTGCCGAGGAGCAGGTGACTCGATAACAGCAGAGCTCTCAACAAAAACTGTGCGCTGTGAGCTTCATGTGATGGCTGAGCAGCTGCTGTAGGTGTGATGTGTAGGTGGCCCAGTACCGTCCACCGGCTCTGTCGACTTTTCAGTTTCTCACAATGGTTTTTATGCTACGTTGCTTTCTTTTTAAACCTGTCCATCCCCCAGAAGCAGCAAAAGTGCTTCAGTCTAATTTACAGTCACCTCCTCAGTGCCTCACAGAATTAGATCAACCAAAGTCAGGTCAAGGTTTTAAGCACATTGGTCCCAGAGTAGCAGTTGACTTGCTCTTATGTGGAGCCAAAGGTGAACTGCTTTTCACCGCTCTCCTCACCGGTTTGTGCATTTCAAATACAAAAAGGTTGAAGTTCTGAACCAGCATGTTGTTTGTAGTTCCTGCTGTGTGTGATGGTGCTTCAAATGAGAGCAGAGACTTTGTTGTGTTTAGAGGATTTGATTGGTAATGAACCAGTGAGTGTCTAAGAGCACTTCATGCAGAGCTGTGACAGAGCGATGAGTCCTGTGGCTGCACGGAGGTGTATGTGTTTAAACATCTCAAACTCGTGGCGATGGAGAAGTGGAGCGATCAAGCACTCGTCAACAATCAGCCTCCAGCTGTCAGCTTCTTCCACTTGTGCTGGCAATGCTGCAAATGCTGAGAGGGTCAGTCAGCAGAGAGAGTATACAAAAACAATAACTGGTCTTCTTTTTCTTTTTTGTAAGAGCGACACGTGGATCCTCATCTGTGCCGACTTGCAGTTTGTCAATCCACAACCAAACAGACGCAGATCACTCTGTCGGCCTATTCAAAAGCCATCATCTTTCAATTTACACACTACCTTTGCAACCATAAGGTGACATTAGCTCCTTTTAGACATAGTGTGAGGCTGGTGTTATGGCGCTTGTGCTGAGGGGTAAGTGAGAGGCCATTTGTCAGCGGTGTCTATTCACTCACAGCCGTTTAAATCAAAGATCACTTTGTCCTTTTGGTGAATGTGGTGATGGAGGAGCGTTCAGGACAAGTGGACAGAACTGGGCTTCACATACAAATATGTGTTGCACGTGTTTAAAGAATTATTTAATGATGACATGAGAACGTTTACAGTATGTCGTCTATTCAGGGAAATTTGCTTTTATTTATTTTTTTATTTTTTATTTTTTTTTCAAATCTTGAGTTCTCCTACAGGGATCCTTGCAACAGATCAGTGTGTTTTACTTTTGGTGTATCTAAAAGCTTCAGATGGAATTATAATGAGATGAGAGAGATTTAGTTCACCCCCCCGATGGTTCACAAAGAGAATGAGATATAATTAAACTAATCCCAAGATAGCTTTCGCCATTTATGGCAGTAATTTCAGGAGCGATTGTGAAAGATTCTTTAAAAGCTTTAAATTGTCTTTGAGGAAGGTGTTTGTGTCTAAAGTAACAAGCATTATATAAAAACTCAAGGTCAGACGCACAATTCTGTGAGAGATTGCTTTACCGATGTTCGAAGACTAGACGGCTTGAAAGAGAAACAGAATGTAATCTAATGATCGATCAGACTGACTCGGTTTTTCACTGTGGTTATGGGGAGACTATGGGCTCTCCATTAAGTCCCCACTCATCCATGTAATATTAAAAATGGCTGAAAGTCTCTAAAATGTTGACTAATGAGTTGGCTAATCTGAAGCACGCAGCAAATCGATATATAAACCGGTGTCTGGATGAATGAGAACTGCCGCTCACGGTGTCAGGACGCCCAGCCTGTGATTAAAGTGAGAGAGGCAGGGGGAAAATCGATAGCTGAATTCATCTCTCAGATCACAGGAATGTATTAGCGTTGTTAAACACATTCCACTTAAGGCAGCAGATGAGAGCTTTTCAGACTCATAAAATGAGTCATCGTTTAAACTGTGTTTTAGTGGTGTGTCTCCACTAGCTATTAAATGCTGCCAGACCGTCATTAAGCTCTGTCTCATTTCTCGTCAAACGCTGGTGTCACAGGCTCTCAGCTGATAGGAGAGCACCAAAAGCATCTCATCGATTTAAAGTTGTGCTGACCACTGACTTCAGACGAGAATACATCAGAAGTACGCACACTGACTGAAATTCTTATGACTGTAATTCACAGGGGGTACATTATACTGCAGAGGAGTCGGTCTTTCCAGGAACACTTATCTGCCTTTCACTGAGTGGAATCTGTCCTTGGCCACAGGGTGGGGATGTTTGACTTTAAATAATCCTGCAATTACACCGGATCAATGCACGCTCAGCTGTAGCAATCATTTTATGTAGGTATTTTCAAACTTGACAGGCATTCCTGCTGCGTTATACAGTCAGCATTGTTTGCCACCAGCAGCCTTAAAACACCATCGCTTTTGTCTCAGGGCTACTCAGTTAATAAGGTTTAGACAAGTGGGTGTTTTTATGCTGGACGTCCATTTCATGGCATTTCTGTGACATTTCAAATTGTTAAACACATTTTCTGGAAGGTGCAATTCAGTGTATGGCACTTTATTGTAGGGCTGAGCCTCTGCTCTACAGTAGTGGCAACTATCTCATTAAGTGGTTCGGTGTTGGTGTCCAACTCCAGGCCTCAAGGGCCGGTGTCCTGCAGGTTTTAGATCTCACCCTGGGTCAACACACCTGAATCAACTGATCACAGCTGATCAGTTGGATCAAGGACACGTCTAAAACCTGCAGGACACCGGCCCTCGAGGCCTGGAGTTGTGCAAGCCTACAACACTTTGTTGCAGGGAGACCAAAGGGTGATGTCCATTTGGTTTCACCAGAGTCTAGGTACCCAGTGCTGGGGACTAACAGAGTACATGTACCGCTGTTACGTATTTAAAATACAAAATATGAGTAACTGAAATAAATGGATTACACGGCGGTCTTTTCCTGTTTCATATGTTCGGCTATGCCCTCTCTATTTTTGGTAATTCCACGCTGGTGGAAACCCAAACAAAACACGCAATAAGAGGCTCTAAAGCCTGTGTCTCAATCTCGTGGCCCATGTCACCCCTACTACACTACATACTGACGTGACGAAATATTTTTAAAAATTATTCAAAAAATGATTTAACATGAAGGCAACAGGCAGAGTGTTACAGGCATCGCCCTAAAGCATGTAGCCTGATGGGCAGTGTAGTCCGTGCTGCAGGGAGAATGGACTGCCATACCCGTCATGTGTCTGTGAGCGAGGGAGGGAGAAAAAGGAAAAGTACGAGCTGTCACCGAGCAGAAACGGGAGCTGGAAGCATGTAAATATAATAATAACCACTGCAGCCAAAAAGAGTGCCTGACGAGCCCCGTTGTAAGTAAGCTATTAAGACTCGACTGTACACTGTGTTCGTGTTTTCCTACGAAACAATAAGTTCTGTTGGAGCAGCCTTTCAACGCCTCTCTCTGTCTCTTGCTAGCAAAGTTGACCCAGACAACGAAGTAAAGCTAGTTTTCAGCTACGAGTCCGACACGAACCCGACGTATTAGCCAGATGTCCCTTTACTACGGTTCGGAGCCGCGGACCTGTTTTATATAAGTGCGGAATAGTTTTCTATACGAGATCGCTGCAAAAAGTGCAGCCTTACCTAATGTCCACCTACTGTTACTCATTTATATTAAGATTTAAACATCTAGTTGGTATTGATATGGCGAGTAACCTTCAGTAATAGTAATAAATCACACAGCAATAGTACATTCATGTAGTTGTAAAAAGCATGATAATATATTAAGTGTTCAGAATACGTTACTCTCATTGAGTAACGTATTCTGAATACGTTACAAAAAACATTTTGGGGCATGTAATCTGTAATCTGTGTTGGAATACATTTTAAAAGTAACCTTCCCAACACTGTAGGTACCATTCATTTCACCCACTTCTCCCCATTCAGTCCCTACTCAGTCACTGTTTCCCTCGACAGAGCACTGAGCCAAACATTCTGACCCTGCATCCTGTTGCTTCCAGTCTCATCACTCTCAAATAGAGTATACGCCTTAATTGGCTCTTTTATTTTGGCGCAACAAGTCACCCTCTGCTCACAAGCTTTAAGTGGCCTTACCCGGGCACTAGTTAAGCTGTGTTAAGATGACAAGTCACCACACTGAGTTTTTCAGGATAGTGGTTACACAGTGAAATTATTTAATATACACAGCATCATAAATGGATTCAAAACCAATATCATGCTTTCTTGCATTTTAATTGGATCAGTATTTTCTCTTCTTTTGGTTTTGCTCGGTGTGCTCCATGATGCAACTTACAGTTTTACAGTCTGCATGTGTCCTGGAGCTGTAGGGATTTGTTGTAAATCTGGAATAAGTGCTTCATTGTCACTGGGGGTGGTGAGTGGAGTGCAAGATGTTTAGAAACTACACATACTTAACTTAAGCATGTGTAGATCTTAGGTTCTTTACATGTACATCATGAAACAGATGGTGCTGTAACAGCTCCCTGTGTGAGCCTCATTCTTGTACATTATTCGTGTAGTGAAGCATTAGTAATGTCCGCCTTGTTTCTGTCCATGTACACCAATCAGATATAACATTCTGACCGCTGACAGGGGAGGTGCCTAACACTGATGATCTCTTCATCATGACACCTATTAATATGTGGGAAATATTAGGGAGCATTATGTCCTCAAAGTCGAGGTGTTAGAAGCTGGAAAAATGTGCAAGCATAAGGATTTGAGCAAGTTTAACAAGGAGCCAGATTGGGATGGCTACACACTGGGTCAGAGCATCTCCAAAATCACAGCTGTTTTGGGGTGTTCTCAGTCTGCAATGGTCAGCGTCTATAAAAAGTGATCCCAAGAAGTGACAGTGATGATCCAGTGACATGTTCACGGGCAGCCAAGGCTCACTGATGCACATGGGGAGTGAAGGCTGGCCTGTGTAAACCAATCCAACAGACAAGCTACTGTAGCTCAAACTGCTGAAGAAGCTAATGCTGGTTCTGGTATAAACAGTACATCACAGTTTGGTGCATGTGAGATACATAGCTGCAGACCAATCAGGCTTCCTATGCTGAACCCCTGTCCCCTCATGTGAGCACCACAGATGGAAGAAGGTGACCTGATCTGATGAAACACATTTTCTTCTGTATCATGTGGAAGCCCAGTTGCTTACCTGGGAAACATCTAACGCCCAGATACACTATGAGAAGAAGGCAAGCCAGCAGAGGCAGTGTGATGCTTTGGGCAATGTTCTGCTGGGACATCCATCCATGTGGATGCTACTTTGACACATACCACCCACTTAATCATTGCTGCAGACCATTTACACCCGTTCCCTTAAGGGCGATTGCTATCACTTTACTTACTTTCACGGAAAACGTTTTTCCCGTTGGGCGTGGCCTCTTTGAGCAGGATAATGCCCTCTGCCATAAAAAGGTTCAGGAATGGTTTGAGGAGAACAACAATGACTTTGGGTGTTAACTTGGCCTCCAGTTTCCTCAGATCTTAATCCAAGTGTCTGTGGGATGTGCTGGACAAACAAGCCCAATTCATGGAGGCCTCACAGATTACAGGACTTAGAGGACCTGTTGCTAATATCTTGATGGCGGGCACCACAGCACAGCTTCAGAGGTGTAGTGAAGCCCATGCGTCGGTGGTGCTTTGGCAGCCTGTTTGGCGTATTTATTTCACAAAATCTCCATAAAGAAGGTTTTTAACAGTCACTCGGTCCGTGTATTTAAGTTTACTTTCACCGCATTTATTATTGTAGTGTCTGGTTGGATTGGCTGATGTTTAGTCCAGTCATCCTATCATTACAGGATGACTGGGGTCTCATACGGTGGCGTCCACCCATGACAAACGCTGCTGCTGGTGAGAGGAAAAACAGAAGTACACAGTTCACGAAGAGTTAGCAGCATGAGATCCTTCTTCAGTGATCAAATATTTAATGAACTTAAGTGGAGAAATATTAACTGAACAGATAAAATATTAGATCACAACATTTGTCAGGTTCTTATTTTCACTTTTTCTGTAAAATCTTTCAACTCTTTCAGTTACTCTGCACTGTAATTTAAAATCACGCCAACAGACAAATACTCTGGTTTTGAGATTGAGAAAAGTCAATGTTGGTGCTGCCCACACATGTTTTTCATTTAATCTACCTCAGAGTGGAGCGCTATGACAGTGTTGGTATCTGCAGTCGCAAATAAAACTAGGAACTTAATCCTGGCTAATGTTTTAATGGACTCCTGGACACTTTAGAAAGAAATGACAGCATTAGTGCATGTGAGTGTGTAGCTTATCCCTGCCTCCTCCTGCATCACCATATTTGATCCTGTTATCTCCTGCACCCATCTGTCAAGTCATTTTCTGCTGCTTTTCTCAGGTCTGATCATGGGTAACCGATCAAGGGAGATCCCAAGTCCTTCCCAATCCAGGGGAGATATGTTATCTCACTAAAGTGTTCAGAGTGTGAAGGGTTTGGGGTCTTCCATCAGTTGGGCCTGGTCATAGGCTTTAACCTCCTAACTTGGCTTCTTCCAACATAAAGGAGCACCAATATTTTTCAAAGTATTTCTCCTACTAGATGCCAAAATTAATTACCGACACTGTACAGATGAGCCTGTACCACTTATGTGTCATTCTTCCCACAATTAACGATTGAATATAACAGCTGAAATGTAGACTGATTGGTAAACTGAAGAAATTACCCTCTGAATCAGCAGAGGGTGACCGACCTCTGCCTACTGGAAATGGTTTCCTTCCTGCCTCATGCATCACATCATCGGGCAAATCTGAGAAGTGAGCTGGGAAATCCATCCAACCATCCATCATCCATTAATACATCCATCATCCATCCATTCATTCATCCATCCACCGATCCATCCATTCATCCATCCATCCATCATCCATCCATCCATCCATTCATCCGTCCATCCATCATCCATCCATCCATTGTCCATCCATCCATCCATCCATCATCCATCCATTCATTCATCCATCCACCGATCCATCCATCCATCCATCCATTCATCCGTCCATCCATCATCCATCCATCGATCATCCATCCATCCATTGTCCATCCATACATCCATTCATCCGTCGATCCATTCATCCATCCATTCATCCGTCCATCCATCCATCAGCCATCCATCCATTCATCCATCCGTCAATCCATCCATCCATCCATCGATCCATCCATCCGTCCATCCATTCATCCATCCATCATCGATCCATCCATCCATCCTTCCATCCATCCATCGTCCATCCATCCATCGTCCATCCATCCATCCATCCATCCATCCATCCATCCATCCATCGTCCATCCATCCATCCATACATACATACATCGTCCATCCATCCATCATGCATCCATCCATCCATACATACATACATACATACATCATCCATCCATCCATCCATCAGTCATCCATCCATCCATCCATCCATTGTCCATCCATCCATCCATCCATCCATCGTCCATCCATCCATCAGCCATCCATCCATCCATCCATCCATTCATTCATCCATCCATCCGTCAATGAATTCATCCATCCATCCATTCATCCGTCAACCCATTCATCCATCCATCCATCCATTCATCCATCCATCCATTCATCCATCCATCAGCCATCCATCCGTCCATCCAACCATCCATCCATCGTCCATCCATCCATCCATCGTCCATCCATCCATCCATCCATACATACATACATCGTCCATCCATCCATCCATCCATACATACATACATACATCATCCATCCATCCATCCATCAGTCATCCATCCATCCATCCATCCATTGTCCATCCATCCATCCATCAGCCATCCATCCATCCATCCATCCATCCATCCATCCATTCATTCATCCATCCATCCGTCAATGAATTCATCCATCCATCCATTCATCCGTCAACCCATTCATCCATCCATCCATCCATCCATCCATCAGCCATCCATCCGTCCATCCAACCATCCATCCATCGTCCATCCATCCATCCATCCATCGTCCATCCATCCATCCATCCATTGTCCATCCATCCATCAGCCATCCATCCATCCATCCATCAGACATCCATTCATCCGTCCATCCATCCATTCATCCATCCATCCATCCATTCATCCATCCATCCATTCATCCAGTATCCTTGTAGCTGTTCAGCGTTCTCTTCAGGGGCAACTCCAGAAAGAGAAAGCATCCAGCCACGTTCTAATTCTTTTCTTTCTAGTTTCAAACCCAATGCTGTGTTGTATTCAAAAAATTAGGTAAATGATTCATTTATAAACTTAAATGTTAGACTTTAGCATAGCAGACTGGCAGGAAGCAAGGCAGAGGAGAGAAACAAGTCGGTAATGGATACAGCAATGTTTGGAGAGCTTTACTGGTTAAAGAGGTTTTAACATCCTAATTAAAATCTGCTGTAGTCCCTCTGTTCATTAATGCCACCACCCTTCCTTTAAGGGAAAATTCTGCTTCCTCTATTTTGTGGACACTCTAATCTCATCCTCTCTGTGTCTGCTGAGCTGTGTCATATGGTGTAGCAACAGAGCGAGACATATAGCAAAGGGGAAGGATGCTGGCATCAGCTATCAAAGGAAGTCATGTTGAATAGGCAGGAAACACACCTCACCTTGTATTGGATTAGATTATTGTTTGTACAGGTGAAGCCGCTCTGTAGGCAGCGCGGTCATATGTCACGTCATGTTTTTGTGTCAGGCAGGGTTTCACAGGCTTTGTTCAAAGCATTCAGTATTTCTATGCTTTACACACTTGTTAAGCCCAAAGGATGAAATTATATTTCAATTTGTTTCAATGATGTGAAAGTTTGGCGTAAACAATTCATCACTGATGACAATAATTCAGTATTACTCTTTGTAGTAGTACTGAAGTGAAATACATTAGCAATAGAGTAGTTTAATTAGCTTTTTACTTAGTTTGCAGTTTAGTATACATTTAGTATACAGTCACAGTAATAATGCAAGACTCTGAGGATTCAGATTCAGAAGACTTTATTTATCCCCAAGGGGCAATTAAGAGACTGACCTTGCCAACCGTACATACAATACACAAACATCACATTGGGGAGACAGGTCAGGCTAGGTAGCTGGCCGGTCAGCCACACGAGCAGCGACCCGAAATCGAACAATGGAAAAATGCACATCAGGAAGGAGAGGGAGAAAAAATAACTCCCCCCAAACTGAGCTCAAACAGGGAGATCAGTTTGAGAACAGAAAAAAAAACACCTCAGTGCATAGCACATGAAAAACTCTTAATACACCATAGAAACACATGACAAGCAACAGGGATGGGTAAAAGGTGAGAGACAGCCAGTGTAGACAGTACATCCGGGCCTGCAGCATATGCGCTGGTCCCCTTTGATCCACCGTCTGCATCGGGAGGAAATAAGCATCGAAAGCATTTGGAAGGGGAGGGGGGATGAGTGTATATCTGCATGTGTATATCTGTTTGTGTCCAGAGTTCAGCTGAGAGAGTGTCCTTTGCCCTGCCAGGCTAAGTAAACAGTCTTCCAGCCAACCGAGGTGACCTTGTAGGATAGGAAGGAACAGTCTAAACACCGTCTGTTATCAGGGAGAATTTGTTTTGTTCAGCTCCAGCCTTGAGACCTCAGCTGGCGCTGAAATGGTAGCCGCATGAAATGATGGTGGTTTATTCTTCAGTGTGAACAGCTTATGTGAATTTCAAAGCCGTTCTAGCAGTCCGACACTGGTCTCTCAATCTCCCATTGGAGAGCCGTGAGCTTCTCTGAGATGTTATCAATCTTGCGCTCAAAGAGCAAATGCTGAGAACTCACAACCGCTGTGAGCTTCTCCAAGATCTTATCCGTGCTGCGTTCAATGAGCCCATTTTGAGTCAAGTCACAACTCGTCCCATCATTTCAATCACAGCGGCAGCTTTCTTTAATCTTCGATAAGCCAGGGCCAAG
Organism: Pelmatolapia mariae; assembly: GCF_036321145.2. NCBI lineage: Eukaryota > Metazoa > Chordata > Actinopteri > Cichliformes > Cichlidae > Pelmatolapia > Pelmatolapia mariae. The sequence goes on along the minus strand of NC_086236.1, from coordinate 36,627,520 downwards.
CCAGCTCCGATCAGCAAGAACCCTGTTATCATGGTTCCGAAAAGGTAGATGTCTTCAATGTCCTCAATCGACAGTCCCGCCAGGCACACGACCCTCCAGTTATGCCACCCGTCCATCGTGTATCCGGCAGGGAACGTCCCTCCAGGACACTCAGGCTCACCCGAGCCCAGGCTTCTTGTTGAGAAGAGGGTGTCAATTGCATTCAGGGACCAGTTGATCAAATCCATAATTCCTCGTTTAGGTTTTAGAGAACAGACTGTGAGAGTGTTCCAGGGCAAGAGTAAAGAATAGACGAGACTAGACAAGAACACAAGAAGCTAAGCAGGGAAGATCAGTGTTGGGAAGGTTACTTTTAAAATGTATTCCACTACAGATTACAGATTACATGCCCCAAAATGTATTTTGTAACGTATTCCGTTACGTTACTCAATGACAGTAACGTATTCTGAATACTTTGGATTACTTAATATATTATCATGCTTTTTACAACTACATGAATGTACTATTGCTGTGTGATTTATTACTATTACTGAAGGTTACTCGCCATATCAATACCAACTAGATGTTTAAATCTTAATATAAATGAGTAACAGTAGGTGGACATTAGGTAAGGCTGCACTTTTTGCAGCGATCTCGTATAGAAAACTATTCCTCGCATATATAAAACAGGTCCGCAGCTCCGAACCGTAGTAAAGGGACCTCTGGCTAATACGTCGGGTTCGTGTCGGGCTCGTAGCTGAAAACTAGCTTTACTTTGTTGTCTGGGTCAAGTTTGCTAGCGAGAGACAGAGAGAGGCGTTGAAAGGCTGCTCCAACGGAACTTATTGTTTCAGAGGAAAACATGAACACAGTGTACAGTCGAGTCTTAATAGCTTACTTACAACTGGGCTCGTCAGACACTCTTCTTGGCTGCAGTGGTTATTATTATATTTACATGCTTCCAGCTCCCGTTTCTGCTCGGTGACAGCTAGTACTTTTCCTTTTTCTCCCTCCCTCGCTCACAGACACATGACGGGTATGGCAGTCCATTCTCCCTGCAGCACGGACTACACTACCCATCAGGCTACATGCTTTAGGGCGATGCCTGTAACACTCTGCCTATTGCCTTCATATTAAATCATTTTAAAAATATTTCTTCACGTCAGTATGAGACGCGAGATTGAGACACAGGCATGAGAGCCTCTTAATGCGTGTTTTGTTTGGGTTTCCACCGGTGTGGAAACCAAAAATAGAGAGGGCATAGCCGAACATATGAAACAGGAAAAGACCGCCGTGCAATCCATTTATTTCAACAAAGTAACTGTATTCTAAATACCACCTTTTTAAACGGTAACTGTAACAGAATACAGTTACTCATATTTTGTATTTTAAATACGTAACAGCGGTACATGTATTCTGTTAGTCCCCAACACTGGGGAAGATAAGGGAAGGGGAGAGGAGAAAAGTGCGACCACCTTTGCCAAGAGCCAAGAGATGATGGACTTTAGGAAAATGAATGATAAGTACTCGGTTAATGCTAGCTTACTTGGTTAGCAAGCTGCATTCATTAACATCATGGGTAAAACACAAAGACAGACATATTGGCTAATTGTTGTTATGTAACAGACTAAGAAAATACTGAAAAAGTCATTCATCAAAACACAAAAACCTCTGTGATGATCTGAAACCCACAGCAAACCTATTAACCAGATAATCCATTAAAATATTCCACAAAGCCTCCTAAAGCAGCGGTCCCCAACCCACGGGCGTCGGACCGGTACTGGTCCGTGAGTCGTTTGGTACCGGGCCGCGAGAGTTGAGGCTCAGGTGTAAAATGTATGGTTTTCAGGGTTTTTATCGGTTTTCAGCGTTATTTTGTTATCGTTTTTATCGTTAACTCGGTTTTCCTGGGTCTTTTCCTGTGTGTTATGAATAAATCTTCTTTTTTTCGGTACCGGTACTGGTTTTATTTTGTTGTATTTATCCGCGACACCTTAAAGGTCGGTCCGTGAAAATATTGTCGGGCATAAACCGGTCCGTGGCGCAAAAAAGGTTGGGGACCGCTGTCCTAAAGCACACACGCACACTGAAGAGCTGCAATCTAACTCAAAGTAGTGGATGAAGCCTAACAGACAAACCTTTCTGGAGTCCTCTGTTTGGATGCCTGTCAGTCAAAGTGGCCACACCCCCAACACCAATGTCAGGTTGAAATCACCCCGCTCTTAGTCCTTAGAACAGAAAAACTTTACACAGAGGCCAAAACCTTTTTAAACATGTTTTTTTAACATTGTAAAGTTGGACATATTTTAATTTTTAAAAAACAACCAAAACAACATTTTCAGAAATATTTGTGGGTGTTTTCTTCTTTGTTTGTTTTTGTACCACTCACATGAGACGACAGTGGCCACAGCTGATTGAAGTTGGAGACCTCTGCACTCGAGGAACTGCAGCGTGTGGCCCGTCCAGGTCGGCTTAATTTTTGAGCCGTGGAGGTCGTCACTTGGTTAACACGAGACCGATGGTGGTCGGTTTATTATTTGGTTCACTGGTTCAATACGTGTCAGCATGGTGTAGCTCATTCTACAGCTTGTTTAAAAGTATGTCTTTATACCTCATACCCAGCTGTAGCAAGCTTCTGCTTCACTGTGTTAAAGGCTGTTTTGACTCAAGCTACCACAAATCAGCATGAAAGTACACAATGAAATTAACACAAGCTGTGAGTAATTAATGGAACAATAGAGTCATTTGCTGTTAGAGATTCAGCATGTAGCTGTTTTCTTCATTCTTAATGAATCTTTTTACATAATTCATTGAAAAACAATGTTACATTTTACTGTAACGAGTACAGAGATAAATCATTTTGCAGATTTAGTTCTCCTCATGGCGTACCGATGATTTACGACAATTCCAACCTGGAAGCTCTTCGTGTGAGTCTGTTTCTTTTTCAGACAGCATCAGAAAGCAGACAGATGGACGCCGGCCGATAAAATAGAGCCAGACCAGCAAGTTTTTGAAAAACAGACAATCATGGGAGCGCACATATAGTTAACCTACTTTTCTGGTAGAATGTACTACTATTGAACAGTATGTGTGGTAGGGTACAGGTCAAACTTTTCTGATGCTAGCTTTATGTTTATGTCATTTTATCAACAATTCAGTTTGCTAACATTTTTTCCAAACATTTTTTCCAAAATCATAACTCACTTGACTAAAGTCCAGTCTTATAGATTCTGATCAATTACAGCTTTTTTTACAGACGCTAGGACACATTTCTCAATACTTAGGTCACTTTTGCAAAACTCCTCACACAGTGAGCACAACAGAAGTCTATGTGGGCTAAACTGAGGATCAGTTATCATTGTTTTGGCACAAAATGCATTCAATGACTACATCTCTCAAATTTCATGAATTATTTTCTCACTCAGACACAACAACTGCCAAAAATCTTTGTACGTACAGGACATTTTGCATGTACTTACATACTGTTTTCAAAACTGTTAAACTTATGGTCAAAACAATAACATAATGCAAAACTGAATAAGACAGCAAAATTCAACAGCAATATTTCATTGAAACATATTTTAAATCTAAAAATGCAGTTTAACCAGCCACAGCTGATGCTCATTGTAGATGAACATCTATACAGGTGTTACTCCTTCAATTTCATTACAAAAGGAGACAACTGCTGAATAGGTTTGTTTTGTGATGTAAACATGGACCCAGCTAGAAATGGAGAAGTGGCTGAAAGAGGAAGAAGAGTGGCTGGGAGGGGGCGAGGAATACGTATGCGTGGTGGAAGAAGAATAAGAGGAAGATCAAGAGCTGTAGTCTCAGATGAGATCAGAGCTACTGTAATTGATCATGTAGTAAATCATGGTCACTCAATGAGAGAGGCTGGTCAGAGAGTGCAGCCAAATCTGCAACGCTCTACAGTGGCATCTATTGTTAGAGTTTTCCGGCAAACCAACAGGTAACTTGTATTCTGCAAGGGCATTTGCACATTTCAGAAGTAAATAAGCTTTTGTGTAATTGTTGTTGCATTTCTGCTTAGGACTCAACGGTTACCTCACACAGGAGGGAGAGGACGGATGTTCACTGATGTGCAGGAAACTGCCATTGTGGATATGGTCATCAGAAACAATGGGATAAAACTCACTGAAATTAGACACAGAGTCTTGGCAGACAACGTTACTTTCGCAAATATTCACAGTGTAAGCATAACAACAATTTCTAGAGTCCTGAAAAACATCAGGTCAGGATGAAACAGTTGTACACTGTGCCTTTTGAGAGGAACTCTGAACATGTCAAGCAACTCAGGAACCAGTATGTCCAGGTAAGATCACAATAAAATACAGATCAGTTTTTGAACAAAACCAAACACACACAAAGACAATTTTTACAAATTTACTACTGTAACAGCTTATGTTGCCTTGTGGATTTATGTTAGAGAGTCATGGAGATTGAAGGCAGGCAAACACACCACATTTTCATCTTTGTGGATGAGGCAGGTTTCAACTTGGCCAAAGCACGGCGACGAGGGAGGAATGTGATTGGGAAGAGAGCCACAGTGAATGTCCCGGGCCAGAGGGGTGCCAACATCACAATGTGTGCAGCAATATCCACTGATGGACTGCTGTTACACAGACCACTAATTGGGCCATACAACACTGAACGGCTCCTTACGTTCCTGCATGATCTCTATGGAAGGGTTGTGCTAGGTGAGGAAAGGGATGCGGAGAGAAGGAATCAGCCAACATTTATAATTGTATGGGACAATGTGGCATTTCATCACTCCCGTGCAGTCACCGAGTGGTTTGCAGCCCATCCCAGAATGGAGTCTCTTTTCCTCCCACCTTACTCTCCATTCCTCAACCCCATAGAGGAATTCTTTTCCTCATGGCGGTGGAAGGTTTACGGCCATCAGCCACATGATCAAATGTCCCTCCTGGATGCAATGAATGCTGGATGCCTGGAGATATCAGCAGAAGATTGCCAGGGATGGATCAGGCATGCCAGAAGATTCTTTCCTAGGTGTATTGCCCTAGATGACATAAGATGTGATGTGGATGAGAACCTGTGGCCAAATGGAGAAGACCGAGTAGATTAGCATTACTATTGTATGTGTATCAGTGGATGGTGTGTATACAAATTCTTGTATTTTGGGATTACTTAGTGCAAAAAAATAAAAATACATAAACAAATATTAACGAATTCTGCATGATGTCTGATTCATTCCAGTAACATATATTGAAATTATAAACGGAGATGTGTCCTTGTTTTACACAAGAAAACACTGTGTAATGCTACATGTTGTTAGTGTTTTTTAGGTCATTGTTTTGTGGGTGACAAAGTGTGTTTGTCGGCTGTCAACCTTTGCTAGTGTTCTGGAAGAATGAGTTTATTTGAGACCTGAATAAAGTGTTTTGGTAGTTGTAGTGCATTTTGAATGTGAAATGAACTGCTTTGCCAAGCTGAAGGTCAGTTAGGAGAATTGTGTGAAGAGTTTTGCAAAAGTGACCTAAGTATTGAGAAATGTGTCCTAGCGTCTGTAAAAAACTGTAATGTGTAACATAAATTCCTGTAAGTGTCTTTCTGCATTAAGACTGATCAGGAACTAGAAAAAATCAAATCCTTAGAAAAAGCCTACGTGTCCCACCAAGATCAAGAAATATTGAACAAAATACGCAAAACAAGACTAGAATTACATGAAATTATTAATAAAATGACTGAATTCTTAGTACAAAGACTTCGCCTGCAAAACTTTGAACACGGTAACAAATCCGGACAATTTCTAGCTAACCAGTTAAAAATCAATAAAAAAAACAACCCAAAGATTTATCTGGGAATACAATATATGACCTTAAAAAAATAAACAAAATTTTCAGGGATTTCTATGAAACTTTATATACACCACAAATAAACCCATCTAAAAACGAAATTGATCAATTTTTCGACAACGTAACTCTTCCAAAATTATTAGACACCCAAGCAGTGGCACTGGATTCGCCACTGACATCAGGTGAACTCCAGGAAGCCCTGATAAGTGTGCCCAATAATAAGGCTCCAGGTCCAGACGGCTTTTCAGCAGAATTTTACAAAGAATTCTGGACGATTCTGGCACCAATTTTTCACAGAATGTTGCAGGAAATCAAAGAAAATTGCAGACTACCAGCAAATATGAACTCTGCAAATATTAGTCTCTTACTAAAACCAGGCAAAGACCCCGTATATCCCTCAAGCTATCGTCCAATATCCCTTATAAATGTAGACCTTAAAATAATCTGCAAAGCCCTCTCAAAGAGATTAGAGAAAATAACCCCCCTCTTAATTCCTCCTGACCAAACTGGTTTCATAAAAGGTAGGCACTCATCAACAAATACACGTAGATTACTTAATTTGATAGACTACTCATACAGTAAAACCATTGAAACCATAATATTGTCTCTTGATGCAGAAAAAGCGTTTGACAGGGTTAACTGGAGTTAAGTGGAAATTTCTATTTGCAACTTCACACAAATTTGGTTTTGGAACCTCTTTCATTAACTGGTTTAAAATTTTCTATAATTCCCCAACAGCATTTGTCAGAACAAATGACCAAACATCCTCCAGCTTCTGTCTCCTGAGGGGCACCAGGCAGGGATGCCCACTCTCCCCTTCACTGTTTGCAATTTTTATTGAGCCACTAGCAGCAGCTTTTAGACAGGCTACAACAATTAAGGGCATAAAATGTAAGAATGTAGAACATAAAATCAGCCTTTATGCGGATGATGTGTTACTTTTTCTCCAAAACTCACAAACCAATATCTCTGGGGTGATTGCATTGATAAACTCTTTCTCAAGAGTTTCAGATTATTCAATTAACGGGTCAAAATCTACAGTTCTTCCGATTAATTGCTCCTTCCATAATTCTTCATCTACCCCACTGCAATCTGGAAATATTAAATATTTAGGTATCAATGTCTCTCCTAAGCTTGCAGAATTAACTAAATTAAACCACATCCCACTTTTAAAGACAGTAGAAGGTGATCTGGCTAGATGGAAATGTCTACCCATATCACTCATGGGAAGGGTCGCCGCTTTAAAAATGATGGTCTTGCCAAAAATAAACTATTTATTTTCAATGATCCCTAACAAACCATGACAAGATTGGTTCAGATCTCTGGATTCATATATTTCTAAATTCCTTTGGAAAGATAAACCACCACGTATAAGCTTAAAAACATTACAAAGGACCAAGGATAAAGGAGGACTAGATCTGCCTAACTTTAATCACTACTTTTTAGCCAACAGGCTTCAGTTCATCTCTAGATGGTTAAAACACCTTCTTAGATGAGCCCTGGCTAGATGTTGAACAGGCACTATGTAATAATCTACAAATTTCAGACCTACCATTTATCAGCTCAAACATCAAACGACATGAATGCTTCAAAAGCATCAACATCAGCTTTTCTCTGACAGCATGGTGTGAGTTTCTAAAAATAACAGGGTCTTCATTAATCCCATGCAAACTGACATATTACAAAACAATAATATGATCAACTTGCCAGATTGGAGTTGTAAAGGAATTAAATACTTGGAACATATATTGGAAGGAACAGACTTTATTTCATTTGACAGACTAGTTACACAATATGGGATCAACAAGAAAAGATTTTTGGAATATCAACAAATTAAATCCATAGTAAAAAAGAAATTTAATCCCAGTGAACCTGAATTACAAACACCACCAAGTGTGTTACAATTTTTTAATCTAAAATCCCCCAAATTATTGTCTAAAATATACAGAACACTTTCTAAAATAGATGAATCAATATCCCTTCCTATTGCAAAATGGGAAGCAGATTTATCAATCAGCTTAGACTAAAACCTTTGGTCTCAGATATGCTTAAAAACCTTTCAATGGATCAGAAATCCCAGTTTGCAATTAATACAATACAAAATATTACATAGAGTGCACTATACAGGTCATTGGATGTTCAAGATGGGCTATACGTCTTCCAACAACTGCTCACACTGTCAAACCAATTCACCGGACAATTATATCCACGCTCTTTGGTTCTGTCCACCAGTTCAGAAGTTTTGGTGCGAGATATGTGAAGACTTATCAAAGTGTCTGAAATGTAACATTCCAGCCTCCCCTTTAGTGTGTTTGCTGGGCAACTTGGATGAGGTCACTACAGAAATGAACACAGCCCACATTGTTTTTACAGCCCTATGCATTGCCAAGAAAATGGTCCTCACTAACTGGAAAAATAAAAATAATCTTAATTCTAACCAATATAAAAACCATCGAATAGATCACATTAGTCTTGATACAGCCTCTGCCATCACATTTGATCAATCCCTCTGGGCTCCTTTGATTGGCTTCATCACCTAGTGGGGCTGAGGGGTCATGGTTTGGTCCTGCCTTTGCTATTGTGGTTGATATGGGGGTAGGGATGGGCTTAGGGCGTCTGGGGATTCCCTAAGGACGTTTTCCCTGGAGGGCCTAACCCGGGGGTTATGGCCATGACCTGGTTAGGGGCTCTGGTGGCTCGTATATTGTGTTTTCCTTGTGGCTGCGTACAGCGGAGATGGGGGAGGGTCTGTGCTGGCGGATGTTGGTTACTGGCCTGGTAGCCTGGCTGCCCCTCGGTGGGTCCTGGACGGGCGTGGAGGCTTGGGGGTCTGGGGGTGCTCCACCCCTGGGCTGGGGCCCTGGCTGGACCTTGGGGGCTTGGGTCGTGGTTGTTGTGTCGCCGGGGTTGTGGGCGGGTAGGTGCATGGGGGCTCAGCCCACCTCTGGTGCATCGGCCCAACTGGAGGGCTCTCTAACTGGTGGGGAGGCTGTTACATCTTTGCAGGAGGTCTCCTCTCTACAGGAGCTCACTCTGCAGGTGGGGGAGAGATATAGGAGAGGTGGAGAATGAACTCAACCCGGGTGTCTATTGTCTTGTGTAGTCTTGGATGATGGGGTGGGTGCAGTTTTCTCTACGGTGGGGTCGGGTGGGCTGCCCCGGACTCTGTGGGGCTGGGTGGTGCTGCTGCTGTGGGCCCTGGTCTGGATGGGCCTGGGCCCCCTTGCCCTGGTGGGTTCCAGAATGTGGGGGTGCCTACTGGGGTCAGCGGGGAAGCTGGCCCCAGGGAGGGGCCGCCTGCCCCTCCCTTTCTTCCTTCCCCATCCTCAGCTGCCTCCCTCTTCCCGCTCCACCACACCCACACCTACGCAGGGCTTGGGTGTGGGAGGCACTCCCCCTCTGTCCCCTTCTGGCAGCCTGTGCCTCAATTTTAGTCCGCAACCTAGACATCCGCATTACTCATACTCTCATAACACATACATATAGGGCCTTGGGGGTGGGCACGTTATACAGCGTCCAGAGGATGGTCTGTGTATTCAAACCCACCTCTGGCGCTGGTGCCCTACCCTCAATTTTAATGCATATAGACACTGAGGGTTTTCGGGAGGAGCCGTGCTGCTCTCTGGCAGGAAGCAGCATGCCCTCCTGTGTTTTAAATGCACTTTAGAACAGCACACAGCAACACTACATATGAGCCGGCGGAGGGAGATTTTCGGTCTTCACTCACACCCGTTCTGTTAACCGTCTGGGCTGGGGGGCTGGGAGGAGGTGCTGGCCGTCGGATTGGGGTCCAATCGGCCACCAGGAGTGAGTCGGTCCATACATGAGCGCCCAGCCCCAGACACCAAGAACCACCAGCACACCAACGTCTGAGGGCATCAGCCACCGGCAGGGAGTGTGGTGAGGGGAGATAGGCCTCCATACCTCAGAGAGCCTGAGATGTTCCCAGAGAGGTGGAGTCTAAGACCCAAGCTGACATATAGACACAGATGAACAGGCGGGCGCAGATACAAACGTGCATTCCCACCCCCATATACACATAAACAAATACTCGGCACTCACCCGACGTGGAGACAGACACAAATAGACACTGTACACACATTCACACTCCCCAAACATACTCTATATCCCAGGTTCGGGTACCCCTGCCCGATTGGTGGGGCCTGGCGCGTGTGGCCCAGCTGGGCCCCTTCCGGGGGGTGAGGTGCCCTCAGGCCTCTGGCCTCTGGCCTGAGGCTCGGTCCTCTCTGGCACAGCTGGCTGCCGGCAGAGCCCGCGGGCACGTCACTGCAACCCCCTCTGGCCTCTGCTCCGTGGCTGCTGGGTGACCTCTCATTTGGGGCTCTCCTCAGCGCTTCCCAGGAGGGTGGCACAGTTGCCCCTTTGGTGGTCCTCCTTGGGTCGTCGTATTCTGGGGCCTCTGGATGTCTGGGGCTGGATCTTCTCCATACCAGCTTCATGCCCTGGGGGGCGGAGCTATGGCTCCCCACACTCCCAGGTTACATGGAGAAACCTTTTGAATACAAGCGTGCTGATCCACACAGGTGTGCACACGGGTGTTCACAGACACAAACTACACCTTTCTTGGCTGCTACCTCAAAGTACATTGTGCGCTGTCGATCTTGTGTCCTGCACAATAACATGTAATATTTAGTATTTACTGTTATCTACTGTTAGCTAGTTTATTGTGATGGTGCTGTATTTATTATGTTGCTCTTTTTTGTTTGTTTTCTTTTCTGTTTTTTATCTCCATGCAGGTGATCCAGATGTTTTGTTTGTTTTTCTTTTTTTTCTTCCCCCCTTTCTCACCATCTCTTCTCCCCTCTATTTTTCTTTCTCTCCCTCTCTTTCTTTCATTATTTCTCCCTGTCCTATCCCCCAGTCATGTCTGTCCCGTCTGTAACAACCGAAAATCAAATCAAATAAATACATAATTATAATAAAGGTCAATCAAATGGACCAATATGGCAAGGCCATGATGATCCACTTGGATCCGCTTGGCATCTTTCTTGGCCTTCAGACAACAATTCTGATGGCTAAAGATCCAAACGGGACAGGCAAAAAAAAAAAAAAAGAGTCTGTCAGTCTGTCATTCACAGCTCAACTCAGTGCCTCTCATCATCGTTAGCCTAATCATCTTCCCTTGGCAGCTGATTGCTTTTACCACACTAATAATCCAGGAAGATAGACCCAACAGCACACACGCATACGCTGTTATCAAAGAAGAACGTGTGCTGATGTCTGACAGCTGCGTTCAACTCAGGATCACTCCACCACGTTGAGTTGCTGCCAGAGGAAACAGAAAGAAAGTGCTTTAGTTTTGATTTCTCCGGCAGCGCGGTGAGGAAGGGAGAGTGGAGAGGAACGGCAGTGAAATTCATTAATTCCACCCATTTGCCAGTCAAAGCTTCTGCTTTTTTCAACCAGACTGAACATAAACAAACACAATCATGTGCAAATGAGTCCAAATGAGATGTGACAGTTCTATTGGGCTTAATTTATTAGCAGTGATTATGTAGGCCCGCTTTCCACTGGCAGCCAGCAGAGACGACTGAGCGTAAATAAAAGAAATCAGCAGCATTATGAAAAGTGGATATTATTAATAGTGATGGCTAAAGCTGCTGGCATGATGAGATTCATTTAAGCACTGATATGCTCAGCCTTTATGAGATAAATTGTGATGTTTTTTTTCCTTTTGCTTGTGGAGCACTAAATTCAAGCTACAAACGAGCTTTTCGAGGCTGCCCTGGGCTCCATTGTCACAGCAGGGGTTAAAAGGACACTATGAATTTTTAATGCATTGTTTTTGGGTTTCTACATAATATCACAGTGTGAAGCACAAAGTAATATAAATATATGTAAAAGACATGAATAACCTGAGCTGATTATCTGAAAACTTGCCCAGAGTTAGCACTTCAAAACTTGCAACTTTTACAAAACCGAAGTGTGTTAAAGTCTCATTCAGTGTCATTAAAGAATGAAAATTAAACTCAGCTGAAATTACAGAGGAGTTGGTGTTACGATTGTTTTCAGATGGAGCACATACAGCTCAAAGGCTGCGTGTCAGATCACACACATGCTTGGTTTTTACGCATGTTAATGGGATTATGCTGAGACATTTAGAGAGAGTCCGTTCAGCAGGATGACCTGAGCTGTGTTGCATGCCCTGGTATGTTGGCACAAAGTGCAGCGATAATTTAGGTGTCCTTTTGCATTTCCCAAATATTAAAATTAGTATAAGGGTCTTTATTTTGACATGCTGGAGGGTATCCAGCGCACATCGCAGAGGCATAAATGTGATCAACAGAACACAACTATGACCTTTAAAGGAAGGCAGGCCAAATTTGAATCAGAAACAGTTTTTGATTTTTAGTTTTTGCTACATTTCTCATTTCGGCTCTCCAGCAAAGCACCACAGGATCATTTTCCTGACATTACTACAGTACATATAACACTGTATGCACTTATTATAAAAAAGATTTCATCTACATTTTACCTATTTGTCCTAGTCCCTGCCTTCAGGCTATGAATGCTTTACTATTTACAAAGATGGGCAAAGAGGAAAAGGGGGTGAGGTGCAGGCTATCCATTTTACACACTTAGATGACAGTTTGCAGTTAATGATCTCAGTTGTCGCAGGGGAGGTACTGATATCACGAGGCATTTGCATTGCTCTCACCTGTCATCGAGAAAATCAAATTCAGCGACATCCTTCTGATTGATAATGTGATCAGACTGTTGGCTTTGACTCTCGTGGCCAGGGGGACCTGAATAATGAACCAACTCGAGCCGATGGGTCGGCTCAAGCTGCCGTGCTGGAGACCAGGCTGATTTCTCACGGGGGAAGCTCTGCAGTCCTAGGGTCACACGATATGAAGTCTCTGGGTGGGAGCTGCAGTCGCATTATGTGACACAGAAAGATGACTGGCTCTAACAACACAAGCTGCTGAATTTGTTTGAGGAGGTTTCATTTCTCTTTTGTTAAGCTTTTTAACAATATTTCTTCACCATCATTTAAAGTGGATGGTAATAAAGCACGACGACTGAACCACAGAATTAAAAATGTTTCTTCACGACACAATCGATTTGAACTCTAAGAGTCAGATAAAGTCTTTTATGTGTGTGTGTTTGTTTCAATGTTTAATTTGCCACATTCGTATCATTTGCATGCCAGAGAAGAAAACAGAAAGAACACACAGAAGAGCCTTAATTAGGTGTGTGAATATTCTCCATAACTGCTGTAGCTTTGGCCGTACTGTAAACATGAGTGTGTGTCTGTGTGCATGCAGCTGTTGACATTTTCTGCCAGATCCTGGAATAGTTGAAGACATGTTATAAGCATGGATTAGGTCTTATTGTTGATCGAGCAATATTCAACACCCAGAGTCCAGTGTCTATCTGCTGTCGTCTTATGTGAATGTCAGGTTATGAGTATCAGGGAATACTTTTGGCAGGTAATTTACTTGTAGTTTAAACATTATTCAAAAAAAGCTGACTGACTCCTGTCCCAATGACACACACATTCACTGTTTTCTATGCCTAGGTCCAGCACTGACCAAAGCTGGGATTCAGCATCAGTCCCAAAGATGCTTTAACATTCAGACTGCAGCATCTGGGGAATCGAACCACCAACCTGCCAAATGGTAGACTACTCACACTGAGGCACAGCCACTCTACTAGTGTAGCTAACATCTGCTAGCTACAAAATGCGTTTATGCGTTCCTTCAGACAAGCGGGTGTCTGTTTGTTACGCTAATAAAGCAAACATATAACCACTTATATTCTGCATCAAAGTGCCACGGTGTCATCTGTCTTTGAGCATGCTATGCTAGTATGCTAGTTGCTGGTTTGCAAGGCAGCTAGCAGCTAGTCATTAACATTCCTAAATTAAATGTCAGTTTACTGTATTCAATATATCTTCCACATGGACATCTGCAAAGACAGAAACTGCTGCTAAGTTTGACTTAAAAACCTTCATAACCTTGTAATTCTACAAACACAAACCTCAGTTAGCTCCACTTTACAACACTCACTGAACATCACAAGAAACATTGCTTAAAACATTGACTGTTACGTAACAGATAGAGGAACCTATACAGAAAAAGCTAACATTACCATAAATACAAACTGTATGGTGGGTAAATTCTTTTTCAAACTAACCAGTTCAGATTTTTTTAAGTTTAAAAGGGGCGCGGTCACTTTGATTGACAGGTGTGCTAAATCAGTGAGTTGTATCCAGCAGCTGTCTGCTAGGCCTCTCTTTGGCTAAATCGATGCACTTAACTGGACTTTTCAGTTACAGTTTGGAATATTGTGACTTTTTAATAGAATTATCTGACTAGCAATCAAACGACCACCTTGTGAGCGTGCGCTGGGCGACAGCGGGAGAAAAAAACTCCCTTTTCACAGGAAGAAACCTCCAGCAGAACCAGGCTCAGGGAGGGGCGGCTATCTGCTGTACCCAGCCGGGGGGGACTAATAATAATATGGTTTATTGGGCAGTACAGCTCATTAAGACCTGTGCTCCAGGAGTTATTATTAGAGTTAGAGTTATTAGAGTTTCTATCTATTTGTTATAGAGTAGTATTAAATTTGAAGACAGAAGGCATGAGACTTTCACAAATAATGTGACATACACTAAAAACAGAAGTAAAAAGTCAGGGATTATGTGCAAACATGTCAATCTTACACGATAACGTCTACATAACACCTAATTATTAGCTAATTAATGTTGTCTTTTTGCCAGGATAAGTTTAATGTCAGTTTTGTTGTCTTTTCAAATGGGAGAAAAAAATTCCTCTGCATGTTTCCTGACCAGCCAATGCACCAGTAGGTCAGTCCTCCAGAGTAAACCTGACAAATCTGTCTAGACCCCACAGCGTACCTGCTGCTTGTAGGTGAACGCAACACTGTGCACATAAAAGCAGCCGAACGTTCCCAGAGTCCAGCAAAGGGAGTCCAAAGGAGTATCGCATTTTAGCTCGCTTGTGATGATCTTTTTTGGAACCAGTCACATTCACTGTCTGACGAGCTCGTAGCCAAAGCCTTAAAGCCCATTACATGTTCTGATTGTCTCAATCTAATGCACTAATTGAATGCTATCCCTCAGCTACTTTTCATCATTGAAGGGCCCATGCTGGTGAACTGATTTGGATATAATTTGCACAGCGAGGACTTCAATCACAAGAGACAAACATTTTCCCTCTCATTAAAGAGCACATTAAAGATTATCTTCTCTAGTTGCCACAGTGACTCTATCTAATATGATTTGCTGGAAATGTGCAGAGAACAATTTCCCCGTGTGATCCAGCGAGACTTGTATTTTCTCTTGCCTCGTCTCTTTTTTGCAGTAAGTGAGTCTAAAGAGACCTCTTTGATCTTGTCTCATTGCTCTCAATACTCCAGACTGAATTTAAATCACAAGGCCGACTATTTTAAGAACAAAGCTGCCGTTGTGCTGAACAAGGGAAAAGAGGAGCTCGCTTTTATTTCTCCCACTACCCTGTCAGAATGAAATTTGCTCGGTAGTACGGGAAGCTGTGCTTATTAGTGTGTGTCATCTGAATCCGCAGCGTAGCTGTGCTAAAAATGAGCTTCATGGGTGTGTGTGATGTCACTGTGTGACAAATCTTTACACTCAATTATGTCTTTGTGTTTGTTAATAATACAGAAACACATGTAGAGATGACTGAGGTGTGATCATTTAACACAGCGGTCCCCAGCCTTTTTTGCACCGGTTTATGTCCGACAATATTTTCACAGACCGGCCTTTAAAGTGTCGCGGATAAATACAACAAAATAAAACCAGTACTGGTATCAAAAAAAGATGATTTGTTCATAACACACAGGAAAAGACCCAGGGAAACCGAGTTGATGATAAAACGACAAAAACCCTGAAAACCATAAATTTCACACCCGAGCCTCAACTCGACCCGGTGCCAAACGACTCACGGGCCACTACCGGATCGTGGGGTTGGGGACCGCTGATTTAACAAACCATAGGACAGCATACTGCATGCTTACAGAAACTGCTCTGACTATGAGCACTCCTTCTTTCTTTTAAAATACATGCATGGCCCTGTTTATATTTGTTATGGCCCATTTATGCTCTCTGTTGTCGTCCTCATGTTCGGTGGTTCACCACTCGATTTTTTTGCAAAAGTGTGAAGGGATGGAGGGCTTCCCTTCGATCTGTGAGCACACTCAGGTCTTAGAAGAACAGGCCATGCTTCTCCTAGTAGACCGAGCTGTGAGCCTTTATTTGGCAGGTTCAGCCTCAGTTATGGTCATCTTGTGGTAATTATCATCCTTTCTGTATATATTTGGGTCACATATCCTTGGTACTGATCGCTAAAATATTGCATCCCTTTGTGGTTTGCTCTTACTTTGACTCTCCAGCCGGAGTAGTCAGTATCAGTGTTTTAATCAGTCTGCATACGTTGCAAACACTGTCAGCATTGCAGAGGCGTTTTCTCTTCTGCATTCAGCCTGTGTGAAAAGTCTTGCTCTTATTTTTTATGGTTGCCCTTTTCAAAGAAGCCAGCAAACATGCCACCGGAAAGGTCAGGAGGATCTGAGTAACATTAACAGTCTTCACAGCCACTTTTCTGCCCGTCTCTGCCAAAAAAAACATCCACCTCATCCACAGGTAACTCTTAAGGTGGAAAAGCTGTTTGCAGACCTTGTATAATAATCTGTGAGTGTTGTCTGTCCTCTCCGACTCTTGCCCTCACACACTGCTGGTATTTCTACTGCTTTTATTTTGCTGACTGACAAGAAAATCACTGGCACAGTTTTTCTCGCCGTAAACAAGGAGGGGAAGTGTCAAAGGTTGGAGACATGGGGATTTAAGCTCGAAGAGGAACCAGGCTGAAAGCCACGTAAAACCTTGCTCATAAAACTGCACGACTCTCTGCAGTAGGTTTGAAAGATGCATGTAACGGTGCTCTGACAAACTCAGCATTGCTTGGGAAAAATATGAGACGGGATGAGCTGCTGTACTGCCTCTGGATTCTCTCACATGGGGGCAGTGTTGCACCATCTGTTGTGCACCTCCCCCACCTCGTCCTCTTGGTGTGTTCTTAATCATCTGGAGGCATGCAGCAGGCGGCATCTGCTCTGGGCCTCCTATTTCCTCCTCTGATGTTGTCTGTGATAAAAGACAACCACAACAGAGACAGCCAAATCCCACAATTATCAACTTCATACGGAGTAACTACATTATCTAGACTTTTATTTTGGGGGGGTGGTCTGACAATTCCTCCGAACTGTAGGAAAAACTCATCCTTGACTCCTCCCCCCATAAACTAAACTGATGATTTTGGATACAAATAAAGATTTCAATCATTTCTTGTTGATGTCATTCTCACAGTTTGCTTTTCAAAATTCATATATGCACATATAACATGTGGTTGTACAATAATGCCTTTACCTTACCCTATAAAGTCTGAGCCATTAAATAATTACCAAAAACAAACAAACTGGAGGGTTTATTGAATCTTCTGTCAATTAAATAAAATAAATAAATATCAGTGTGTATATCAAAGTCAAAGTCAACTTTATTGTCATCTCTGCTATACTGTACAGTATATCGAGAGACGAGACGACGAGGCTCCATTTAGTGCAAAAGACAAACAATAAATATAAGAAGAGTAAGAAATAAATATACACTTTAAAATATATGAGTTTTCTTTTTTTATTATTTTTGCAACATCGGGAATTTTTGTGCAAATTATTATGGATCACACTGATGATGTAGAGCTGTCCCAAACGCCCTAACAGTACCGTAAACATGACACACGTGGGGTTACAAATGCAAACTAGTTTATTCACTTACAGCTGCTAAAGTCTGACTAATCAGGACTCGTGGTCAAACCAGGTAATCTGGAAATCAGATTGTTTAACAGTGATGAAAGTGTGGACTTAATGGAGGCAATCTGCACCAATGAAGGAAACCACATGAAAGAGCCTAACCGTTTCTTTTCATGCTGTTAGCATATCAGCCCGACAGGCAAAGACCCGACTCTCTTTGGTATCAGCGTCAGCTAAGATGACTCATAACAGGCACTAAAAAGTCACATACCTGTGGTAAGCACAGAGGGAAGCTCTCTGTTTAAATTGAGTTTATAATAATTAAAAATAGAATATTTTTATTTTAAGGATTTAAATGCTTGTAATCTTTCAAAAGGCTGAAAATAAAGAGGATTGTTGACAGCAGCATGTCAGCCTGAATTAATTAAGAAGAGGGACCTTTCAGAAAGTATCAAGTGACCCCAGTAATAAGTGGATGTCCCCTAATACGAGTGAGTGTCTGGTTTATTGGCTCACAGCAGGATAGTTTTCTTCAGGGTTCACAGTACCTATTGATTTGGCGAGCCGATGCTGGACTGTTCCCTTGGCACTCGGTGGCATCTCTCCTTTCTTTCTTTTGTTCTTTCTTTCCTCGCCCCAGTCTGGCACCAGTCATCTCAGGATGATGGTATCTATTGCGGGTGGGCGTGTTGTTGCTTGTTTCATTAAACATGACCCGAGTGCACAGTAGATGAGGCGCTTCACACGGACAGTGCATGCATTTATTTTGATAGTGCTGGAGGGAAAGAGAGGAAAACAAATTGATTCTGAAAAAGCTTTAACAGCTGAGCATCTGGATCCTAATAAGAAATGGGATGTTTGCTAAATGAGCTCAGCAGGAAATACTTCCTATTAAATATTCCGTGTGCCGTGTATCCTGTGATGAATTTCTTCTATATCACATAGACAAACTATATTTAACCCATGAACTGTTTCCAAAAACAGTGTTTCTGGTCTATGCGATAATGAAAAGTGTGACCTCTGACCTCTTTCAGAGGACACATTATGGCAAGGAAGAACAAAACAGCCAAAGAGAATATTGGAGCAGGCTCTCTCATATTACCAGAATCCTATATATTCACAATTGGACAGACTTTTGCTGAGCTGTGTATTTTCCACCTGCTGATTGAAAGAGTCTCCCCTGCCTTTCTCTCTGGCTCAATAGGCTGGCTCAGCCTGCTGGATCTCAAGGATGGATGGAGGGATTTACAGATAGACTGATACAAAAGGACACAATCTGTAAACCAGGGGGAAAGTGAGAGCGTGGTTGGCAGACAGTATATTCCTGCTGACAAAAAGTACGATACTGACAATACTGATACTCACTTGCTCATTTCTTCCTTCTTGCATCTCTGCCCACCAGCCATCAGTTTTTAATTCTTCTTTCTGGGAACGTCTACATTCCTGCAGTAAAAAGTCACTGCTGGATCTGATTTCATAGCACTCTGTGCTGAGAGCACATAGAAATAAAGACACATGGAGATTGTTACTGGACCTCAAATCTTCCTATTTCAAGGCATTTCTGCCAGGCTATGTTCTAAAAACTGCAGCTGATCAAAAACATTTAAGCTGTAAACAATCTGAATAAATGAGAGGATGAGTATATTACTCACATTATGACCTGTGAAAAAGCATTATTATTGACTTGTTCATTTCATTTGAAATGATCTTTAAATAAAGATTTATTTACTTTACTTTTCTTTTTTTTTTAAACACTTGTCCAGGTTTGAGTTTCAGGGCCAGCAGCCTAAGCAGACATGCCCAGAGCTCCACAGCTCATCCTGGAGGCATCCAGCACATCATGTCTGAGTAGAAGGAACGAACACCTAAGAATCAGTTCAGGGTCTGGCTGCTGGGCTGTGGTCGGCATGGCTTTTTGGTTAGCTTAGCATTAGCATGCTGGCTGTGCAGGTGCTTGCAAAGAGCCAAAGTTGTATTAACAGCATAATGCAACTCTTTCTGTCCTAGATGCACTTTGCTGTGCGCTCTCATCCTTTTGTGCAGTAAAAATCAAAGTATTGTCCATATCCACGTTTAGACTGCGCCGCTACTTTCCTCCTCAAATGCACGACTAACAGTTCCCAGGAATTGGACAACTAGGTTCTTGATTCCCATCCCGATTTATTTATGAGGTAATTAATAATCTGAATTCCTTTTTTTTTTTTTTTTTACCAAGATTTGAGCTGGCACAGTGGAGTTCACTGAGAAGTCAGAAATTCATCAAGAGCAAGATTCAACTGCTGAAACTGATTTTTCTGTTCATAAATTCAAGTAAATAACTGAAATTTGTCATCTTAACCAAAATATGTATATATAAATAAATGCTGTGATATATTTTTTGCCTGTTTTGTAAAATTGTAATTTTGAAAATTCATTGATAAGAACAATAATTCTATTTTGGCATTACAAATATAATTTTGATTAAAGAGCCTGCACATACGGATGTAGCAGAAAAACTTACACTCCATGGTGATCTAATAATAACATATAAGCACACATATACTGTATAATGCTGTAGCAAGCTAAATAAGTATCTGCAATTCCAATAAAAGCCGAGCATTTAGTGCTTATGTCTGATGTGTGTGACTATTATTACCCTGTTCAGTGTTTGATCACCTGCTCAGGTCACTTACTGCCCACTTAATCCTCTCTAATTAAAGTATTAAAAGGTGGAATGAAAACTAACAGACCTATCACTCCTTCAGGTCGGGTCGTCGGTCCATCTGTTCCATGAAAGTCACCCTGTGTAAAAAAACAACAAGCCTTTACTGCATCTGCAGCGATGCAGCACAAAAACCCATTATTACCTGTTCCCTTGCCCCTTGTAATATAAAAGAGATGTTATAAAAGCTCCTATTTGGATTTGGGTTTCATAATTAGACAAATAAAATCATACTATGCTCAGCTGCTATGAGCGTGCATGTGCTGAACGTCTGTCTGCTCGTAAAAATGCTGGAGGCTGCGGAGGAAAGAGAAACTAAAAGGTCAGCTTTGCTTCACTGCTTTTGTCTCCAATGTTGTCGGAACCATCGGCTCTTCTTCACGAGCAAAACATCGTAAGGGACAAAATATTCACCCTTACTTCATTTACTGCATCTCCTAGTTTCTTTTTTCAAAAGCCAAATCTGCCAAACTCTCATTTAACCCAAGAACCTTTTGGAAAACAAATATTGACTTATTTGAAAAGGTCTTGTTTTCTACAATGTAAGCACAAACATAACAGACTGTCTGGATGTTTCCTTTGCTCTTCAAGTGTTACTTTGTAACTCTCACTTCAGTGTTTTGTCCAGCAAGTCGTTTTTCCCCCCAAATCTAATCCATCAACCCTTCAGGGACCCATCATTTCCATGTTGAAATACCTTAGTCTGATAAGCAGCCAGCAGGCTCTCGTCACATCTCTGAAAGTCAGCACAACACAATCCTTTGCAGGCTGTAGCATGGATGGATGCTGGTGATATGCGAACACATGTAGAACAAATAATTTGCACAGAAATCCTCCCATGTAGAGGCAGAGCTGTGCATTTACAAAGTTAAAATGCTTGAACATAGTAACATGATAACAAAGCACTGGTATAGCCGTAAGTGTTGTTAACAATCAGTGTGTTAACTTTTCTCATGGAGCCTGAAAGCTCGACATCAGAATGCAGCTTGTATTACAGAAACCTCTTAGACTCTTACAGGAAAGGATAGCACTATGTTGATTTTTACATTTACATTTTTCAGTATTGCACTACTTTGTTATGCTATAAGTAGACTCCTGCACAGATTAGAGGCTTTTGTTGTCAAAGATAGTAAAAGCCTATAAGAATAAATTAAATTTGTTTTTATTTGAACATTTTCTCATTTTCACAGACACATTCGCTCTAAACGTAATAAACCAAACATAATTTGGCAGCACTTAAGTTACAAGTTTAGAGATATCTGAAGTTTGCTACCCACTTCCTGGGGAATTCTTGCAATAATGACATGCAGTAAAATCATACTGCATGTTAACAGCGTGCCATGACTTTATTTAAGAGCTTTTTCTGGAATGTAATTTGTAGTTAATTTGAGAACAATAAAGCTTTTTTCCCACCACAGAGAGCGCTGGTTGCTGGAAACATACAAAAATTGGTGCACACAATAAGTGTGTTTTAATGCTGCTCTAAACACAACACGCATTTTCTTTGCAAAATGTAGTCGGCAGCCAGCGTTACACAAGTGCCCTTCCATTTGAGCAGTAGGTAGTAAATCATCAGGAGAATTTTCCATGGCAACCATGCTGGTTAATGGTTGTGCTTCAGCTTAATGATATGCCTGGTGATAGAAATGTGTGTGTGTGAGAGAGAGAGGCGATAATAGGAAAGTCTCATGAATAATCATTAGATTAATGTCATCTACATCAACTGCATGTCAATAAGTGAGAAATTAAACTTGACGTTTCTTTCAGCAGCCATTAACAGTCGGTCCAATTAGCCAGTTGGACGGGGAAATGTTTCATTCTTTAATTTGTCTGATTCCAAATCAAACCAACTATAAATTAGTGGATGAAAAACGTCTCCATCAGCCAATAACTGCTGTCTTGTCATTGCTGCGGCTGTAATGATGTGGTACTGCAGTCAGTGCATTCTGGTGTGTGTGCGCGCACACTGGGGGCTGCGTGTGGGCTGTATACCAACAACATCAGGTGTAGACTGCAGACAAATTAGGCTCTGTGTTCTGGAGATCTTGCTTCAACATCACAGACCTTTTGCTGTCATAATAACGATCTTGCACTCTTCATCACTCCCTCTCTCTGCACACATTTGGCTCTCGTAGCTACACTTTGGTTTTCCATTTCTGGTTTCTGCTTCACTGACATGTAGCAGAACAACCAGCACTCCAATCCTGTTTGACGAATGTCGTCTCTAATTATTCACTCTGCTCAGATAAATGTCATAAATTATACCCCTGTATTTCATTACATGGTGATTTGTGAGTGTGTTACAGTCTTGCAACAGATTTGGGTTTGTTTTTTCAGTATTTACAGGCTGATCCACACTTAGCATGTTTTATGTGATGAGCAAACACATGATGGTCAGTAACTGAGTGGCAGGAGGGACCTCGTGTTGTGTTTGATTAATGGAGTGCTATTTCTTCTTGCTATGAAGCTAATTGTGGGGCACAAATACATTGAGTGCATAGATACAGGTAGCAGCTCTCCTACCTCTAGCGTACGGACACAGGTTACAGCAGCTACACCAATGAGTCATGACTCACTGCATTCACCTACACAGTGGCTGGCTTAGCTAAATCACATTAACTCATCTGCTGTTTCTTTCTTTTTTTTAACTTGGGATCTCAGACCCGTCGCTTTCTTATGTGCCTGTCCAACCTGGAGTCTATTCTTTTTTTCTTTTTTTTTCAAATATCTTTTATTAGAAGCAAGTATCACAGTTGTTACACGTTAATAGAACTTATGCCCCCCTTTTTCTCTAAACAAAACAAACAAAAAAAAACCAACCCCCCCCCCCCAAAAAAAAACAACAACAACCAAAAAACCAAAAAAAAAAATAAAACTTTAACTGATCAAACACACACATCCACAAATGTGCAATAACACAAATGTGCAATAACACTAATGTGCAATAATCTTTTCTGGCATCGTTGTATTTTTACTCAGTTGTATATAGCATTTGTATTCTATTTTTATCTTATTGTATATTTTATTCTATTTTATTCTACTGTATATAGTATTTTATTCTATTCTGTACAGTTGTGTACTGTATTTATTCTTATTTTATTTTATTCTAATTTTCGGTTCATAACTTTTGCACTGTCCACTTCCTGCTGTGACAAAACAAATTTCCCACGTGTGGGACTAATAAAGGTTATCTTATCTTATCTTATCTTAATAATTGAACAAATAATAGATAAATAAATAAACAGACGCACAAAAAAACAAACAAAAAAAACACCCACTATGGGCCCCGATCCCCCGACTGCCAAAAATTTATATTTTCCCAAGATATGCAAGTAAAGGGTGCCAAATTAGTTCAAAATCTTTCACATTGCCATTCATGGTATATCTTATTTTTTCAAGGTGAAGAGTATTTGTAAGCTCTGCAAGCCACATCTTTAACACAGGAACCTCTTTGCTTTTCCAAAGCTGCAGGATCAGTTTCTTTGCGATGATCAGTGCATATGACATAAACCTTTTTTGAAAATGTTGTAAACTTTGTGTTTCTTTGGAGATCCCAAAGATAATTACTGTTGGATTTGGATCAATCTTTTTTTAAAAAATATTAGACAGATAAGTAAAAATGTCACACCAAAAACCCTGAAGCCTTGGACAAAGTGCAAAACTATGTAACAGATTTCCATAATGTGTCATACATTTTTCACAGAGGGGAGAGCAGTCTGGGTACATTTTGTGAAGTCTTTCCCTTGAGTAATGTAACCTGTGTACAATTTTATACTGAATTAAACAATGACGGGAATTAATAAAAAGCGTATTTATGTTGTGTAAGACCTACCTGGAGTCTATTCTAGCTGCTAGAGCAGGTCGTCAGTCCATCACAGAGCTAATGCAGAGACACAGATAATTCTCACATCCACACACAAGCCAGTTTAGAACCATTAGTTATGCTAACAAGCATGTCATTGGACATAAACACGAAAAGGCCAACCAGAAAGTTTGAATCCCAACAGATCCAGGTGACAGTATTACTGATGAGTCACATGTTTTATTTGGCGCCCTTAGCTGACACAGCAGTGGGACAGTGGACCCCGGGGCTGCATTTAGAAGATGACAAATTAAGTGTTAACTACTGTGCAAAGAAAACGACGTAGAAACAACATCTACAAATGTCCTGGCTCAGTTACGGTGGAAAGTTAACACTAACCTGTGATTGGTCCAACCAGTCAAAATCATGAACAAATAAGGAGGCGAGAGAAACTAGCTTAATGAACATTTAAAAGAAGGGGTGAAGCAAAACAAATGCCCCGTCTGAACTTTTATAAACCCGGCTTCAGATGGGTTTTAAAAAAGAAAAAGAAAAACTATTCGTCAGTTTAAACATAATACTTTTGAAACATTAAATAAATATAGACTTTAACTGATTGGAAATCATACTATATGATTTTTGTTTACATTTGGAATGTATTGTGTTCACGATTAAGGATAAAGCGATGCCTCGTGGTGCTCTAATTCATCTGTTTTTACATCCTGAAGAACAGAAAGTTGCCGACTGCCTTATCAGACGAACAGCGTGCGCCTTCTCCAAGCACAAAGATAGATGTTTGTTTTCTTTACATATTAAATCTGAGTTAGTTTAGTCTGTTTGATATTTGATGACACTGCTCAGAGCTGTTATATAGTTTTTTTAATCCCCAAAAGTTGATTCTGTTCATCTGGACATTTTCAGTGGGAGAAATGTTTCGTCGCTCATCCAGGTGACGTCTTCAGTCTCAGCTGACTGCACGTTTCCAACCTTATAAACAGGACATTTGCATAATGACTGAAACCAGCACCACTGAATGAACAATGTGCTATCCGTCATAGCAATAAGTCTGAATCTGGCTGAGAGCATTTATGAAGTAGAAGTAAACAGATATCAATGCCGAGTGTCCCAAAACATCCAGCTGCATGCTGGACAGCTGCTTAGCTGATCATCAACACAAAGCTCGTCAACAACTATTAAAAAATTCTCTAAAATGTGATGATTTGCCAATTTTTCCCTTATTATTGAAAATAATGTCAGACAGAGGGGAGCTCGGGAAGCTCCCTTCATTCCCTGTTTGTTGGGTAGCTCATTAAAATTGTAACAAATAAAATACACACATCTATCTTATCTGGTAAGCTCAGCTCATTATTGAAATGAACCGGCTCCTGAGTGCCTCAGATACTCCCAGGAGGATTACCTCTGGGCATGTTTTGTTTTCCTGATACTTATTTTCTATGCTAGTATGTATAAAAGCTATAAGTCAATAATAAACTCTCTAAAACATTACTTTTCTGTAGAATACATTACTGCAGAGTTCATTGCTCTTTATTTCATTGATTTGTGTTCTGAGTGCAATTTTGCACGTTAGGACCACCACATTTTTCTGCTTCTGCAACACACAGCACAGGGATCATTATTAATTAACCTGAGTGGAACTGTGTGGGTTTCTTATGTCTGCACAAGTATGCTGATATAGACTTTATTTAGTTTTTGCATATGTTGAGTTTATCCGACTATGCGACTCTCTTCTGAAACGTGCGCTTCCATTCGGTCAAGCTTAAGTGTTTCTAGAAGAGAGGACGCCACTGATGATAAGTGACCTTCATTTGCACTCCTCTCACTTGCAGAGTGGGGTCAAATGCCAGACAACTTATATGCTAAGTCAACAAGTGCTGCCATCTGCCTGTTCATTAAACGTTGACCTTTCACTAGTTAAGTGGGGTCACTGAGGAGCAGAATAAGAGCAGCATCCATTCAAAGTACATAAACACATAATAGCTTGCCCTCAGTTGTGTGGGTTGGCTGAGCTTATAAAAGAGCTAATATGTTAGCATTCTGTCACTCTGTTTAACTCTCCAGCTCATAGCACTTAAAATGTGTGGAAATAAACAGCTTTGTAATTAATCTGGTGTCTGTGCTTCCAGTGACAGCAAAACGAAGACCAAATCAGGCAAAAGCAAACATTTCTTTCCAAAGCTGGGTTTAAAAATAATAACGATTTGCATGTTTTGCATTCATGATGTCTAAAGATCTGAGAGCTTGCATGTGCATTAGACTCTGAGAGGACTTTTATACCTTCCTGTTTCAGATGTCTGGCCTTCACTGCGTGACAGTGTGGGAGGAACATATTCAGTCTTGCATAATTACTTACATGTACAAGGATAAACAAGCTTCTTTTGTAATAGTAGTCTAGTGTAGTAACAGTCAGATTTTTGGTGCTCACAAAGAGATTTAAGTACGCGCACACACTTACCGTCAATACTAACACACACTGAGTAATTGAAACCTGCTTAAATGAAGATTTGGTGGAGAACAATTCACTGCTGACACAGAGAAAGGCCGTGTCTGTGGAAGGTGGGGAAGGTGGAGGCGGCTCGTGGTGGCAGTGGGGAGCTCCCCTGGTGTAGTGGCCTTCACCCAACCACCTGGTCTTATTTTACAGAGGCGTATGGAGGTGAGAGAGACAGCCAGAGAGAGAGCGAGAGAGAGCAAGTGATATTTCCCGGCCTGGGCAGACATGAGTGATAGGAAATGAAGATAGCACTGATGGAGGGTAATGATTGTGATCTCACTTTCTCTCAGTCTCACTAAGCCTGGGTTAATGGAAGCCAGGTCAGAGATGGTCTGGGGCCTCAGTGCGATGGTCATCTGGTTATCTGGGCTGACTTATTGTGGAACGAATAGATGCTGATAGTCTGGCTGCTGACATCACTCTCTGAGGTAGGTGGATCTCGCTTGCCATAAACTAAAGGATGTGCCTTGATCGGTACTTCATAGGATACAATTTAACTTCTTTACATCATAACCAAGCTGAAATATAAAGAAGTTGTGCCGTATAAAGATAATGACATACAGAAGTGTGGTTAGGAAAATGATCTGAGTGACTGTAGAGCATATAATGTGCTATAATATCATATCCTGTGATAGAAATAGTAAATACCTCTCTGTTGTAGCTAGTATTGTCACAAAGTGGAATATCTTCATATGCCGAGGGAGCACAGGTGCAAATGTAGTTTGCTTCTGGTTACGCTGGCACCCAACCAGAAAATCAACTCTGATTCTTACTGTGCACCACCTAAGCTCAGAGGCTGTGGTCCGTCTACGTTTTCTCCTCAACAGCATGTTGAACATTCCTTTCCTGTCTTACGGCATTATGGAAACAATTACTCTGCCTCCCGTACTTCATCTGAGCCCACTGGCAGCAGTCATAGGCACCATATGGCATCACTGAATCCTCTATATCAGCAGCACATTCATGTTAGGCCGTAGTATTATTATTCCCTTTCAATAATACGTTTCATGCTCCATGTCGTAGTCATCATAAACCAGACGTGTGACTGTATTACACATGGCTGAAGGCAGTGAAAAATGCTTCGTATGTTCCTCTTTACATGTTATGTAATGTGAGGGCTCATTTTATTATTAGTCCTTTATTTATCCAGGTAAAAAATCGCATGGAGATTAAAAATCTCATTTCCAAGAGAGACCTGGCATCATGGCAACAAAAGTACATAACATTTAAACCAAATACAACATCTCGTACGAACATGTGAAAAATATACAGTAACGGTTCAATTAAGAGCGACATTAAAAACAATCACATGGAGTAAAAGAGTTGTTCTCTCGTTCCTTTAAGATGGACTTAAACTCTCCCGAGGTAACCAGTTCTGATCATTTCAGTTCCTTCTGCAGATTATTCCAGGAAGCAGGGGCAGCGTATTTAAAAGCCTTTTTCCCCAATACTGTTCTGATTTTTGGGACAATCAATTGTATGATATTGTGTAAACGAGGCTGTATTGGTTGTGGTTTTTACCACATTAAAACCTAAAACCACATTAATAAGAGGGAACCAGCCCAAGCAGAGATTTATAGATAAAGACCAACCAATGGGAGAGTCTGCAAATATACCGAGATGGACATTTAGAAGCAACAGACAAAGAACAATGATGTACATGATTTCCATAGCCAGTAATAAAACATAAAACACAATGGTGGACAGTATCCAACCTCTTTAGGTAGTGGGCAGGTGCATTCATAAAAAGCAGGTGACCATAATCCAATAAAGGTAAAAAAAAGTTGCATGAATCAAGTGTTTTGTCACTTGGAGGGAGAAACAGGATCAATTTCTAAAAAAGTAACTTAGTTTTAGTTTTAACTTAGACACAAGCCTTTAAATGTGAGTTTTAAATGACAAATTCTGATCTACAATGATCCTTAGATATTTGTAAGATGTGACCATCTCGTCCTATCAGGACTGAGCTGCTGCTCTAAGATTAAATACAAAAATGTACATGTTTGTCTTGTGCTGAAGCCTCCTCTGCAAACAGCGCTCAAGACAATTAAATTGCTTTGTTTTAAGCAGCTAACCATAAATAGTGTGATATTAATATTGTAATGTAATCAGTTTATATTGTATAATCAGTCTTTCCCTCAATGACTGTTTACTCAGGCTTCCAGATGTAACAGTGTGGTGACTCGTTTAGTGTTTGATTTTCCCCCACAGGTCTGAGAGAACAACACCATACAACATCAACAGGGATCAGACATAAGCCTAGTTATACGTTACAGTTATATATAGTTATAATTACATGGAGGGAACCATCGACGAAGCAACAGCAGCTTCTTGGTCAAACTTGGTCAAGTGAGATGAATCCTTCACTCTGTCTGTGTCCTGCCTGCACCTGAGTGTAAACTGTTCACGCTGACAGGACTGAAACGCTCAGATGATGCGTTGGCTTCTCTCTCTTTCCTTTGCACACCTGATTGCTTTGACTTGTTATGTCAGAGAGACATTATCTGAAGCAGACAGCAGAAGGACGCTGGTTTGATTTGGCAATTTCTGGGAAGCTTTTATTGCACCTAAGGTCACAGAAAGTGTTGTTGAATATTTCATTTCAGCTGTGTCTGTCAGCATGTGTGCAATAGCCTAATGACTCTAACACACACTGAGCTGAAATGAACTAGTTCAAATAAAAAGACTGAATAAAAGCCCTGCTGTAGTTTATTATTTCACCACCAGTGTTGGGACTAACGCGTTATTAAGTAACGCGTTACAGTAACTACGTTATTATTGTGGTAACGAGCACGGTAACTAGTTATTATGCCAAAATCAGGAACGCGTTAATCGTTACTGGGATTTAGATAGGGTTGTTATTCGTTACTTCATGTGGTGGCATCGCGGAGCTTCCACAGATTCAATAACATTAGCAAGTGGTGGAGGCCAGCAGGTGGATGAGGGAAAAGGGAGGCAGGAGGAGGAGAGATCCGAGGTGGCCGCTGGTCCGAGAGTCAGGTGAACTGAACTTCAGGTAAGAAGTTATGACCTGCAGTCTATCTGGGTCAGATATAAACCAAGTTTAGGTGGAGTTTATTTTTGTTATTGTCGGCGTGCTGATGCCGCTCCTGATCCTTTTTTTCTGACCTGGTGAAAAACCAAAACGAACGACTCGAGACAGACTTCTTCAATTCAATCAACTTCTTTATTTCAACCCCTGCGCAGGAGGGAATCAGCTCAGCATAAAGCCTCTTGCAGATTCAAAGGGCAGTCCTTCGAACTGTTTATATTATTCCAAAGTTCCTTATTTACCTCCCACCTTTCCTGTTATTCTGATATCACTTTCGCCTACGCGTCATACACAGTTTCGATCAAAACAACTTCTTCCTCATCTATCGTCTTCTACCTTTCCTTTTAAGGTCTCGCCCTATCTTTAACCCCTTTCTTAAATGCATATCTTAATTGTTTATGTGTGTGTGTGATGTACATGTCTCTATCTGCAATATGTGTGTGTGTGTCACTGTAGGTGGGTGTGTGTGCGGGTCATGTCAGGTGTCATGAGTGTGCACTCTGTATGTGTCAAGTGTGTTGTGCCGGGGGTTTACGCTCTCCTCCTTAGTTCTGCTTTTCTAGTCTATACTTATCCAAGGTGTTAGACTGTTCTTAACGCTGCCCTTTTGCCCCCTGTTATCTACTGCAACTTCTGTACTATTTCTTAGTATCTCGCCTATGCATCTTTTACCTGTGATGTTGCTTCAACTATTCTTGCTCCTAAGGTCACACAGGGGCCTGCTTAAAGGTATAATGTTTAAACAGTATAATGCTGAAAAATATAATGGTAAAAAGCTATATAATTCCACATTATGCTAACTTTTTACAGTCAGTTACAATAACTCGTACTGTGTGCTAGCTAGCATGACGGAGTTTCTATACAGCTGGGTGGGTGCAATGATGTTACTGATAGTGAACTTTATTTTATTCATAAGGTTAGTTAGTAGAGTTGCCAACCGTCCTCTAAAAAACTGAATTGTCTCGTATTCAGAGAAAATATTACGCGTTTTGTATTGAGCTGAAAAGGAACACAGTTTGTCCCGTACTTCAGCTAGAATGGAAAAAAGACACAAAGCTGCAGTTATTCTGTCGTTACGCTGCACAGCTGCCTCTTTTGCTCTCATTCTCTCCCCCTCCCTCTCCTGTTGCTACTTCAATCATGAAACTGATCAATAATCAGCTGATCGGCTTTTCTCTCTTGTTTGTTTTGCGCCAGAAACAGGAAACAAGCGGATGTCGCGCTAAACAACAGCAGCACGTTTAAGCTTGATCAGCTGTTGTTAGAATTTATTTAATATTAATTTCTAGTATCAGCTGATGTTTGCTGGAGCCACAGCTGTAAAAGCTGCTGGCCATGATGTCAGTTTGGATATGTGGTGAGAGGGAAACATGAAGGTGAAACCAGGAGATGTCCTTACTGAATCATCAGAGCTGAACAGGTGATGGAGAAGCGATTGATAGAGTGATGCATATATACCATCAGAACAGTGTACATCACTGTCACAACAGTGTTTGTTTTCATTCAAAGGCTTTATGATTTTTCCTATAATGGTGGGCCGGTCTCTAGTCAAAACGCCCGGGACGATTTTTTGTCCCAGTCCAGCTCTGTATGCAGCTCATCTGCAGTCTGGTGTTACCTACATCTTCCTATTCAGAAGGCAGAATTTCCGAGTTCTGAGTACAATCGAAAGCACCACGACTGCAGTTTTTGTGTTGGATGTAAAAAGCGCACGTGACGCTGTGACGTAGGCTAGAATCATGGTGGCGGTCAACGACGGTCCAGGCGTGGGATTTCTCTCGTGGAAATATGCACATTATTTTTTCCCTTCTATTGGTAGGTGGCACAGTGCACTTGTGGCAAGTAAGCAAGCTAAAAGACTGGCAATCTTGCTGGGTATCCAGTTACTGAAGCAACACATTAACAACAGAATTCTGAGTAAAACCAAAGTTACTTTCCCTAGTAACTAGTTACTTTGAAAGTAACGAGTAACTTGAAGTAACTGAGTTACTTTTGATAGAAGTAACTAGTAATGTAACTAAGTTACTAATTTAAAGTAACTTACCCAACACTGTTCACCACTAAATACCTTTTGTGTCTGGTGGTTCTTTGCATGAAAGAATGATTCTCTGTCTCTTTCTGACAGTAACAGTTTTAGCTTGTTATCACTGGTATTGGTAAAGTACTCATCCACTAGCTGGGCCCACGTGCCCATTTTAGGTTTGAGTTAAGTAGATAAACATGAATTGAGCTGCAGTTTGGGGAAGGCCTCGGAGGGGACTGGCATCGACTGCTGGGTCTGGCAGATCCCCATGTAGTAATGAGAAGTGAAAGAATTGAAAAATGGGGTGAGGGTGGGGCACGAAAATGAGAACTGGGGGGTCATAAATAGATAAGAACTGAAGGAGAGAGTTTGGAGCCGTGGTCCTGCTTCTGCAATTCAGATCATTTATCTCCAAGTATCAGAAGATATCTGAAGGTGTTGGATTGTCACATCCCCTAGTAGACAAAAACTAAAGGTCAGACCCTGCTAACTAGAAGCCTCTGGCCTTCCTTTATCATACTTCTTCCGTGCTATCGGGTGATCAGATCAGTGCTATTGGATCTCCGCGTTTGGTGTCAGACAGATTCCAGCTCTACCATCTTGGACTACAGCTCCTCAGTGCTCTGTAGAACCACTGAGGGCTGGAGGGCCAAGTCTAACCCTGTACCTGAAGCAAGGAGAGAATATATTCTAACCTGAGCTTGCAGAAGACCGCCAGAAGAGACAGAGATCATCGAAAAGCCAGATTGTATTCTTCTGTGAAGTACTTGTCACGTAGTGCACTGCAATCTGGGAAGAAAGCTTTTAATTCTTACCTGTGAGTTCATGCATTAGTCTGTCTGCTCCCACTGTTAAGCATCAGTCACTAACTATGCTGTGGAGTTTTAAACACACTTTAATCTGAATGAAAGCTTTCAAACTTGACTTCTTATGAATTTTAGGCTCTGAAATTAGGATTAATTCCTTGAGTCCAAGCCATCTTCTAAGAAATGTTTTCAAAAACTGGATTTATATCGAAGGTTAAAAACAAGACAGTCGACAGACGACTGTTGTTAGCCGAGTACAACAAATCCCTTAATCTGCAAGTTTTCCTTTCTATAGTTCCAGCGATTACAGCTTCCACCAAGGTAGGATATTCACATCCTGTCAGCTGTCAGCAGTCACCCTACATGGAGACTAAAAATTAGGTACGGTTTAATAGATTTTGCTTGTCAGTTGTACATCATTCATTATCATCAGCAGTCGTGCAATATTTGCAATCCACTGACAACATTGGATAATTGCTTCAAATACGCTGTAGATTAAGACCTCGCTGGGTAATTAGTCGTAACCTATCGCTGCTGAGTTTTTTCTTTTTTAACTCACAGGAGTGCTATGATCCTACATAATGAGACTGATGAAAGAACAACATGAATCCAAAATAATGAAAGCTCTCCATGAAAAGATATTATTATATTAATCACCAAATTAGAGTGACTAATTAAGGCTCTGTGTGTTGTATATCAGCTCAGTAGAGGAGCCAAATAAACAGAGTTTCCAAGAACATGTTGAAAAATTACAAGAAAAAGAAAAAATATTTTGGCGTTTTTCAAAGTTAAAACAGTGAATTTCATGCCAGGTGATTTCTACAAGGCCACTTGTTACCAAATGCAGCTCTCTGTCAGGGGTTCCTTTGGACTGCGTGAGTGCAGGGGATAGTCACATGACTTATTCAGCAACAAGCTCTGTTAGGAACGGCAACAAAAGCTGCCTCAGTGTCATAATCTGATGCAAATCTGTGAATCTTTTTACCAGTTTGATTCCAAATGTCATGGGATATGCCATAGTTTCAATAGCAAAACTCCATCAGTTTAATGTCTGTGTTATAAAGGAACTTAAACCAGCATTGGTGCCCTGGATGCTTCATCTGTTTTATCAAAGTCAAATCAGAAATCTTTAAAAAGCACTTAGGTAAACATAAATGATCACTTCATCAGGTGGAGCAGCTTTGTCCTAAATCACTTCAGCAAAAATTAAATAAAAAAGTCAAAATCATCGTGCAAGTTGTGTTCTATCAGCTGCTGGGAGGTAATGTTTCCTTTAGTTGACTGCAAAGTCCACATTATGGATGGGTGGTTACAGACTAAGTTGGAGGTTTGTCACTCTTGTTAGCACCCTGCACTGCAACTTTTTTTATTAATCAGACAAGTCAAATACAATGAAAACATTTTTTATGCCATATTGGTAATATGCAACCTGCCAAAAACCCACATGTTGCTGTTTAATGTTAGAATGTATCGTAAACACACCATGTCTCCTGCTAGTCTTTGTAACACTGTAATGATGTCATTGTGACATAATGTTTTTTAATGTTAAAAGGAAAAAGTTCTGACTCATAGCAACCTGTGGGCAACAGACATTTTCTATAAAACCCATGAGCAGCATATTCTAAGACTCGAACACCATTATAATATATCCTTACATACTTCAGATCTTCTGAAGTCCCAGCTGTCAAAATGCAGGCATCGCTGCTCTGTGGCCCTGAGCTGGATCAGCACATAAGAAACTGGATGGATGGACTTAAGCTATGATTCAGTCATATTAATAGCTGCATTTTCACATTTCATTTCAACATGTAGCAGATGTGAAATGGGAAAGATTAGACTGGTTTCTACGTAGCCTCGTTCATCCAAGCTCTTCTTTTCCACACCTATGTACTTTCTAATGATCACACTCCAACAGATGCATCAGAGACCACCTGGGGCCCAGTATCAGGCCCAAGGATACACTGGCATGGAGACTGGAGCAGCCAGAGACTGATTAGTACGTGACCTGCTCTACCTCGTGAGCTGCAGCCACCAAAAGCAATAAACACGATGTAAAGTATTTTAAAATGACATTACCAGTATCACAACACGACACAGTGGACTGATGCAATAGGGGTCCACATACACACAGAGATTTCATTAATATATTCATTGTTATACACCAGAAGTCATAAATTGGTTGGACCAGGCAGAATTAATAGACTGTCTCGTTTGAAAAGTGTGCAGCTGTTTCTGTGCCAGTATGCAATCAAACATTCAGAACTCACATAAAGCACGCTGCATTCATCCCTGTAGCTTCTCTCCTGTTGCTGGGGACACATCATTTCAAAATGAAGTAATTAATCCACATATTTCTCCAGATTCATTCATTCTTCCTAATGAGTATCACTTAGAAAATGGCAAATAAAGCCCTAGACTAGGAGACTAGGAGATGGTATCATTGAGTTTTATTCCTCCTTTGAGTGAAACCCCCAGGGACCATTGGTAGGAATCCATCCACTGAAAGGCAGGGGATCAGAGAGCTCCAGCTGGGCTAAGCAGCGCACCAGCTCCCCTGTGACAGGTGCTGTAATAGCAAAGCCAGTTAGCCGTCGTCCCCGGCTGGATCCTTCAGTCCCACTGGGTTTGCTCCAGTGGGAGAGAATGGGAGGGAGAGCAATGTGAGCAAGGGAATGAAGAATAAAGAGTGGAGCTTTGAGAGTCACTGTAGAGCAGACCTCCTCTCATCTTGGGGTTTGGAGAAATGTTTCTGATTAGCACCGAATAGAGCTCAGTCTCTCTGGGTTGCAGGCAATGCTGTCAGCGCACTGAGCTCATGCTTACAGATGGCTGGCCCTGAGCTCACTGCCAAGTCCAGGAACTCCCTTTAACTGTGGTAGTTAATGAGCGGTCCTGTTGCCCCTAGTAATGCTCTGACCCAGGAATAAAGTCGATGGTAATTGGCTCACTCCAGAGTGCTTGCATGCAAAATAGGATTTGATTCATAAATTAGCCTTTTTAAAATTGACTTTACTTGAAGTTTGTTTACAGAATTGCACAAATTAAGCCTAATGAGGGTTTTCTTGTTTTCAGTACAAATATATTTGTGAAATAGGACCAGATGAAGGGTAAGCATGAAGCAAGTATCATTAGCTATAATAAAAATATCCCATTCCCACTTAGCTTTTGCTGTGCTCTGAAGAATCCAATTCCCACAGCACAAATGAAATATTCAATAAAGCTTTCAACTCAATTATGGGCAGTGTGCAACTACATCCCACAAGGGTTTGGGAGCACGGTTTAAGCCCTGCCATCAGCGCCCGTGAAGAGAGCCATCCCACCTTGTTCTTACCTCATTTTGACAGTAATGCCTGTCAGCAGCCGGCGCGTCTGTCATACAGGGTCGATTGTGACCACCGAGCCGAGAGGATGTCTCCCTCTTCTGAGTTTCGTGCAAAGAGAGTTATTCTCCAAAGACTCATCAGATAAAAACTGGGTAAAGGCACCAGAGAGCCTGCCCCAGAGGGAAGGGATTTCCATTTCTTTGTGCACTTTCTGCTTTGTCTCCTTCTTTCACTTTCATATTTGCTCTCTCCTTCCCTCTCTATGTCTCACTCCGCTTGGCTGAGGGAGA
Source organism: Pelmatolapia mariae (assembly GCF_036321145.2). NCBI lineage: Eukaryota > Metazoa > Chordata > Actinopteri > Cichliformes > Cichlidae > Pelmatolapia > Pelmatolapia mariae. Next base: position 36,591,384 of record NC_086236.1, on the reverse strand, counting down.
ATTCGATCCTCCCGGGGGGCCATGATGGAAGGAAATCGCAGTAGTTCAAAGTATAAACAGCAGTTGTTAACATTTGAGACTATGGGGACTGAGTCTATACTCCTTTGCTATATACTTTTGAAATGATCACAACACTCAGTGTCCAGCGATCAAGGTTCATTGATGGTAATGTAATGAAAAATAACTTCACTGCTGGAGTAGTTTCCATTAGCGCTGAATGCCTGTGGGATTTGTTGAGCATGTGTTGGAGCACTGGTGTGTTTTACAGCAGACATTACAGATCTACGCTCCTGTGCGAGCTTCTACGCTGTACTACTTCCACCATTCGGTACACCGACAGCCCTGCTGATCACACAGCAGCACCGTGCGAGAAAGCCATGTTCCATTTTTTCCATTTGTTTTATGTTTTCGGTACCTTATGCAACTGCTCAGCAGAGAGTTGCATCAGATTATCAGCTCTACTGGTGAATGTCTCATCCTTATTTGTCTGGTGATGTATTTTAAAGTTCAGCTGACAACTAAGGCAGAGAGACCATCTGATAGCTCGGAAAAAGAGCAAACGGGGGAAATTGACCCCACTGGGATGTAACAGGCTGACAACTCGTGGCACTGAATATGAAGCAGATTTGCTGCACCCTCACTGATACAAATACACACAGAGAAAGAATAGCCCCCGAGTTTGCAACAGCAGTGGTGAAAGATGACTCACAGCAAGAACACACTGAACCAGACAACAGCATGGTCATGATAACAAATGGGATGAATATAGACTGGGAAGCTTGCAGATAGTGAACGAAAGAAGCTTCTGGTCCTCTCCCAGGCATGGGAGAAAGCTCCCATCCTAAACCTGATAAAGAGATGCTTCATCGTTATTGTTCAACTAATGCATATGTATAAAAGGTTACGGTTAAACAGGAATTTGTATTTTACTAAGAAAGATACAAATAAACAATTTATAAAGCTAGATGGTTGCATCCAATCATTTTCCTTTGCTTATCAAATGCAGGGTAGCTGGATGCTATTCCAGCTGCCGTAGGGCAAGAAGCAGGGTACAGACACTCTGGGCTAACACAGAGACAGAAAACCATTCGCACTTATGGGCAATTTAGAATCAACAGTTAACCTAACCCCACTAATTGTGGGTCATTAGACTCTGGAGGAAGCTGGAGTATCCAGAGAGAATCCATGCAAACATGGGGAGAACAGGAAGGCCTGGGCCAGATGGTGGATTTAAAGCCAAGACCTTCTTGCTGTGAGGCAACAGTGCTAACCACCGCAACACTGTGCTAGATAATGCTAGATGGTTATTGAGGAAAATTAAGGAAAAGTGAGAAGTGTGATTGTACACTCAAACTGCAAAATAATCAGTACAAGTACAGAGGAAGACATGATACAAACAGCAACAGCTTCTTTTCATGTTGTTGTCTTCACTCCACGTGCTCCAAGAAGTACTGCACTCGTCTCAGAACACTGAGTAAAATCTTCCAGCCATGCTGCCTCGTCACCACCTCCACACATATCAGAGATTCTGCTGCCCAGGTCTGAGTTATTCTCATGCTGAGTACAAGGGCTGCCTCTTTGCTCGGGTCAGCCAATGCCAAGTGCAACCCCCCCTCCTTGGAAGAAGGTTCCTATGGCTCAACCTGCTCCTGTGCCCGAGGTGCTCTACCTCACGGCCTCCTTAGCCCAGGTTTCCCCAGACACTGCTCTGCTCAGCCCCAACACTATGATTTAGCTTTTAAATTGGCTGTTTCATGATTGTTTTTATGCTAGTGTAGCCGGTCTGGCCTTAAACTCTGATTGCCGTCAGTTCTCTGCGTTGTGTTGTGCAAATGACCAGAGGAGTCAACTCTCACTTTGCCAGCTGGGGCAGATTTATTCTCCCATAACTGTTTAAAATAAAAACAAAACAGTACAGCGACTTCACTTTACTGGACTTCTGCATGAACACCTCTCCTCAGCGGGGCCTCTAGGCGACTGAGGTGCAACATCACAACAAATCTAATTATCAAATAAAACTGCTAAAATCTATTTATAAACATATATAACAAATTAAAATGCACTGCATCGTGGCCATATAGCGACAATTACCTCATCAACAAAATTATACTTTAGGGAGACTCCATTTACCAGTGACCAATTTTACATATTTTTTTAGTTACATATATCTAACAGTAAGTTGAAACAGTGAACATGCATTGCAAAAAGTATTACAAACCAACAAAAAATATAACCAATACACATGACACAAAAATAAAAGAGGGAGCTCACATACCTGTTTAAAATAAAAACAAAACAGTACAGCGACTTCACTTTACTGGACTTCTGCATGAAGAGAGAGAAGGATAGCGGACCACATGAGAAGCCACCTGCATGCTCCTATGCTCTAGTCTGAGATTGGCTAACTAGCATGTTACAATAAAGTGCTGTACTCGACAGAGAAACTAATTCACACTAAAACATCGAACAGAACTGCGAGACAAAATGCACAAAGGGAACGAGCAGTGTTTGAATTACTTTTAGTTACTTTAACTGTGTTTATTCGCTCTGTAACTGAGAACACTACCCATACGCTCACCTCTCCTCAGCGGGGCCTCTAGGTGACTGAGGAAAATAGCGCGCAGCTACAGGAAGTGACTTCGTGGGAAGTCAAAGGTCACACAAACAAAATAAAAACTCCCAAAATATAAATACAGAAAATAAACATATATAAATAAACACATATACATAACCAATACTGATAAAGCAAAATAACACTGCAGGATGGATCTTTGGTGAAATATAAATTATTTTTTAATACACCTGTTACACCAGCAATCCAAGATCAGTTTTAGAATGATAGATTTAGGAGTTTTGGAGTTTCTTATTTGATTCTTTGTGTTTTAATTGATTGTCCATTTCCTTACTAGGATAAACATTAATGTCTTCTGTGTTTAGTCAGTTAGTTTCTGTTTCATTTTGTTAGTCAAGTCTTTCTTGGTGTTAGTTTAACTTTCTCAGGTATTGTCTGGATTAGTTTCAGGTGGGCCTTGCTACCTATATGTTTCCACTTTCTCTGATTATCTTCTGTGTCTACTTAAGCCTTTAGTTGCCTTTGGTTATTGTTGAGTCGTACTGTGTCAGCTGCCTGTGTGCTCCCAGCCTGCATTTGAGATCCTAATGATGTCGTCCTCGTGGACGTTTTGTATGTTTGGACTTTTGCGTTTGCCTCAGTTAAAGCCTCTTGTTTTTATATAAATTACCTCTTTCTTTGTGCTCTATATTTGGGTCCTTTTTCTTGTAATTGCACAACATACCAATCTAAATAAATAAAGTATTTGTTGTCAAAGAAAAATACAAATTGATGACTGAAGAGTCTTTATAAGCAAGGAAGAAACTACAAACAAAACTGAGACCACCTGTATGAGTTTCCAATTTTTTAAAAAGTAAATACATTTTTGTGGGTGGGGGCGGGCTCCAAGTTGGAGAGAGTCAAAATGATGAGTGGCCAGCTAAAGCAGTCTCGGGGACGTGGTGTCAGAGCAACCAGGGAGTCTCTCCTCCATCTGTTCAGATTAGTCTCATTAAGTCGAACAAGCGGCCCAGTGCTCCTCTACTCAGTGAGCTCTCTCTATCTCTCATAGCTTGCTGCCGTCCCGGGGCAATGATTACATGAAGCTAACCTTGTAGAAAATGACATTAGAGAATGCAAAACTATGGTAATGGTGCAGCCACATGGTCCACTGACTGTCAGTAAACCCTGGCCTCGCTGATGTGTGGATTTCAGGGTGACTTGATAGTGCTTTGCTTTTTCTTTTTTATTGCATCTTTTATTTCCCCAGAGGGGACATTGTACCTAAACCGTTTAGAAAGATATTGACAAATATGTGATGTCACATACTACTTAATAACTTATACTACTTAATTGTTTTGCCAATTAAGCATTTTAATAATTGCTGGCTGGAATGTGTTCAATTTTCTAATTTTTTGTCATTATATTTTTATATAATTATATTTTTCATTTATATTTTTCAATTTAATTTTATTTATATTCTAAATGATTTTTTTTATTGCAATTCACAACAACAGCGACCTCAAGATGTGTTATATTGTACAGTAATAACCCTCCAACTCCAACAATGACATGACCTCATATGAATAAACATTAAAAGATAATGTGAAGGAAAAACGCTCTTTAAACAGGAAGAAACCTCAAGACCTCAGAACCAGGCTCAGCGAGGGGCCGCCATCAGCGGAGGGTCAGGGGAAGGAGAAGAGAGCAGAGAGAGGACAAAAGACACACTATGAGATAAAATAACTAATGAATAAATGCAGTAGCTTTGTATTTATCATATTTATATTGTTTCACATGGAGCACTTCACAAAGAAGGAAGGCAGTACATCTGTACTAACAGATGTTTAGATTAAAGACAAAATCAGACATCACATCAGGTTGTCTGTCTATGATGAAAAGAGGTTTTGAAGAGGTCAGCTGCTGCCAGTAATGTAGATGATGAGACTCCTGCGGGAATCCATGGTGAATTCAGATCAGCTGTAGTACAGGTAGAAGAACAAATGCAGGACTGTTTTTTGTTCTTTCAAATGCCCTCTCAAGGATCTTCCAGCAGGGGGGAGCTTGCTGTCACAGAGGGGGGAACCCCCTCTCTAAGCATGATGTCTCCGCCGTGCTGCACATTTTGGAAAGGCTTTGTGTTTGGAGATGATTGAAACTGAGTGTAAAGTGTTGTAGGAATGACAATGAGAAAAGCTCCCTTTCTTCACAGCAGAGTACAGAGTCAGAGGATCTATTCTGAGCTCAAGTGTCTTTTTCATTCAGTGTCTTGCTGGGTGCTGAGAGTGAAGGGTCGACTGTTTCACAATGCATACCATATTTTCCACACTATAAGGCGCACTTAAAATCCTTTAATTTTCTCAAAAATCGTCAGTGTGCCTTATGTATGAATTCTGGTTGTGCTTACTGACCTCGAACCGATTTTCTGTGCTACACGGCGCTCAAAAATCTGTCAAAAATGTTTTAGTCCGACTTTGCTAAGCTACGAAGCCGCACCGCTTGATGGATTGTTGGAGCATTACGGCTGCCGTAGTCAGGAGCCTCGTGGAGGAATCTGGGTCCTAAACTCCGTCCGCTTCAGGTCCCAAAGTCAAACGAACACTGCAGCATCACTGAGAGTTAAAAACTGTCTAAATTCTTTCATCTTTAATAAAATGATCAGCGTTGCTGCTTTACCAGGTGTAGCAATTAAGTTTAACACCCAGGCATCCATGAAAACAGAATTTTGTTACATTTAACGAAGTTAGAAGTTAGCAGGAAGTTAGCTTGCTAGCTTCCACCTAAACATGATATAGCATGTTCTGACTGAGAGATTTCTGAAAGAATTCAAACGTACAGCTCTGCTATCACTTCCAACATTAATGAAGACAGAAAACTAAACAGCAGTGACGTTTGTAGGGTTACTGAAGTTGGGCTAGCTGGTATATAATGATGTGCTACATGATCGCTAGCTACACAGCTAAGCATAGCATAAACACAGTGAAGCTAGAGGATGAACGCTAACTTTTTTCCACTGGATAAAAGTTCACGTGAGGGTTCCCGATGGTTAGGGACAAATGCAATCGCATGGCAGGATGCTGTAAACGGACCAAACTTCAGTCAGGAGAACAACTGAGATAATCCATCCACAATAGAAGGTTTGTCATTAATATACTGCAACAACATGGGAATAGAGCAGCTGCCAGAGAATTCAGCATTAATGAATCAATGGTACGGAAGTGGAGGAAGCAAGAAGAATGAGTTGAGTAAAGTTTGACTTATCTGACTGTTTTGTTTTGCTTGATGCAGCTTTTAATCCGGTGCGCCTTATGGTCCGAAAAATACGGTACTTTTCTTTTCTTTCTTTCTTTCTTTCTTTCTTTCTTTCTTTTTTTTTTTTTTTTTTTTTTTTTTACATCTATCTACTTTCTTAACAGCCAGTTTAATTCATGGTTCCAGTGGGTTGGGGTTAGAGGTGGGCGCTACCTCAGTTGTCACTGGGCAAAAAGTTGGGTACACCCTGGACAGGTCATTAGCTGATTCTAGGGATAACACAGGGAAAGGAACAACAGCCCTTACAGCCAATTTAGAATCACCAATTAACCTAACCTCACTAACTGCATGTCTTTAGTCAGTGACAAAGCTGGAGAGTGTACAGTATAAACCAAGGATCGTCTTGCTTTGAGGCAACAGTGCTAACCACTGCACCACCATGCTGTGTTACCTAAAATACATGCATATGTTATGCTTTCCACATTACTGCAGATATCCACCACAAGAAAACGTCTGTCTTTGGATTTTTGAAAGTATTTTTCTTTTTCAGTCCTGAATGTAAAGGCTCTCCTGTGGATGTAACTCTTGTAAGCAGAGCTGTAGCTTACAGCTATAATAGATACAATAGATCATTTCTCCCCTTGACCCCACTAATCCAGAGTTTTCTTGCTACTCTGGAAACACTTTTACTGCACAGTTATATAGAGTGAATCCTCATCGTGCTCGAAGGCCAAAGACCTGAAGTGAATCAAGATCTGTGGCAGGGAGGTAAGTACATAGTTTACTGTCAAATGTTAACTCTGTGTCCAGGTACCGTCTTTCTTCATTTGTTGTTTTGAGCCAGATAACGTGAATGGAAGACATTGTGTCAAACTTCAAAGTCAATAAAACCAAAGAGTCAATGACATGCTTAACACATGTTATTTTTCTTTATCTGAATTGTGTATGTATGTATTTATTTATTTCTACAATGAAGAGTGTGAGCTCAGCCCCGGTGACCTTTAACCCCACAAGATGTTTTTGCAAACAATCTTAGCAATCTGCAGCAGATGACTCCTTCTGTTACAGAGAAGCATGTGAATCTGCATTTGGTGTTTTCAGCAGGAGAACAACGCTGTGATGACATTGTTTCACAGTACATCCAAATGTTATTGCCTTAATTAACAAGGCAGACTTTTTTTTCCTTAATGAGACTGACACCAGTACCTGTACTAGTAATACTCATACTACCTGATGCACCAGATGGTTTGGTACACAGAGCCATCTGGGGAGTTGTCCTTTGAAAGTGTTTAGAAAAAAGGGCAGCCTTTTAAAAATGGCAGGTGATTAAATTGGATGAACCATCTGCCTACAACAAGCTAACTTCAACCAATCAGGTAAATGAAATCTAAGCAGGAAAGTGAGGAAGAAGAAGTAGCTTTGGAATCTAGCAGCCAACTCACTTTGGAGCTAGCTGTGTAGTTTGCTATTGCACATGCTGCCATCATGCTATTAACTCACCTAAACAATGCCTTTAGCAATGACTGCATTGGCTAGTAGATCTTTACAACATGCTAAGTAATCTAAAGTGTGTGTGGTCCAGCATAGCTTGGGGCCTGGCAAGATGCATTCTCCCTTTATTCTAATTTTATGACTCTTGCTATTACTGTGGGGTACTTCATTTAAACTGAGCCGCTGTGTTTTTATGGTCTGCGCCCATAATGGAAACACCACCTGCATACTACACAACTACATCAACCTTTCTGTCCCCTGTTTCGAGCCTGCTCTGTCATCTCTGCAGTAGAGCACTTTTCTAATCAAGGTTTAATTAGAGGGGGGAAGCTCTGTGTCTCCCCTCTTAATGATCGACAAAGCAGCTAAATTGTCAAGCCTGTGGAGCCTCTAATGGGAAAATCCGAGGGGCCCCGGGTAGCAATGCAGCCAGTGAACCGACAGCATTGAACGAGGGATCGTGAATCTTGACTCTGAAACAATTACGAAAGCTGCTGAAAGGACACTCGCAAACCATTCATCCTCGTAAAAGCAACACAAGCCACCTAATTGTTATTTAATTTGGCTCTGTGGTAGGCTGCTTTGGTTGGTGCCCAAACCTCATTGAGATGTGAAGTAGAGCACTCAGAGATGATAGGTTATAGATCGAAGGAAAGGACTCCATGATCATTTTCTTTTCACTCGTGGAGCGAAATAATGTGACAGATGTGGATGGAGTGGGGCTGCTACCCACTGAATGCCATTGCACTTTGGGTAATGCAAAGTAGCTTGACATTTAAGCAGTGTGTAATTGGAACTGTGGCCTTTTGGTGGCTCCTCTCCTCCCACTCCGTCAGGACAAAACCAACAGGGCATCTTTTGGTGAAAAATACTGAGCGCACTAAACGAACAACTGAGAGCCAACTTTGAGCAAATTGGTCACATCCACCATCTCTTTTAATGAGTGGATAAGCAAAGGAGCCGCTCAGCGGTGGAGAACAATTTACACTGACAGTTCTATTTTAAGTAAGGCATGCAATTTAAACATCTCTGTTATGGTGGCAGAGAATATGTGAAGTTTAAAGAGTTATAGCCAGGGCAGACAAAGAGCGACACTTCATTCCAGATGGTTAACCTGCTAAAGCCTCCTGTCTGAGGACTTGACTTGGCTCTGTCCTTTTTAATATTTCACCCTCAAAACTCGAAAAATGTAATTCCAATGGCATCATAAAAAGGCAATAAACGGACATTTAATGGCATATTCATATGTGATCCTCCTCGTAAAATTATGTCGATCAATTGGCCCTCTCCGAAATGAAAGGACAAGGAGCACGAGATGATTTACTGCCTTAATAACCACAGTGGCATAACACTGTCTATAGACTGTCAGGGCTCGCATGTCATCTCTTAAAAGCTCCACCATAGCCAAGTAAGCAAGTCAAGGACGGTGATGATGAAAGCAGGAATTTTACACCATCATGGGAGATTTCAGTGATCCTCTAACTTCTTTTGATGCTAACTAATGCTAATGAGAGCTTCTGTTTGTTGTGCTTTGTGATGCTGATGACTTTTGGAGAATCTTGGAGTGTAAGTCAGTTAAAATTCAACAAGCATACCAGAATGCTGTCCAGGTAACCTGAAAACTAGTTTGTTGATTAGTATTATGGAGGTGCTTTAATTTTATGGCCAAATGACTTCTGTAAATGATGCAAGTGGTGAAAACTTAATAAAACTTCCCCCAAGCAGTCAGAGCCCTCAGCTCACTACCACCAAAGGACTGAAATACGCAAACACCTCGACAAACACCTTACAGTACTCACCAAAAGACTCAAAAACAACACAAACTTACACAAATCCACTACAAACTGACCTGGGAACAATCTATTTGCACACTCAGTCACATAGTTACTGAACTCACATCTAAATTATACTATATTTGCACATTTTGCATATCGCACATGTCTTCATCATGTCTCCTCTACAATCGTCTACAATATCCTGACAATAACTTAAACCTGGTATTCAATAACTGCTGCACAATCCACTTTGTATTGTCTCTGTCTCTGTACAGTTAGTATTGTATAGTTAGTAATTAGTACCTTTTTATCCCTTAATTTTAGCGAAATTTAGCACATTATTTATTTGTAAATCCTAGTTTTAGATCTCTTGGATCTTTTACATACTTATAAATGCACCATGGGGGGCTTGGGGTGAAACAGCATTTTTTGTATACTGTATACTGTTGTATTGACAATAAAGCTCTTGAATCTTGAATCTTGAAAACTTTACATTTTAAGGGGCAATGCCTGTCTCAGACGTGTAGATGTACTGACACAGACAAGGGTTTGGAGACAAAAGCAGCAGGTGCATACTGCATAACACTACTGCCTGACTTATGACAGCTGTAAAATTGTGTTAAAAGTGTGCACAAATGTATTGTAAGCACTTTTGTCCTGTCACGCTTTTTTGGTGTCCTAAGTGAATTTAAGCTGTAGCTTGCATGGCTCTCTATCTGAAAGCTTCAGTTCCCTTGAATGCACAGGGACAGCTCTGCTCACTGATGCTGTATGAAACCGCTGTGTAAAATTCACAGTCATTTCCTCCAAGTGTCTGCGTCGAGGGTTGTTAAAGTCCATGACCCTGTAATTCCCCCTCTCGCTCGTGGAGAGGCCCACCCAATTACACTTTTACAGACTGCTCCAGACTCCTGTTGCTTGCTTCAATTGTTCTCAATTTCCCCCATCTGTCAATATGAATTGAGATCTTGTGCACATGGCCCCATCGTGGCAGTCAAAATGATATATTATCTTCAACTAGTGTCATATCAAATTACCTGCAAGGAAACAGTTCCAATAAAACACAGAGTGTGCCCAAAGGCTGCACGGCAGTGAGTCAGAAGGAAAGCTGGTAGGAGGACAATAGACCTTGGAGGACCCTAACGATCCCACAATAATCTTATTTGTATAGACTATAGTGATCACTGCTCTGCGTAGTCCTTAAATTGCTACACCTCTTCACTATCAAATCAAATTGCTGGTAGCTAATAAATTAAAACAACAGGGGGTGTTACCTCCCCCGGTACATAACCAAATCAATAGCGCCCCGGTTGGCTGACAGCTTAATCGCCTGTACTGACTGACACAACAAAATAAAAGCCCATTGTGCTGGGCCAGCACTTTCTCCCCCCGCTCTCCCACTCTGACCTTGCTCAAGCCAATAAACTCTATTTCTCTTCCCCAGTGGTATCTCATTCAGAGGAAACAGAGCAGATAACGCATGTAATAAGTGCGCACATCCTTTCTATTGATAGGGTTGCTGAGCCAAAGCACATATTAATACAGAATGGGTTGACTGAGTCAGAGCAATGATTTAGCCTGATACAGATATTGATAAGAGATTCAATCGAGCCCGCTGTCAGTAAAAATCAGGCTCACTATTGGTCCATTGTCCTTAGATCCTGTGGCATGTTTCGGCCGATAGCAAGGCACAGTGACCTCAGCGCTTTGCTGTTCATCAACTAAAATACTAATCAGCTGATCTCCACTGATTGTTAACAGTGCAACCTGTAATGCTAAATGTGTTAAATTATTAATTTAATGTATTTATTTAAAGGCTGCCATCTACACTGTGTGCACAATTATTAGGCAAGTGAGTATTTTGGCCATATCATAATTTTTATGCATATTGTCCAACTTCAAGCTGTATAAACTTGAGTGCTTATTGGATTTAAGCATATCAGGTGATGTGTATTTGCATAATGAGTGAGGGTGTGGCCTGAGGAGATCAACACTCTATATAAAGGTTTGCAGTTTCTCTTCCTTGGGCAGAATGGGCCAAAAAAGAGATTTAAAGGACTCTGAAAAGTCAAAACAAAGGTCTTTCAGAGGGATGCAGCACTATTGAAATTGCTAAGATATTGGGGTGTGACCACACAACCATCAAAGGTTTTGCTGCACGTATTGAGAAAAAAAGACGCAAATTAACTGCCAAAGATTTGAGAAGAATCAAACATGGAGCTACCAGGAACCCATTCTTCTCCAGTGCTGCCATAATTCTGAACTGCAACCTACCCGGAGTGTCCAGAAGTACAAGGTGTTCAGTCCTCAGGGACATGGCCAAGGTAAGGAAGGCTGAAACCCGACCACCAGTTAACAAAACACACAAGTTGAAACGTCAAGACTGGGCCAAGAAATATCTGAAGACAGATTTTTTGGACTGTTGTGATGAGAGTGACTTATGATGGACCAGATGCCCATATGGAAAAGATATATATAAATCTTATAAAGTTTGTATCTGTCTTGTGTGAAACTTGTATGAAAAGCATACAAGAGTGAAAACAGATATAAAATCCCTTGAAAAATTATATAAATGACACTTTCATGAGTAAATCATATAAGCCTTATATGATTCACTATATGAAGTAGGCCACATCTGATGCAAGTCTTTTATAAGTTTTTTCTATTTCTTTTCCATATGGGTGGGCCTGTGGCTGGATCAGTAATGGACACAGGGCCCCACTTTGACTCAGACGTCAGCAACGTGGACGTGGGGTACTGGTATGGGTTGGTATTACTAAAGATGAGCTGGTTGGACCTTTTTGGGTCAAAGATGGCCTAAAAAAATCAACTCTGAAACCTACTGCCAGTTTTTAGAAGACACTTTCTTCAAGCAGTGGTTTAGGAAAAGGTCTGCATCTTTCAAGAAGATCATGATTTTTATGCAGGGCAATGCTCCATGGCATGTAGCGAAGTACTCCACTGCATGGCTAACCAGTAAAGGCCTTAAGGATGAAAAATAATGACATGGCCTCCTTCCTGACCTAAACCCTACTGAGAACCTTTGGGCCCTGCTTAAACGACAGATTCACAGTGTAGGGAAACCTGTCTGAACAGTGTCTGGGAGGCTGCTGCTGCACGAAAGTTGATCGTCAACAGAAGAAACTGACAGACTCCATGAATGGTGACAGTTATTGAAAAGAAGGGTGGCTATGTTGCTCACTGATTTTTTTTTTTTTTTGACATGTCAGAAATGCTTATTTATGTTTACTTTCTTAAACATTCAGGTTTATAAACATTTTGGATTAACTGAGAGCGCTGTCGTTGTTCAATAATGAAAGTAATCCTCAAAAATACAACTTGCCTAATAATTGTACACACAGTGTAGAGTGACAGCGTTCAGCTTAGTCCTCGTCCTTGTTGGCATTTTTAAAAAGGACAAACCTGTTTTTTGTTTTTGGCCACATTTGGAGAAGCGTTTGGTTTAAGCCAGCTTTTAACCCATTATGAATTATTCAACACTGAAATGCAGTTGTACAAGTAGGCATCGCCTGAAATGAGGCGCTCCTAGCAGTTCCCATTTCACTGTGTTTGTTTACCCATCCCGTGAGGGACTTTGAAGTGTGATGGATTAACATGCCCTGTGAATGTAGCTGGCACTCCTGAGTCCACAGATAAAAGTGTAGTGTGATAAAAGATGTTTACTCTCTCACGTACGTGCCTGCCTGCCTCGCATTCTTTCGGCTTGTTCTGCACCAATTAATACCCTGCTAATTCTAAAAATACAACAACAGCTTTAATTAGGCTTGCCTGTAATCTCGACACCGTGAAACAGATTGCCACAGGTAAAGAAACACTCCAATACAAATGACACTACATCCTGCCGGGGGGTGGGGAGGTGGGGGGCGAAGGTAGGAAATGAAATGGAGCGATAAAATTGAAAGATGATCCCGATGGAAATTAGTATGCTAAAAATATTTATGATCCCATCACAGCTGTTTGTTTGTTCGTCTTCTTTAGCTGTTTTTAATTACTGCCTATAATACTTCATTCACTGTATCACAGATCTGTATGTCTGTAAGTTATTATGTATGCGTAACTAATACTTTATATGCTAACATTTAATAGAATTAACCATTTACATTTAAGGACCCAACATTTGGTCCTCTTAGACTTAAATCCAATGAAATGCTGAACAGGAATGTGAGCTAGTAAATAATGGTGCTCCAAATAAGATTATCACGCTACGAAATTGTCTAGTAATCAAAGATGAGGCATCACAGAGACCTCGAAACTGAGGAAAATAAAGGAACTCGACTCTATGATTCACATCTATTACACGCTGTTTCACTGTAATACAAGTTTGTTCACAAAGTACATACAAAAGTATCTTTTTATTTTGAATGTGAACTGAAAAATTCCTGTTAAAGAAAACGTGAATTCTTTTCATAAAAGAAAGCTAAAAAAAAATGTGCAGGTGCAAGTGTTGCATTTTGAGGAGAAATTTATTTTGAGCGAAGAAAAGCTAAATTTGAGTGAACAAAATTCATTGCTGCGTGCAAAAACTGTATTTCAGTGTTTGCTATTATCCACACACACAATAGCAGCCCCTCTCGCTCAGTTTTTGCATTTGCGCTCGCTCGCAATGTGTTGCTTGTGCTCTTAACATTTCTGCCCGTGCACGTTCAACTCTTTCTGTACACCATTATATTTGTGCCACAAAACCAGCCAATCACAGACTTGGATGACATTTTCATTCAGGTAAGTTCTAAATAAGTTCATATTATTCTTTATAGTGTATTAGTTTTATTTTCAATGCGCTCTGAGGTCATAGCAAATTAGAACAAACATCCTAATGAGTGATTTTGTAGATATATGTTCTATTTATAGAGTTGCTAATTGTTTTTCATTATTGCAGCAAAACAGCCCATGAAATGGATAAAACACATCCTGACTGGGTTCCAATGCTACACATGGGGCACTCCGAAATCCCTGCTTCAAACCACATGCTACATCCCACCATGCCAAACAGGTTACTTCTTCCATGTGAGGGTGAAGAGGTGACCTTTCTGGATAAGATGGTGAAGGTTTGCTGTGTTTTGGTGAACATGTGCCCCAGTGTGGTCTTGTGCTCTATGTGTAGTGATAAGTTTTCAAAAGAGACAGTAAACTACAGAATGCTAGTAGTGGGTGATATTATTTAAATGTTGTCATGATTTTATGTAAACATTTTGTCTTTTGTAAACTATAAGCGACATTGATTCTACATTGTAACTGATGTGATGTTCTAGAAAGCGGTTTTAATTTTTAAAAAAAAGGCAAAAATTTATTTGTTTCTTTATTCAACTTTTGAACAGTGTTACTTAGTAAGTACATATTCAGTAGATGCAAATTATTTACATGGCAATGCACTTCAGGCACAAATGTAGACCCCCTAAATACAACATTATGGGTTATTCAGAACAGAACTATGTTTGGAGAAATATTTTCCCATCAGTTGAGACAACTCCTCCACAGTAGCAGGTGGAATTTTTCTTTTCTGAGGACGGCTTCTTTTCCCTGTCACTGCGGATGGTCTGTTTATGTATGTATGTCCTTTAATGAGCCAAGGCCGACACAAATGTGTTTCATTTACATTTATCATAAATGTAACAAAGTGTTTAGAAAGTTAGCGCATACATGTAATTTTTTATCTTTTTATCTATCCATCTATAGAACGCTGCATGTTATATTCTAAATCTTCCTGTTTTGTTTGTTTGTTTGTTTGTTTGTTTGTTTGTTTGTTTGTTTGTTTGTTTGTTTGTTTGTTTGTTTGTTTGTTATCTGCCAGCAAAAAATGAACCTAAAGCATGTAATGCAAAGATGTAATCACTATCAAGAGGGACAAAGCATAAAGTTCGACTTTAAGTGACAATTATGAATCACTTAATATGATAAGGAGATTCTGCAGGTCATTAATCAATGTATAAAACTAAAATAGAATATATTTTAGTTACACAGCACACAAACACAGAAGCAAGATGGACTACGAGGGATCATTAACACTGCCCAAAAGATCACTGGCTGCCCACTCCCCACACTGGAAGTTCTACGCAACATCCACTGTCTTAAAAAGGCCCAAAACATCATAAAAGACACCTCACATCCTGGCCACTCCCTGTTTGAACTGTTGCCCTCAGGCAGACGGTACAGGGCAATCAGTTCAAGGACTAATAGACTCAAACACAGCTTTTATCCAACCGCAATAACACATCTGAATACTGCAAAAAAATGTCCATCACGCCACTCTTGTGTTAATCCATTCGCGGTCTGAAGCATGTATGTGAATGTTTACTGATATGTCTTATTAGTATTTTAAGTATTTTGTTTATTTTATTTATTATTTTGTTTATTTTATTTATTGAAATTTTATTGTTTTATTTATATTTTGATATTGTTAGGGATGACGCAATGATCGGGGACCTTTCTTAATTTCGTTGTACCTGTGAAAATGACAATAAAGTTTCTGATTCTGATTCTGAAGATGTGTAATTAGGATTATTTATAATAAATATGAATTAATTAGTGAAATTTCTTTAACCATAGAGAATGACTAAATCCTTCAGGACAAGGCATTTTACTCGCAGTACTCAAGCTGACTTACCTTTGTTTGAATGACAGCGAATTTACAACGTGGAGTCTAAAAATAGCCAAATCTTGTACCCGACCATTGGTGAATTGGATGTGCGTGTTCTGGGAATCCATCCTACCCCAAAAAACATCCTACCCAATGTTTCTGCGCAGACGCGGCGCATGCGCACAACACCAAAGCCGAATTAACTTCTTTTTCTCTCACCCATCCGGAATACTTCTTCAGGTTATGGTTAGGGTTATGGTTAGGGGTCGGGTTAGGTTTAGTCACAAGTGACTGTCAAATTATAATACGGGTAGGACGATTTGTCAGAGTGGGATGGTTTCTCAGAACAGTGCGCCTCCAGAGATTTAATTGCGAAATTGGTTCTCCGTGTACGCGCTGACTCCTCAGGTACGAAAATATATCAGGCTAAGTCAATAGCGGTTGGTCTTCAGGGTTTCTACTCCACGGCCGTATTTCATACGGGTTCACATTTCCAATGCACGCTATTTTTTGCAAGTACCGTCTCTTTGCATCCAGACGCAATCTGTCTCTATAACGTCCTTTTCCTTTTGACCTGCTTTTAAGTATGGTTCATAGCAATCTTCCTTCCAACACAGTGTGTTTGTTTTGATTCGTGACCTGCTAAAATGGTAGTGCGCTCCCACAATGCATTGCGGCGTGACGTCAATTCCAAAGCCCTATAGAGATTGAAAATGTGACGTTATTTCCGTGGTAAAACCGCAAAGGATTGTAGGTACGAGTGGCAAGCGGTACTAGCGCACGCAGGCTTTCACAAGAAAACAGTCACACAGCGATAAAAAGAAACACAAAGAATGGCAAGAAGCTGTTGTATTATTAACTGCAATAGCCGGTCGCATGACAGCCACGGGAAGCCGACGGGTAAAGAGATCGGTTTTTATCAGATTCCGTCGTGGAAGACAAATTGTTCAAGCCGTGTTTCCGAAGTAACAAAGAGCCGACGGATGGCCTGGATTGCAGCCATTCGAAGACCAAATATAACGTCCCAGAACACTCCAGCTCACATGTTAGTCTGCTCCAAGCATTTCCACAAAGGTAAGTCTTCTGTTGTAGTTATTACGTAATTTATCATAACATAATTGTTGATGTAGGTTACAAATAAGTCTTATATGGATTTGAATTGAATTCATTGCGCTATGCTGCTTTGTTCACTGTGGCTTTGCGGGCTAATGTTTGTTGTGTTTTGTAGGAAAACCAGCCTACACAATGCTGGAGTGCGATCCAGACTGGGCACCCTCTATCAACCTGGGTCATACCGAGTTTAAAGCTGCTACCACAGCCAGATTTGAGCGGTTAACAGGGAGAGCGAGATCAAAACAGCCACGAAAAGTCCTGCATATATGTGCCCAAGTGTTGTATTGAAGCAGTGAAGTGATGAATAACTGTTTTCCAGTGTGTTGTTTTGCAATGTTTGGGGTTTTTTTTTTTGCATTGTTGATTTGTTTTTCACCAAAGCAGCTCTTTGCCTCTTTCTTGTAAGATTCTATAATAGAATGAAACAATAATGCCATAATAAATATAAATAAAGACAATAAATTGAAACACTTATTTTATTTCTATTAGATCTGAAAACATTATGTAATACTACAACCTGAAAAGACAAATAGATTGCGTTGGCCTGTACAGGAGATAAAGAAAAAAAATGTAACAACAGCTGTGAAATGGAATAGTCCAAATCACGGTGCTGGAAATGCTAGCGCTTGATGCAGTGTTTTGATTTTGCTGCCACTCGTACCCACAATGCAATACGCGAAAGTCACGTGGTCTGTCGATCTCTTTTATGTTTAACCCGAGTGACCACCCGGTCAGATGGTGGGTAACAGGCATCTCACAAAACATTAGAGCACTTATGCAAATATGTGATGTCTTGATAAATCAGCAGATATTTGAAGTTTACACAGCAACATTCTCGCATGAAAATATCTGAAAAGTTTATTTTGTGACCCAGAAAGAGTAATATTTCAAACTCCTGCTGCTATTGTGTGTGTATATGGATAATAGCAAACACTGAAATACAGTTTTTGCACGCAGCAATGAATTTTGTTCACTCAAATTTGGCTTCTCTTCGCTCAAAATAAATTTCTCCTCAAAATGCAACACTGCACCTGCACATTTTTTTTACGTGCGCTCAGAATAGTGGCACAAAAATAACGCCATACATACTGAAGAACATCTGGCCTGAAACATCAGTGTGCCATCCAAACAGTGACCAACATCACATGTCGCTCTCAAAAAGTAGCTTAGCATTTTTGACACTATGACACTGTCATATATCAGAATCAGAATCAGAATCGTGTTTATTGGCCAAGTATATGTGCAGACAAATACAAGGAATTTGGTTCCGGTAGATGGTGGCTCTCAAGCACAGCAATGTAAAACACACACACACACACACACACACACACACACACACACACACACACACACACATATATGGATGAGCTTAAGATTTTTGGAAGCAACAGGAAAAGACGCAAGGCAAGGCAAGTTTATTTATATAGCACAATTCAAAAACAAGGTGATTCAAAGTGCTTTACAGAGACATTAAAAACAAAAACAAACAAAAAGCATGATTTAAAATTGCAAACAAAATATTGTAAATGAAACACATCAGTGGAGTCGGTGACGGCTCGTGACGCCACCATGACTGTAATAAAAGCTTCCTAAGAAATGTGAAATGAACAAGAGAGCAACACAGTGAATAACTCATAACTCATGTAAACTTGTAAATATACATCATTTACAAGTTAACCATGTAAGCATGGTTATAATGCATGGTTATAATAATGTATATGATATAATAATATCATGAAAAATAAAACTAACTTGCAGTTTCATAGAGTGAAAGACACAAACACATAAACTTCAGTATTTCCTTAAAGCAGGTTTGTATACGAGGCAGTTTCAGCACCAGTCAGAAAGCTTTCTCCATCCCATGGCTGATTTTTATTTTACCTTTATCTTACCTTTTTGTCACCAGTAAAAGACCAGACGGATGAGACTGAAAAAGGAGATCAAATGACATATATGACATTTAAAATCCATTATTTTGATGCATACATTAGTTGGTTTTCTAAATTCCTTTTAATTTGATTTCTAAAGCATTTACAAACAAATAGTTACACAGTGGACACTCTTTAACTCATTTATTTATTGTAAAATTGCTTTTAATCAATAAAATATTTTACTGGTATTTTGGCAATAAGACATTGTTTCGTGTCTAAGGAGACGTCAGGCTCGACTTAGAGACTGCTCTCCTTACTTTGGAAAGAACAGAAAATGAATTTATTTGCAATGGTCAGCTCAAAGTGGCGGGCATTAGGTCACTACTGTC
Organism: Pelmatolapia mariae; assembly: GCF_036321145.2. Taxonomy (NCBI): domain Eukaryota; kingdom Metazoa; phylum Chordata; class Actinopteri; order Cichliformes; family Cichlidae; genus Pelmatolapia; species Pelmatolapia mariae. The sequence goes on along the minus strand of NC_086236.1, from coordinate 36,572,347 downwards.
TTTTACTCTTTCCTCCTCTTCCTCAGACAGATGATTCTGCAGCTAACGAGACGCAGCTGAAGTGAAATATTAATCAACTTGATTGCAAAACAGGGAGAGACGGAGAAACCACAGCAGTGTCTCCTCTGAGCTCTTCACTCCTCTCAACTCGACACCAGTTAGCAGTTAAGTAGAAGACTTTGCAAGCATGTAAAACAAAGCTGTTGATGTACCAAGTGTGAAACATCTTCAGACTCCTCCATGCTACGTTATCTGTCTGCTGCTGTCATGTAAGAAAGTAAACGGAACAACACAGCGGCGAAGTGAAAAGATCAGCTGATGGATCGCCGTGTTTTCACTGATACGTGTCCTTGGCCTGCATAGATATCTGATCCTTAGCTCGGTGCGTCCCCAGCTCCACTGCACATTGTTTATAATAATATATAAAATACAGGAATTGCAAATGACACTAAATATTCAAAAATATATACATGTATGTGTTGTCAATTTAATTCACAAATCCTGCAGAAAAGCTTTCATTAGTCCTGCAGAGTTGGACGTGTGTTCAGTGACGTGGAGCATGTTGGCAGAGGTGAATCGAGTGAGGAACTGTGGTCGGAGAGTTTTCTGCCATTTTTATTAAAGTGCGAGGCATGAAATTCCCTCCTGACTTTGGCTTCTCGCCTTTCAGAGTCAACTTAATTGACTCCTGTTTCATAACAATTCATCACTCGGATATACAGAATGCATGGCTTGTCTGGCAGATTCTCCCAAGTATTTCTGACCAAAGATCTTCCCATAACTGCACACTGAATATTCATCAGATAGAGTTTGCCTTCATCTCTCAGGAATATTTTATGAATATAATATAGTCGCTCACCCTCTCCTTCCAGCCGGGCTGCTCAGTCTTGCATCGGCTGAAAACACAAGAAGGTTTTTCATGTGCATGGCGCAGTGCCCCCTGCTCTCCGCATCTCAACTCAGCAAGGTCACCAGAAAGTCTGCAGCATGTGCTATTTTGATCTCTCAGTCCTCTAACAAAAAACAACAAAAATGTCTATTCCTATTAGAAAAGCAGAGCTCTGGCAATCACGCGGTGATTAATATTCATGAGCGAGGAGGGAAAGAGCCTCGACTGCCTACCAGCTATTTTACCTGATCCTACATGGGTTTTATGTAAATGCCTCTGCAGCTCTGTATACATTATTGAGCTCAGCTGGGAGAGTTAGAGGACATGTGCTTAACCCGCAGATGCTGTTAAGTATTAATGGGGATGGTGCTTAAGGTCTTTGCTGTCACATTAGTTTTGGCTGCATGTAGCAAGCGCTTTACATCTTTTAGTCTCCAGGTCAATAATCTTTAAGTGATATTTCACTCAAGGAGAAGCTTTTCTGTGACACGTATTTGTTCCTCAGCTGCTTCTTTGACTCACTGTCTCTGAGCATGCACTGAACGAACAGCGCTGATGTCTGACTCATCCTGAAGTATTATTAGTTATTGTTAGACTTGGTATTGAACACTGCAAAAATGCAATCTGACTGTTACAGGTGACGCTTTCAGAGCTGCACCGGTTTGAAACATTGTGCAAAAAGAAAGAGCTTCATCTAACGGGATTGCCCACGAGTGCTCACGGCTACTATTTTATCCTCAGCGACACACTTGTAAGGTTTTTTCACTCTTCTCGCCATAATGACGCACTCACACACTGACAAGGTCGAGAACAACAGCCAAGCTCTCCCAGATGGCAAATATTATTTTGACTCGAGGTTATTTGAGGTTTGCAGCAAATTGGCACAGAGCTATTCAGATGTTAACACATTATTTGAACAGTTATCTTAATTGCACAAAATGTCTCTCAGTTGCTCCTAATAAGACATTCATATCTCAAATGGTTGGTAATGACCTTGAGCCATCCTGTTAAAACCCTGAAACTTCTGCTGTCCTTTTATACCAAATATTTATGATATCTGACGTATGTTTGTCACATGTGTATCGAGTTTTGGCTACTTGGTATGTTTTCTTATTTGAGTTTGCAGCTTTTTAAACTTTGAAAGCACAAACTCTCTGAGCCATTCATAAACATTTCACAGATTGCAGAGCGTGCTGTGATATGATCAGAGCCTGAAGCAACGATTCTGTAATTTCAGCCTCGTCCGCCGCACACTTACAAGAAGCTCATTAAGATTAGCATTGTTGCCCTGGCAGCCCAGCATCATTGCAACATCTTGACACACACAGATATACACACAGTGAAATAGAGGAGACGAGATGATTTTTTCCCCCCAAACATTTAATAGTTTGTAGCTGCAGCAAAATATTAGCAAAGCCTCTAGTCACACTAGAAAGGTCTTTTTGTAGTTAAAGAGTTAAAATCGAGTTAAGTTGGAGTTTGACTGAAAACTCCATGCACGCTTGGACTTCCAAAAAGTTTCTTGTCTTCAACCAGCATACTGGATTCACTGTGTTTTTGCTCTGTTGTTTTAAGAGGTCTGTATGGTTATTTATCAGTGGGGGTCCAAAAAGGTAGAAGCTGTCAAATATATTTAGAAGTTTAAGTTTATTTTATTTTAAAATCCATACCTTGGCTCTTTTCTGTACTCTATCAGCATGCCCTCAGATCTTCAGTGTGTATGATTTGTGCTTCTTAATTTTCGTCGGTCTCAAGGAGCTTGCAGATATTTGACCTTGTTGTCTATATTTGACATATTAACATATGACATATGTCTTTCCCCCTTCAGCTCCTGCTTGGAGAAGTCCTGCTTACAGAACAGAATGACTGTGTGTGGATCAGACAGTAGTGACTGAGACTGACTGTTAAAAGCCGTTAGTAAGGGTACGGGGAGGTCGTCAAGTGTCCTCCTTGTGTGGCAAAGAGTTGGGATTTTGAATGGCCGCTGTATATGAACCATATTTGGTTGCTTTTGTTTGATCCTCGTCCTCTCACTTCACCTTAATGTCCCTCTGAATCTTCTCATTAAAATGCAGTAAAGGCCAAATGAAGACGCCTTTTGTATGCTTTCTGTCAGAGAGAAATTCCATATGGCCCAGCTTTATATTAAAAGAAATACAAAAGGATAGCATTTGGCTAACAACCTCCACTGCAAAGCATTTTTAGGTCATTGTTGTCTGCTACATGCAGGAATGCTGGACTAACTTTCATTCTTTTTTTTCTTAGTGAGTGTTGATACTCTGGGTTTTATTTTATTTTATTTTATTTATTTATCTATTGCGGATTCATCCAAGAAAAAAACAACTTTATTTGTTTAAATTCTATGATCTGATTTGAAGAATACATGAGGAAAGGCTTTAAAGCAACAGCATTTACTGAGAAGTGGGAAGAGCCGCACAACACAACCTATCGTCCTTCATTCCTCATGCAGGAATCGACAATCATCAAACCAGTAATTTTAATAAGAAATTACACTTTTTTATGCATTTATTATATTTCCTCCCACAATGTTTTTAAGTGCTGGAAAAGAAGAGAGAGCAAATGGGAGAAAGACACGAGTGAGATGCAGAAAATGGTCCAGTCAGGGAGAAGTGAAACATAGATTTACGCTCTCGTGGAATTTAACCTGCCGTTCTGCTCTCAGGTTTCTCTGCCGCTGTGATTTTTACTGTGGCACACTGACTTCCTCTAATGGTTCTTTATCCTGTTTTTTGTTATTCATCTGCACAATATCTGTTTCCTGTGATTTGTTACATGCTAATACATACTGGTGGCTCAGAGCTGTTTGACCTGTTTGTGTTGTTGGCTGTGACATGAAAATGATTCTTTGTAGGTGGGAAAGAATTGCTAGGTGGTTGCTAGGTAACATGATGACTGTATAATATATATCATATATATCATATAGTTCAGCTTTTGTTCATATGAGTGAGACGTTATTGCTGTGACACTGAAACGATGGAATGCTTTCATAAGCTGTTGCATAAAAGCAAAGATCAGGTCATTTTAGCCCATTGCTGGGTGGCTGCCAGGCATCCTGATGGCGTCATAATATCTCATACATACAAGTGAAGTTTTGTGGATATAAATGAGATCTTACTGTGGTGAAAAAATGATGCAGTTCTTTTAATGGTGTTATAAATGCATAACAGCTAAAAACAAGTCATTGTAGTGTTGCTAGGTTGTTGCAATGCAGCCTGATGGTGTCATGATCTCTTTTGCATAACTGAAGTTTTGAAGATATAAATGTGAAATAAAAATGATACTATCATACCACCAATGCAGACAATGTCACCTCTATGGGCCTAATACTGAAGATAAAAACTGGGCAGGATCTTGTGAGATGGTAAGTATCATGCAGGTAAAGCTTTAAGCCACAAATCTAAAACATTTTTGCTTCTATTTTTCTTTTACGAAACGTTGAGATTTTCTTTTCAAACTTGTTTCTGTCTTTCTTTTAGTTTGGCCATCAGGAGAAGGAAACGGAAAATCCAGACAGAGAGGGCGGTATAGACTCGGCGAAGTGGTTCTATTTACTTCCAGGAGGAGACGGGCTTTGGAGCAAGTGCTATAAATCTACCTGTTGAAGTTAAAGTGGCTCTGAATATTGTGGGTAGCAGATTCCATAAGGATCCACCCACACTCCTGCAAAGGAGGATGAACGAAAGAAAGAGAAAGCGACATTGAAAAACTGAAGAAAAAAAATTCAGAGCAAAACTGGGCATGGTTACCACCACAAGGGCGACGATGGCAGAGAAGCTAGTCCTTAAATCCACAGAGGTAACGAGCAGATGAGAAAGAGGTGTGACGGATGAATTCAGGAACCAGAGGAACATCTCCACACATGTTCGTGGCCGAGGCGTCCTTCTACAACAGAGAGAGGGACAAAGAAGGAGGGAGAGAGAGAGGGCCTGCCAGGACAGATGCATTGCTTTAATAGGTGCAAAAATGCTAAAAACAGGCCATTTTATCCTGTTGCAGGGTGGTTGCTGGGCAACATAAGGGCATCATAATATCTAATATGGGTACAAAATGTACCTGTGTGCCAAGTTTGATTGCTCAACACCTGATTGTCTGGGAGGAGATAGCAGCTAAAGAAACAAACCAGCAGGGATTTTGTGTGTTTGGATTGTTAGTCTTTTTGTCAAGAGCAGTTTTTCAGACTCCCTTTTTTTATCCCTTCATCTGCACAACAACAAATCTTTAAGAGCGAGAGAATAAGAAATCTGTGGAGTCCTTGCTGACACTCCAGCGGCAGCAGTCAGAGACAGCCACAGTCCAGCAGTCAGGCTGACATGTTTGGTCCATATCAGGAATTGTCTAGCGAGGCCTTTTGACTGTGCGTCACTGGTGCCAAAGTCACAGCTCATTAGTTTGGATTATGGAGATCTGCCAGGAACCAACTCATTTTCACTGATGTAATATGCCTGCAAATACAATACTGAGAGAAATGCCAACACTTATTATGAAGGCTCTCCACTCAAGATGCCTTTTTATCATTCAGCTATCCATAGAAGAAGGTTATGTTTGTGTAAGACTGATTAAGACTTTAGAGCATAAAACAGCATCATTGTAGCAAATGTTTTTGCACTATGACTGTGAGAGTGGAGAGAAGGTTAATTAAAAAATACTTTTAAAGAGCAACGTTAACAGATGTCTCACTAAAGATCTATGGCAAAGATTTTATAGTTGAGTGAATAGTTATGGAGCACACATTAAATCGATATGCAAAGACTGTGCTCACACTTAAGGGTCTTTGTTATGTGGGTTTCATGTTTAGCATTAAGGTACTTTCACCATTCAATCCAGTGCTTTATTAAACTGTTAAATATGATGGAAGAGGTTTCAGGCAGACTGTTTTATTATAACCCAAACTCTGACCTGCAGTGTTTCAACAAGTGATGAGTGGAAGTACAAACAAGATGCTCACAGCGGAGGCAGCTGGTATAACCCGATGGGTACTGTTGCTCCACCTGTAATTTCATTGGGGTTTCTCCTGCTGTTGCTGTATAGACCCCAGGCTGTCTCCTCATAATAATAATAAGCTTAGTGCAAAATAATACATATCAGATAGAGCAGACACCAATGTTCTAAGCTGCGCACGTACGCAATTGCGCACTGCTGGCACGGTCTCTGCGCAAAGAAAATCTACGCTGCGCACGAAAATAAAAATCTAACCTGAATTGAAATGAAAATAAATACGTTAACAATTCTGTTTTGCAATGTTAGTCAGTAAGTGACTGGCTGCTCCCGTATGGGATTAGAACGATGCCACCTTATCCCATATCAGGTGATTCTATTGAATCAATGTTGAAATCTGACGTTGACCTAACGTCACTCTTGCACCCTTTTTTAATATTGAAACAACGTCAGGTTTTGATATTGAATCAATGTTCAACACTGACATCGATTCAACGTCAAAATTTCAAACACTGTTAATGTTGAAACAATGTCAGATTCTGATATTGAATCACTGAACTCTGATGTTTATTTTTCATCACTTTTGCACCCTTGGTTACTATTGAACCAACAATAAAGTCATGATTAAAAATCAGTACTTAACAGGTATTTGTATTAATACTAAACCGCTGCAAATTACCAGCAATACTTAAACCTGCAAAAAAAAACAATTGTGTATTATCCACAAATAGGAAACCCATAATATGCTGGACATAGTCTTACAATTTGTCATGTACATAATAATATCCCTATAATATGAAGCATCTGGCATTATGTAATAAAAAAAATGACAAGACAAGACATCAAAAGTTTGTTACATGTATTGGTTACAGGTCACTTATTTGTTTTTTAGTTTACTCTGGGATCGAGCTGGATGTCGGGCATCCTGCAGCACCCATGTGATCTGGAGCGTAGCGGAGACATTTCTGCACTGCTTGGGCGAAGGCAAACTCAGAAACAGCGTTTACCCCCACCTGCTGAAGCAGGCCATCTAGGACACAAACAAACACAAAAAGAAGGGAAAAAAGGCCAAATTAGAGCTTAAATATGAATAACCTCTTGTCTATTGTCTTCAGCAGGGAGAAATTATGGGATTAATATGAAAGTCACAAAGCAGAAATCAGCAAACTGCTGCCTCACTTTGATTCTCAAAGAGCCATTAGCTGAAAAGCTCAAAGCCTAATTTTCTAGAGATAAAATGAATAAACTAAACTATTTGCAGTGAAATGCATTTCTATTCCTATTTGTTGGATCTGCCAACGATAGCCTGCTGTTGTCTATTCAAGCAGAACATACAGGAGAAGCATTTTTAAGCAGTTTAACCGAATTTGACAATTTCTAAAGTTCAGGGCTACAAAAGTCCCACAACCTTTAAGAACTTACCATTGCTTTATTTGCCTCAGGTCATTGCAGTTCATCTCATCTATGTTGTTAAATGGCTAATCCAGAGGCAATACCCCAGCATCAACAGGTTCAGTGCTGCAGGATTAACCGAAAGCTCTGAACTCCTCACGGAGGGTCCCGACTACTCTGATCAGCTCTGTTGTCATGATTATAAGTTTTTGGAAGGCTGCATCTGTTGAAAAGAACAATAACACAAAGAATACTGGCTTGTGATAAACTGGATAAGCATTGTGATGAGAAAAAAAACCATATCCCATAAGTGATGGCTTCACATTTGCATTCAGGTTTAAGTAGTTCAATCTGTTAAAACTGTTTACAATTTAGCCTTTTACATATAAATGTAAAATGTCAAAGTACAACATTTTAGAACTTGCCTCAGACTCTGTGGAATCTAAAAAAGCAAAATATGATGATATTCAGCAGCATAAATTAGTGTTTTGAAGTTAAGATTACAATGAAATTGTGATGCAGCTCATTGTTTCAAAGCATACTGTCGTTAGACTATTTGCTGGGGAGGTTGCATAGCTGTGTAGGTTAGCGAAAGGAGCCGGTAGCTGATGGAAACTGACGGAAAAAGTGTGGACCAGTTTTTAAATTGTGTTGATAGGCCACGTAAAACCAGAGTTATGATAAAAAAAAATATATGCAATGTTTGGTTTTCTTCCTGAATACTATCGTTGTTTATATTTACTGCGGGAAGAAACGGTAAAAACGGCGTTTTATAAGGAAAACGCTCGAAAGCACTCTCCACCTGTGAGCAAAAACAAAACCAAAACACCCCACCCTTTCCTATTGGTCGAAAAATGTACCATGTCGACCAATCAAAAAATGGTATGGCAACATGGCATTTGTTCTCCTTTATCTCATAGTGGACAGAAATTATTTTTTGGAGTGGCACAAATAATTTGTGTGGCATCAAATTTGATGCAGAACAGCTGATTGTTCTGTAAATAGTTTGAAATGTTTATTTAAAAAACGCCTTGGCTGCATTTTTAGGTAAACAGCTGCAAAAAACTTTGTTGTTTGCATAACTCAGTTACTTTTTTGAAGAAGTAACTATATAATTAATTGCCCAACATTGGTCATTATTTACTGTATTTTGCAGACAGAGAGTTACAGGACTCTCTCCCAGACCACAGACTCACACTCATAATACAAGTCAGAGCTTTATAAAAAAAAAAAAAAGAAAGTTGTGTTTTCAAAATTGGAGTTCAAGTTATTTTTACTTCCAATAGTGTTAACATACTACACAGGTCATCAACAAGATTTTTTTTAAATTTTCATTGTAAGTGGGCTAAAGCAGTTAATTAAAAGTATTCTAACATAAATGTAAATGCTGTAATTTGATTATTTTAATAAACCATGTAACTTGGATGGATTGAATGCTGGCGTGACCACAGTGCACACGTCTGCTGTTGCTCACAGTGGTCCAAGGGATCGCTCAGGGAGTTTGTGTGTTCGCTCAGACACATGAAAAATTAGAGGGAACATTGGTAGACACTATACCATGTTCATAAGTTAAGAGACACGTCATTTGTTCAAGAGTTTGTTTTATTTGGGGGTAAAATCTAAAGCGGACATATAGTACTGCATTCCAGTAGTAAAGTAAAGAAAAGCAGAATTTGCTTCTTTGCTAGGTCGATCCATTTATCCATCACTTGCACCACAGCACAGGCACACGCTGCATCATGCTGTGGTCCATTTAGGAATGCAGCATAATGCTTTTCCTGTTTTTCTATCAGAGCTTCATTTTATATTTTATGTTTTTTGTTTGATCTCAAAGAGAGTGAATGTCCTTTATTCGGTCATCTCAGGCACATATCTGTGGCTGTGAGCACTGAACTCACACCCGGACGATATTTAAAGGTAAAGTAAATCAAGTAAGTCAAGTTAAAGGGCGAGAAGATAAGATGGCTTTTTTCAGGCAGTGGGTCTACTAATATACATAAAGGGCTGTTCAAGTGACCCATGACAAGTGATGCTGTGCAGAGGGTGGCTGTGGCTCAGGTGGTAGAGCAGATCAGCTACTGATTGGCAGTGATGGGAATAACGGTGTTACAAGTAACGGCGTTACTAACGCTGTTACTTTTTTCAGTAACGAGTAATCTAACTAATTACTGTTTCTATTGTTACAACGCCGTTACCGTTACTAACAAGAAAATGCGGTGCGGTCGCGTTACTATTTTTCAACAAACAGACGGTTGAAGCTGTGTTCAGCTTACAGCATCTTATATCAGTTGCACGGAAGTAGCTGTAAGTAATCTGGGCGCTACAGCTTTAAGCAGCTGCGCGCTCCCACGGACAGCAATCACTTTCTGCCCGACGATCAGTTTTTGGCACAACACCTGGAGCTAAGGGGGCAAAACAATTGCATGAGTGCTGCTGTTTGACTGAGGAAGAATAAAGTAGTCGTTATATACCAGTTTTTAAATTGTGTTGATAGGCCACGTAAAACCAGAGTCATGATAAACAAGATATACGCGTGTTGTTCCTCAATAGTTTCGTCACATTTACTGTCTAAGGACAGCGCTAGCAAGCACTCTCTGCTTATGAGCAAAAAATAAAAAAACAAAACAAAAATCAGCCCGTTCGTGTTGGTGGAAAAATGCACCATGACGACCAATCAAAAAATGATATGGCAACATCACATTTGGTTGTTTAGGAAGAGGGGGAAGTTTTAGGGGAGAGAGAGAGAGAGCGAGAGAGAGCGAGTTTTGAGATGTGAGAGATTTGTGACGTTTAGCGTGTTTGGAGTGTGTAGTTAATGTGTTGTCTTGTGTAGTTAGTGTGTAGTGTTGTGGATAGTTTTGTGTTGTGTGTCAGAACAATAAGGTGACTGCTGTCTCCAGGTAGAAACAGGAGTGATACACCTGCTGCTGTCAGACCTGCAGGTATCAGGCTGTGATGTTCTCCTTTATAGTGGACAGAAATATTTGGAGTGGCACAAATAATTTGTGTGGCATCTTATTGAATTTTGTCTGATTTTAGATCAGTTGTGTTAATACAGTATATCAAAATGAAAACATAACTGTAAATTCAGACACGTGAGGTTGTGCTGAAAAGGATGATACCAAACAAGGCAAAGTAAATAGTTTTTAAAGGTGAAATGTAGAGGAAACATCAAAAGTGGTTAAAATGGCCAATTATACCCTGGACCCCAGAGGGTTAAACATTTTTTTTTAAAGTAACGCAATAGTTAATTACTTTTAGAATCTTGTAACTCAGTTGCTAACTTTTTTGAAGAAGTAACTAGTAACTATAATTAATTACTTTTTCAAAGTAACTTGCCCAACACTGCTGATTGGAAGGTTGCTGGTTCGATCCTTGGCTTCCCCAGTCTGCATGCCAAATATCCTTGGTAAGATTCTAACTCCAAGCTGCCCTCCGATGTGTTCATCGGTGTGTGAATGTTGGCTAGTTTGCACTTGTGTTTAGAAGTGCTTGTATGAGTGGGTGTGAATGAGGCATGTTGTTTGGAGTGCTCTGAGTACTCCGGGAGAGTAGAAAAGTGCTATATAAGAATCAGTCCATTTACCAGAGGGAGCTGTGGTGGTTTCCAAAGATCAGCTTTGTTAATAACCCTTTCACTCATAGTGGCCTCTACAGTGGACAGCTATTCAAAGGCTGTGTTCTTGTATTTGTGTCAGTGTTGATGGTATACTTGCACATAAACCCACTGGACACTGATGTGTCACTGCATACCTGCCACCCACTGGTCATTTCATGTTACTATAGATGTCAAGGACCCAGGGTTCATGAGCACTCTATGGACTTGTTTATTTTTGATGATGTGTGTGCATTGTGCTGCTGTCCCTGGTTTCCCTGCTTGTGTGTGTGTGTGTGTGTGTGTGTGTGTGTGTGTGTGTGTGTGTGTGTGTGTGTGTGTGTGTGTGTGTGTGTGTGTGTGTGTGTGTGTGCGCGCGTGCGCTGGTATATCCGGTAGGCTGGTTTACAGGCACCATCAGGCCTGGTGAGTTGATGATACACACCTGCAGCTGATCAGCCTCGTCGGGGGAGCCGTGTGGTTGAGCTCTCCTCGACGCTGGATCTTTTCCCAGCTAGCAAGTTCAGTGAGAGTGGAAACGAGAGGGCAGCTGGCACAGGGTGCACGGACACTAGGGAGCAACACCTTGGTTGTTGTGTATGATTTACTTCACTGTAAATAAACGCACTACTTTCATTGCACGAAGTCCAGCGTTTGGGTTCCCCACATCCCCACGGTCTGCCATCGCACACGGTGACAATAGGTCTATGACATGTTTCATTGTAATTATTGTTATTTAACCCTGTCAAGCATGACAGCACAACATTATTCATCTCTTCATGTCCAAAGATGAATAAAAATACTTAAGTCATAATTCATGCATGACAGGGTTAATGTCACGTATGAAAACGATGGTTTATAACATGCAGACATAATGTTCTGCAGTTTATGTTGTGCCGGTGTTCTAAGAATGGGTCTCAGGGACACTTTAGTCAATTTGTTCTTTCGTAGGCCAAACATAAGGGGAACCGAATTTCAATATCGCTGCTGAGTGGTTGATTCCCTTGCTTGTGCAGGGGTACAGAACTCAGACAGGCAGGGCGAGATGCGAGACGGGGGAACAAAATTGCTCAGGTTCAGATTTTATAGAGCAGCTTTTGTTTTGGGCTTGCTTTAGTTGCTCAGTGACCACTGATTTTCTGCCAGAGCCCATCACATTCAATGGGCTCCAGCTCGCCCCTCCTCCCAGATAACGACAGAAAGCATTTCTCAGGGCTTTTAAACACTTCTTGGAGACTTATCTATCGCCCTGATGGCCTGTCCACACTAATCCATTTCAGCTCTGCACCTCCCTTACCTTCTTATTGATAAAGTGGTACTATTTTATTAGACTTGAAGCTGACAGAATAGCTCTTAAGGGAAATATCTTTTTTTAATGGGTTTGGAGGGCACAGAAAAGCTATTTGAATTATATGAGCTTTTATTTCATAAACTCAACATCCTCCCCGGTAGTTTCCAAATATCAGTCAAGGCATACAGCATTTTAATAGTCTCTAATAAAATTCTTGTTTAAGTTAATGTATCATTAAATTGAAATAGAATGGGTTATGCGGTGTAATTTTCTCTGTTGTGCTGAAGGAGCCCAGACTGCTATCAGATCCTGTGTGTGTGTGTGTGTGTGTGTGTGTGTGTGTGTGTATGTGTGTGTGTGTGTGTGTGTGTGTTGAGTGGGTTTATTGACACTTAGCCAGAGACGAATAATTGGACTTCTGAAGAGAAACCAGAGAGAAGCAAAGAGAGAGAAAGACGGCGGAGGCAGAAAAGCGAGAGAGATAGAGGGTCTAATCTTTGGGATGTCAACCCAATGCCAGATGAAATCCACCACTGCTTTGATGAGGAAATGCCTCGAGGTGCAGATCTAATAGATGGGATTGGGAGAGGGATAGCTCCAATCTACAGGTCAGTCCTGTTCAGGGTTCTCCAACACTGAAAGGATGAGTGGATTATTAGAGCTGGAGGCTCGTGAGAGGTGTTTAGGCAAAGTTTGAGCCATTAAAACAAAGAAATGCACACCAGATACACCTTCTATATTTGGATGGCTTTGATTTGAACATTTGCCGCATTTTATTAAAGGCTTGTCACATGATGGGGGTTGGGTCACAGCCAAGAAAGATGGAGGGTGGATGAGTACGGAGAGCACATCCAGGGCCGGCATTTGGCTCTGTCTTTAAGGAGTTAATGCTGTTATCTTAGGGAGTGTACCTGTCACTAATCTGATTGTGGCGCTTTCATTCTCTTCACGGAAGATTGATGTTGAATAATGAAAGGTGGTGGTGCCCAGACAAAGCACAGACCACGGGGATTAGTTCCCATCCACGAGGCATTGATTTGGTTTTAATGCCCACAAATATTGATGGACTGCAGAGTGGAGGAGCCAAAATACAAGGCTGGGTTTCCCAGAGCTGCGGCTCTGTTTTACCCCCTCAGGAATCCGTGGTGTTGTTGCACCACAAAGGAAGAACAGTCATCCAGCCTTTGAATAAATAAGATGTTATTACAGTTCCACTCAGACAAGCGTCTACTGTGCGCCCCGCTATGTCAACTGCTTGCTGATTGTGGGTGGCCTTGCCTGGCTCCAGAGGACTTGGTGAGCTGCCATGTTTGCACACTTACTGGCAGCAAAGTAGGCACAGAGGGGCTAAGGGTCTTTGATGATCAGTGGGGTAAAAAAGAGAGAGAAAGCCCTCTGGAGGAATGACTTTCATCCTTTCTCTCTGTATCTTTCTATCTCTATCAATTTCTCTTGTTATGATGACGCATAGCAGCCAGCAACACAGAACACACTGAATCATAGAGGAGAGCTCTGAACTCAATTGCATGCCATACAAAAGAGGTTTTGTATTCATTGAGTGTGAGCAAGCTGCACATCAAAAGTCCTCATTCAGATCATTCATTCGCACAATCTGCCCGCAGGCCATGCTTCGTTGTACTTGTTTATGCACTACCTGTGAGTGCTTATGCGTGTGAACTAGAATTTATGTGTTTCTGTACGTGTGTGTGTGTGATGCTGTTTCTCAGCTTCTATATCTTAGCATCTGTCTGTTGGCTTGAAGGTAGGAAAAACTGTCAGCCTGTCGGAGGAAAACGGGCAGACATTGAATAAGGGCGCAGTGCAGGTCGCTCTGCGAGAAAATCTGAAGCAGCAACGTCCTTGAATCCCGGCATTCCCCTCACGTCATCCTGCTCTTCCCCAGAGCCAGTTCAACCTAGATATCGCATAATACGTCCGGGCAAACGGCTGCGACGGCAGGCCGCAGAGCAAAGGGCCGTTAAAGCTGTGAGGAAATTGCTCATTACCGTGGACTTGACTTTTTTTTCCCATCCAAACAGGTATAATGTTAGCCTCAGCCATTTCCTGTTTACCTCATGTGGCATCATCGCTGAGTGATGAGCTGATTGAGTTGCAGCTGTAATGGCAGACGCCCGTCAGTCTCACTGACTCTGATGGATGGGGATCAGGCCCTCCGCTGACATGTGAGGAGTTATAAAAGTGCCCCCATTTCATCCACCCACTAAACAAATGAGTCAGTTTAACTGAAAGTGATTGCTGAGAAACATCACTCACTCACAACGAAGAGTGGTACAGAGAGAGAGTCAGTGTGTGTGTGTGTGTGTGTGTGTGTGTGTGTGTGTGTGCGCGCGCGTGCGCGTGTGTGTGTGTGTTTTGGGGGGCGTGGTCAAAGGATTAAACAAAGGATTAGCACAAGTTTTTTTCCAAGATTTTTCAGTAGTAAGTCTTTACTTTAACCTCCTAACACCCCAACTCTTCCACGGCATGCATTTTTAATTTCTCTTTGATATTTGGGCTGATTGGGACCTGATGAATGTAAAAACAAAGAATTACCAGATTTTTTTTTTTTTACCTTATTTTTGTTTTTAAGAAAAATGAGAGCCACATCTGAGGATATTCGTTTAAAATTTTGATAGAACAGTAGCAGTATAATGTCCTCGTAAGTGGATATCAGGCTCTTGTAGAGCAAAATTGAGTATTTTGGTCTAAATAACCCAAAATGTGATGTCCACATATGTGGACGCCAGGTCCTAGGAGGTTAAGTAAAGACTTACTACTGAAAATGATGGATGCTTGAATGTAGTCAGTAGGTTGTTTCATGATTTCCAGATTAAAGTGTCATAACATCAGACAATTATTGGACCCACTGGATGAATCCAAATGGCTTTGTTCTCACCTCAGCTTCCCTTTACTCTACATTAACATCACGAGGTCAGTAAAGCACATCACTGAGTATGACAAACATTACAACGTTCTTTGTCCTACTCCGCTGCACATGATCTCACTTTCTATATTAAAGGGAATAACATTAAAAACAGTCAAATACACATATACTCATCTTTATATCTTCATCATTCTGTTCTTATGCAAGAGCTAGAAATGAATCTGTCTCCTTGTACTGTTGCTGTTCCAAGAATAACGTCATTTCAAGGCCAATACGAGGGATGGGAATCGAGAACGTTCCCAGCTGTTCAGTTCCTTGGACTTGTTGGTCTGCTTGTCTATCACTTCTGCTTATTGGTTCCACTTGTACTTGCTCTACAGTCAGCTGGTTTCATTTTGTGTGCTGGAGGAGGAAAATAGCAGAGCAGTCTACAGCGTTGTTACGGACATCACTGTTAAAGAGGCTGGAGCGTGATGACGGAACAGAAACAACCGGTTTATGCTCCTAACACAACTTTAGCTGATCACAACAAAGAGGCGGGGGGTACGCCCAACACGCACAAACATTTGACCCACAGCATACAATTCATTTGCAGAAATGCGATGTCTGTGCTGCTTAGTGACGGTGCTGTCTCCCAAAGCTGATAAGAGAATCGATAAGGAACTGAGTCAATAAGTGAGATCAACAATGGAATCGGAATGGCTGAATTCTTATCAATTCCCATCCGTAAAGATGTACCTGCAGTATCAGCAGTTCACCGTGGTGTTAGCTTTTAGCTTCGTACTACTGCACCTAACAGCAGCCTCACAGAGCTGCAGGCACGACTTCATTCAGTGTTGCCAGTGAATTATTCAGTTTTTTAAATTGTCTCTAAGTAAAAGGACTGACTGCTGACAGTGATATTCACAGGAGTGTTAGACTTTAGCATGTGATAACAAAGTCTGTCTTCCACAGCACTTCTTCTCCAGCTCTACTCTAAAATAATATTGTGCTTCAAGTGTGTCTAAAAAGGGTCAAATTGCGCTCGTTGCTGTTGTGTTGAGTGAAAGCAACATTGTGCAGCTCCGGCAGCGTTGATGCAGTTAATGCTGTCAAATAGCAGGTCCTCTAATGGGAGTCTGTGGTTCAACATGACAGCAAACTTTGACTCAGTCTCCTGACATCCCCTCTGCTAAGGATGCTTTGAAATAATGAAAGCCTTATCTGACATCAAGGAGGAGAAAAGCACTAGCCGCACTGATATCGAATTTGTTTGAAGATAAAGTTTCCCTGCGGACCAACTGTGGGAACAAAAACGTCCTTCCATTCTGATTCAAAATGCTTTCTGTCTTCTCCCTCATCTGTGGCAGCCTTGTTCATTTTGTTCTTCACAGATAAGAGGGCATTCATCCTTTGTCTTTGTAGAGTAATAAAATGATTAAGTCAATTAAAAGCCAGCCAAGTTTCTCTGTGTGGAAAAGCTTCTGTCACATTAAATTATCAAGCCTTAGTGTTCTCTCTTCTCTCGCACAAGCACACACTTTGTTCAATTTGCTGTATTCATTTGTCAAAGCACAAGAGGACACCATGTCTAACACTCACTCGTGAAGTGATACACGAGAAGAGAGAGGCAAGTCTGCTTTGACCTTTAATCTGTCCTGTAAAAGAAAAGAAAGAAATTCTAAATATAGCATCACAGAGCCATGACCTTGTGTTTAAGCCGAGATAGGTTGATTTTATCAGTGATAGCAGGGAAAAACACAGCAGCTACTTCAGGAGGCAACGCATGGGAAACAAATTGGTATGTTCCAAAAAAGAACGTGTCATTTTTGCAAAGGTCATCGTCAGTCTACAACTATGTAAAGGTCTGCCGTCCTGCTTGTGTGTGCGTGCCTGCTTTGGTTCAATGACAGAGACGAGGCTGGAAGCCATCATTCCAGATGACAGCAAAAACCATCTGTCCTCCTGCTCATCATTAACCCTGCTGGCAGCGTCCCGGCCGCTGTGCTGACACAGTTAGAGGAGAGATATGGATGAGGTTTCCCGCTGAAAGAGTTGACATATCCCAGCGCAGACGGTCAATTCCATCACTGCTCGGCGCATTTTTGTCAAAAACGGCAACAGAATGATTTTTGACATTTGTTTTTTCCTTAAAAACTGCTTCAGTGCTTCTGTTTTTACAGAACTTCTTCAGGCTGGAGCCAATCGTGATGTTTCTGTCAGGAATGATGAGCATGTTCCACCATACCAGCTGTACAAAATCAAGTCATTCAAATGCGTTTGATCGCCCTATGCTGTGATTGCACATTTGCAAAGTAACTATAATCGTCTGTAAATCTAAACATTATCTAAGCCCTGCTTATTCACACAGAGTGTTTGGGCATTCCCATATGGAACAGATATATATAAATCTTATAAAGTTTGTATCTGTCTTGTGTGAAACTTGTATGAAAAGCATACAAGAGTGAAAACAGATATAAGATCCCTTGAAAAATTATATAAATGAAACTTGTATGTTTTGGATACTTCCTAAAACAATATATGAAAGTGGCCACTTTCATGAGTAAATCATATAAGCCTTATATGACTCACTATATGAAGTAGGCCACATCTGATGCAATTCTTTTATAAGTTTTTCTTTTATAAGTTTTTTCTATTTCTTTTCCATATGGTTTAGCACAGTTTTTGCATCACACAGCGGCTCAACA
Organism: Pelmatolapia mariae; assembly: GCF_036321145.2. NCBI lineage: Eukaryota > Metazoa > Chordata > Actinopteri > Cichliformes > Cichlidae > Pelmatolapia > Pelmatolapia mariae. Next base: position 36,554,653 of record NC_086236.1, on the reverse strand, counting down.
TGTGACTGAAGTGCAGACTTTCAGCTTGAATTCAAAGAGTTTAACAAAAGTATTTTAGTTTTGAGTCGAGCCATCTTTTGCACATAGTCCACTATTTTCAGAGGCTCAACAATAATTCAAAGTAATTTTTATTATAAGGATTGTTTTTCAATGCCTGGGTGAAAATCGACTCCTAGATTCCAACGTCATCACAAAATGCTGTTTCCTCCCTTCAGATGCTCTGCTCAGCTCTTACTGCAGTTACCCTCAACTGCTGCTTGCTTGTGGGTCTCTCTGCACTCAGTTTTGCATTCATAAGCCGCTCTGTTGTGTTGAGATCATGTGACTGACACTGATGAATGTCAGTATCTTTGACTTGCAAACCTCTTGTTTTTTGCAGGATGCTTTTGTGTCATCATGCACTTGGACTGAAGCGGTGTCCAATGAGTTTTGCAGCATTTTGTTCAAACTGAGCAGAGGGTGTTGTCCTGTACACTTCAAAATTCATCCTGGTTCTTCTAATCGGCAGCCACGTCTCCCAGTAACACCAGTAACCTGGTGTCACTAGTGTACGTATGGTCCCACAGGTAGCTACACGTGCCCACACCATAACACTGCCTCCACCATGTTTTCTCTCTTTCTCCATACTTTCCTCTTCCCATCATCATGGGAATGACGGGAATCTTGGATTCATCTGTCCAAAGATGTTTTTCAGGCCTGTGTAGCTCTTTCAGAGTTTTCTCACAAAGTCTAATAAGGCCTTGTTGGTGTCGAGTGTATCCAGTGGTCCTTGACAAAGGTACACAAGAGTTTTCTATACTTGGTTAGATATTGTGAAGGGTTTTTCTTAACAGAGGATGTAGTTTAGATTTCCTCTGTGGACCATTTGATGTTGCTGAGTTGGTCAGTGTGTGTCTTCTATTTAAAAATGTACCAGTTGGTGATTTGACAGTTTTTGGTGGCTCTCTGTTGGGTTTCTTTAGGCTACGACACACGTACACGGGGATTTTTGAAAACGCAGATTTTTCTATGCATTTGCACCTTTCGTCCACACGTAAACGGCATTTTCGATCACTGAAAACTGAGATTTTCAAAAACTCAGTTTTTGCGTTTAAGTGTGGACGAGGAAAACGGAGATTTACTCACGCAGCGTCAAAGGTGTGCGCCTTTTTTGACGTGACGCTGTGCGCCACGTTATTGTTTACATGAGATTAATTTCTACAATGGCCGGTAGAAACAAAATACTGTTGCTCTGACTATCTGCAGTTTTTACACACTTACACATACACACAGTTACTGTCCTTCCATTTAGAAAGACAGAGGCATCAGAGTGAACTTCTCCATTCAACACAGACGGTCTCACAACCTAAATCCCGACAATCTCCGTGTTCAAAAATACCCGCGTACGTGTGGACGTAGCCTTAGTTTGGCTTAATGGTGGCCTCCTCCTTGCATTGAAGCTAAAAGCCTGCACTTCAGTCGTAGTGTGCAGAAGCCAAACGACAAAAATGGTTATTTTTGTCCAAATATTTACAGACACAAGTGTATGTACAGAGTGATAAAGTAACTAAACAACATGAAACTAATAAATGTTACAATGTTGCCTTGAAAAGAAATCACTTTGCATACAAAGCTTTATGGTAACAAGACTCGTGTGATTTGATCTAGTTCAAAGTGACAGATCACACGTGTCCTCCATGTATCTGAGTACTTGTTTTTTAATGAAGAAGCCAATACTCGACAGAAGTATGCTGCTAGATTCATAAGTTATAAAGGTAGTAAGATGAGAGGCAAACACTAATTATTCAAGTTTGGAGTGGTGCATTTCTCAGCCTACACAGCAGAACACACTGAGCCGTTTAGAGAAGAAGCTGCGCCTCTTTTATCCTGCTTAAAAAAGCTGACGCATAAATATTTATGACTTTTTCTTTTATCTGAAGCAGTTATGTGATATTAATGAAGAAAATGTTTCCACAGAAATCAAAAAGTGGATTAATCTAGTAAAAAGATTTTCATTGACCATTTCAATTTTCAGAATCTACAAGCTGACAAATCCATTTACAAAACGGGAATTTAAACGAGAGCTTCTCGCTTTTATATTTCTTTTGTTTTTATCAAGTGGAACTCACTCGTTGCTTTTTTTCTGTAAATGTCTGAAGTTTAGTAACACAGGAAATCTACCTGCCGCCGACGGCACCCAAGCAAATTGCATCGAATATGGTTTTTCTATTAACACGCTAGAGTTTTATAAAGAGCTGAACCTAATAGGACAGAGATGAGTTTGGGGCAGACGCCTATACAGTGCATTACACTCTGAGAGCACAAACCTGTACCATGGCAGCTCACTCTCTGGCCAGTGGGGAACAGTGTTGTATTTTGGAGCTCTTCTTCTTCCTCCTCGCTGTCGCCAAGTGCCTTCTCCTATAGGATCATCTTTGTTATTGAGGTGTTCTCTCCGATTCTTTACCTTACGATGTAAACCACCTTGGGCAACTGTTGTTGTGAACTCCATAAATAAAATTCAGTGGACGAGAATCCCACTAAGCAGATCTCTACTCCATCTGTGGCGTTGGCCAGCATATAAAATGCGCCTGTTCCTCGTGATGCAAACAACAAACAGCCTCCAATATCTTGCAGATCGTACCAATTAGAGAAATGAGTCCCACTGAAAGTGATATGAAATCTCTACAGGAAGGCTCGATGATGATTCACACAGAGTGTGTGCTAACACTGCGTATCAGCACATTTACTGTATAAAGGTTTTCAGGGCACAAATACAGTTTGACTTTCAGAACATATTTTTATCTTGTTTCAGTAAACTGCAATTTGCTAATCTTTTGAGACATGAAATAGAAAATCTATTAACACATCCAGCTTCCTGTTAATATCACTCACTTCTGTTTCTGCCTCGACCTGCTCTTGATATTCTGCTTTTTTCGTCTCGCCCACACACACACATTTCAAGTAGGAAAACTTTACCTTGAGTGAGTTATTGATGTGGCACGCCGTGTTTGATCTTCTGTTTGAGCTAAAAATGAGCAGTAAAGGGATGAAGCGGTACTCCCTGTCATGTGAAGTGCTCTCGATTGGGCAGCGGTGCGGCGAACAAGCAGTGAAGCATTCTCATCATGTCTGCCTTTCAAACATATTGGCAGCACATGGCCATAGGGCAGGAGAAATTGACTCGGTATTAAGTGAAGCGAGGCCAAGCACGTTTGTGTGTGTGCAAAAGAGACAAAATCATGGACTAAGTGTAAATGAAAGAGTCACAGGAGGATTGGAGAATTTGTAATAAGCACAGAAGCATTTTTTTTCTTCTTCTGGTACCAAAACATCCCAGAGAGAAAAGCCGAGGAGCAGTCGAAATGGCTCGATATAAATAGGAAGTGTCAGTTTTAATGAATGCATTGAAAATTACCATGTTGTTCTCAAAGACGTGTCTGGGCTTTTACAGGATAGAAGCATAGTGTGCTAGCATGTAATGCCGCACATTATTCATCATATTTAACCATTGTCTTTAATGAGAGGTTAATTATTACCAGTGCTACGATGTAACAACATCACAAAGAAAAATGGAAGAGAGGCAAAAATCCAGACCTCTGTCTCTTCTCTGCTCCCACAGTGAACAGATTTAATAGCAACCACACCAGGGTGCTAAAAATGTAATATCAGCTGTACAAACAGTCAGATCTGAAATCAGTTCCAACACCTGCTGAAAAGGGTCTGAATGTAAGCGCCAGAGTTGCACTCTTTAAGGTGTACTCAAGCAATTTATTATTGCACATCCATCGTTTGTACATGTACAGTTTAAGTTGCAGTCGTGGTGATTTCATGTGTTTTTTAGAACCTTAGAGGCAACAGCCCTTTGTGAATTCCTCTGTCTGACCCACTTGGCATAGTCTTCAGGCCTGAGTTGATCAGTGTAATGACCTTAGTGAGAAAGAGGAACGGAAATCAATACGATTCCCCTCGGTGTTCACGGCATGTGCACTCCCAGGCCTCTTATTTAGGAAGGCAGCTGCAGAGTAAGAAAGCCGGTGCTGTTCATTTTATTACTGTATATACAGTCAAGACACAGGTTTCATCGCTTACATAGTGTGTGTGTGTGTGTGTGTGTGTGTGTGTGTGTGTGTGTTATTGAATCAGTGACTGCAGGCTGCTCACTGAAGCAGCTCCAAACACTAACCTTTCCATTACCGTGCTTTACAGCTGCTACGAGGTTCTTCTCCTGTGTTTTCTGGTCTGCACAAAATAGATGTTGCTCTTACTAAATATAGTTTTTACAAAGGCGCAGAATGGGAAACACACGTAAATTATTTTTCTTTGCTGCACGGTGTGATTTAATGCAGACTTTAATCTCTTAGCAGACTCAAAGGCATCCACAGGCTTTGTTCTGAGACCCTGAGAGCTCTCTTTAGATCGTGGCATGGTGATACACACTTCAAAAGCAGAGCCCACACCAGAACCCAGATGTTAGAGTTTTACATGAAGTAAAACATTTCACATTAGAAGTCCTCTAATTGTATTGCTTTGGATGCATGATAGATGTTGGGCTTGCTTACTTTTTCCATGTGATACTTTTTTAGTTTCATTTGATTATTTAAAAAGTCAACAACCTATTTTGTATCTGACCCTTGTATGAAATCTTTGTGCACAACCTGACCTCTTTGTTATGTACTGTACCCTGTCTGTGTAGGCTCTTTGGTTCAACATCGCAGTCCTCACAAAGTCTCTGAGTCGGGGTGCTGCCAGGGTCCCTTTTGGCTCCCTGGTCCTGCCGCCTGCTGGAGAATCAATAGACCTGTATGCAAATGAATTGTTATTTTTATGATATCGTATAAGTTTAATTCATAAATTTAAGAGACAGAATCTGCCTGAGCCAATCAGCGAGCAGGCTGTAGTGATGAATGAATGTGCAGATGCTGCACATCCGCAGCACAGTGTAGATTTTACTGGACCAAAGCCCCGCTTCTTTAAATTCACCACTGTAAGCTTAGATTCCAAGCAAAACTCGTTTAAATGCAACAGAAACTCCAACAGAGCTCTCAGCGTTATACATTCATTCCAGATATACTAACAGCGCAAACTTAGAGACTAAGAGAGTTGTTTTTGATGTTGTGTATTTGGGATGAGTGATTAATGGAAGCAACGGCTGGAACGCCACCATATTACATCCCAGAGTACTCAGAGAATATAGGCTGTGTGTGTGTGTGTGTGTGTGTGTGTGTGTGTGTGTGTGTGTGTGTGTGTGTGTGTGTGTGTTATTGGGTGGTGGGACTGGCAGAAATTTCATTCTTCATCAGTCCCATCTCAAAGTTCATGACTACCTCAGCTGTGATCTCTCGTGTGGAACTAAAATCACAGGCTGAACGTCTTTGTTTGTTTTCATCATCTGTACGATTCCAATGCAAAACAATGTCATTTAGTTAAATTGCTTAATAGTGGAACACAGCTGCTTATTGTTCAGTTCAATTTTATCAATATAGCGTCGAATCACAACGAGGTGAAGAACCAACAATAATAGAGAGAACAGCCCACAGTGAGCTGCCACCTGAGCATTTGTTGACGGTGGGAAGGAAAATGGAAAATTTTAACAGGAAGTAACCTCCAGCAAAACCAGGTTCATGGAGGGACAGCCATCTGCCACAGAACCAAAGACACACTGTGGAAGAGACTCAGAGATTAATAATAACTAATGATTAAACGCAGATCGGTGTGAGTGAGGAAGTCTATGTTACATCTGTGCAGCACTGTAACACTAGACTGGATCTGATGTCAAGACACACAAACGGGACAAAACCTAATTTAAACAATCGGTTAGCACAGCGGTCCCCAACCTTTTTCATGGACCGGCCTTTAAGGTGTCGCAGATAAATACAACAAAGTAAAACCAGTACCGGTACCAAGAAAAGAAGATTTATTCATAACACACGGGAAAAGACCCAGGGAAACCGAGTTAACGATAAAAACTATTAAAAATAAATTTCACACCCGAGTCTCAACTCTCGTGGCCCGGTACCGGTCCACGACCCGGGGGTTGGGGAACGCTGAGTTAGCACCTTCATTTCATTATTCGCTCAATTTGTAATTAGGAACAGTAAACACAAATAGCATTTTTTTATCCTTTGTTTTCATTTTCAGAACGATAAAGCTTCTCATAAAACAGAAGAGCTCAAATGTACACAAATGAGTGACAGCGTCTCTGAAACAATCTAATGACTGGTGTGCGTCTTCTGTCTGAACTTTCCGATGTTCACGGTGCAGGACGTCAGTCATCCCTCGCCTACACAAAGATATGAAATACTGGAAGTGAGATTTTGTTTTTCTCTCACCGAGAGGAAAAAATGCATTACTGGAAAGCTTCCTTAAAAGGATTGCATTATAAACACAGCGATTTCCCTCAGCAAGAAAAATCTTATACCGAGCCAGAATTGCATAATAAGGCAAACAGACTGCGGGCTACATATTTACACTAACAGGGATCATGAAACCAGCCCTCCTGAGTCATTTGTGCTCAGGGCAAAGTGCTCTCAAGGAAAGAGATTTATTTGGCTTCATTATGTTTGCATGGTGAGGCTGGTGCAGCCATCATTTCTATTAGACGCTTTTCTGGCCCATTAAACCTCATTACATATTGATCCTGTTCCTCTGGATGATAACGTGCCATTTATTTCCATCGGTTCCACTTCTCCCTCTTTATACTTTCATTGTTCATTAAGTGTCAATGAGTGTCAGAGGAGATGTATGTGGTGGATTTTAGATCACACCACTTCTCCTGCCAAGACAACAGCAGCAAATTAAATCTGGACGATTTTCTGACAAACATCTTTGGAATACTTACAGCCGATGCTGAATCTAGAACATTAACAGGGTGGTATAGATTATATCTGTGTGAGATTATTTTAAAAATCTATATAAGGACCATATGAGTCAACTTGGTATCATTCCTTCGTTCCGTCTGCTGTTGCAGTGCCACATATTGTCTCGTATCGCCGCTCTCCTCGAGAATCAATCTGTTCATGCGATTGATTCCTCAATGAGGCAGTGTATGACATATTTTTAGGACTGTTTGTGTAATACTCATAGGAAGGCCGCTCTGCATGTTTCTGCACATATGCTTTACTGCCAGCATCTGCTGCATCATTTCCCTTACCCTAATTGCATCTAATTTCTGTTTATGCAGTTTTCGCACTCTGCTTTGCCCTCAGTGAGAGTCGCTTTGCACGTTGTCATATTCTGCTTACTTTGGAGTGTAGATGACTCCAAACCATGATGGCACAAAACTACCAGTAAAATTTACATAACATGCCGTTTTCTTTATTACGCTGCTATCTGCAGCCCACGCTGAACGTTGCTATCGCATCCTTTTTTCTGCACTTCTGCTGCTGCAACATTGCAATTGTCCTGCAGGCATCATTAAAGTTTCATCTCATCCCTGCATACATTAGTAGCCGGTTTTACCAGCTCCCTTTTTACATCATCCAGACTGTCTCTGGTGAAGAGAACCTGCCATTTAAGAGTATAACACCCAAGTCATCAGTGTTTGTATTTATTATTTTCTTGCCAATGAACAATAAAAAAGCCTGTGCTCTGTCTTATCTATATTAACACAGTAGTTTCCCTCAAGGCTGTAAACTCACCTCTGCGACGTGATCAGCAGGGACACGGGCATGGCCCCACAGTGGTCATTCTTGCTGTCACAGCGGTGAGGTCTCTGTCTGAGGCCACCTGGCTTCCCTCGGGGACGTAATTTATGATGCTAATGAAATGTGAGTATGCATAGACCATCTGAAAGCAAGTGATGAATCTCTTGCACAGACCTCATCATCCATCACCGAGGTCCCCCCCCCCCACCCCCCCGCCTGTGGAAGCCTACAGGAAGCCCGAGCCTGTTCTTCTCTGATTAATGTTTAGACTGATGCACCTCCAAGATTATCTGTTTTGATCGTGTCATCTCTTTGTTTTGGCTGCTGCAGGCTTTCTCAGATTAGATCATAGACTCAGGGTTCTGTTTTAATACAAAGTCATAGTGAGAAATATTTGACTTTGCCTACAGTGGAATTAAATCATCAAGCAGAATAACGCATCTGCAGCCGCTCTGCAAACCAGATTTCCACTGCTGCCATTCCCTTACTTAACCTTGCCTATTTTCCACAGAGAAAGTTTAGTTGCATGCCAATTGTGCCAAATAAGTTCTATTGTTTAAATGCAGATTGGATCCATTTATTTTTACTCAGAGACGGAACATTTGAAGGGACAGTGGGGATTTTTGCAATTACATTTATCTGTGAATGTCCGTCTCTTTATACAAGGAAAAGTAATTTTGGCCAGCAGAGATTTGCAACCACTGCCACAGCTGCTGAATTTTAACAGTCTTTAAGGCATGTTTATTAAAGCCCAGTATCAGTGGGAAAGTTTTACCCTCTGGAACGGCTGCTTCAATAAAAGGTGTTTTCAAATAAATGCAAATATATACCCCTCCCTCTCGCTGCCTGTCCTTGTCTATCAGTCTGTGGACAAATTACATTTTTCATGCGAGGAAGGATTTAAGCAGATTCCAGATAGCTCGGTTTATGCCTTCCACCTCAGCCACGCATCATTATTTTGACAAGCCGCAACTCAGCATTGTTTTATTATTATCATTATCTTCATCATAATTGTCATAATTATAATGCTATCACTCTTTTCTGGGGCAAAAAATGACGTGTGCAGATTGGATGTGTTTAAGCAGACCGTCTGTACGGCTTCACATAATATGAGCAGTTTTATTATTTAACAAACAAAAACTAGGACAATATGAGGGACATACGGACACACAAAAAACGCAAACGGAAGTGTTGCATCCATATGACTTTATCAGTCCGTCACATCACTGTGGAAGAATTCTGGCCCACTCTTCTTTACATTTCACTGAGGTTTGCAGCTATTCAGTTAGCCACAGCTCCCACAGCTCCCACAGCATTTACGTTAGGGATCTGTGTCCTGTTGTATTTCCCTATCTGAGCCAAGCTTTAGCTATTGGACAGATAAAATAGAATACTTTAGTATACAGAGGAGTTCATGGGTGACTCAGTGACTGCAAGGAGCCCAAGACCTGTGGTTTCAAAACAAGCCCAATCACCAGCCCAGCACCACCGTGCTCGACAGTTGGCACCAGGCGCTTGTGCTGATGCGCTGCAGCTTCCTCCAAACACGGCGGTGTGCACGACGACCAAACATTTCCACTTTGGTCTCAACTGTCCACAGGACATTGTTCCAGAAGTGTTGTTTCTTATTCAGAGTCCAGTTCTTAATGGTTCCAGTGACCTTTGAGCGAGAACAGGCTTTTGCCTGAGGCCTGCGGAGATTGAGAGGTAGCTCTTCAGTTTGTTGCAGTTTCTCTGAACATTGTGTGCTCTGACCTTGGGGTGAATTTGCTAGGACATCCACTCCTGGGACGACTGTGACATTGTGTTAACACACACTTGAATGCATTGCTCTTGTGGAGGTGTGCCTGCTGATTATCAGTTGATTGAGTTTTAATCAAGGTAACTGACTGCTTTGTACTCTTAATTCCTATGGAAGCAGTAAGAGTGTACTTAGGTTTCCACAGGAAAGTCATGTGAAACTCTATTTTTCACATGACTTTTCTAACAAAGCCTACAGAGTCTCTAAAGACATTGAATGAATCAATCTGAGTGAACTTTAACCACTGTGACTGCGCTGTAACCGATTCTTTGAGTGGCTTGCTGAGGCATAGAAGCATGTTTTTGCATTAGCTAGTTATGTTTTCTTCTTTTTTTTCAGTGATTTACTGAATGCCTCTCGCATTAAAGTCAAGCAGATCTGAGAGCCGCACTATGAGATTAATGGGACACTTACATTGCTCCTGCTCCACAGAAGGTTATGCATTCAGGTTCTAACTGTCATGTTAGAAATAAATGCCAGCATTGAGAGTGCATCGAGTGGTAAAACAAAAATATTAACTCATGAATCCACAAGATTAATAGTATTCTGTAGCACTGCTCTCTTGCATGTTTTTTTGAAGCATCTGTTTTCTGTCTTGCTGTGATATTTTTCTTTTAATGTCCTTGATATCTTTCCATAACCTGTTCCTCCTGGCTGAGTAGGCGGCACTTGGTCTATTTTGTGCAGAAGAGGTGAATTTGGCATATCAAATGATGCGTCAAATTCCATCTTTTATGAGTGCACCCAGAGCCTGAAGCAGAAAGCCTGGGTTAAAAAAAAAGTAAGTGATGCCCATTACCTGTGAAAGGGGTTTGAGGTTGTCTCGAGCCAGCTATCGCAAAGGAATTCCAGCTATTTTGAACTTGCTTCACAAGCACACCCATCCATCAGGATTATGTTTGTGACAAGATTGTTCGCAGCAGGGCGTTACATCCGAAGTGCAAATTCAGTGAAAATTGATGCAGCGTGACTAAGGTACGGTGGATTTTGTTCAGGTGTTCACAATGTTACAAACTCCGAGGATGTGGAATCCCAAACGTACAACGAGAGAAACGAAACTGTCACGTTAACCTGTCGACAGTGAGCACAAACCGTGTGTGCCTAAAGGTGGTGTTAATAAAGTGTGTGTGCATACCTCACACACACTTCAGGCAAAGTTGTGAGTGAGTCAAGCGAGCTAGCATTTCTTATTATCATTATTTATTTTGTATTTCCTAAAACACTGACTTTTATTAACAATGCACAATTAACCAGTTACAAAATCCAGTTCAAAATGTTTTTCTTTGTTGCTGTTATTGCTAATTGTAGTGCTCAAAAAGACAGGAGTATGAAGTGAAGGTGGTAAGATTTTCTTTCAGCGTGATCGGGTTGGCTAGGATCAGGACTGAGCCTATCAGAGGGACAGCTCAAGTTTGAGGGAAGACAAAGTGTGTGATAGTGGTTATCCGGTCTTTTAGTGATGACGTGATGAATCCTGCTTCCGGGCCCAAACTAAGGCTGTTGTGTTTTTAACATGTTTTAATGCTTTGTATCTTGTTCTATTTAATCTCAACAAGCCCCTAAAAACAGTCAGTGATCACTGTCGGCCCCTCTCGGTTTTTATTACAGTTTTTTAAACCTTACGATGGAACTACAGCCCAGCCCATGCAGCAGTATATTAATGACTAACCTCGTATTGTAGATGGATTATCTCAGTTTTTCTCCTGACTGAAGTTTGGTCTGTTTACAGCATCCTGCCATGCGATTGCATTTGTCCCTAACCATCAGGAACCCTCACGTTAACTTTTATCCAGTGGAAAAAAAGTTAGCGTTCATCCTGCAGCTTCACTGTGTTTATGCTAACATAGCTGTGTAGCTAGCGATCACGTAGCACATCATTATATACCAGCTAGCCCAACTTCAGTAACCTTACAAACGTCACTGCTGTTTAGTTTTCTGTCTTCATTTATGTTGGAAGTGATAGCAGAGCTGTACGTTTGAATTTCTTTCAGAAATCTCTCAGTCAGAACATGCTATATTTTCTGTTTTTAATGGCTTTTAATAACCATTGTTTTTTGATTTTAGATGAAATCTGTCCGGTTAAAATGAGACCAGTTTCTGTTTCCAAGTCCTTACCCTGGCTAAATGACAACATCCGCTCCATAAAACGTGACTGTCGTAAAGCTGAGCGCTCATGGAGGAAAACTCATTTAAATGTTCATCTCCTTTACTTAAAGGATCTTTTAGCCTCTTTTAACAATGCAATTAGAGATGCGAGGGCTGCTTATTTTTCTCATCTGGTTGCAAAGAGCAAAGGTAATCCTAAAGTGTTATTTGACACTATTACTGATATTATTACTCCTGCTCCACCTGCTGCCATTATTTCTTCTAATGAAGACTGTGAAACATTTCTTTCTTTCTTTCTGGAAAAAATTGGTAATGTAAGGAAAAAATTGTCCCCATCAGCATCTGCATTGTCAGTTCCTACGCCAGCTCGGCCTGTCATTTTAGAAAGCTTTTTACCCGTCTCACTGTCAGAGCTGGAAAAAAAATAGTTAATGCAACAAAAGCATCATCATGTTCACTCGACATTATACCCGCATCGTTATTCAAAAATGTCTTTCACTCTATTGGTCCCTGTGTGCTCACCATAGTTAACACCTCACTGGGATCTGGTAAAGTCCCTGCTTATTTTAAAACTGCTGTTATACACCCCCTGTTAAAAAAGCCTATGCTGGACCCATCTCTCACTAGCAATTACAGACCAATCTCAAAAATAGCGTTAATTGCTAAGATATTAGAGAAAGTTGTGGCTAAGCAGCTTACAGCAGTTTTAGACAAACATAATATCTTTGACAAATTTCAGTCTGGCTTTCGTAGAGCTCATTCTACTGAAACAGCCCTTCTTAGAGTTTCCAGTGACATTCTGATGCAAAACGAGGCGGGAAAGTGTTCTGTACTCCTAATGTTGGACCTCACGTCAGCCTTTGACACCGTTGACCATTACATGTTGCTTGAAAGGCTGAAATACTGGGTTGGTGTATCTGGGTCTGCTTTAGAGTGGTTCTCCTTCTATCTCTATGAACGTGTGGCGGTCTCTAAGTTCAGGTCATCTTCTACGTCCCTGTCCTATGGTGTGCCACAAGGTTCTGTGCTGGGGCCTTTATTGTTTTTAATATATTTACTTCCTCTCCAGCATGTTTTGAGCCCTTTTGAGGACATTCGCTACCACTGCTATGCAGACGACATCCAGCTATATATGTCTTTTAAACCAGAAGATGTTTCTAAGCTGCAGATTCTAAATGTGTGCTTAGAAACCATCAAAGGTTGGATGGCTGACAACTTCCTCCAACTTAATGAAGAAAAGACTGAAGTCCTTGTATGTGCTCCAGACAGACATGTACCTAACATAATGAATGCTCTTGGTCCTCTTTCAACATTTGTGAAATCATCTATCAGGAACCTAGGAGTAACCTTTGATTCTGCTCTTTTGTTAACTTTGGACTGCTTCTGTTTTATACCTTGTGAAGCACTTTGTGATCTTTTATCTAGAAATGTGCTATATAAATAATATTTTACTTACTTACTTACTTACTATATCATGTTTAGGTGGAAGCTAGCGAGCTAACTTCCTGCTAACTTCTAACTCTGTTAAATGTAATAAATTCTGTTTTCAAGGATGCCTGGATGTTAAACTTAATTGTTACACCTGGTAAAGCAGCAACGCTGATCATTTTATTACAGATGAAAGAATTTAGACAGTTTTTAACTGTCAGTGATGCCGCAGTGATCGTTTGACTTTGGGACCTGAAGCAGAGTTTGGACCCAGGCACAGCTAGTGACGTCAGACTTAAAGACTTAGGGTTGGTGATAGCAGACAAAAACTGTGGAATATGGAGGAGGACACACTAAGGCTTGGTTTGACAGAAGAGGATGTTATAAACAGGGTGAAATGGAGCCAAATGATGACTCCTAAATGTAGCAGAACAACAATAAGAAGAAAAGTTGTTATAGTGATGTAAATTCAGTTATAAAGAACTGCAGTGTCAGCTGCTCCCCTTCTGTGAATACTGCTTTACCTTTCACTTTTAGAGCCGGAAAACTTCATTTTCTCTTAACTGCCATGTCTAATAACTTGTGATGCATGCAGCTGTTTTATCTGCAAATATACAAACAAACAAGTCCGTCCATCTACATATGTGGTGGACAGGAAGGATTACTACCTAAACGTATTTGTCTAAGGGGCCTTTTATAAATACAAAAACACATTTTGCAAGTGTTCTCTGTTTTTCGACCTGCATGCTGCGATTTACAGAAGAGGGCCGTGTGTCTGCAGGGGTTTATGAAACTAACAAAGAATGCTTTTGTTTATTTCTGTTTTTGTTTCAGTCATAAATTTCGGGTGTAGTTTGACCCCCAAAAAGAGCACTTTCCCACCTCTTTCTGGAATACCAGCAAGCAGACACCGATCTCTGGACAACTGTGCAAAAGCAAAGTATTGGTGCGTCTGCACAGCGTGACACACCACTAGCTTTACAAAACAAATGAGGGGGTAGGAGGTTTACTCTGTGCTGTGTTCCTGCACACGTTTCCACGCGGTTCTGACATGACAGTCTACAGCACATGACAGCAAGTTTGGATTAGAACAATAACGTGTTTGTTTTAATGCCGAGAAGCTCGACACGAACACCAAACATCTGGATCCAGAAATTTCCATTACTGATGAGTCATGATTTATATGCTGTTAAACCTCCTCTGCTAGCAGCCACGCCTGGAGGCATCGTGGTTTTGGCTCGTCTTTCCGTATCATGAACACAGCATCTATTACCGTATGTAGTCAAGGGAATTTCAAAAATCCAACTGCACTCAACTCATGTGCTAATCATAAATGTCTTATCGGATAAATTGGTCAGTTTGACTGAAGAGACACAGGCGCTCATGCAGTAAGCTCTACTGTTTTATTAAAGTTAAAAGAGTCACAATATATGCTAGTCCTGTTGCCATCTGAGTCCCCACAGTTACGCCTCTGACACTGTCCAGGCCTGCATATGTAGAGTATGTGCATGCAGCATATAAAGAATTAGTGTTTACATAATTAGGCGAGGGCAGCTCGTTATCTGGGCTGCTCTGTTCCCGCTCCTCCCTACACACAGCGGGCTCTGCAGTGAGTCTTAACGAAACAACCCATTTAAGACACGCTCCTTCGCCCCCGCCCCTCCTGCCGCCATCATCTCCGACAGATATCCGCGTTGCCCCCCCCCCGTGCACACAGACTGGCGAGCCAGCAGAGTACAGAAAACAGACGCAGCTGGTGTGAGACATGAGGCAACACTTCCTGCACCCACTGTAGATGATGTGTTACAGGGCTGCACAGCACAAAACATAAACCACTTCTAAATTAATTAGCTGCAGTCTGAATAGTAATTAGTTTGAAAGTGCCAGGATTTTCTTTCTGAGATAAATGTGTGGTGGAGGGGGGAGCGGGTTCACTCAGTGTAGGAACATGACAAGGGCCTCTTCTGCTCGTCTCACAGGCCAAGCTATACATGTTTGCCTTTTAAAATCTGCCATATTTTATCTTCTCCTGCTGCCTGTCTCATTACAAAGCTGGCCCACTTATCACAGCTTTTTTCTTCTTTCTGTTTGCTTACCTATGTTAATATTGTTTCTAGAGATAAAACGACCTTGAGGCTGACACTAATTAAAGGGAGTGCGAAGAAAATAAAACACCTTTTTCTCCTGTAATCAAACTGTAATGAATTCCTGTGGAAATGAGACGTGAAGGAGAAAAAAACATCATCATTATTAAATACTCTGGGTTTACTTGTTCTTTAGTGTCTTATTTGTTGTTAATATACGCATGCAGGGTGTAAATGCACACCTAAGATGTAGACAGAGAAATCTGAACATGAAGGATTTGGCTGCTGTTTTTTCCCTCTTAGTTTAAACACAGGGGCTTCTGGGACGTGCACAGCTGAATAAAACATTAGCTATTTGGGGTGCTTGACATAAAAGCTGCACGTAAACAATATGTGAACTAATATGGCGCGCACTGACTGTTAGACACTTTTCAGTCGTGTTGTTTGACTGCTGTTGTAGCAGCCTTGCATTTGTCAGACCAGGCTGTTTTCCACTACCCTTCCACCCTGCTGGAGGGGCTCATGCCATCTGTCAGCCAGCTCACTATTCACAAATGTACATTTCTGCTGTGTGGGTGCTTACATACAGATTTTACACACAATGGCATGTGGCATAACTCAATTTTACAGCAGTCAACCCCAGTCTGTCACCTCATACAGAAGGAAATTGTTAATGTGAAAAATGTGCTCCATGCTGACACATTCATAACCACTCCAGAGCTGAATAGCTGTTGCTAAGAGTGATTTAATAGTTACTCCACAGCTTACACAACCAATTTTATTCTTATTCCCACCTTCCCCGTGGCATACAGCACCCAAAACTACACAGTGATTACAGCAACATCACATCTGCACATCTGTAAGAGTTTTATTATTTTTTATTGAGAAAAAATGGTTCCCACTGTTTGTCTGTGTGTTTGTAAATAACATCAGGCTGTTTGCTGAGATGCCAAAATGGATGGAAATAATAATTGTTCATTTTTATAGCTGGCTGTGTGATTGTGTGCGAATGTACATTATTGCACTTTGCACAGCTGGATCTCGCCTGCTAGGTGCTCAAAGACACTGAAGTCTTTGTTACACAGAATTTCCTGAATTAGTGCAGGTGACAAATTAAAATAACAACCTGAAACAGCAATAGGATGATATGGGTCTTCTCTTAGTAGTCGCTGAGGAAAGGTGTGTGTTATTTGACGAAACGATAGCGGGCTGTTGCAGGATGAAATCGACTGTGATGGCTTTGGTTGCTAGCAGATTACTGTGGTGACTCATAGTTTGCGTGGAAGACACAGAATAATCTGCGAACACTCGTGAACCAACCGCTGAGCGGTAGTGAAACTTGAAATAGAGAAGGCTTATGTCATGGTGTGCTGTGTGCAGGCAGGAGAAGAGGACCCAAACGCTGGACGCAGAGGCAAAACACAAACTCAAAACTCTGCTTTAATGTGGGTTGCAGACTGAACAGAAAACTAGCTATACTGAGGAAAAATAAACTAACAGACAGCCAAGCAGGTAAATGACACACACTGTAGTATGAGGGACGACGCGACACGGAACTAAGGGAGACTCTGACATAAATACACAAAAGGCCAACGAAGGACGTAGAGAGGAGCTAAGGTAACACAGCTGATACTAATAATAATAATGAGACAGGGGATAGAGCAAACACAACATGACGCACACAGATGAGAGACTGTCAAAGTAAAACAGGACGTACACAACAGACACAGACTCACGAGCAGACACTATGACATCATGGACAGAGGGAACGCAGAGAAGTGAGACCAGGACAGGCAAAGAACAGAAACCTAACAAATAGCAAATCCTAACGAAAGACCAACCAGAATAAGCAAGAACATAAAATATTAAAAAGAAACACAAAACACTGAGTCATCAGACTCAGGACCATGACAGTTTACCTTTAAAATAAATGTTTTAAAAATCCCATTTTGCATTGACCTGACAATAAAAATCTACAGACACCAACACAGATCCATATCCAGCTGACGACGTTTTTTACATGGACACAAAACAACAACACAAAGTTGAACACCAGGCCGAAGACAAAGCGCCACAGTGATGCTACTGTAGGAATATGAGGAGGATGTTATAGACAGAGTGACATCTGCATTGTGTTTGGTTCAATCAAAGTTATGTTAGCAGCATAAAGCAGTTTGCACCATCACACTCTTACTTTAGAGCAATAAAAACAAAAGGTCCATATTTCTAAAGCTGCAGACTGCTCCATCATGACACAATCAGCTGATTGCAGCTCAAAGTGTGCATTAATAAAACATTATTCTTTGATGGTTTTTTCCTGTCTCCCCAGTGTAACTAAAGAACCTTTGCAATGCAGGTAGCAACATGATTGTAACTATAATGAAATTACTGAATTGAGTAACAGGTAACATCACTGCACTGCATTGCAATAGACAGACAGCACTTACTTTGAAAAACCATAGTAAAAAGTGTTTGTACAGATGAGGGAATGAGGCAAGTAGCATAAAGTGCTGTGATTGGTCGGGTAGAGTAGAAAAGCACGATATAAGAAGCAGTACATTTACCAATACTTTGGTGAATGGATTTACACCCAATGCCAACTGCAGCATTTCTCAACATTACAAGAGAATACAGGTAACGTCCAGCTGTTTTCTGCCCTTCATCCTGTGGTTCGAAAGGTCAGGGGTCAAACAGGCCGTATAATGGAAACAGATCTCTGTATAGGATCACCCCACAAGGCTTAAAGACTGTAATGCCACATTGCAGAGCACCTGCGTCCTGAAATCCACTCAAAGCTAAGCAGCTAGCCCTCATGTGGTCAGCGTGATTACACTAATACGATTAGCGCTCTATCCAGTCTGGATTAGGCCGGTGGATAGCTGAACAGAGAGAAACATATTTTAGACTTTATTGATTTAAAAGATTACAAGCTCCAGTGGGACTACATCCTGCACATGTGCAAAGGCTGATGATGGCACGATGCATGCTGACTGCTTTAATGAAGCTGTTGCGCAACTACGATGGATGACAGAAGACAGGGGCATCATATTTTCCATCAGTTAGCTGCTCTTTGCAAAATGTTACAATCCTTACTTACTTAGAGCTAAACTACAAGATCTGTAGTTTTACAAATTGATTGCATTAGTGCTACAATTCAAAATATACTGTGTAGCCTGTACAGCCTTTGTTTGGGGTTTTATTTGTTTTGAATAACCAATTAATCATGTGAAAATTAAATGTAAACATTTTTTAAGAAATGAAAGTTTAAAGGTCTTATTTTCCCAACCATGAATTCAAAGATATTGGTGGTATTGAAGTAAAAACAAACAAAATAAAAGAAATAAAAAAGATAAAATGATTTTAGGAGATGAAATTATCAAGTGTTTGACAATTTTGCTTGAAACATAATCGTTCTATTATGTCAACCCGAGATCACACGCCGGTCCATCGTGTCCATTTTCCACTTTACTGCATGCAGAAGTTGCATTACCTGCAGGGGGAGATAATGTATTTCAAGCTAAGAAGTAGACAGTAAGCAAAAAATGTATGAAGTACATTCCAGCATCCTTAATCGCCATAAACAATTAAGCTAGGCAGCTACTATGTAATTACCTCTAAATGTGTTATTAATGTCTGTTTGTCTTGGCTTGAAATAAGACATCTCCCTCTGCTGTTACTGCAGCTCACTGCAACTTCTGCATGCGTGTACATTTCACGGTTTGGAGAGCCAAAGTGAGAAATGTACACGGAGGGCCGTTTTTCCATAATACTGGATTCAACCCTCAGTGATTTAATCTTACTAAGCCAAATATATTTCTAAGTAAGTCACAACAACAAATGAATTTACTGTGTTTTTGCAGAAGTGCTTGCTTCAATCCAACTTGTGCTCTCCTTTTACACATACTGTACAGTAAGTAGACTCACACTACCCGCTGCTGTCTCTGGCTTTTGGCAGTGACATGGACTCTCTTTTCATCCTTGTGCCTTCAAGAACCGGGTCATTATCAACCCGGGTTGTGTTTAAGAGTAAGCGACAGCCCAATGAGTTCTAGATGACACACATTTTGGGAAAATGCCTATATTTGTAGCCCAGCAGGCTGAGCCATAACATTTTCCGTTTAATAAGCAACAGCCTGCAGGGATCCCTGGGCTTATTCGTTCTCCGGTACCTTTCTGCTGAACACTCAGCTGCGAGCCGAGTATTCAGCTGAGGTTCATCTGGTTTCTGAGGACATAAAAGCACCGGAAACACCAAGCTGGAGCTTTGGTTCAGTGGCTTAAAATGTGCCTGTGAGTTCACTCATGTGTGCCGCTTGGGTCCACGCTGGACACCTGAGACCGAGGCATGTTTACTCTAGTCATACATGCACCGGTGGTTACATTTAGAGACTGCTAGCAGGAAGGACGCATGGAATGGTGAGGCCCTTTACATCAATGTAATAATGTTAAAATGCTGAACAATCCAGACAGTAACACAGGGCATCAATACTGCTGTCTTTAGAGGGGTTGTAGGTTTGATACCCAACATATGTGACATCACAGTGTGATGTCATGTAAACAATCACAGAACTAGTTGAATGTGTTGGGGGGGGGGCACCAAAGAGCCTTTCCTTTAGTTTATCAAAGGTTTCAGGTTTGCAAAATATAAATAATAATTAAAAAAAAACACTAATTTTCAAAGGATGTGCATGCTAAAGTATTCATAATCAGTGTTGGTCAAGTTACTTGAAAATAGTAATTAGTTACTCATTACTGATTAATTCTACAGAAATGTAATCCTGTTACTTTACTGATTTCCATTTTTCAAATGTAATTAGTTACTTAGTTACTTTTTTAAAACATGATATACAACCTAAATAGGTAATAAAGCAACAGACCTTTCAGCCCAATTCTATTTTTAATCCATAATCTATCATATGAAATGTAACCAAATGAAAAAGCCTCTTTTTAAAACTTGTTTTATTAGTTTTAATGCAACAGTCTGACTGGAAGAAATGTGTTTAAAATTTAAACCGATTTCCTGCATATTCCAGCAGATAAAATAAAATAATGTTTTGTGTTTACACTCTTTCAAATAGATGCAAGTAAAACACAGCAGAAAATAAATAAAATCAAAGATTCAGCAGCACTGAGTCCTGTCACTCTTAAATCTATTGTCACCTATTTAGCAGGAGTGGGGCGGGACGCCAATGTTTTTGTCACTTTTTACGGAATAAAACTCAAAGTAATGTGAGTACTTCCACGCTTTAAACGCTGCATGGTCGTACTCTCGCCATCGCTCCATTGTTGATCTGCACACGTCTGTTGCTGCCACGGACGTCGCACGCTCGTACGTCATTGTCATGAGACACGCTCACAAACAAAATCACGGTTTAGTAACGCAGTAACACAGCGTGCTTACGAGAAAGTAACAGTAATCTAATTACTTTGTTTTGCAATAGATATCCCTTACATTACTCGTTCTTGAAAAAAGTAATCGGATTACAGTAACACGTTACTTGTAACAGTTGAGTCAAAAGTGAAAGTAAGTTTGCTGTTTTTACTCCCAGCCTGTGTTACAACTTCTATATTCACACCAACTTTGTTAGTTTGGAAATTAGCAAAGATTCCGAGCATGAAAAAAACTTTGTTGCTAGTTCATGTTGATGATGATGTCATGTGATGACATGTGTGATGACTTGTTGGCTATTTTAGGAAGCAGTTTTTCTTCATTCAGCCTCGTCATGTTTCTTTGTTGACCTGCCAGATAATGCTCAGTCTTGATAGCAGAGCGTCGCCCTGCACTTCTTTCAGTGGAGCCACTTTTCCTTCGTGTCTCATCCTTCTTGCTGTCCTCGTTTTAAGCCAGCTGCTTCTCTCCTTGCATCCTTTGTGCTTTTGCTCTGGGCAACACCGTTTTCTCCTCAGACTGAGATGTGAAAGAATGATGGCTGCTTTTGCAACACAGCTGATATAGAATAAAAGCAGCTTGTCACACTAGGTACTTTTCCCTCTCTAACAGATGGCAGATTTGCTATCACAAGACTTTGTCTTCATATCTGGAGGAGGGATGGCTCATGTCAAACACTGTGGAGAGGCTGCAGTGCAGCATTGTTTCTTTTTTGCCATCGGCGGTTTGACAATAAATCAAATTTCACGGCATAACTATAATCATCTTCCCCTGATTTGCACGAATTATATGCTATAACTGAGCAGAGTTTTTCATTTATCCTCCTATTTTCTTTATTTAACTGCATGGGTAGATAAATAATTTCCACTTCAATCTAAGCTAAACCTTTTTACATAAAAGCTGTTCACTCTCCCCAAGGCCCATTTCCTCGTCTTTTCTGAGGCTATTAGCAAGGATAAAGAACTACTAGGAAAAATCCTGCACCACCATGACTTATGGGCCATAATCCTCCTCTTATGCATTGACGAGGCATCCCAAATACACAAAGCGTATCCCTTTCTCTACACCCACACAGTGTAAAAGGATGAAGAAATAGGACTGGATCTCCTAATGGCTTTTATCCTCATTTCTCTATCAAGTGCTTTTCTCCTCTACAGACTCTGGCATGTAGTCCTGTTATATTTGTAGCTGAAAATAGATCAGCTTCTTATCAGATAAAGTACAAATTCCACCAGGTTTCACGTTGCATGTAGGTGATGTCAGGATCGAGCAGCAAATCTTGCAGCTATTACAACAGGCCAGAGAAAGGCCTGCCCGAGTTTATCATTGGATGTATAGGTAACGGGATCTTGGACTACCGGCTTACACTGACTGCTTTTACCTGCTAGACTGGTATCTCTTTCATGGGAATGGTTGAGCCCTACTCAGTATGAAACAATATCATATAAACACTTTTCTCAGGTTTGAGCAAGTGGGGGTGAAATTTCATTTTTGATGTGTCGTGACCCAAGAGGACCAGAGAGAATCTTGATTCTTAAAGGTCTCGATGCAATCTTTTCTCATGTACCCATGGATCACTGCCAAAGTCTGTCTGAGCTGAAAGAGGATGAAGCTGCAGAGATATTGCCTGCGCAGACCCTCGATGGAAAGATACAGGGGCGTCGGTGAAATTCAAAGACACGCTGTAAAGACTAGAAAGGTGAAATACATAGCTCTGATTACACTGTATAGCCACATTTTGACTTTGATAGATGAATCCTTTTTAAAGCAGAACTGGCACTTTACACTTCACAGCACGATCCCCCTGACACTAGTTACTGCTGCTGTCACTGCACTTCACCAAAGGTCTACACTTGTGCTGTACAAAAGGGTGAAATTCTATCAGCGAGAAACTGGCTGACATACATAGGAGGCTTTGCTTGGATTAGACAGCATGGGTGACATCACTGGGTTGGTTTACACCACCGTAGTTTTACTACAGCGAAGGGTTTTCCAGCACCGGAAAACTGTAAATACCATTCAATGATCAGTTTAGCAAAAGTTGATTGAAATACACAAGAATGATGTTGATAATCAAAGTGAAGATGGGGGATGTTAATAATGCAATCACTATTTGTTACTGAAGCGAGTGAACATGCAACACGTTCTCACTCCCAAAGCGCAACATTTTACGCTAGGTGACAAATCGTCAGTATGTTACACTTCCGGGCACGAGATCGGAAAAATGAGGAAACATGAGAACCGTTTGGAATGAATCTACACATGTAAGTTTGTTTCACTTCGGGTTGGAAAACACTATCTTACGTCATTAAAGTGCTGGTTAGGGTCAGGGATAAGGTTATGGTTAGGGCTGGAATACATGGCTGCAACGTGTATTACCGCGGGAGTGTCATTCTACTGGATTTCATCCATAACCTGGCGCGTGGCATAAGAACACGGACGTTCCTCAGGAACACCCTTGGACTTGACAAATCGTCATTATATTACACCTCGGGAGTGAGAATGGGCTGCAACACAAAAGCTTTTCGGCAGTGTTAGTGATGGCCTAGATATGACTGCAATAAAGGAAGCCACTTCATTGATAAACTAGTACCCCATTCCACTATTCCAAGTCACTTTATATTGTAAGGTACAGGTATAAGGTCACAAATCCGCTATGAGCAAACACTTGGCGACAATGGGAAGGACGAACTCCCTTTTAACAGGAAGAACATGGAGTACATGGAGGGGCTCAGGAGGTTAAAGCTAAGGTTCGGTGGTTCAGTCCCTGGCTGATCCATGCTGTATGCAGAAGTATCCTTGTGACCCCAGGATGATATGTTCCCATCTTTATAATTCATACGCATCACGTCATGTATGAATGCTGGATAGAAAGCACCGGGGTGCAGACAAACATGGTTGTGCGAATGGGTGAGGCATGTGGAAACATTGTATCAAAATGTTTTATTACAGTAGAAAAGTGGTGTGTAAAAATATACAGAGCCACAAAAAAAAGTGTAACTAAGAGAGGGTTCAGGCGCATCTGATCCAGCCACAACTGCACGCTTTAAGTCTACTTAAAAGTAGAGAGGCTGTCTTTCTCCAAACTGGGAGCTGGTTCCTGCAACAGATGAAAACAGCAAAGGCAGAGTCTACACAGGAAGCCTTTCACCATCGGGTACTACAGCTTCCTCTCACAGTCCAATAACATCCACGTAAGGTTAACTGGTGTGAATGGTTGTCTGTTTCTGTGTGTTAGCCCTGCAATAGACGGTTATAGCATGCAAGCAGAAATATATCTAATATGCACACACATGCATACTAAAAACACACGTGCAAGCCCTCAGTAGCTGATTAATAAGAGCACAGCCCTAGGCATTTACCACCAGTCCATTATTCAGTTTGATTATCTGGAGGAAATGATAGAGTATTTGAGCTTTTAATGACTTTGGCATCCCCTCGTGAATTACTTGCTGATGAGAATGGTTTTAATCATTGTGCGGCGCTAACTTGGTCCAGAATCACAGCAGCATATTAATGCAATGTGTTGCAAACTATACACAAACAGGTTAACGGGCCTCATAAGCAGAAAAAGAGCAACATGGGGACTCTGGCAAATTAAAATACATGATTAATACGCTGATGCTTTAGAGGAGCTGGGAATTTGTTCTATTGGACCTGTGATAGTGTCGGTGGGGAAAATTATGCTGCCTGCAAAGGTAAATAAGCCAACAAATGCTGACAGTGGATGCATAGATCATTTCTAATTCCCAGGGCCTGACAATTTATATTATACGCGAGAGTGTGAAAAACAGCAGTCTAGGAAACAAGCCTGAACTGCTCGTCTTTGCATGGGAGCAGATTAAAAACAGGTTATTCATTTTGCTCACACTGCACAGTAGCTCCAACAGTGGTGGAGGATTGGTGACTGACTGGACATTTTTGGCAATACCCACAATCCCGAGTTGCTCCCAACGTGTTCATCGGTGTATAAATGTTAGACAGAGAGCACTTACATACGAAATAAAGTGCTTGGATGGAGGACACGTGTTGTAGTGCTTTGAGCATTCATGTGCAAGAAAAACAGCACTGTATAACATATATATTGTTGTTTTTTACTATATAACAATGAGTCCACTAACCAGCTGTCCAAATTTATGCTACAGGCTTACATTTTGTGCACTCCTTTTATTGTACATCTTCATAATTCTTGAGGTAAAAATGAACGTCGGTTACAAAGAATAATCATGAACTATGAACCATTCATGAACCATGGCATGTTGAGTGCCAAACCACCTGAGTGAATTATCCATTTAGCGCAGATGGACCCTCAAATAACCAAAACTCTAATACCAGTTATTACTTATATTGACGCTATTATGAGCCCTTTTATTTGCTGCTGGCTGTGAAAATCTATTCAGAGGCCAGATGAGTAGAGCCAGAAGACTTGCCACTAGAGTAGTAGTTCATGATGCCAGGGAGTAAAACAGGTTGGAAGGGGTGTCCAAAAACGCAAACATACACTATATTGCCAAAAAGCATTCACTCACCCATTCACTGACATCAGGAGCTGCAATCACTCTCATGGACACAGGGGTATAAAATCAACCATCTAGGCATGGAGAGTGCTTCTACAAAGGTTTTTTAAAGAAGCTCACCAAACGTGCTCATTGCTAACATTGTTATCTGGTGTTAGCTGAGGTTAGTTCACAGACTGCAGACTGTTAGACGTGATGGACAGCATCAACAACCTGCTAGCTGCAAATAATCATGTGCAGTTCTTAAAGCAGTCTATGGATGCAGCTGCCATAAAAATCTATTCCCTGAAGCTCTCTACACACTGTTGTTGAGCTAATCTGAAGTCCACATGAAGTCTGGAGGTCTGTAGTGATTGGCTCTGTAGAAACTTGGCATGGAAGAACTTGACTGGCCTGCACAGAGTCCTGACCTCAACCTGACAGAATGCTTCTGGAATAAATTACAGCAGAGACTGCAAGCCAGGCCTTCATGTCAAACATGTGGAACAGTGGTCCAAAATTCCCATGAACACACTCCTAAACCTTGTGGAAAGAGCTGGAGCTGTTATAGCTGCAAAGGGACGTCACTGAAGTTAAAATGCATGTAAAGGCAGGTGAGCGAACACTTTTGACAGTACAGTATATCTCCAATTAGCTCACTCATTTCCAGGATGAACATCACTATTGCATGGATTTGGTCTCAGTGGGAATTAAACACTATCCTTTCACTGTGTCAGCATTTAAAAAAATTACAGCGCAGAGCTTATTATAGAGTGTTTATTTAATAGATTTGACAGGTTGTCGATCTACAGCACACCGTGATATAAATGCTCTGAATACATTTGTTTCCTGTAACTTCGTCCTGCGAGGTCAAAGTCCAAGACACAAACGGCTCATGCATTTAGTTCAGCCCTGAAGCATTCACTCATGTTACTTACATTATGTTTTCACACTGTATTATATTTTACACACTTAAACATGTAGTAGCTGCTCAGCGGCTCTGCTCTCACTGGCAGAATATGACTCTCTCGTCATTCTCCAGGATATAAAATACGCTCAGCACTGAGGTGGTGTCACCTCAGGCATGTCTGCCATCATCATAATATACAGTATCTGAGCAGCAGCAGAATCATAATGAAGCCTCGTGCTGTAATCATAGACACATATCTGCTTCGGGCTGAAAGACTGACCAGTGTGATCTGTGACTATAGCAGTGATGGAAACCTCATATAACTGTCTGAAGGATTTTTTGATTGCCTGAATGTGACATACATTTACACAGCCAAAGTGATGTAGAAGGTGATTTTCACAGCGCAGTCAGGTGGATGTGTTAGCGCGCTGACAGCTCGAGCATATGAGGTTAAACCTGGCGTTGCTAACTAGGACAGCAGGGCAGGATTTAATATGACACATAAATGACAGTGGCTTCCTAAAAAGGCTCGAGAATCAATTTTCAATCTGCCACAGCCTGGGATGACCCACGCAGACCGGCAGTACCCCTCCTCCCCTCTGCTGCTCTTAGCAGAGTGCAGTCCAACCACAGGGCTTGAATAAATCTGCATTCAATTAACGGATTAGACACTGTTTAAACACGGCTTCCTCTATTTGCCACTAATCTGCCAAGTGGGTTTCTGTGAGTGACACAACGCAGCATTTCAACACGTTGATATTTGAAATAGCTGGAAGATGATTTGAGGAGGTCTTCCGTGTGCAAATGAAGATCTGCAATCAGAAGAAAAAGATGCAATGGTATAGATACTCTGACAGGGAAGGAATGAAAGTATTTGCAGCGCAGTAAATCATTTCAGACAGCTCAGATGTTGTAATGGGAAAGAGCTAACTGGCAGCATTTAGTGTGAATGTCAGGATGCATGCAGGCTCTAAATATGGACGTGAGGGTAATTTTTGGTTGCTTTCTATATTTTCCCTCATTATTTCTTCATGCTGACACACTGTCTGTATGTCACATACACTTGAGCAATTATTGGCTGTGCATGCGCTGATCTTATTCCAACCTCTCGGTGTGATGGCATTTCCACAGTTCACTGTCATTAATATCAATTCGGGGCTCATCTGTTTCATTTTGGCATCCTTACCTCTGACCTCATCTCTTCGTGGCCTCAGCCTTCCTTTTTACCTCACATGAATCCTTCACCCTGTTTCTTCCCAGAAGTCATGACTTCATTGGTCCCATTTTGCAAAGGAAGCAGAAGAAGAAGGTATTAGGATCTCACTATAAATAGTGATAGGTATGATTTTAAATTAATAAAAGTCTTGTTTTCCCACCATGACTATTCTAGCCATCAATAATGACCTTTTTGCTTTTTCTTTGTTTTTAGTTTTTGATTTTCTGACAGTTTTATTTAAATTTTACTTCAGAAAGTGCTGACTTGTCAGATTACAAGATCACTAGTTTACCGTTGTTACTCTTGTCCAAATATCTCATCACCATAAAACTCTTTCTGCAAACACAATCTCTATAAAATGAATCCTGGGAGGGGGGTCTGGTCTAAAGACAAGGTTTAACATTTAGACCATTCCTAGGATTGTGCCTACTGGGCATTAGGCCAGCTGACTGAAGAGGGGCTAAATGCATGTCTCTAAAGTGCATTTACAGGATGCGCTGGTGGAGTGGCATGTTTGCACACAGTGATGATGAGCTCTGTTAATTAGCTCAAATGACTCTGCTCCTTAATTTAAAGCAACCCACTTACGATCCTGTTCCATCTGCCAATCTGCCGTGCAGTCTGACAAAGCCATGCATCGCACAGTCTCACCAAAGCTGTGCTCTGTGCACCACAAACAGATCTGTGATGTCGTATTTGGAGACTTTAATGGCAGACTGACTCTTGGAAGTCTTTAGTGACTAAAGAAACACGTTCGTATGGTGGCCCTGAGACGTCAAAAGCACCAGTGTTTCCATGCAGCAGCACACAAAACACAACAGAAAACATTGAGGTGACAGAACGGCTGCAAAAGACACCAATACATGTGAAGGACTGCAGAGGACTCTTCAATGATGTGATGGAGAAATAGATAATGTATGTTTTCATCACGTGATCAATACAGTACTATAGATTAGTACCGATATTACGTATCGGTCCGATACTGACCTAAATTACTGGATCGGATATCGGAGAGAAATACAAAATGTAATCCGATCCATTAAATATCACAAAAGCACCTCACAAAACTTGTGACATGGCGTAACTCAGCTCATAACCTCAGCACGTCGGAGCAGTATGCGTCACGTGATAGAGCGGCTGTGGTGTGCCAGACCTCTCGGCGGTCTGGTTGAGCATTTGGAGCCTCGCTATCAAACCGGTATTTCATCTCCGAGAAAGTTATCCCAGAGAAGTAAAAAAAGTGTGCAAGTTCATCTCTGAATGTTTGTAAAGCATTCCCACGTTAAGCTTAACAACCGATATATGGAGCGACTGCCTCTTCTCTCTCCCTCTCCTGTTGCTGCTTCAATCATGAAACTGATCAATGATCAGCTGATCGACTTTTCTGTCGCGACTCCGTCTCTCTTGTTTGTTTTTGGCCCACTTTGAACCAGAAAGAGGAAACCAGTGGATAAACAGCAGCAGCATGTTTAAGCTTGATAAGCTGTTGTTAGAATTTATTTAATATTACTTTCTACACCAGGAGCTTTTTCTACGTAGCTGACGGCTGGTAACTGTGCAGGGGCGGCTCTAGCAAAGTTTAGCCAGGGGGGCAGGTAGGGCATTAACAGGGAAAAGGGGGCACAAAGACATACTTTTCTTTCTTATTCTCATTTAAAATGTCTAGTTTTTAATAAATAATTATCTGAATCTTACAACCAAAGTTTTAATCTGATGTAAAATGTATAGAAGTCCATTACTGTATATAGTAACTATTAAGTCTAATACACACCCTAGTAAGCTATAGTACTTTTTCCTTTGGGAACCATCTGTGCAGTCTGCAGTTCTGTTGAAGAAAGATGTTGAATCTATTTAATTATTGTAGAAAAATAACTGATTTCTGTGCTTTTTATTTTTAAAGATGTGCATTAAATTAAAGTTGATTACGTCGATTAAGTATCACGAGGCGGAGGGTGGGGGGTGGTTTCCTATTATTTTTGCTGGGAGTTGGCAACCCTATTAGTCAGGTTGCTTAATATTTCTGCTAAATATTCTTTAAAATACCAGAATAGGGAGGATGGTGCAGGTTTAAGTTTATTGGCTCAGTATTGCTGAACTATGAAATATTTTGGGTGCAGTGTATTTTTTGCATACAGGTTTAACAGAATAGCTTTAGTGTTTTGTTTTTTAAAACTTGAGTATGAACAAGATATTAAAAAACAGTTTTATTGATTATAAAATACACTATATCGGAGTCATATCGGTATCGGCAGATATCCAAATTTATGATATCGGTATCGGACATAAAAAAGTGGTATCGTGCCATCTCTACTATAGATATAGGTTTGCTATTAGCTATTGTTAGCTTGTCATTTCTGCTCTGTCACCTTATTGTCTCCACAGTAAGTTAAACCCTTACTTAAAAAGCATCTCTAGACCCAGCTGTCTTAGCTAATTATAGGCCAATCTCCAACCTTCCTTTCATATCAAAAATCCTTGAAAGAGTAGTTGTCAAACAGCTAACAGATCATCTGCAGAGGAATGGCTTATTTGAAGAGTTTCAGTCAGGTTTCAGAGCTCATCACAGCACAGAAACAGCTTTAGTGAAGGTTACAAATGATCTTCTTATGGCCTCTGACAGTGGACTCATCTCTGTGCTTGTCCTGCTAGACCTCAGTGCAGCGTTCGATACTGTTGATCATAATATCCTATTAGAGCGATTGGAACATGCTGTAGGTATTACAGGTACTGCGCTGCAGTGGTTTGTATCATATCTATCTAATAGACTCCAATTTGTTCAAGTAAATGAAGAGTCCTCTTCACACACTAAGGTCTATTATGGTGTTCCTCAGGGTTCGGTGCTAGGACCAATTCTATTTACATTATACATGCTTCCCCTAGGCAGCATCATTAGAAGACATAGCATAAATTTTCACTGCTATGCAGATGATACGCAGCTCTATCTATCCATGAAGCCAGGTAACACACACCAATTAGTTAAACTGCAGGAATGTCTTAAAGACATAAAGACCTGGATGGCCGCTAACTTTCTGCTTCTTAATTCAGATCAAACTGAGGTTATTGTACTCGGCCCTGAAAATCTTAGAAATATGGTATCTAACCAGATTCTTACTCTGGATGGCATTACCTTGGCCTCCAGTAATGCTGTGAGGAACCTTGGACTCATTTTTGACCAAGACATGTCCTTCAACGCACATATTAAACAAATATGTAAGACTGCTTTCTTCCATTTGCGCAACATCTCTAAAATTAGAAATATCCTGTCTCAGAGTGATGCTGAAAAACTAGTTCATGCATTTATTACTTCCAGGCTGGACTACTGTAATTCTTTATTATCAGGATGTCCTAAAAACTCGCTGAAAAGTCTTCAGCTAATCCAAAATGCTGCAGCAAGAGTACTGACAGGGACTAGGAAGAGAGAGCAGATTTCTCCTGTTTTGGCTTCCCTTCATTGGCTTCCTGTTAAATCCAGAATTGAATTCAAAATCCTGCTCCTCACTTACAAGGTCTTAAATAATCAGGCCCCATCTTATCTTAATGACCTTGTAGTACCATATCACCCTATTAGAGCACTTCGCTCTCGCTCTGCAGGCCTACTTGTTGTCCCTAGGGTATTTAAAAGTAGAATGGGAGGGAGAGCCTTCAGTTTTCAGGCCCCTCTTCTGTGGAACCAGCTTCCAGTTTGGATTCGGGAGACAGACACTATCTCTACTTTTAAGATTAGGCTTAAAACGTTCCTTTTTGCCAAAGCATATAGTTAGGGCTGGACCAGGTGACCCTGAATCCTCCCTTAGTTATGCTGCAATAGACGTAGGCTGCCGGGGATTCCCATGATGCATCGAGTTTTTCCTTTCCAGTCACCTTTCTCACTCACTATGTGTCAATAGACCTCTCTGCATCGAATCATATCTGTTATTAATCTCTGTCTCTCTTCCACAGCATGTCTTTATCCTGTTTTCCTTCTTTCACCCCAACCGGTCGCAGCAGATGGCCCCGCCCCTCCCTGAGCCTGGTTCTGCCGGAGGTTTCTTCCTGTTAAAAGGGAGTTTTTCCTTCCCACTGTCGCCAAAGTGCTTGCTCACAGGGGGTCATATGATATGATTGTTGGGTTTTTCTTTTTTAATATTGTGCTATCTACTGTACAATATAAAGCGCCTTGAGGTGACTTTTGTTGTGATTTGGCGCTATATAAATAAAATTGAATTGAATTGAATTGAACTTTTTTAGCGCACCTATTTCTGCTGTGATTTATTCAACTCCTATTATCTTAGATGTGCTTTTTCAGAATTTTTCTATTCGATGGTGTTTTCTTAATTTGCTTTGTGTTTATTATTCACAGGTCAATTAATACGTGTGATAAAGTGAGGTTGATATTCATGGTTAATTTTGAAACATTTCAAGAAATATTGGTATAAAGATTTAGTACAAGCATGCATGATGAATCAAAGGCCACTCCTGTTTTCACCAGGTTTCACCGTCATCAGGTGGAAATTTGCAAAAACATGTTTGGTGTTAATGCTCAAAGTAGCATGCTAAAAAAACTTTGCACATCAGTATGCTACATTTGCCACTCTGCCTATGTTAGCTTAAAGTGCTGCTATACATACGTGATCAAATTCACTTCAATAAAGAAAAAAAATGGCTTAGCTTACCTGCTCGACACACCTTTATTCTTACAAAGAAGCCGCTGCTGTAACACCAATACAACGCACTTCACTTGCTCTCTAACAGCAGTTGTTGACACAGTGTTTAGAGGAGAAGATCAAATCTTTACAGTTGGCAACAGCAGAATGTTTCAAGATTGTGATAAAGAGAACAAAAAGCAGCATTTTTCTATGCAAATGTAATGGATGAAACAGCTGTGATGGGCATGTGCGTAAGGGTGTAATGGAACAGAGTTCTTTAATCAGCGAGCCAATATTAATGAAGGCCGCTGCGTTAGCCTCCACATTAGGACAGCACTCCAACTTTCCAATAACAACTCATTAACAGAGCTCCTGTCTGCAGTCAGGACGGAGAAAAGTGTGTCAAACTCCATTTATGTTTTTTTTTCAGCGCGACATCCTTTAGGAGCAAGAACAGAGTCTGCACGCCCGCAGACATACTTGCACACGTTGCAGCATTTTGACAGCATGCTTCAAGCAGCCATTGAAACATACAGTACATACACACACACACACACACACACACACACACACACAGGCATGCTCGCATTCACAGGCTCGGCCCATCCTCACTGAGAAGACAGATCTTTTGAGCTGTAGCCGACATCATGTACTTAGCGTGTCATACAGATGTCACGGCGATGTAGCTCAGACTGCCAGAGAGAGAGAGCAGTCAGCTATGAATGGCAGAGCCTGCAATGAATTCCTCTGTCTGCCGCAGCCAGTGGACCATCTCACGCCCCCGCAACCGCCCCAATGAATTACTGAGATAAGTGGCTTTCACGGGCCACTTTGTGCATCTCTGTATCTGCCTCCTTGGCTGATGAGAGCCTGTATCATATATCTGGCTATAAAAAATATTAGCTCCTCCATCCTCTACAAACATGAACAAAAACGGTTAATTTATTAATGTGTGTGGTCCACAGGATAACTGAGTTAGGAGTGAAAATAAGAAAGCGGGGAATATTTTTCCTCTCCTAAAAAGCTCGAACATCTCAATTTCATTTGTATTCAGATGAACTTCTGAAAGCCATTAGCTTATTCATCCTGTGGAGCTACCACAGGTTCAGTCTCATCTCCCTGGTATTTGCAGGCCTCCTTCTTTAAAAGCTCGTTTCTCAAAATTCTGGTGAATGATTGCCCCAACAGTGCCAGACGAATTACTCAGTCGCTCAGTGCAAAAACAAAATTATAACTAAATAATGCTGGAAGTCATTGAAGGAGTAACAAATGTCTCTCCAAGTAAGTGGCAGGCTGCAGGCAGGGAAAAAACACTTTGTTCCTGCTGTGGTTCTTGGCATGCAGACAAGTGTGGCGCAGTGACACTGTAATAGAAGCTAATGAACCATTTATCAGGGGAGATGATGTGCTGCCTAGATATGGTGCTAATATTGATGACAGAGGCAAAGGTAGCCACAACAACACTTCAGACCACCCATCACATCCCACTGCCCCCAGAGGGAGGAAGAGACCAATTAATTACTGACTGGTAGTTCAATGGCAATTAGACTGCTTGTAAGCTCAAATTCACTCCACTCCACCAAGTTTCCTCCACTCAGTGCCGCCGTTTAAAAACCCAACAAGGAAAACTACCCAGGACAGATGCTAATCTGTTGCATGATGCTCGCATTTACATCTGCAGTGAATTTAGAGCAATTAAGCTAACCCGATGGATGTTTTTGGACTGGGATGGTGTCACAGTACCCAGAGAGACCAGTGCAGACACATAAAGGCCCCAGGAGGGTTTCCTTGCTGCGAGACAACAGTACCAACCATCATGGTTCCCAACATGAGACATCCAAAGCAATAAATGTATTACTGGATATCCAAAGCTGCTGATACAGCTTATAGCAAAGGAATAATGAGACATTCAAGACAACTTTGTTAAGATATTTTATTTGGACTTAAGCTGTCAGCTAACTGACAGATTCACTGACACGTTCCCCAGAGGACTTGGAACCTGATTTATTTAATGAAAAATGTGTCAAAATGATGAAGTAGCTCTGAAAATTATACGGTTGGTTGTTTTTACTTCAAATCAAACACAGAAAGCAGATGAACCATCAGGATATTGTTGTGCTTTTCATCACCACATGTGAAAATCCCAAAGTTTCAATAAAAACAGTGCGTCTCATGTCATCACAAGAGGCTTTGCCACTGACTTGTTGGACGCTTCTGTTTCACTCACAGGCTCTGATAACTTAGACACTTATCATTTGGTTGGTTTGGAGCATGAAGGGTTTCATCAACAGGAGGAGGTGAAACACAGACTGTTTCTGGCACAGAGGGCTGATCTAACGCGTGTCCGGAGTGGAACCTGCTGCTATTTAGAGTAACAGATGCTCACACAAAGTGAAAGAATATATACATTAAATCTACTGTATAGTTGTTAAGACTCCTGCCGCAGGACTGCGCATGCTGTAGCACAGACTGCTGACTTCATGTAGCAACACCTTTGAAGGTCATTTACTAACTTTTGACTCGTTTGACTCTATAAGTTCAAGCTGGTCTGTGAAATCTGGGGACAATCAAACATTACGAGGATACTGTAGTGTCTTTCTGGCTTTGAGAAAACCAGACGTCTGAAATTATTAAACACACAAGACAAGGAATCTTCAAAGAAACGGAAAAATGTTGTTTTGTTTGTTTCTTTGTTTCTTTGCCACCCAGTGAAATGAATTGAAATCTACTATGGTAATGATTTTCTACTTAACAGTTTATTGACAGTCTATAAACCGTTAATAAGTGTTACGGCTTTTGAATGTCTTATTTAACTATGAAAGTGTTTTGAAACTATTGTTACTTCTAAAGTTATTATAAGGACTTAATAGCTATTAACTCTTAGAAAGTTAATATATTGTTTAAGCCAGCCTTTAATTCATAGCAGAGCAATAACTGACATGTTTTGGAAGAAAGGACAGGCTCTGATGAGTGAATGGAGAAAAGATGACTGCTTGTTTTTCTCCTATTTGAAAAGGAATAAGTGAGAAAAGAAGCCAAACTAAAGCCAAACAGGTCTTTACAGATCATCTGTGATAACCTTCTTGTAAATTAGAAGCATCAGAGTGTAACTGCAACAGCAATGATTCTGTGTGCTAACTGTAAATGATATGATCACGTGTGTTTCGGCAAAGTGTGCGTGCACAGTTTAAAGGGTGATTTATCCTGCACGCCTGTTTCAAGCTGTGAGTGTGTAAATGCAGTGTGCCAGAGCCAGCATGATGTATCTGGGTTGGCCACCTGTCTGAGCGGCTGACAGGGGCATTTTCTAATCTGACAGATAATCTACGCCGAGGACACGGTGACAAACGACTCGCAGCGGTGACAGCCCCCTCCCCATTTCTGCCAAGACTGAGTCGGTCTCATGACCAAATCAGTGTCCTGTTCAGAGACAGACAGAGCTGCCAGGTGTGGAAAGTGACACCAATGTGGAAGTCCATTAAATTTTTTTAATACTGGCCATTCTTTTTAATGGCCACCAGAGGACAATATCTGAGGCTGCAAAGGAACTCTACACAAGTCTGAGGTGGAACGGTCAGTGTCACGGTCTGCTTACTCAGTGTTTGTGTTTTTGGTTTAATATTGATTATTGTTATTCATGATTTAGTGATCTTAGTTCATTCCCCCTTAGCATTTATCTTAGCCTGTGTTTAGTCTCTGTTCCCGTGTCCCATATTTCATGTCTAGTCACCCTTGTCTCTGGGGGTGTCCAAATTCATAGGCTGCATCCTCCTGAGGATCGGGCCTTCGCGGTCTGCGTGGGCTGGGTCCTCCGAAGGCCGGGTAGAAGTGAGCGGCTGTGAAATTGGACACTGATAAAACACAGAAAAAAGCCAAACAAGAACATTTCTAAGTTATCTGAGTGACTTATATATCATGTTTAACCTGAACAGCGAAAGACCGCAGGGGGTTTGAAAACGGTGTGCCGGGAGTTTGCTGTTCTCGCCGGCTCCAGTGACCCTTGAACCCCGGCTAGCTGGTGGGTAACAGACGTCTCCGGAAACGTCGGAGCACTTTTGCAAATATGCGATGTCTTGATAAACCAAGCAGATATTTGAAGTTTACACGGCTACATTCTCGCATGAAAATACGTTAAAAGTTTATTTTGTGACCCAGAAAGAGAAATAAGAGTAATATTACAACTAAGTAGCTGCCGCCATTCAATCGTGGATTGCTGGTAAGGAATCAAAAAGGAGGCAATGCAGGATATTATCCAGAATATTCTCATTGGCTGTCAACAAATGAGCTTGTGGTTTCACAGTCAGACGCCTTCCTAAGTTCCCATGTTTAGCTCGTGGCAGCATCAAGAGGTGACAGGGAACAAACATCTTTTCTACTCTCTGTGGTTCTGCGTTTAAATGTGAAGCAGGTATGCACCGCACAGAGCGTCTAAGTGTGTATTTACAGTACACACAGTCTGATTTAAAAAAGCAGGTGGATCCAATATGTCATGTTAGGGCCTAATGAGACTAATGAGGAAAAAATATTTATTGGTCCATTTAATCTCCGATGAAATATTTATAGACACTGCAGTTGTGATATAACAAATAAAGCTCAACATGATCCATTTCATCCCAGAGTTTATCAGTATGTTCTCTTGTAGTCCAACAGTTCATCTAGCTGTATTTTATCTGTGTGACCGATGATCTGGACTATTACAAACAAACAAACAGTGTTTCCTTGTGGTTATAATTGAGCTCACCACTATGAGAGAGCTTCCTCTCATAGTGGTGAGTGGGAAGCTCTCTCGTGTAAAGCAAATTAAACAAGGGAGCTAGCTTTTCTTAACTTGCACTGCAAAGGTAAATTGCCCAAGGGGCGAGCGCCACCGCAAGTTCATTCCTTCATTTATAAAGTGGCTGAGTTACTTTAAAGAAACTGCTAAATATTGTGGTTTTCCTGCAGTGCTTGAGGGTCAAGCCAAGACTCTAATTAATGACAAATATCTCGGCCTGCTTAGAGTATTTTCTATTACGGGCCGCTAGCATTGTATAATGAAGATATGAAGGGCGTGAAATTGGGCTATGGAGCTTTGGTGCTGATTCAAATTCAGCAGAACGTCCGCTGTAAAGGTGCATCGAGCTTTGTGGTGCCCACTGGTCTTCTGGTGGACTGAGATCTGTCCTGTTAGTGGAGTATTGTCATTCTCAGACCTCAGAATCAAAATATTTCATCACTGGATAAAAATGGTTGCTTAGAGTAATTAGATATTAACACTAACCTTTGTATCCCTCTAACTATCGACACATTGCTCTCAGGCCATCAGCCTTTCTTTGATTTGTTTGATGAGGGATTTTTATTCTGATTTCATACCAATACATCAAACATCATCTCCTTTACAAAGAAATTATGTGCAAAGAAATATTTTTGTTTATAATTTGCGTCAATACATTAACAAGTTAAGTCTGAGTGCTCTTGAGCTTGAGCTGTGAATTCTGGTAAAAATGAGCTAGCTGCTGTCTGTAGCGTGTATGTGGACCTCACACTGTAAACCTGTGTTGCAGGCTCTGTGAAAACTGGAACAGGCTAGGTGAACTGATCGGGACTCTTGATTTGTGTTTGCTGCAGCTGACAACAGCAGCTGGATGATAAAAGATGAAACTGGAAATAGAACAAATGAAAAAAGTCGAGCTGGAAATGGCGTTTCTCTCGTGTCTAAATGTTAAAAAAACTGCAGAATCTGAACCTTTGCTGGTTTAGTGTATTACATTATTTCATTGCACAATAATAAACTGTCCGTACCTGACGCAGTTAGTTCATATGTTACTGCCACTGACAATATAGAAGCAGGGACAGCACTGAGACATGCAAATAAAATGTCATCTCTCTGCTGCAAAATAAATCAGACTATTTGTGCAGCAAGCACATTGGCAATCTAGAGTTTTATTGTAAGTCTTCCTTCATTTGCTTTTGGCTGTCTTTTATGGTAAAGCAGACAGATAGCTTTGATTCATCAGTCGATTTGTGGAGAAGCGATTACCGAATATTGGAATGACTGCAGCAGCTTGGCCCTCTCTCCTCCCTCAATTTCTCCTGCTTTGCTCTGTAAAGGCCTCTCTGCATGGAGTGCATGGCTCCATCTTTCTCTCACTCAACACAGAAAGTGCAAAAAGCAAATTGTGACTATTGACTGCTGCTGTGAATTAGGAGACACTATTCTAGCCAAGAACATTTCCCAGTGTTACAAGTGTTTGGGCAGGATCAGCTATGCTATCTGAGGCAGAAGCCTTAAATATTCTTCCCTACTCTTTTGGCTCTGAGATTGGTTATTTTCATTTGCATATTTGGTGAGAATATGCAAGCAAATGAGGCAGGGAAATTGGAAGAAAGGGAAGCCAAAGTGGTTCCAGGTGGTGCACTGTGATTTTAACAGGGGTGGAATAATTGGATGTATTATGAAATCATAAAAGATTCATTATAGCCGCCGTGCAGGAAATGAGATGGGAGTGAGGCTGCTCTCTGCGAATCAGGTGGCACCGACGTAGGAAGATGTGTAAGTCAAAATAAAGAGTGCTGGGTGATTATGTGACAGCTTACTTTGAGGTTTCATCAAAATTCTCTCAGCGCGCTCGTTGTTTTATGGTGTTTATGTCTGCAGAAGCATTAATGCTTTAACAGGAATGCAGTCCAAATGAGAAAAGTCACACGTTAAAAGAATCCATACAGTCAGTTCCAATATATGCAGTCAGCTCTGTGTGTGTGTGTGTGTGTGTGTGTGTGTGTGTGTGTGTGTGTGTGTGTGTGTGTGTGTGTGTGTGTGTGTGTGTGTGTGTGTGTGTAAGATGAACCACTTCAAATGCAAAAGAAAGCAAAGTCTAAAGCGGCCCATGCCAGCAGTAATTCAAGAGGTTCAGGAGAGCATGGATGGAAATGTGCAGTTGTCAGAGCCATGCAAGCCTTCAGCTCTTGTCTGTGTGGGGTCAGTGCTGAGGTCAACTGTATTGGGCGTCTGCCGATTCTCATGTCAAACTCGCTCAGATGGATTTACAGCGGATGCCAGGTTCCTGTCATAACCGAGACATTTGGAAGGAGAATGAAAACGGGAGAGCTAACAAAGCATCTGTGTCCACAATGTTATGCTGAACAGCTCTTTGCCTTATAATGAACACACCTCCTTTTACGTGACGCTTGTCACATAAACACTGAACAAGGCTAAAATATAAATATCCAGCATCTATGGAGCGTGAAGAATTTATGAAACCTAATTAAGTCTTGTCGGTTTAATAGGCGTGGGGTATGTTCATCATTAGGAGACTCATCATATATTAATTATCGACCTAATTGTGTGTCTTCCTTGCAGCTTTGGTCCAAAAAAAGCTTTTATATAAAACGAAATAATTGCACTCCTTTGATCCGTACAGTAGCTTGTGAAATGTCTTTGGGTTGCATGTTGAAATGACTCTTTAATGGTGTACTATACCTTTAGGCATTGAACAACGAGCGCTGCCTGTTTTGTGCCAACTGCGACTTAAACTCTGCTTTTCTGAGTCATTAAGTACAAAAAATTAAGAAAAGTGTCATCAACTTTTAGCAGAACTATGTGGAAATATGTAACGTCATGTTTTGGCATTGCGTATGTGTAGTAACAGATATATATAGATATATATTAAACATATTAAAAATCTTTCAGGCTTTTTTCATTCCTCATCCAAAGTTGTTTGTTTATACGGCCATTTACTTTCTGACCATTAACAGCTTCTGTGCAAACATCACTGTTGTGCTCACGGCGTTAAAACCAACAACCCCAGAGAGGTGACTACTGCTCGTGTGAAACACGCCTTAAATGTTGCCTCTGAGGTCAGTTTAAGCGGCACACACAGAGGCATCGTAGCCCCTATGCCTGCCTGCTTTTCCAGCACACGTGCTGCTGAACTACAGGACAAGAAGCTCCTTTTAGGTGCTTTTCATGAATATACTGTATATATGAACAGCCTTGTGTTTACGTTAAAATGCATGAGATATAACTCTCATGAAAAACCAGGTCACAGGGTGAGCATTGCTTGAGTTTGGGGCTTTTCTTTTTGCGGTAAAGGAAAATTACAGGTAACACAGGTATTTGAACAGTGACGCACTTTTTGTAGTTTTGTGTCCAAGAGCTCAAGGAAGGAGGATGTGAGAGACCTCGATACGAGGCCTGTCAGAGCATCTTAAGGGAGGAAATACAGCATTTGGTAATGTTCATGGGCTCGTGACAGTTTTTAAACAGAAGTAGTATGTACTCTGAAAAAAGGGGACTATACACAAAAAGAACTAATGCAGTACTTTTGTTAAAAGCCTGTTATTGAACTGCACATCTGTATTGGTGCACAGAGGCAAAATTATAGAAATTAGATTTATTATTGTCCAAATATTTAGGGACCTAATTTTAGATTTTACATGACCGGATGGTTTGTTTTTGCTGTGCTTTTTTAGTTATTTCTACTTATCTGTAAACTTTGTGCTTTCTCTGAGGTGCTGAATCGTTGTGTAATGCTATTAGGTTGGCTAATTTGGTTTGTCCTCCTTCACTACATCCGTGAACTTTATCTGTGGTCGTCCTCGTTGCCTCCTGCCTGGCAGCTCCATCTTCTACATCCTATATCCAATATGTCCACTAACCCTCCTCTGCACATGTCCAAACCATCTCAGCATCGCCTCGCTAACTAGGGATAGCAATTGATAAGAATTTAGCAATTCTTATTACATTATCAATATCACTCATCAATTCAATTCTTTGTCGATTATCATTGTGTTCTCACTGGCTCTGCTTTGAGAGTCACCACCATTGCTAAGCAGCAATAAAGACATTACAGTCTTGTGAATTAGCTGCATACTGTGGGTGTTTGTGGGTGCTGAGTGTTGGAGTCGTTCCTCAAAAAGCAATTATTACACATGTTACACAGAACACTTTTACTTACTTACACAGTACTTAATTACTCCCAGGAGAAAGTAATTAATTATACTGCTCGTTACATTACTTTGATGTTACTCTGTAAAACAGCTGAAACACACTGTCTCATAAATACCGTTTGACAATATAAACCTAAGGCTACCACACCAAACCGAGGACGATCTTTCTCTCAGTATTTAGGTCAACTCACTGATTCTACTGTAGAAACATGAACAGGTAGGGCTGAGGCTGGCTGCTCATCGGTTTGTTACCTGCTGAAGCTCAGGGTCTGGTTCAGAATTCTTGGCTATCTTAGCGTTAGCATGCTTCCTGCAAATAGCCAAAGTTGTGCTAGCAACATAATGCAGCTGTGTCTGTCCTGCATACACTGTACCACTGCATTCTCATCCTTCTGTGCTATAAAAATAAAAGTAATGTCCATATCCAGGCTTTAGACTGTGCCACTACTTTCCCTCTCTGAATCGTTGCAGCCCTGCTGCTATACACTGCACCACAGGACAGATATCAGTGAACTCTTCCAAACACAACAATAGGACGTTATCACGTCTCGAAATATTTGTTTTTAAATAAAAGCAATGGACTTCTGCAATTATCTGTATCACAGCTTCACAACCTGAGATGGAGTTTGATTGCTGGCACTATCACACAGCAGGACTGTGTCTTTCATAGTTACTGTTAGCACCACAGTTTCTACACATTAAAGATCACTCTCCCACAGATTGGTGCGTACACACCTTTTAGTATTTACAGATTGTTTACCACACAGAAGCAAGGCTTTAACGTGTGAGAGAAACAGCTGCTGTTGTCACAGAGATGCGTATGAATCCCGCTCATTAGCCGAAGTTGTCGTGCTGCTGCGTATCAAAGCGGAGTGCCTTCAGCCTTCAGAGCGCAGAGATGTACCGTTGTAGCACTGAGGCAACATGCTTTGTCCTCACCTTCATATGTTATTGTAGCGTGGTCATAGAACAGTATGAACCGTTAGCTCCAACCTGACAGCAAGTCGTATGATTTTACAGCCCAATGTAAACAATAACTGTGATGTGGCGACGGTAGCATAAATAATGCATTTCATGAATGAATGCGCAGGGGATTGCGAAAGGTCAGGGAAAGTTTACGCAGCGATATGTGGCAGATGGAGGGCAAAAACCAAGAGTGAATAATTTAAAAGGGAAATTGACAGCGTGGTGACAGCAGGACGATTCAGAATTAATGTCGTTTACCAACCTCGTCTGCCAACGTATCTCACGTGTCTCTTATGGACCCCAGAGCCAAACTTAACGTGATTTAACCTTCTGTTAACTTTGTTAAATTCAGTGTAGTTCCACATATATCAAAAGCACAGCTGCTGATTTGCATTAATAGCTTCTTAGCGAGCCACAAAACCATCAAAGCAACAGCAGCAAATGGAAACTTGAAACAGTTACCAGACGAGCACCGTCACAACTTCAGTTGTAACACCAAATTCCAAATTGATGTCCACGGATGGATCATGCACACCACACCACTGAGCGCTGTCAGTCATGCAGTTAATCTTTGATTCCCTTACAGTAGCAGCCAAGAGGTTTCACTCCTCTTTTACATAATGCAGCACAACATGCATGCCCATCTCCTGATGTGTGCCTCTACTGTTCGTTTTCTGGGAAGGAAAAGCGTTGTTCCGTGTGCCGCGTGTCTGCATGAGGTTGTACCTACACGTGTCCACGTCTGCTCAAGGCTGCCGCTGTGCGCCCGTAACTCAGCCAAAGAATTCTGGACACATGTCAAGTCCTTTCATGTTTTATGAGGGTGCCGGCCGAGGGCTTGTTCACAGCGTGAGCTAAAGGCACAACAAGGGCACCTGTCACTTGATAGCACACCTATTGTGCTTTCCTTTCTCCCGGCCATGTTTCAAAGAGAAACCCTTAAGAGATGTAAGGGGAGGAGGAAGGAGCAGGGGAGGGGGAGGGGGCACAGCCTTTTATCTTTTACCTCGGCTCGCCGCTACTTCAATAATGACCGGAGCTGATAATTGACAGTAAAAGCTCAGCAAAGTAATGGGTGGCTTAATTCAGATCTACAGTGTGTCAGTT
The DNA here is from genome assembly GCF_036321145.2 of Pelmatolapia mariae. NCBI lineage: Eukaryota > Metazoa > Chordata > Actinopteri > Cichliformes > Cichlidae > Pelmatolapia > Pelmatolapia mariae. The sequence continues at coordinate 36,511,972 of NC_086236.1, read as the reverse complement.
GGCTGGAGGGGTATTGATGTTAAATGTTAAGATCCACTGATGAACGCCTGCTGGCATATAATTTTTAAAGTGGATAAAGAGAGTCATACTGTAACTGCTCAATTTTTAACACTAGGCAGTCATTAGAAAGGTCTAAATGTAATTTTCTTTAAGACGCACATTATCAGGAGAACGGTCATTATTGTTCACTGTCAGTGCGCGGCTACATTTCAGTTTTAGTAGGTCTGGCATAAATGCCACACTGGCCCAATATTGATATAAAACGTAACAGCGCTGCTGTTTGAAATGATCATTTTTCGAGCATTTGTACACCTCGCAGTTAATTTCTAATTAATTTGACACCGATGACAGGAAAAGCACATTGTTCTCCCTACATAGTACAGAGCAAGGTTACGTGCTGTGCATAGCAACTCTTTTCACCTCTGAGGTGCTTACATATTTTTGGTTCATTTGGAGTGAGTGCCTATTAACTTCTCTTAGATTAAACACAGGATAGTAAAGGCTTGTGAAGGCTTCCTGTTTGACAATGTTTTCCGTTTGGATACTACATGAGCCGAATTTTCTGCTGTGACATGGGGAACTCACACTCCTCATACCCCAATGACTGCTCCATCACACACCAATCAGCTGTATCCCTACTGGAGGGATCAGAAAAGCTTGAAAGGCAGTATTTGGTATGACCACCTTTATGTGGTCACCTTTTGTGTTTTCCAAAAGTTTTATAGTAAGCAACAAACCTAGATCTAGTCCTGGTTCCAGGTGGGATTTTGACATTTCAGGACTAGCGAGTGCGTGGGGACAAAAGAGAGAAGAAAAACAGGTGATTCTGTCCTCAGTGGTCTGCCAGTATCTGAAAGAAAACTCATCACCGGACTTTAACCTGCTGCTGATGGGGGATAACTTTATATCTTTCAAATATTTCACTTCAGTTCATCTCATCACTGTTGATATATTTCAGTCTGAATAAGGCGTGGGACTGAATTCAGCATCTCCTGACACATGCAGTTGTTTAACCTTGAGCTGGATTTACTCTTTTGCGTGTATTTGCTCTGCGGTTACGCAGGGAGAGAGTACAGAGACAGATCTGCATGCAGTCCTCAGCACCAGTGTTACTGATGCACGTGTTGGAACTGCAGTGAAGTAAACATACCCATAGCTGCAATGGCTTCTAAATGCTTTTAGTACTTAGTCTCACTGCAATATAAAGACGTTCCTTGACTTCCTTGTCTGCTCCTTGGCAGGACAAAGATATAAAGTACCAACAACAGTACAAACACAAACAAGAGTAGCCCAGTTTGCTGGATGCTATACATACACACACAGTTTTGAAGCTACAACATGTAGAAAGCTTGGCTTAGCACCCAAGGACTACCAACATAGCACCAAGCTACTGCCTGTAAATTTACAGACTATTTGTTTTTCACTCACGCACGGCATCCTTCAACAGACTAAGAGAAAGAGAAGCCTTCTACAAGACGGAGAAAGGAACAAAAGAAAAAAACGAATGAAAAATGATCGTGAAAGCCCAAAGACCCGGCTCGGGCGCACCACCACTCCACCCAGAAGCTGTGAAGCTGATGTCAGGGCAGACAGGTGACATGAAGTGTTTCTTTTTCTGTGCGAGTGTAATGTTTCCCATCCCTCCTTTCTGAAGGACAGCTAAAGCTCCTTAGGCAAAGACAGAACTCTTATTAGCAAATGAATTAGATGACACTGATAAGACTTTTTAAAGAAGCACTCGAAGGGACTCGTAAATTCCCCTGACATGTGTTCTTGTTAGTGCGTTAAATGCTAACAGCTAACAGAGACCAAATGTGATGGTTTAAACTCATTTCCACGCTTTTCCAAGCTAACAATACATTTAAGTGCTTGGAGTATAACAGGAGAGCAATGCAGCCAGCTCTTGTTTCTCCCCTGAATGCAGATCCCCCTTCGGTTGTAATTTAATCCAGAGTGCTTTAAATCCTTTATTGCAAATCATTTGCTTACTGTAGCTGTCGGGCTGCGTTGTAAGTCTGCCATTTATGGTCTATAATCAGCGTTTTGCTTTCATACACTAATGATTATTACACACTGTTAAAACCAAGTGTCAGAACATTTCTTGGCACCACATCGCTGCTGCAAAAAGCTTTTTTTCAAATTGGTTAGTGCAGTCTGACGATGGCTGCTCAGCTCTTGCATGTTTAAATGTGAACAGCAGCACGTATAGTAGGACAGATGTCATAAAGAAAACAGTTAAACACACCTCACCCACTTACCTTTAGCCCAGCTGTCTGTCAGTGTCACAGGCAGATAGTAATTCTTACTTGGACGTGTGACAGCTAAGACTGTGACACACTGTAAAGAACACCACAGTGAGTGAAATAAAGCAGAAAGCTCCATGCATGAAGGATTTTTCTGCTTCTACACCAACATCACCCCCGCGCATGACTTTAAACTTTAAGACACAAGTTAGAGGAGGCAAATAGGCTCTCGAGCTTCTCTTTCAGCCAGCGAAGAGGTTTTATTTACAGTGACAGCAGCGTGTCTCTCGTTTTCTCTCAGCTGTTCATCGGGCTTGGTGCACCGTCAGCTCGCTGCTGCATTGTGGGAAAAGCCTGGCGGCGGCAGGATCTGTGCAAAGCTTCACAGGGAGCTCTGAGTGATCTCCTGGAAGAGGATTTAAACTCTGAGCTCTTTAATGTGTTTCTGGGGAGGCAGGCAGGTGAGTGCACGGTTCCCATCGTCTCCCCCTGGAGATGCTGTGGATGGTGCCTGAAATGTGAATAAATTAGGAGGGAGGCATTGTGTTGATGCTTCAGGAGATAACCGGGGAAACTAGTGAAAGATTCTTCTGCAAATAGTTCCCATGTGAACGATAGCAAACTATTCATCTTTGCGCTTTTAAGCAAGGCACGCTTGTGGTCTGAGCCCAAGGCGATGCAGTGATGATTTATTTTCATCTTCTTTGCTTTGGGCTATGGCGCCCTTTTCTGCTCCTTTCTGCCAGGTAAACTACACCCTAAATGTTCTCCACCAGTGCAGAAGGTGTGGTGTTAACAGCATGAAACAAAAATGCTCAGATGTCATCGACCAGTTTAAATGTAAGTAGCCATGAGGCTGCAGACCTCATTAGACATTTATCAACTGTTTCAAGAAGCAATAAGAAATTAACATTATTCCCCATCTGAATCTGATCTTGGTGTGATTTTCTATAACATGGTGACTCAACAAACATCATAAATATAAAAAATATATATAAAACACAAAGTATAAAAACCAAAATCAAACAAGGAAACCTCATTTTCTCAAAAGCATCTCCAAATAAGTGTCTACATAATCCCATGCTGCTTAAAGGAAGAGGTTTCAGTTGGAAATTCGGTTCTGTTAGTGTACATACCGTTCTTCCCATGCTGGGTCACTGTACTGTAGTCTTCAGAGTCATCATCACTGCCAGTGTCCTCTCCTCAAAGTCGGCAGCATTTTGATTCAGATCAGCAGCAATACGGCGGCCCAATATTAAGAGCGTGATGCTGTCAGAGCCATATGCTTTAGATGCATCACCTAGAGTCGTGCCGGTGCTTATTATGCATGAGCTTGCAACGAAAGACTGATAGACGTCGGCCTCGGGCATTCTGGCTTTACAGCCTCCTCCTTCTCCTATCATCCCTAATGATTCAGTCAGGACCTGATCTGAAAATCAAATCCCAATGGAAGGTTTGGAATATGCCATTAAACAAGCAACAACACATTACGCCCAGGGTCAGTGAAAGCCATTAGTAGAATTGCGTCAGTTTTTAGGTTCATTACCTCTGTGTGAGTGGAATGGCCTTATTGGAACATTTTACTCTGCAGGCTTGCGTGGGCCAGGCTGCCCTGGTGAGCACACACTACACTGCAGGACTGAGCTCTGGTAATATAATTTCAATTAGTTACTAACAGTGTTGGGAAGGTTACTTCTGAAATGTATTCCACTACAGATTACACAATACATGCCCCAAAGTGTAGTTTGTAACGTATTCCGTTAAGTTACTCAGTGTTAGTGAATATTTTGGATTACTTAATATATTGTCATGCTTTTTACAGCTACATGAATGCACTATTGCTGTGTGTTACTATTACTGCAGGCTAACACTGAGCTAACATTGTTAGCTGGCGTTAGCTGAGGTTAGTTCATAGACTGCTTTCAGAACTGCACATGATTTTTTGCAGCTAGCAGGTTGTTAATACTATCCATCAAGTCTAACAGTCTGCAGTCTATGAACTAACCTCAGCTAACGCCAGTTAACAATGTCAGCTCGGAGTTAGCATTCAGTAATAGTAATAAATCTATCTAGCTGACAAACAGAGTTTGCATTGCACGGTCAGATTTCACCCATCCCTCTCTTCTTTAAATGTGAAGTCAGAAATGCATTCCTGACCGTGCACTGCTGGCTCCAGGTGCTGGCTCTTATTTCGTGTTTTGTTTGGGTTTCCAGCAATGCATGGAATTACCAAAATTAGAGAGAGCATAGCCTAACATATGAAACAGGAAAAGACCGCCGTGTAATCCATTTATTTCAACAAAGTAACTGTATTCTCATTATCACCTATTTAAACGATAACTGTAATGAAATACAGTTACTCGTATTTTGTATTTTAAAAACGTAATACCAGTACATGTATTCCATTCCTCCCCAACACTGGTTACTAATAAATAGATAGATGTTTATAAACATTTGAAAGCACAGATGTTGCCATTTTATTGCTAGCAGGTTATCATATTGTTACCAAAACATTTCTATACTGTTACTAATTGGTTTTATTTTATAGGCGTGTCCGTGTTTCTCATCGTTCTCTTCATGCTCACCTGTTTTTACACAATTACATAAATTTCAATGTAATATTACTTAGCAGTCCCCACTGTTAATACAAGATAATTATTTAAATAATGTAATTAAGTAGTAAAAACTTCTACCTTCATTTCCTACTATTGCCATATTATCACAGAGTTAGGTTGACAGACTGTCCACAGACAGGTCTAAGAGTCATGTTTGCCTTTTCTTCTTCAAACCAAATGTGCCTTTAAGAATGTTACAATGCTCGTTTTCTTCTCACTGTCGCCTCACCTAGTACGTTCTGAGAATGTCACCAACAAATGGCTGTGAGTGTTAGACATCTGTGTCATCAGTGGTTTGGAGCTTTCAAGTCAATGAAGGCAATTTCTCATTCTTCACTTTGGTTCATAAGGCAGCTGTCAGGAATGTGACTCAGACTCTAAAATTGAAAATGAAATTGCTTGCAGAGTAGTGTTAATGTTATGAGGTTCAAGAGTCTTGGGTATTTCAGAATAGACATAAATATATTTGTCTTTTTCTGTCATGTTCTTGTGTTTAACATTACAACATTCATACTAGTGTTTGTAATTTCTCAGATCTAGAAAGAGTAAATAAAGCTTGACTCGTCTGGTTACTATAAACTATAAGGAAAATGAAATTCATACGGCCTTTCTGAAGTCAGCATACAGACTCAAACATGCTGTGAAACTGTTACATAAGATGTACTGAGACAGTTCATGTTGGGAGAAATGATTCTTTGACTTCAGAAATATAAAAGCTGCAGCCGTATTCATGCACACTGTTGTACCAAGTTGTTTTGCTTATTTGCATCATATGTTCAATATGTGACACGGTTGTTTCTTTTGGATACACTTGCTGTAGTGTTGATCTGTGCTTCCCTCTGACGAGCAAAGAAGTGTCTGACAGGCTGACAAAGAATGACTGGCTCCTAATTCAAAAACAGCATTTCAGCACTTTCAGCTCAGACCTTGATATGATCCATGAAGACCGCATCCTGATGGAGGCTCCTGTGGGGGAAAATTATCCCAAAGGACATTGTTTTTCATTTTGGAGGCTTTTTTATGGAAGGAAAAATTAAAAAGAAGGAAAACGTGAGATATGAGGAAGTGGCACAACGGCTTCTCTCAGTGAGTGTGTCCAAAGCTTTTCATGTGCTGAAGCTTCATTGATTCACACAGATGCAAAGGCACTCGCAGACACATTAGTCTGCAAATACCAGATCGACACACTCGCATGATGTGTATCGATTGCACTCAGGGGTAAGAAGAGTGTTAATTCTGTCAGACACAACATCACACGGATGCATTCTGCTTTGAGGATATAACATAATAAGAACAGAATAAATTTGATTTAGATATATAAAAAATAGCATGTCTGGTGGATTCCAACTCCAGCTTATTTTATACAAAGCCATATGTGCTCCTGTGGTTTAGCTCTATGTGAAGCATAACTGAGGCTGCACTACTACAGCAAGAAGCTGCAGACTCTGTTCTCTGTGATCATTATTTTGCTGTGATGTCACCCACATTTAGAGTCATAGCCCAGGACTGACATGAAAGCATGACATTTTATCCAGCACACATGATTTACATGCATGTCTTATTTTGATTGGGTTAGTAGCATTTATTCTTTGTTCTTCATTTCCACATAGATTGAGGACCAAGTACAGGACACAGAAGATGAGACGAAAGTGAGCCCTTTATTCAAGTTTTAGGGATAAAAAGTCCAAAGATATGAAGATAAAAGTAATCCAAAGCACAGCTGTATACACAGGGAATAACAACAGATACTTTGACTGTGGACAGAGCTCTATATACACAGAAGACTGAATACTAATGAGAAACAGGGGGGAGTGGAAAACACCGGCTAACGCGATTAACAGCAGGCAAAACTAACCAGGGAGCCATTGGAGGACAGACAGGAAGCCAAACAGGACACTAAAGAAAACAGCCCTTCAAATTAAAACAGGAAACAAACAACACTAAACAGAATGGATGTGATAAGGAAACCAAGGTCTAAACACAGTATGAGACAGATCGTTGCCTACTCCTCACTCGTCTCCACAGCAGGTAGCTCCACACGTTTGATTTGGCAGTTTTATGGTGAAAGCCATTTCACATCTCCAGCTGGAACCTCCAACATTTGTTATGTGAATGTGTAAACATCACGGAGCCACACATCACTACCAAACAGACATGAACTAAAAACTAAAATGAGTGGAACTGATTTAAAGACTTGATAATGCCACACTTAACAGTCACATAAAACTAGAATAATGAGAAATTGGAACAAAACATCTGAAAATTCACCAAATAAAAACTGCAAACAATAAAATAAATTAAGACTCAAATACATAAACTAACAATCCAAGACAGAAAAAACAGCACAGTCAGAGAACTGTGGCAGCTTTAAGTCAGTAATATGTTTTATGTTGTGCAAACTAGTGATTCTTTTTATTAGGATTGTGGACTTAAAGCGAAATCTAAAGCAATGCATGCTCATGAAATAAATAGTCTAAAATGGCATTGCATGGTACATGTGTATCTATAGGTATCTGATTTTAAAACTCCCGTGATGAAGGGACGACCTCCTTTTTAGCTACTGTGTGCAGAGGAGGTCTGTTACAGAGGGACATCTCCCTGTGCTGTGCTGCTCTGCAGGAGGTTCGAACACATGGAGATAAAACAATATAATGAGTTGTCGCTGGTATGTGTGTTTGTGCAGCTGTATGCCAACCGTATCTTTATCTAGCTTACGTCTCCTGTGATGGTCGACATTCAGTCTCTCAGAGCTGGTGGCGTTCAGGGTCAACATTATCCTTTTTTTTCTCCCTCAGGCATAATGTTGTCAGCTTCACCCTGTCAAAGCAAAGGTAACTACATGGAACAGACAAGGGCAACGGCCACCTTTTCATTCAGCAGGTTGATGACATGAATCAGCAAAAACAGGACAGTCGCTGTCTGACACGCTCGGCACCGTGGTGCTGCATTTCCTTTTGCTTTTTCTCACACGTGTTCTCAGAAGAGGATCATCAGTGTTCGATTTCCAAAAATATCACTCCTTATACTAACTGTCTAATAAACGGTCGTCGGTGAAGTATGTTTAGGTGACGTTCAAACAGTCGGTGTGCAGTGTCTCTATTGTGCTTGGCAGAAAAGCCTTCTATTTCCAAACAATGCTCCGGCTTTCAAATCTCCAGATATTCTGTTCTGCTCCACGCTGATGCAACAGCTACCAACAATATGCAGAAGTGCAGCTGTGCTGAGGAGCTTGGCCTCCTTCCTGCTGCTTCTTTGTTCCCTCTTCTGTCCCTCATGCCACCTTTCTGCTGCTGTCTTTCTGTGACATAGCTCCTTATATTAACCGGCCGTGTTTCTAACTTACACCTATTATGCGCGCACGCAAACACACATCTGGACTGTAGCCGTGAGGCACGAGTGGGGGGTGGGCAAAGGTTTGACGGGAGACAGCAACTGTTGCTTAACAGACAAGTGGTGAAATGCATGCTGGTGTAATTGCAATGAAGGGATAATTTGACAGGCGCTTGGTTACATTTCTCTTACTCTTCCAGCTTGCATACAAACAAGCTACACAAGCATGCTCTTTACAGCATTACCCTTGTTCTTACAGACTTACCTCTAGGTAAACCCCTGTCATATTCCTACGCCTGTTTTCACATTTCTTCTTCTATTAAAGTCATCTGTGTTTAGAGGTAGTGTATATAATCAGTGTCAAGACATTTCAGTGCAGGAGGAGGAAATGCATCTGTGGCATATTATTTCTCAGAGAAAGGTTTCTGTTCTTATTTCGCTGCAACTGACAGTGCAATTCATCACTCGCAGGTCTATGAGAATACCTTATTTAAACAATGCCAGTGCATCATTGCTCAAGGACTAAAGAGAAGGAGCATTGCATACCAGCCAAACATTTCATCTTTCATCTTTTCCTTTTTTCTTTTTTTTTTTGCTCTCTTTCTCGGGCAAAATGAAGCCGTCTCACTTGTGTTTCCTTCTGCTCAGACTCCTGCTTTGCTCAAGGACATGGAACTGAATAAAACATGACGGACATCCTGTCAACAGAGAAGACAGGCTGAGATCGGGAAGGGAAATAGAAAACCTCACCTCTGCTTACAGTATTTGTCGGTGTGGGCTCAAACGTGTCAGTTATTGGTGCATTTTGAGGTGGTGTAAACCCTCATTTCAGGATCTGAAACAATTTGTAGCTTCACCAGCTACCAGTCGTCTTTTATCAAAGCAGAATTTCTTCATCTTATACATTAAAACTGTACATCTGCTGGTTACTCAGGCAACTGCCCTGGGCTCTGTTAACACCAATACTTAATATAATCGCGCCTTAACGTTCTTCTGATCATAATCCAACACTGATCTCATCCCTTGCTGAGGATTCTCCTCCTTCCAACCTCAAACCTTACGTCACATTTCCTCCAGCTCTCTCGCAGGTTTATTTCTCCTTCCAGATACATCAGACAGAAAGCCTTTCACACACTCCATCCCCCACCCGCCCCTCTGAGCTGAAGTGGCATGATGTACGACTTTACACCAGGCCTTCTGGCCCCATTGCCATCACTGCAATCACATGGAGCTAAAGTCATAACCTAGGAGGAAGAAATACTCATACACATGTGCAGTGTTGGGAAGGTTACTTTTAAAATGTGTTCCACTACAGATTACAGATTACATGCCCCAAAATGTATTTTGTCCGTTACTCAATGACAGTAACGTATTCTGAATACTTTGGATTACTTAATATATTATCATGCTTTTTACAACTACATGAATGTACTATTGCTGTGTGATTTATTACTATTACTGAAGGTTACTCTCCATATCAATACCAACTAGATGTTTAAATCTTAATATAAATGAGTAACAGTAGGTGGACATTAGGTAAGGCTGCACTTTTTGCAGCGATCTCGTATAGAAAACTATTCCGCGCGTATATAAAACAGGTCCGCGGCTCCGAACCGTAGTAAAGGGACCTCTGGCTAATACGTCGGGTTCGTGTCGGGCTCGTAGCTGAAAACTAGCTTTACTTTGTTGTCTGGGTCAACTTTGCTAGCAAGAGACAGAGAGAGGCGTTGAAAGGCTGCTCCAACAGAACTTATTGTTTCGGAGGAAAACACGAACACAGTGTACAGTCGAGTCTTAATAGCTTACTTACAACTGGGCTCGTCAGGCACTCTTCTTGGCTGCAGTGGTTATTATTATATTTACATGCTTCCAGCTCCCGTTTCTGCTCGGTGACAGCTCGGACTTTTCCTTTCTCTCCCTCCCTCGCTCACAGACACATGACGGGTATGGCAGTCCATTCTCCCTGCAGCACGGACTACACTGCCCATCAGGCTACATGCTTTAGGGCGATGCCTGTAACACTCTGCCTATTGCCTTCATATTAAATCATTTTAAAAATACTTCTTCACGTCAGTATGAGAAGCGAGATTGAGACACAGGCATGAGAGCCTCTTAATGCGTGTTTTGTTTGGATTTCCACCAGCGTGGAATTACCAAAAATAGAGAGGGCATAGCCGAACATATGAAACAGGAAAAGACCGCCGTGTAATCCATTTATTTCAACAAAGTAACTGTATTCTGAATACCACCCTTTTAAACGGTAACTGTAACAGAATACAGTTACTCATATTTTGTATTTTAAATACGTAACGGCGGTACATATATTCCGTTACTCCCCAACACTACACATGTGCTGGTGAGGTACATGAATACACGCTGAGATTATATACTATGAATCTGTCTCTAAAAATGAATAGTGACTTGCTTCATCACAGTCCTGTGAGCAACTAATTTTGATTGGTTATAACATCCTTGTGATGCTTTAGGGCTTAACAAGCACATGGTTTTAAAATGTGCCAAATATGATTAGCTCTGAGTGAGTGTACGTGTATTTATGGAGTTATTCATTCTTTTAAACTTCATTGGAACAAGATGTCTCCAGGTCATCATAGTCTAAGGAGCTTGGAAAGAAAAGCGTCTGGACTTCTTTAAGTTGCTTGAAACATTGTAACAAGGCAGAGCAAGTAGATATTTTACAGAAGCAGAAATACCACAGTGCAGAAAATACCTACAAGTACTCTTGTTTGCTGGCACGCATGCTGTCAGAAATAGCAAAGGTAAGTGGCTGTATAGTATCTCTGTTGCTATGACCACTTTTAGTCTGAGATTTAGTAGAATTGTAAAAAGCAGTTTCGTTACATGATAAAATTGCCCATTTTCCTCCCTGAAACTGTAGTCGCAAGCTTTTTGCTTCACTTATCAATACAAGAGAAACATTTCAGTGATATGTTGCTTAGAGCTTGCAGTTCTGGCTCCTCAGCATTACCATTTATAGATGAACGGCCTCATCTTATCAGTTTAGTTAAACTTCTTAGTGAGGATACAGCTGTGTCTGTGCGCATGTGAGGAAAAGGGATACTGTACATATGCTGACCTCATTGTATAGATATAGATCTAAGGAAAAGTGTAATATTTTTGGGAACACAGCCACTGACGAAGGGTGTAATTCATCCATTCGTCTATTGTGATGTGAAAATAATGAATATTAAATAAACATGTAAAAAAATTAGCATTAATACAGCCATTTGGGAAATATTTTTTGCTTTTCGCTTCTTAAAAATGACAATTTGTGACTAAAATACCTGAAGTTATGCAATACTCAACTTGTACTGTAATTATTTCTTTGTTTCCAGTAAAAACCTGACGTGTTACCACCTCATTCTAGTGTGCTTGATATGCTTTAAGTATGTATAGGTAAATATAATTACACTGTCATTAAAAAAAAATCAATTTAATTACAGAGCAATTAGGCCCTTAGTTGCTTGCGAATTATAAAGTGTTACTGGAAGTGTACTTATTTCCATCCTCTTACCAAACTCTAATTTCCTTAAATAAACATTTGAACTTTGGTCCACAGACTAATAAATGTTAAGCTCTAAGAGAAATCCCAGATCTGCCCATTAGTACAAAACGATCTTTCTTTGACACACGTAATCAAACAGTTACAGACTCTGCTCACACTCATTAAACCTGAAACATTGTTTTACATACGTTTATTGTGAGCCCAGGGGCAAATACATTACCGTTTTGGTAAGAACTTCCATCAGTGTGTAATGAAGGGATCATCACGGGAGGCTGTTATTAGAGCCAGCGTGTCTGCGGTGGTTGCTGACTCGGAAATTCTTCCACTCGTACGTTCATGCTCTGTGGAGCCATGGATTAAATGTGGGTGGGAGGGTTGGTAAATATTTCATTCTTTTTGTTGCTATAACAGTTCATTTGTTGCTTTTAAATTAAACACTTCTTGATGTAAATGATAAAATCATCCATTATCCTGCCTGCTTGGCTCTGAAATGCAATTTCCTCAAGTCACTTAAATTCTCTCCAACAGCTGTGCCGCTGACCTTACAAGAGAGTCGGAGGGATCCTTTCAACTAGTGCAATTAAAAGAACAGCAGGATATAGATTTCCGTTGGCTCGATAAATGTGGTTAGGAGAATTATAATGTGTGTGACTAATGGTATGCTCGCAGTATTTAAGCATGCTTCTCATTAATATGCTAAGCAGCCAGCACTAGCTTTGTCTTTAACACTGCTCCTCAGACCATTTGTTCAATGCTGGGCTCAAATCTTACACCCTTCCCATCTTGCCGGACATACGCTTTGAGATTTCACATTGTTCAAATAACTTTTACAGATATCAGTGGAAATGGAGAAGTCTTTGGGGCTGCAGGCGTGCTGGTGAATTTCTCTGTCACAAAGGTTGTAGAAGTGGTTTTGGAAGTGTGGGTCAGAGATTAGATGAAATCTAATAATCCCCATATCATTCCTCAAAGCACGAAACAGCCGTGGTTAATGATGAATGGCTTATTGATCATAAAGAACATTTTTCATGCTCATAGGTGCTGAGTGCGAAGGCCCGAATTGCACCCAGACCAGCTCTGTCAAGACCCAACAACCTGCAGTATTTCTAGCCTTGTTGCCAGATTGGACCACTTTGTTATCCATCTGTCACAAGCAGTCTATCAGTTTGTTTTGTAGCTTGCCATTCAGAGCGCACTCCTGCTGAATGTAAGTGTCAAGATACAGCAGGCCCATAATCGATGCCCTTGCCTTCCTCAATGAATTTATGATGCCACGTGGGCCTTTGAAATCCTTCAGAAGTATCCTATTACCTCTGGGCCGCTAAGATGCCTGCGTGTAATTACAAGCTGTGATCATAACCTACAAGCTCAGAGATAAAGAGCAAAAGGATGCACCATAAACTTTGTATGAGATCTGAGGCAGATTACCATGGCAACCTAGGTACACTTTTAAATAGTCCAACTCGGTTAATTTGCCTCGAGAACATAATATTCACTGTAGCCATGTTAATCGAATTCATCAGTACCACTTGTTTCCATAGCAGGTTTTTAATGTGGAACTTTGTGTTACATCGACTCCTGATGTTTTGCGGCTTTTAAAGAAGAAAGCTAATTAAAGAGTTTGACATTAGCGAACACGAGTAAAATGATCTGCTACTTTAAAACGAAACAGAGCAAAGCGAAGCCTTTGTTTTGTGTGTGCTGCTTATTGTTCATTAGCACATTGTCAGGAAATCTTTTCACCATCTCAACACAATGTTTTCATATTTTTTAGATTTGTTTACGTCTTTTTTTAAATAATTTGAAAGACAATTAAAATCCTCAACGCACTGGACCTGACACTTCACTGTTTTCTTAACGAGCTGCCTCGTTCATAGTATGTAATGTGTTACGATACCTAAATGAATAAAGTTAAAGAATAAATAATTAGTGACTTTGGTAATGGAATTGGTCAGATGACTGATGCCTCTCCTATACTAGCTGGATTTAAAGACTGAAGGAGAGTGGATTCTAAATAATGAAATGCATTTTACTGTATTTTTCCAGCAGCTGTAAAGAGATAAGAGTGCATAGCCTCAGGATGTCTGATTTACAAACACTCATTCAAACATTTTGTGCTGTGTGGTCGTAATGTTGTGGCTAATCACGTAAAAGCCCACCATCAGACTAAATCTGAGGTGTCTACAGTTGCTTGGCTTGTGTGGGTGTCACTGGCTTGTTTTCTATGAGCAAACCACTTACTGCGGGGGACACGGGGGTTTGAATAAAGCCGGTCAAGAGTCTGCAGCGGGAGATGGCAGCTGCACCGTCAGCCGTTTTACCTCGCGCCGATGCGTTTGAACAGACGACGCCAGGGGTATGAGAGTAATTTTTCATTTGATTTGAGAATTCCACACTCGGATCAGTGCGCACAGGCGTTACAGTGTCCACCTAGCCAGCAGAAACAAAACCTGTGAACCGTGTACCAGTTTACTCAGACAGACAGCAAGGTCAGAGGCACTCGACTCGCTCACAGTAGCTCACTCTGCAAGGCCTTCGAAACAAACAAATCCTTTTGTGCCAAAGTAGATGAGAGCAAGTGTTTTCCCATCTTTCCTCATGTGTTGCTTTGACGTGAACATTATCGGAAACATGGCTGTCACGGTGTGGGCACGCCCTGGAGGTTTCCTGTTTTTTCTGCTCCTCTATCACGCTAAATGTCCCTTTGAGTTCTAGGTAGAACGGTGGGTTCTGTGCAGTTCTGCTCAGGATTTCCTCATCATCTCGTTCGTATTTAAGTGCTGCGTCGATTTACTGCCATGGTGATAATCAGGCCTCTTTTGTCTGCTACCTCTGTTTCTGCTTCTAGAGAAAGGACGTTACCCAAGACTTACCTGCCTGCCCACTCTCCACCTTCACACCATTCATCCTTCTGAAAGCCAGCCTGCCCTCCAAAGACCCCTGGAGCCTCCGAGTACGGCTGCTAATGCAGTTCTCCACCTCTTTCCACAAAACGCATATCCACCCTGGCCTCAGCTAACGTCTCCTCTCGTCTCCCACGGAGCTCCCGGTTGTGTTGCTGCTGTCAAAACAAAGTCTCAGTTTTCAGATTTGTTCCTTATTGAGAACTGGCTGTTTTTTAATAAAACTACCAACAGTGTTTTGAGTTTGCATTGACCAAAATTTGACAGTTTGGGCTCTTTAAAAGTGAAATCATCCGATTAGTAAGACTTCCTCTACTGACTGATTAATTAAATTTATTTATTTTGCAACATGACATTTTCAGTCATTAAGGAGGAGGACTTCTGTTTCCATGCCTTTTTCAGAGATTCACTTATCACTTGGCAGTGCATCAGTCCTGAACAGCAACTTAAGAGTAGAAGAGTAGAGCTGTGTGTGCATGTGTTTGATGTTTTAATGATTGGAACACATGTTCAGGATTTCTTTGTTTAAATGTTGTTTAAATGATTAAACTGATACATTGGGAGAGAGACTTGATATTTGAATTATAATTGTTCTATTTGCTTTGACCTGTATCCCATACAAATCCAAATGTAACTTGAAAAGAATTTGGTCCAATTATATCAGTCAAACGTCAGTTTAAAAATGTGTTTTTCAGATAAATATAAATTGCACTCCTCCCACCACACAACAACCTGACAGCATCCGGCGCCAGAACGAGCGGGAGTCGTAAATGCATCCAGAGTTGTCGTTTATCTCAATAAAAATGAAAGTGTGCTTTGAGAGCAGCTCATCTAAACTGCAGCGTGCAGCAAAGCAGGCCTGTCAAGACAGAGATATTTTCTGCAGCTGGCATATGGACGAGATCGAGGCTGAGCCAGTACAGATGGAGCTTCTTGTTGCTCCCCATCAGCACGTACCGTCTGCGCAGTCTCGTGGGAATCTCAGTGAAGAGATTTGCTCGGCGTTTAATAAAACTTTCACTGGAACCAAACAAGTGTCACCCTTAATAATCCGCTTTTAATTGCGTGGATTTCGGTTTCCATGTTGTGAATGCGCACTAGTATGATTGCAAAGACTTGGGGGATTTTAAATTGCCGGCTTTTTTGATTCCACAAAATGGAAAAGCAATGATCAAAATCCCTCTGAAACTTTGAATTTAAACATAATGTAATACTATATATGACTACAGTTGTTGCCTTTGCCAGCTGCTGCCATCCTTCTTTGTCATGATGTATGTGACCCTGTTTTCCTCGGTAACACAACCTGTGTACAGCAAGATAATGTGTCACAAAGCTCAAATCATCTCAAGCTAGTTTCTTGAACATACAGCGTCAAATTTGCATCATTGATGTTTAGCCCACAAATCTGGAGCAACTGTGTGGTGCTGTCATGTCAACGTAGACCAATATCTCTGAGGAAGCGTCTGCAGCTCCTGTGGCACTGAAGTGTATGTAACTCCAAGATTTAACATCATAGTCGTACTAATACACAGTAATGGATATTTTATCTCGTGTTACGCTCTTCTGATCGACATCTTTACATATTAATTTACGTTTTCTTTTTTGTTTTACATGGATTGTGTCTTTAAAGGCAAACCATATCATTTGGGCACCGGATCAAATCCTCAGAAGAGAAGTATACTGGAAAGAGATCATCCTTCTGATCCCCATAATCTGTCTGGGAACAACGCCTCTCCATTATGAAAACAGAAAACAAGCATTGCAAGTGTTATCCCCAGGGCTCCCTGCTACTCTGTGCTACATGTGATTTCACTCTTGTTGTGTAGATGTTTTGTTTTGTTGGGAGTTTTTTTTAAGCAGAGCTAACAGTTTCCATGTTTCTATTACACTCTGTGTTTATGGGCACATAATGAAAGACATGCTGTAAAAACACAGTCACCCTGGAGGTTTGATTCTGATGACGCCAGCTTCCTCCATAACGCTCTGCTGTGTTAGGTGGGTCAGTAAATTAATGACTGTAAAACGACTCATCTCCAGTAATGCAAGCCAAAGGAGAGAGACGAGGATCAAACAGAGTTGTACTGTAGACGTCTCGCCCCTTTTTCCCATCTTTTTACCACCTCCTCTCACTCCTGGGAACCTCCCGCGCCCCACCATGCAAGGAAAAACATTACCCATGTTATTTTGTCTTTTACAATCCACTTCATTTAGAAGCTTACAAATTCTATTAAGGTGATCTTGTGCGCATCGCATAGTTACTGCAGGGGTAGAGGGAGGGATCTCTAATGCTAATACTAATGCCTCCTCTGCCCTAAGACATGAGGGGAGATGGGCCACGGAAATTGGAAAACAGCCCCCCCAACCTGCGGGAAAATAAACATTTTTATAAATAAAACCTTTCTTTATGAAAGACTGTAACCTAATTCTTAAAAGTTACTAGCTATTCACTGGAAATTAAACCAGTAAAAAAAATCAAATTAGATTTAAAAAAAAAATTAAATTAAGTCCCCACCTTCTTATCAGCCCGCCCCTCCCTGAGCCCGGTTCTGACGGAGGTTTCTTCCTGTTAAAAATAAGTTTTTCCTTCCCACTGTTGCCAAATTGCAAAGTGTGCCAAATCAGAGTCATCTGATTGGTGGGGTGTTTACCTTACATAGTTATATAAAGCACTTTGTAAATAAAACTGGATTGTACTGTTTCCACACTCTATGTGGTCTAGGGTTTGGGTGGGGGCGGTAGCCCCAAGGTTAACAAAAGGACAGGAAGTATTAGGTGACAGGTGGGGGCCTGCATCGTGCAACCTTCAAAGGGAGCCTGTTCAGTGGATGTCAGTTGCAGCTATGAGTAATGGGTTGGATTTGCTAGCGAGAGAAACTTTGACAAATCAAGAAAAGGCGTCGAATTGCTCTGGTGATGCTTGTGGAAAAAAATGAACACGTAGGTCATCGTTACAGCGTAAGCTCGAGAAACAAGAACAGACTGCTGAACGAGTGATCCACGTCCGAGGAATAATTTACACACGGCTCCATACCAGAGTGAGGCTCCGGCTTTAATTTGAACCTTCATTATTTATGAATTTGACATCGTAATAGCAGAAATACTGCAACACATTCCCAACCTCACAGTCCCTCTGAAGACTCTCCATGACTTCATTATATTGGAATTGAAAACACATGCTTCTCTCAGGCCTCAGTTGTGCTCGACAAGAGTAAAGCAGACTGAAATCATTCTGTTTTATCTCAAGTGGCTCAACTTGATGTTGAACTTGTCGTCTCATGAATTAGTTAGTGCTGAATGTTTCTGTAATTGAGCTGTAGATGTGCTTTTCAAATAACGCCATTTCTGTGCTTTGTTTGCCGTGTTCACATCTGACAGCATCTTTAGTTTAAAAAGCTGTATGTTGTTGTTTTAGTAGGTCAGCTATCATTTTCAATATTTGTACTTGTCATTCAAAGAACTTATCAGCAGCTCTTTATTTGTGGTCCATGTTGCTGGAGATAAACATAGCAGTGTGTTTGCTTTGTGTTATTTTCTGTTTCCATCTGTTTTTATATCATTCCTTGCCCTTGTGTTTGGATGTTTTTTTCTGGTGTGTATGCACGAATGACAAATATAGAAAACCCCAGCATCAGAGAGAAAAAGAAAGAATAACAGCTCAAGTGCATCGACTCATCTGGTGAAATAATGAATACACGTGTAAATGATTTCCTCTTCGAGCCGAACATGCAGCGAAAGGTCATCGTTGGCATTTCAAATGAGTGCGAGTTCACAGAGATGCCTCCAGAACCGCACACATCAAACCCGCACTTGTATTTTAAACTCGGCACACGTTAAATAAATGCTGCACTTACCTTCTAAGACTTAAAAGAACCCGTGACAGCCGGCTATTATTTGTTCACTTCTTCAACAGCACCTTTTCACAGCAGTTAATGGTGTTACTAATTACACCACCAACCCGACTGTGAGCACGCTCGCGCTGTTCCAGGACACAGAAGTGCAAGAAGCTAAACAGACTCCTTCTGCACACCTTCGTTCTTCAGAAAGATCGTAGTTATTGAAAATATACTCAAAATTCTGGAGAATGTTCTACTGATAGACGGATTATCAAATAGCTTTTTACCTTTTAGCAGCTTTGATCTTGACTAATGCACATGCTGTTGCATCCTGATAGCAACCAGTGTTTGATTTTAGTGCAATTTAAATCCCCCCAAAATTGATTTTTGAATAAAATCTCAATAAAAACAACTGGCAATGATTTGCTGATGATTTAAACCCTGAATTTAAAATGTTTTCATCATACAGGACAAAACCGTTTTTGGAAACTACGTGCTGATGTAGAATTTGATGCCAGCAATACAGAGTGCATGAGGGGCATGTTTACCACCGTCTCGTCTTCTTTTAACATCACTCTTAGCATTTGGAAACTGACAAGACCGATTTCTGTGGTTTTAGAAAGCAAAATGTTTTTCCAGCAGTGCTTGATATTGAGTTTCAGCTGCTCACCAGTTCAGGACCTCTCTGGTTAGCAGCAGCTCTGGACTACAGACAGGCCATCAGGGTACCTAAATAAGCACTGAGACGCTTTGATGGCATCATATACTGCTCAAAAATCTCTAGATATCATTCAGCATTGATGGGACTGCCATGTGCATTAATACACCCCCGGACCATAACGTAAGCTGGAATTTGAACTGAAAGCTAAAAAACCACATGGTCCCCGTCCTGTTTAGAATGCAAAATTTTGATTGGTCACATTTTCCCTCTTTCCCTTGAAATGGGTTTGGACCCACCGAAGGTGACTGGGTCTTAAATTTGTCAACACAACCGTCCATCTGTTTTGAATGCACTGCTGTCTGAAGGTCCAAATATAATTCAGTGTGAGCATGTGGCCTTTGTCTGAACACTGATGCTTTTAATAGTATTACTGTACTGTGTACTGCAGATAATGAAACTTTAGGTGGAGCAGTTTTGCTCATAAATTGTTGAATTGTTTGCCGATGAAGTCTTTGACAGGATGCTAAAGCTCGCTGCACTTTTCCTCTTGACTTTTGTTTACGTCCTCCATCTTTAATGTTAGCTCTTACTCAGCTTTCACAAAAGAAACGCTGCTGGACCTGAAGACAAAATGATTGTTTCATCTTCAAAATATACAAATAAATTCAATTTCCCATTTCAAACGTTTGATTTGTTTTTTCTTTGCTTGTTTCAGAGGGTTTAAATTGTTTCCATTCAAATTTTGTAAAACAACTTTTTTTGAAATAATCAGTAAATTATTTAAAATTAACGTTTTTTCCACATTTCTATGATGGTGAAGCGAGTCTTATCCAAAGCCCAAACAGTCAACAATGATTGATTGTGTGAGCCGACCGAGGAACCACGAGCTAAGAGGATTTTGACAGGCCCCATATATTAAATCCAGAGAGGCTTTTCAGTCCATGCTGTCATCATTACAGGTACAAGCCTCACTCATACTGATCTGTATAATCAATCATTCTAATTCACTTTTCTGCTTTAAAAAGTCATTTTTCCAATGAAACATATTCACACATTAGCCTGTGGACGCTTTAAATGCTTCTTCTTCTTCTTTTTTAATGTGACAGTAGAGACACATTGAAGCTATTCATAATTTAGGTCAGCTTTTAAACAGCAGGTCATGTGCCACAATTTAGCAGCGAGTATGTCATATGCCTGTCATGTATTGCTTGCACTTTAAGGTCATTAACCACTTGTAAGGCCTTCGGGGACAAGTCATTAGTGATGAATATTATACCTCCCACACGCAGTGTGTTAGAGACATTGTAGTCTCCACTATACCTTTGATGAATAGCATCAACAAATCCTATTTGCCAAGTGAACACAACAACACAGAACAAAGAGGCAATAGTGCAACTCTACACAGATACAGTGGGGCGAGAACTATTTAAAGTAATAAAGGCTATTATAGGGTTTGCTAGCACAGCTGTAGGAGGAAAAGGAATCTCTTTGTTGCTATAAGCGCTCAGGAAATCAAGCTGTATTGCACCCATATTGTCATTACATCCCAGCTGAGCCTTTTCCCTGACAAGACAAGATAATAAGGATGAAGATGCACAAATGGGATAAAGGTAAAAGCTGGAAATGAGGAGGGTGTGATAATATGCACGATTCTATTTTGTTAATCCGATTCCTTAATTACTACCATCTGCTGTCTGAAGAGGAAAACAGGGAGTGAAGTTTTGCATTCTGACTTGGTAATTAAAGATAAATACGCACTGTAACAGGAGAAATGCATTTTCAGGTGGCATAATAGTTGATCTGTGATCGACCTATCCCCTCAGCTTCATCCTGCTACAGACTTCTCAGGCTTGTGTGGTGTGTGGAAAATACCTGTGCTATAAAACAGTTGTTATAAAAGCCTGATTGTGTTGGCTTATTGGATTTTGAGTCTATTTTATAACAGTTTCTCAACTTTTGTCATTTAGTTCTTGAGTTTATTTTCTTCTAGCAGTTTCTGTTTTCCTGTGTAAAACGCCCGATGATTGAATCCAATCACAAAACAATAATAATGCACACTTTATTCATCCCCGTGGGGAAATTACTCTCTCTGCATTTGACCCATCTAGTCAGTGAAGCAGTGGGCAGCCACTAAGCAGGGGCACCAGGGAGCAGTGTGTAGGGACGGTACCTTGCTCCAGGGGTACCTCAGGGTAGCCGTTCAGTGGATTCGAACCCCCGACCTTCCGATCATGGGGCAGCCACTCTACCTACTGAGCTATCCCTGGGTCAGGAAGACATTATTATAGCAAGCTGGAGACACTACAGTTGGAAAGAATGATCCCTGACTCGTTCATTGTGCGGAGAGTGGTGAAGGCAGTGGTCAGCGGTCCGAACCAATTATCCAGATGACTACTTCATGCATGTACTGAAAATATTTCCACTTTATCAGCCTTCAGATCCCTGGATCCAGTTTGTTGTGTGGCAGTGAATGAAGCTGTGGAGGCACAGAAAGTTTGGGCAAAGGTGTAATTAAAGCTAATTATGGCACGGCAGAGGAGAGGGGAGAGGAGCACATTTATCTTCCCCACAAATGAGCAGAGGCTGGGAGAGCTGAATTAGCTGCCTCGCTGTTGCCTCTCCCCTGCCACACCACTTCTCACAAGGACACTCCTCCTGGAAGATGAGGTGGGGTCAAGTGCATGTGTATCCCCCAGCATTATTCTTACAGGCAGATGGGGTCCCTGTTCCACTGGGCGCTGGGAATTGAAGCACTTTAAGCAAGCTTTGAGCCAAGCCACTCAGCCTCTGCATCATTAGACTGAGCTAAAAATACATATCCCACCCATGGTTGGGTGCAGAGGACCAGTTCACTGACTTTCCCCGATTCCTGTTTGTGAGAGGCGTGACATCCTCCCCCTCTTTTCTTTTTTTTGTTAGACATGATCAGTTTCATGAGGTTTTGACACCCTACACCCAATAAAGCTGCTATTAAATTGAATTATTATTGAATATAGTACAAATTCACACTGTTGTAGTTACACTGTTATTAATGCTCACCCCACGGTATTAATGGACCTAAAAATCAATGCATGTTGTGGTAGTGCTGCAGTGACATGTGCTACGAAGCATTCACTCGATCCACATTTATGGAACACAAAGCTGCAAATATTAAAGTTTTTTAAATATTATCTGATTAATTATCTCCATTAAAATATGCATTACTACTTTAATACTGATTTTCAGTTGGCAGAAAGCGAAAACATCTTCAGCCACGTTTCTGCATCTGAATATATATATAAAACTGTCCTCCTAGGTTATGTTGGTGAGGGTATTATTCACCTGGTATGTTTCCATGCAAGCAAAAGACTTTAAAAGAGCAAAGCATGTTCCAGTGATATTCACCAGTAGCCATTGTAAATCTCAACCTGATGCTTGACTGCTTTTCATGAATGACACTGAACAACCTGAGTGAAGTGACCTGAACTGAATAGATTTATTTCTGCCAAATGGTGCACAACTTGGATGTTGAGTAACTCCATGTTTTCTTTCTTTATTACAATATAAATGCAAAACACGATACCGACATAATGAATAAGCTACAGAACCTTTACTTCGAGCTTGTCTGCAGTCACTAAAGTGCCCGTATTGCTTTGACAGCTTATTGGGGCAACGCCTTGAGCGCTGGAGGCTCGGGACACGCATAATCTCGTGGCCCCACACATGCAAGTAATTGTCTGATTGCAAAGGCTGGGGTGACTAACAACTCAGTGCTGAGAAGCAGCTTTCCAGGGTAAATATTATCTTTAAATGTCAAAAAAATGCTGTTCTTATTTAGTCTTTTATTATTCATTGCCGCTGGTACTGTAAGGTCAGACACCACCTGCAGTGCTGGTTGGGTGGGGGGAGAGTTAGTTGGCCACAGGTGTGCTTGATGCAAGAGTTCATATCACTTTTATGAGAACATTTTAGCTAACTGTTCTGAAGGAGGGGAATAAAGAATGAATTATTTAAAATTACGAAATAATTTGGATAAAATAAAGATACAGTCGCTAAACTAATAGGTGAATGACTATATGTTTAAACAAACTGCGTAAAAAATGAGTTGCTGCTTCTCTTCTCCATAAATGAAATTATGTGGCTAGAGCTTTCTCTTTAGCTTGGTGGGCGTTAACGATCACAGGCTGCTGTTCAATTTAGTATTTAAGCAATTATGCTAATGAATGCATATTTTACCATTTAATGATAAAGCCGAGGTTCATGAAGTAATGACCGGACACTTTCTTCTAGTACTGATTACCACCCACAGCCAACTTTACTGTGACGTGCACTTCCTACTTATACCGTTCACCTGACTTGCATTTGCAATTATTTTGTCATGCATGTACGATAAAAACATTAAAAATGCGCCCGTTGCAAATCATAATTAAGTTTGGAAATAACAAGACTGTATAAACTGGCTCCGGCACATTTGAGTTGCAGCTGAGTTACTAGCCGTACTGTATCTTTACCGTTACTCGCAGAACAAATGTCCACGGACAGCACTATTTGCGCCGAGGAGGAAGCGTGCAGCCTGTAAAGCGGCACTGCGGCATCGCCGTATCACTGCGCCCCGGTCTCCCTTCTCCGGGATCCTGAAGCTCGGATCTGGGGAGAGGAGGAGGAGATACCCTATGGTTTTCCTTCGCGGGATTTATTTTGCCAGCTCCAAACCTTCTTGTGCTTTATCTTTATTTTTTTTTTAGTGACTGAAGGCCTTCAACTTGTCCGGACGGTCCCTCCCAACTCGCAAGGGTTTGCAATTCTTGGTTTTGCATGACGTGTCTTGGAGCAAAAGGGAAAAAAAGAAGAGAGAGAGAGAGAGAGAGAGAGAGAGAGAGAGGCTTGCTTTTGTTGTGTGTCTTATAGTAGAAAATGAAGCTTGGAGAGCCGGAGCAGGAGGCAGTGCCAGTCCGCTGCTGCTGCTGTTGTGGGCTGGACTGGATTACAGAGCCTGAGATCTTTACTGACAGCACAGGCAGACAAAAAGGGACTGTGAGCTAAGACAAGAGAAAGAGTCTTTGCTGAGCTGGAAAAGCCAGGGCGAGTGCTAGGACACAGTTTGTGTGTGTGTGTGTGTTTTGAAATAAGCGATATTTTGGGAGATATTTGCACAGTGTCTGTGTGCCATTAGATGAGTATTGGCATGGGGCATCAGGTTAAAGGCACAGGTACTTAAAAAAAGGCTTAGAAGCATTATCACGGTAAAGGTGCATTTGCCTTCTTGTGGATTTGCCTTTTGGGGGGTGTTGTTAGAAGACTGAACATGTACTGTGAAATGAATAGCTGTAAATGGTTGATACACACTTAATTGTTGGCATGCAGGCTTGTTAGTGCCTTTGTTGTGTATCCCTTTGATCAAGCCCCCCAAAATGGTTGTGATTGTGCATGCTTAAAACATTTGTCACTTTGCAGGGTCGAGCAGAGCATATATGCTGCAGAATCCAGATGAGCTCCACTACATGACAGCCCGTGTCCAAGGAGACACTGTAAAGTTGAAGATGGTGGTTGACTGTGACAGATTGGTTTTTGGTTTGGGTGGTGATGCAGAAAAGGGTTCATTCCTCTGTGCTTGAAACGTCCACCTGGATTCTGGAGGCTTAGTAAAAGCCTGCAGTTTGTTCAGTCTGAAGCAGTTTTCTTCAACATACGAATACCATTTCTGTGATGTAATGGATGGGAATTATTATTCTGGACACACTGAGAAGCCATATGTGTTTTGGACTACAATGCCAGAGTGACTTTCTGTGGCTTTAGGCCTAGTCTGCTGGGCTGCTCCTTGAGAATGATGTAGAATAGCACTGCAAGCTGTTGAATGTTGCATCCTAATATTATAAAGCAGCCAGATGCCTTCAGTGTCAGTGAAGGCAGGCTCTGCTAAGCTCTGCAGCCAAATACAGGATAACATTAATAAAGGGTCGTGGCATTTGTTTAGAGTGTGTGTAAAACCTCAAACGCGTGTCTCTGTTCAATTAGACCTACTTTTAATTTGTGAAAGGGAGAAATGTAGTCATGTCTGTGTGCCAAGGTGATGTTTTGAAAGAAATGAATGGTGAACTGAAACAGGTTGTCAGGGGGAATTTGTTAATTTCAGCGATTCATTTATGGATGCTTACAAGTCAAAGCTATATTATTCAAGCACAGCTCCCAAGTATTGATTCATCTAATTTGTCTTTTATGTCTGTTTATGCTGCAACTTTATTATTAGTGATGTTGCACAGTGAAAGTGAATGAAATGTCATTTCTGATGCATGTGAGTGTGTGCCAAAATGTTGATCATTTGAATTAAAACTAATGTAGTGAGCAGACAAATGGAGCAACTAAACGGGTGTATTGTTCACCTTGTCAGTTTAATTATTGTAGTAGGAACAAAGTGCTGCATAGTGCTGAAGCGCTGTCACAGAGTTTATACATCTGTAGCTGTCACCAGGCCAAAAATAATCCCAAGAAACTTAAGGCATCGTGTAGCAAAATAACACTGGTATTATATAATTTACACAAGGAGCTCCATCATTTAAAAACACAGTTTATGTTAGAAAACTTGGCAAAAGCTTTTGAGACACCGGTAAAAGAGCACTTACAACACATAATCATCTCATCTCGGGGCTTAATGACCTGGCAGTGTAAAAAGCACAGTATACTCAGCAGATGCAACTAATAAAACATTCATCTTGCATTATGCACAAAGCCAAGAACCTTCTGTTGTAGCATGCAGCACCTATCGGAAAATGGCTCATTAGCTCCAATGCACTGTTGAACTTGCTGAGTGAACATGTTGCAAATGCATGCACTCTCTCTCTCTCTGTCCATCTTTATTTTGCAGGAGCGTGAGTTTGCTGACCTTGGGTAAGAGCAGTTCCTGGAGAAGAAAGATGTGGCGGCACCTGCTCAACTCACCACGGCGGGGAACGTTCACTGAGCAGACATTTGCTTTAACTTGAAAAATCCTTCCCCTGGCAAAATCGACAGCTTGGCGATAACGTGTTTAATAGATCATTTTACACCTGCGTTGTAGGATTTGATGGACTGCCTTTGGGGATCTTTTCGTGAAGCCTAGCTCGGTTCACTGAGTCAGTGCGCTTTTGAGTTTCCCATAAAAGGCTTCATCTGTTGGATATTATGATTACCTTGGATCTATCCCACTGATAACATTCTCTTGGATATTGTGGAGATTCTCCTCAAGGGGGTCTTTGCCCAAGTGGAGGTTTAGCAGTGCCGCGTTGGGCCCTCGAAGGCTTTGATTCCCGGTTAAGAGGAGGGTTTATTTGGATGCTTCCAATGAAGGACATGGATGGCCCTCGATCTAGTGGTCTCCGGAAGAAGAGGAAGTCGAGGTCCGAGAGGGATCGGGGAAGGAGATCAAATGGTATACAGAACAACCACGTGAAGGGCTCCGTGTTTCACTTCTCCTCTGACTCAGAGCGGGAGGGTGACAGGGAGCCCTCGTCGTCCCGACCTCGACCTCCACGAAGAAAGCGGAAGGAGTCTACTTCTGCCGAAGAGGACATCATTGACGGCTTTTCCATCACAGGGTTCGTGACCCTCGAGGCCCTGGAGGTGAGTTCTTTACCACAGAGTGGGAGGGGACTTGTTTGCACTTACACATTAAACTCGAGCTGTCAGACGGTGTAGTCTGCTGAATGGATTGTTCAGGTATTTTTGTTTTTAGCTCCTACCTGTGTGTTTGGCTGTGGTGTGAGCTGGTGTTCAGCAGATGCATTAGTTTTCTTGCAAAGCCTCACACCAGATGAAGTATGTTGAGCTATGGTTGTAGAAGCTGTTGTGCCTTTGTGCGCTTTGGCATGAGAGAGCAATTTGATCCATGTTACAACAGTTTATTCACTGGTAGTAATTTATTATGTACTGGCTATCCATTTTCCTTGGAATGCAAACGGAGCGCAGGCTGACTTCCAGTGATATACTTCTAAATTATGACTTGCATGAGCAAGCATTTTATATACAGCCTAACTGCTACATTTTTCTATAATGGCAATTTACACAATTGTGTGACAAACTGAAAGTTGATCTCTTTGGTGGAAACCTCTGCAGTTGTGGAAATATTCTGCCCCAGGTGTTGCTATTTGTCCATGTCAGTTTTTAGCTATCGCTGAGTCTATTTTTAAGTGGCATCTGTTTTTGCCTATGGATATTGCACAATGTCGTGACTGTAGAATAAGGACAGCGATTGACAGGAAGAAGCGTCATGAGGAAACAAACGGCAACAGGAAGTACAGACGTGTCTACATATTTGACCCAAAGACATTTGAGCAGATAGGGTTGCTATAGTAACGGGTGGTTATTCTACATCCAGCATTACTGATCTACATTATTAACTTTATTATCTGTCCTCCCAAGGTTCGAGGGGGGGCCGTCTTGGTATAACTAAGTTTGACTTGCACTAATGTATCCAGTGCGGTGCTAATCTCTCGTTCACTAGTTTGGCCCATATCAAGGATATAAAGAGTCATACTTGTCCTCATTGTATCCTTTTGTTAGACAGAGCCACACTTTTCGCAGTTCAAGAGTTGCTTACTGTTATGTTTTTATTCCTCTTTATTCAGAGTGACTCCATTGAACAGTCGTGGGCTCTTGTGCTTCTCTGTGCGTCCTTTCTTTCTCCTCGCTCTGCCTGACCTTCTTTCAGTTGTTCTTTCCGTTCATGTTTTCTGGATCAGTCTGCTAAAGAATTGCTGTTCAGTTTGAGTGTCTGGTTAAAATTGCAACAGCCCAGCGTATGTGCATAACAGAAGGCAGAAGGAGACCTTGAGAGAACTTCGGTGCAGTCAGAGGGTGAATTGGACAATAGCATGTGCCCCCCCAAAAAAACAAATGACTTCAGTGCAACCTGTGCTATGGACTACAGCTTCATATCAAGGGTGTCTTGATTGTTCAGTTTTACTAAACTTTTGTCTTTGTCAGTAGTAGGCTCTACACTGTCTGCTGCTGTAGCCATGATACCCTCCAGGTCCCTGAACACCCCCCAAACTGAGAGTTTACTAATACACAAAAAATCTACTAATAGGTTTAATTGGTGCCATTGTTGCAAAGCAAATAATGCCATTATATGTAAACGTTAGCTTTATTGTTCCTGTGTGGATAACTCGTCCCATACCCTTTGTCGTTGAGACACCGTTCTTGGACCAGGTCGATGGTGGAGTGCTGTTTTATTTGTAGCATATACATTTTGTTGTGTTACATATATACACACAAACACGGTGCATTTTTGTGCACCATGTGGGGAAAAAAATGGAGATGGTGAGCTGGTCCTGATGTTTTTAAATAAGAAATGGAAGAAACTCAAATTATTGGTTCATCGAATGTTCAAGAGCGAGAATTTCATGGTTTGATCAGGAGTTGAAGCTGTATCGCCACCACTTTGGTCCATATTTCAGAATGTCGGGGGGCAGTTTGAGCTCCTATTAGCAGAGTTGGAGGCACAGAAATCATTTCAGGGACGGCTGACCCAGAGCAGCGTCTAGCTGTGTGTCTGAGGTAAAATAGGATTATTTTACTGTTTGTATGTTCAGTACCAGAGTGCATTTTGAACCGCAGCACACTTGTTGCCAAATGCAGTAATCTGATTGGTCAGATTTGTTTGTTCAGAACTAAGAAATCTGATTTAAACTGGAAAAAACAAAAAACTGAACATGGTTTGAAAAAATAAATGTTGTAAATTTGTCTGTGCGGTCTGTGTGAATTGCTGCATTTAAAATAGATTAGTCTGAAAATGATTTTTAATGCACAGAAAAATCACACACATGTTACACATCTGTTGTCCTTTACACACGTTTGATCTGTAGGCCAGCTAACTGCTCCTTAAACATCTTTAATAATTTGAACAAAATCTTAAAAATCTTTTTTTTTTTTTTTTCAGCAAAAATAAAATAATCAAAATAAAAGCATAATTTCATTAACAGGAAGTTAATCTGTTGATATAATCTGTGGCTGATTTTTAAAATAAAAGCCTGAAATAACTACCGGAGTAGACCAGAACACTTTAAAATCATCATATCATGTAATTACTTACTGGATGTTATCAGTGTTACTTTTACAATAAAAGTTTTACAAAAAAAAAAAAAAATTGAGTTAATTTTCGATGCTCATAGATATCTCAGATTTTCAAAACAAACTTGTATAATTGAGGATTTTTATCTTCATGGTCTTCAAGCTGTCACATTTTCAAATTTAAATTTGGTTCTTAATTAGTCAAACTAAATAGCTAATAATAAAAATTCCCCTTTTCCCTCAGTGTTTTCTGCCAACCTGCTGACCTCTGACTCTCGTTTTAGCAACAAAGCACAGACCAGCTCTGTAACAACAGCACCAGAGAAACTGCAGTTTACTGAAGGTTTCATTGTACTTTAACATTTGATTATAACAGATTTATTATCCGCAGCCTCGTCTCGGTGCCTTACGAGAGCCGTTCGCGTAGTCTGTTCATTTATCAGTCTGTTACTGAATTTTAAACAGAATAATGAATGAAAATATTTAAGTGTCATTAAATTAATATTGAGTCACAGCGATCTAGAACAATCTTGTCAGAGTGGTTTACTCAGTAATAAATATGCTCTTCAAGTAAGAGTAGCAGGAAAAACTAATTATACTTGGTTTGTGTGCCAATTCTCTCTGTCACACACACACACACACACACACACACACACACACTTGTTTAATTCAGCATCATCTAACAGACAGAATAGATGGCACTATTGAAGTAAACTATAATACTTCTACTTTTTGGAGAGCATGAAGTGCAGGGCTTTGTTGAAATGTGCCTCAGATGTAATAATTCAGATGCTGTGAAGTGGGAGACGTTTCTCTTTCTCCTCGGCACTGACTGGATGTAATAACATTTTTTTTCACTCTTTGTCCGAGTGTGTTCAGTTCAAAATGTTTGCACGTGTGTTTCATCGGTCTGCTGATTTGTCCCCAACTCATCATTTAATTTTTAGATCTCTAAAATGTTTTTTTGTTTTTTTTAATTCAAAAAATGCTAATCTCAGGTTAAAGAATGAATGTAGCGAATATATTAATTAACTGATTGATTAATTGAACACCTCAGGCTGCCTGGAGCCGAAGTTTAGTGATTCAGATGTTGAGAAGTTCTGAAACAAGATTTCACTCTATTTTCTACATCTTGATTCCCCATCTCACACACACACACACACACACACACACACACACACACACACACACAGAGCTGCTGACTTTAAATTATGACTGAGAGGAATGAAGGAGGTTTTGATGGACTCAGGTTTGTAAGTCTTCCAGGAGAGAAACTGTGCAGTGTTTCCTTTCGAATGATTTCCATTTCCTGAGGAATGCTTTGATGTGATAAATGCTGTTGGGGAGACTCCTTACAGCTTCTCGCATATGGATAAGACTACTTAGGAAGGATTTTCATGGCAGTAGACATGGTTTTCATTTTCATATGAATAATTAGGCAACATTTCAATCTTAGTGAGAATCTTTGATTTCTCCGTCTCTGTGTTACTTTATCCCCCTTTATTTTTTATTATTATGGTTTTTAAATTTCACACTAGTGACCCCAGTTTGCTTTGTTTGGACCACATAATATTTCGAGCACACGTATATCACAGGCACGAGTGGCTCTGTTTCTGTCTGGGTAAAGTTAAATTCTGATGAGGTCAGACCCCTGGAGGTAGATGCCAGTGCTCTCCATCTGTCACCGCGGTGCTGGAGACACACTGCTCCCAGGCCTGCTTTCAGTGTGCATGCTGATATCCTAGCTTTAGGAGCTAAGGCTTCATTGATGAGGCTCCTGAGACCTTCATCTACCAAGTAGCTTTTGGTAGCTGTTGTACAGTATGTGGTTGTCACAGTTCCTTTGTTGTTTGTTGGTGCTTTTCAGTTTGTGTTCGTTGGTACTGTTGTTAAAAGAAGTAGTTGCTGCTTGAAAAAAGCTCACAGCCTTCACCTGCTGTCAGCTCGTAATGTAACAGTAATGGAGGATGGGCGATATGACCTCAAAATAATATCATCATATTTCTATAAAACTTGTGATCATATTTCTGATGATATAAGGAAACGATCCAGTGAGTTACTGTCACTGATGACAGACGACATAATTCAATGTGTGAATCTATTAGCATGAGGTGCTAGCAGCACCAGCACTATAATGCAATAGTAGTGACGCAGCATACGTCAAATCTAAGCCCAAATATAACTTTGGTATTTTTCCTGAAAATTGTAAGTAAAAGTGTAACGAGACTGCTTAACACTGTAGTTTAACAGAAAGTAAAGTACCTGAACCTTGTAACTGTTCAGGAGTTTTTACATAAAAACATTAAAATGAAATGTATTTTTTGCATGGGGTGTATCTTGCATTAAGCTTTTTAACCAGCTGCTCAAAGCCCTGTAGTTTTCCCATTGAACCACATCAGGAATTTCCATCCACCGTCAGCTCTTCCTGTCTTATGGAGTACAGTTCGCCGTTCTCGGTGGAGCCATTTGTGAACATTTGGGTCACGCGTCACCAGCTGCAAATATCTCTTCCTTCTAGTCTGGATGGACAGTGAAACATGTTTGTTGTTTCCACCTTTCATGGAAAGTTTTCTTGCATATTTTGCAAGACTGCAAAATATGCAAGGAAAGCAAGGAACGCACAGGCTGTTACACGTGCCTGTGTGTTCCTTATTGTCGTGTGCATCAAGCAGTGTAAATTCATGGGAATGACACTTTTACATCATGTAAACATTTACACTGATATTATTGCAGATGCGGCACTGCGGCAACAGTAGTTTGTGCACATGTAGGATGTAAGGAATACTTGTGCAGTACTCGTACATGTTCATTACTGTGCAAACCTGTCTGTTGGTTTAAGGGATGTAGAAAACATCGTAGTCACAATCTTGTAAATGGTTTGTGCAAAAAAAAATTGAATTGAAAATGTGAACACAAAACAAGGCTACACATTTACTATTAGCAGTTCTTTATGAGCAGAAGGCTGTTTGTAGTCAAGCGTTAGCCCGAAGGCATTGTGATATTGCTTTATTGAGTGTAGAAACACTATGTACTTCCTGCCCTCTGTGTGCAATCGTAGTTCATGGATAGCAGATCTAATGCAGTGATACTAAGCAGCTATTCAGTTATTATGACTGTTAGTGTAATAATGTAGAGCTAAGGCACTTCCAAAGCATGCTACAGTATCCAGTGTGACGCTGACCATTTGCAACTGTTGTTTCCTTGTAATGTGTGATTTTTCGGTCTCATACAGCTCAGTGTTTCATTTTCACAAACAGAACCTGCTACAAAGACAGAAGTGTTTCCTCGTTGTGCTGAGATCAAAGTTCGTAGCAGAAGCTGTCTGAAGGATTTGGTTTAGAGACAGATTTCTATTCAGAGAAGCCTGAGCAGCAACTTATTATAGCATTTGAAGAAATGACTAAATTATTGAGTGCCTTGTCCTCCACAAACCTTTGCTGTCTTGCACCCATTTCAGTTAAAAGGGGTCCGTAACCTCGGCGTGCCCCCGCTGACCAGAACTGATTTAAAAACGTTGCCTTAGTTAACCCGTTGCTCCGTTCTTTCCCCATAATTACTGCTCTGTGATGTCTTTATGTTTGCATTACATGCACACGTGCACAGAAAAGTTCCCCTTACCATTTGTCTCTGTCTATAGTAAAGACTGTATCAGTGCCATCACCATTTTAACCTCTTTCACTATTGTCCAAGGTTATGCCTGAAGGCTCGTTCTGTCTAATAACACCTGATCTTCTTACAAAGGAGGTTAACAGCAGTCTATTACATGACTGACTGCCCATGATAATACAGTGAACAGCATAAAAGCAGCACTGTGTAAATGAGTACATTTGTCTGTTCGACTTTGATTTTCACTCTGGAAAGACGTCTTCATTCACAGCACCCTGCAGGTTTCTTGTTCCTCTAAATCATTTTCCTCTCTAACTTAATTTGTTACACACTTTAAAAAGCAGAAGAAAACACATTGGCCTAATGCACACACACTGCATCGAACGGACCGGGCGTATAAATGGATTACAATGCACATAGGTGAGATGGGGAGAGGAGCCTAGCGTTGGTAAGGACGTGCAGAGCTGACACAAGCATTTTGCATCAGCATAGACTGGAGGAAGTTTAAAAAAAAACTGTGTGGGTGTGGGAGGGTAAAGCAGGGGGTCTTTGTATATTTATGACACTTTTTTGTCACATTTGTACTAAATACTGTTGTAATGAATGTGAATTATGAGACTGAAGTGGTAGCTCTCTAAAAGTCTGGGTGCACCGAAGGGTCTTGATAGTTTTCTTCATTTGAAATATAGTCCTTATTCCCTTTGGAGCGAGTGCCATTTAATTAGACTATCCTGCTTTTTTGTGCTGAATAAAACTGCTTACAAATGGTTTGATCCTGTGGATGTGCTGCTGTGAGAGCAAATCTAACATCTTTGTAAGAATTATTAATAAGAATTGCAAAATATGAGAATGAATAATTTAATCCAGCAAATGTGGATGTGGAACATCTGGATCTCTAAAGGATCTGGTGGGTATGATTTACCAAAAGCTTTAGATGAAGCTGTTGTGGCCATGTTGTTACTCTGAAGTGGAAAAAAAAAACAAAACATTTCTGCGACCACTAAACAGCGAAAACAACAAAAAAGTGAACAATACATTTTCTAAAAGCCAAGATCGCACAGATTCCAAAACTGCAAGTTTCATCACGCTCCGACCAAAAGAACGCCACAAATGTGTTTGACGCTTGATAACCAGTAATGTGAATCAGACTTACCTTTGATTTGGGGCAGAAAGGACCATCCCACTACTCAGTTGTGCAATAGGGAAAAGGCCCAGTGTATGTGAGTGTGTGGGTAACTCTTCACAAAATATTCAAAAAACAAGCAATTTTCTGCAGATGGTGTCAAAATGAGTTTGTAATTTCAGAGAAATCCTGTATTCATGTTGGGCATGTCATTTTCAAGCAGGGACCTCAGAAAGACCCTTGGGGGCTCAAGAGGTTTAAAAAAGTAAAGAGAAAAGATTTGGACTGGGAATCTCTGACTTCCAACTTTCTCTTCAGCATGTAAGCACTAGATCACTTGTAGCCCTTACTGTTCCCTTAAATTAGACCAGACCTAAACTTAGAAAAACACATTAAGACAATAACAAAATCAGCTTACTATCACCTCAAGAATATTTCAAGGATAAAAGATCTGATGTCTCAACAGGACCTGGAAAAACTAGTCCATGCATTCATCTTTAGCAGGCTTGATTACTGTAACAGCATCTTTACAGGTCTACCTAAAAAATCAGTCAGACAACTACAGCTCATTCAGAACTCTGCTGCTAGAGTCCTCACTAAGACCAAAAAAGTGGACCACATCAGTCCAGCTCTGAGGTCTTTACACTGGCTGCCTGTCCGTCAGAGGATAGACTTTAAAGTTCTGATCCGCACTGTTTTACTTTTAAGCTTAAATTTTAAAACTTACATTTTAACTACTGATTTTATTTACTGTTCCTTTTTGTTTTTCATTTGAAATCAAGCTTTTTATCTGTTTTTGTTTTTTAATGTCTCTGTAAAGCACTTTGAATCACCTTGCTGTTGAATTGTGCTATATAAATAAACTTGCCTTGCCTTAAATTCTGGGAAAAAATGGTCACCCTGGTACGTTTGCTGGCTGCGGTACCAAAGGACAACAAGTAATATTGCATTTTTCAAATTTTAGTAAAAAACTGATACAGTGAGTATTGGTTTTGGTGGGATCCCTGCACAGAACTAAAAACCAGTTTTGAGGAGTGTGTCTGTTATACAGTTGTCCACCAATAATCAGTCAGTATTTACAATATTGGTTTAAATTCAGATGACAAGAAACTATAACCAGAGTATGCTGTCTGTTCAGAAAAGGCTGGCTTGTGTTTATTAGGCTGCAGCTCCCAAATATCATGTTAGCATTAGCCTGCGCTGCAAATGCAGCTTCTAACATGCTTTTGGAGCATAAAGACAAGGAAGTTGTGCTTTTGTTAGAAGGATTATACTTGAATTTGTCTTTCATTATCATTCATTGGCATTTTTGTCAGCAAGTGCTCGTTAATTTCTATATTGATGAACTTTTTCCTGTAGCACAGTTACCAGTAAAAATGTCTGGAAGCCTAGCTAGATGTGTGCTAAACTAGATTTTGGATCTTGCAGTAACAGATGAGGTTGGATACTGGAGTCCATACCACAGTGCCTAACTGCACCAAACTGCAGACTCCTTTGCTGCTGACCAGAAAGCTCAGCCCATTACAAAAGCCTTTAATGCATTTCACTGCAGGCTTCACATCACTCTAACTAAGTCTATAAAAGGGATAGTATAGCATAAGTGTGTGCTGCAGTAGAAATGCTTCTGTAAAGCCTGTGGAAATCCTCCACCTGTCCTTTCCGACTGTTTACATTTGTTTTGCTTACACTCTACACCACCAGGACCTCGGTGCTTCCAATGAAGTGCCAATATTTTTTTTTCTTTTTCTTTTTTTAATGTCTGCTGCACCCATCAGCTATTTCATTTTGGGCACCAGTTTCCCACCCATCTGTCACACCCACACTGGCCTCAGGAGACATTCAAGCCGAGGCGCCGTCGAGCAGCATGGATTAAGCTGAGTTATCAGCGTGTGTGGGCGAAGGCCGGAGGTGGTATGAAGCGAGGAGTTCAGCGAAATGAGAAGTTCATCAATAGGTTGTCAGACCTTCAAATACCAAATAATGCTAAGCTCATTAATGGCTCTTGACATTTAAAAGTAGAGCAGGACAGGTTGGTAGCCTTAGCTAAGAGATCAGCCGCGGTAATGAAGTCGATAAACGATATTCCTCTCACGGCCAAATGAAGATGATGAATCACAGTTTAACGGTCTGGCATTTTTCTTTGTGTGTGCTGTTTGTGGGATGATGCCGTCAGCTCGCCAGCATTTCAAAAACAATTGATTTTCTCTGGCACAGCCCCCAGAAGTCTGCCTAGAGGAGGACTTGTAAGGGAGAGAAGAAGGCATCGATTGGTACTTCATTGTAAGAAAGAGGCTAATGTAAAATCAAATCTATTGACAGCGTGTTTCTGAAAGAATGTAAAAAAAAATAATAATAAAAGAAGACAGTTTGAAGCGATTAATACAGACGAGTATGAAGCCAGGTCTTCTTAAAGCTCTGATCCTGTGAGAGAATTGCAGAATGATGAACAAGAACACCGTCAGAAGAGCTTTTTGTCATGACTGCTCTCCTTTGGCCAAGCTGCCTTGACAGATATTCCTGTCTGCTGAATAATACCTCTTTACCAGCCCCTTAATTAATTTTCCACCTTTCACACATGTATTTATTTCAGTCTCCTGGCAGTAATGGCAGATGTTCATTTAGCTACATTTTGGAGCCAGAGTGATGTATGGCATGCATTAATATGCTGTGACAGCCCAGTGAGTGACGCATTAATGAAATAAGCTGTCATCTCTGAACATTCAGAGAAATGTTGGGATTAGATGATCGCTCTGTTATTTGCAGTTGCTTGATGGATCTTAATGTGTGTACTAACATTGAACGTACTCATTAAATGAACTTCTCATTCCTTTTGTGGATGTGCGGTCGGTTTAGAGGCTGAGGTTGTCTCTCATTTGAACCTAATCTGAACCAGGGCCATGTTTAAACTGGTGTACATTCAGCATGCTGGCTGTGTAAAGGACCTCTCAAGCAACCAGTCTACTAAATGTTGGCCGGCGCTGATGAAAGACATCTTTCCCTACAAATCAGGTTTTCATGGTGCCTCGCTAGGCATTTTTTTTCAGTCTCTCCACTGTGGGGACTCGGTTATGCTGTATCGGGCGTTTTGTTGGCATGGTAAGGATCCATTTGTCCCCATTGAGGGGAAGGTCACCGCAAATCAATAGAGAGTTGTTCTGAGTAATAACCCTGATTCTATAATTAAATGTTTCCATCTGTTTCAGAGTGGCACCTATCCATAGAGGATGAGGGCGTCACTGAACAGTTTGATAAGTTAGAAACTGAAACTGCGTGGTACAGCCTCTGGAGGGATCGAAGTGTTAGACAGCACTTGCCACCCTCACCACGTAACCATAATTTAACCTCCTGAGACCCGAACTCTTCCATGGCATGCATTTTAAATTTCTCTTTGCTATTTGGGTCGATTGGGACCCGATGAACGTAAGAACAAAGAATTACGTGATTTTTTTTATTTATTTTTTTTATTTTTTATTTTTTTACCTGATTTTTGTTTTTGAGAAAAATGAGGTCCACATATGAGGACATTCGCTTTAAATTTCGATAGAGCAGTGGCAGTATAATGTCCTCGTAAGCGGATATCAGGCCCAGGGCTGCTACGATTAGTCGACTATCAAAATCGTCGACAACTAATTTAATAGTCGACGCATCGTCTGAAAGACGCAGGAATAAGCAGTAGGATTTAAGAGTGCAATAACGGACTGAAACAGAAGATGGCAGCACTGCATCTACATGGATGCCAGCTGCTAAAACGCCAAAGAAGAAGAAGCGGCAGTCTCGGGTATCGTAGCTGTGTCCAAATTCAGGGCCCGCATTTGTAGGACGATTACATCACAGTGGCGCGACGAAGCCTGTCCAAATTCAAAGACTCCTCCGAATGCGGCCGACAAATGCGTCCTTCTTTTTCCCAGATTTGAAGGATGGGTCGGGTGTATCCTTTATGGCCCAACCTATCCCAGAATTCATAGCGCGGCTCAGCCAATTCCAGTTTCCAACAATGGCGGCAGCTACTTAGTTGTAATATTACTCTTATTATTCTTTCTGGGTCACGAAATAAACTTTTAAGATATTTTCAGGCGAGAATGTAGCTGTGTAAACTTCAAATATCTGCTCGGTTTATCAAGATATCGCATATTGGCAAAAGTGCTCCGACGTTTTCGGAGACGTCTGTTACCCACCAGCTCGATAGCTGACCGGGGGTTCGAGGGTCACTAGAGCCGGCGAGAGCAGCAAAATCCCGGCACATCATTTTCAAACCCCCGCGGTCTTTGGCTACTCAGGTTAAACATGATATATAAGTCACTTAGATAACTTAAAAATGTTATTGTTTGGCTTTTTTCGGTGTTTTACTTGTTCCTGAGTAAATCGGTTTGGAGATTAAAGTTATAGTTTTTACACAGCTGAATAAACGTCAAACAGAAAACTGATTAAACAGAAGTGTGAGATGCTCGAGAATTTACTCCGGTGTCCTGTTATATTTTAGATAGCAAGGAGCAGACGGCTGAGGTTATTAAACTCCACTGAGACAATCTGCAGATTTCATTAAAAATTAATAAACTATCATCTTGTCTTTATTTTTAGTTAGCACATACCTTAAACACTTGACGCTGTAAGCTAATGATAGTTATATAAGAGCAGATGCTGCTGGTGCAATAAGCTGTAGTTTTACGTCCAATGGATGCATGATCTGATTAGTCGACTATCAAAATAATGGTTTGTGGCAGCCCTAATCAGGCCCTTGTAGAGCAAAATTTAGTATTTTGGTCTAGGCAACCCAAAATGTGATGTCCACATATGTGGATACCAGGTCCTTGGAGGTTAAATGCCATATGAGGAATATGTTGTGGAACAATTCTCTTCTACCACTCCAGAGTGCCAGAGATGTGAAGAGTCAATGCCGAGACACACCACAGCTGCTCTGACGGCAGGTTTTAGACTCATTGTCTGATTTTTGTCCCCTCGGATTTGTCCACTGTCTGCCTAGCAACAGGATAATCAGAAATGAACGCTAAAGGGGAGTGACGAAATAAAAACAAGCGGTCTGACGTTGTGAACTGACTTTTGGCATGTTCATCTAACCGTGTTACATCCTACCCAGAAACAACAAGTTGTGTCTGGAATGGACTGTGCAGCAGCTTTGATTGACGTCATGATGTGCAGCTCAGCTCATGAGCACTTGAGTCACGTGCTTAACACGCTGAGGGAGACACTGGTGCATTTATATGAACTCAGGCAAAACAAATAGCTCAGCAGCAGGGGAAATGCGCAACAACCAGCATCAGTGTTTGGAGTTGACATACAGACAGAAGGAATGGGACTGTGGGATGTTGGAGCAAGGTGGAGAGATGATCAGTCCTCTCACACTTGAAAACTCCACAAACACAGTCTAAAACCGTCCTTGTAACTTAGTCGCTACAAAGAGCTGCGTCAACTACTCTGATGGGGAGGGCTGGAATTGATTGAGAATTGATTGAATTTCAGGACCCACCGATGTTTAAGAAAGATGCTTTTTTTTTCATGGAGTGCAGAAATGAAATTGAAATTCGACTGTATTGTTTTGCTTTTACTTGATTGGCAATTTGATTAAACAGTTGAAACATGTTTCATTCAGTCTGCCTGGGGTGAGACAAGGGGGACTTTATTTGTTTGCGGTGTTTGTAAAATGCTTTGCTGGGACAGATTCATGAATAACAACCAGTGCCAGTTTCCACGCGAGTCCTCAGCTTAAGGCTACTTTACCAGCTAATGTTCGGTTAACGGCACATCACGAGTGGCTGAAAAATGTCGGATTAATGCTTCCACCTCTCTAAGACCCGGTCTCCCCAATACTTGTTAATGTAGTACACAGCTCTGAAATGAAGTTCCAACGTGTCCTTATCCATGTATTAGCACAGAAGCAAATCACATCCTTGTCGTAATGGAATCGACTTTTCTCTTTTAAGAAGAATACATTTCCCTGGTGTGTGCCACCAGGTCAATAAGTTCTCTGCTTTTCTTTTCACTTCTCCTCTGCTTAATTCAGGCAGGCTCCACAGGTGTGAGGGTTTAAAGACAAAAATCAGATAAGGGTTTGCACAGGCTGATTGTAAAATGCCATCTCGAAGCAGAGCTTCCAGTGTCACACGGTCCTCTTTGTGCGTAATGGTCCCCATCAGGGTGCATTTGGACAGATATTTTTCCTTCTTGAGAGAAAAACCTTTTCATTCTTAACTGCACAGTGCATACTCATGGTGGTGTGGTTAGGACTGTGTGGGCATTTGTGTCTTTGCACCACACCGCCTGTGGACTTATGGACAGAGCCCTGTCGAGATCTCTACCTGGAGCTTTTGATCCCCGCTCTCTTCTCTGATCCGTCTTTAAAACGCAGCCAACCCACCACTGCTTCCATTTCCATCTGCTTCCATTGCTGCACACTCTGATAAGCTTTGCTCACTAACTGCACTGCTTTACTTGTTTTGGTTCTTAAGTGCCAAACTATAATCCAGAGTTACATGCTCTTGCAATATTTAGAAAATGAGCACATGTCATAGAAGCGTGTCCCCAACGTTTTGCTTTGCTTTAAGCACCTTGGTTATCACGAGGCTTTACTATGCAGCCCAATTTGCAGTTACATATTTTCCAGGTCAGATGATGTTGAGACACCAATTAAAGGCTTCATGGCTGTGTCTCAGTACGATGTCTCCCCTCCCTGCCTTTGCTCAGTAGGAGGGTTTGAACTGAAACTGCTTCAGATGAAAATCACTGAGGTTCATGCGATACAGATTTTCAGTTAGTCATGCTCTGTACTTCAGTTCAACATCCACTGTGAAGTTGTTTTGGGCCATCTACTTTGGTTGGACATATTTGAAGCAGGCTTTTGCAAGCAGCTGTGGATATTTCACCCAGTCCCATTTAGTAAGTCCAGCCTACTGAATGTAGTCTGGGAAAAGCTCTTGGCACATCTTCTCAATGAATAGATTTCAACCCACTGAAAAAGTAACTAAAGTTTTACTTTACTCATGCAGTGCTTTTTACAGACACACAAGTGGCAAAGCACAGTGTGTCCACAATTACAGCACTATCCAGAGAAAACCATGTGAATTAAAAATGAATAAAAACACAACTAACAACAAATATCAGAGCGCTTGATTAAACTAAAACACTCACCCTACAACATTTAACATTAAACAGATGAGACACGACATTAGAGAATTACACTTGATTTGTGTCTTCTGCATTTACCCCTCACTCTAATTGCAATAAGTGCAATATTTAGATAAATATTACATGTTTGTGCAATACTGTGCAATTTTCTAACATACCCTTAATCAAAATGGTACAAGCAGCCCTTTCACTTTAACACCTTCAGACCTCTTGGATGGAAGAGTTTTACGTGTTTAAACAGATGTGGATGAAAACAGAATGTTAAGATTTACATTACAAAGTGAAGGGCAAGGCCAAAGATCGCCGGCAACAGAGACTATTTAAAATAATTATGAAGCATATTTGATCTGTGGTGATAGTCAATGCACGATGAAGACAGCCATGCAAAAGTGTTACAAAAGCTCCACCGGCTGCCGGTAAAATATGTTTCCTATCACAGAGCATGAAAGTGCATGGTATATCTGGTTCCAGCGTTTACATGGTTGGAATATTAAGCATGAAAGTGAAGGCTTAGGTGGGAGGAGTAAAGATGGTGGTAATATAAAGGCACGGATCCTGTGACAAATGCTCTGCTGGGGAATTCCTCACAAGGAGGAATAGTGAAAGGAGAGCTTCAAGTGCATGTCTGCCTTTAGGTGTGTTAGGCTGTGTGTGTGTGTGTGTGTGTGTGTGTGTGTGTGTGTGTGTGTGTGTGTGTGTGTGTGTGTGTGTGTGTAAAAATGGTTGTAGCTGTTGATTTACACCTGTCATTGATCATACTGTTGTTCTGCATGCAGGATTGTCGCGATTTATGTAATCGCTAAGGATGAATCTGTAAAGCTGCCGGGGCGAACAATGCAGGGACATTTTTCCTTTGTTGCTATGATGCTTGGAGCTGAAGCCAAGATTGTGTGTTTGTGTGCACTGAAGAATACTTAGATGGCAAAAGATGTACAAAAGTAGATGGCAGGGTATGTTTTTCATTCATGTTTTTAAAGATGATAATGTTTGTTTAATATGTAATGTTGTTTCTATTCAGTAAATATAAACTCTTGGTAGATCAGCCTTGTAATCAGCCTGTAGCTTGACTGAGGGGAATTCATTTAAGTGTGGATAGAGGTGTGTGTGTGTGTGTGTGTGTGTGTGTGTGTGTGTGTGTGTGTGTGTGTGTGTTCACTTGGTGTTCATGTATAATGGCCTGTGACTGTGAGAGAGGAAGAATATGAGAAAGAGACAGTGGTTGACAGATGGAAAGTGTGTATCACGGTATGTGTGGGAGGTGGGGTGTAGACAGTTGTGATGTGTGTGCGTGTGTGTGTGCGTGTGTGCGTGTGTGTGTGCGTGTGTGTGTGTTGGTAAATGTGCACGATGGGGACAGTTATGCTCCAGAAAGCCAGCTGGATTTGGAGCTCTCTACCCCAAATGAAAACATTGGCCTGTGTTGTTTTTGGTTAGTGCTGTACACTCTGAGTCTTCAGCTGTAGGGAACAGATCCCACAGTGCACCATCTCCTGTGGGATGACTCGTTTCTTTACAGTATCCACAAACTCAGCGATATAGTTTTCCACAGAAGAGTCATTGATACATTTGCTCCTGAGCATTATTTCCTTAAGTTACACACGACAGCTTTTTGATTCCTTTTTAGATGATTCAGTTCTGTTCACTTTTTATATTTATGCTGTCGGGGTCTTTGTTACTGTGACAAAGTCTCAGTGTCCTAATGTTTATTTAGAACAACTGAGGACTATAGAAAGTATCACTCCTGCTGTGGCGCTGGATTATTCCTGGTGATATGAAGTATGCTTAATTTTTTTAAATGTGATTTTTAATTTTGCTGCCATTACACGTTATGATTTTCTTTCTTATTTTTAATGAACTTTAGCGAAATAAGTCCTGCGCACAAGTGCTACCTCACGATAATGAGATGTTTAATGTGTACTTGTTTATGAAAACAGTTCATTTACACATTTATGTGACGTTGAGAAACTGAAATGTTTTTGTGAAGATTAGCAGTGCGCTAAAATAAATCGCGTTTTACTGACATGAGAAGCGTGTTGGTGGCGAATCTTCACGTGTTCACGCTCAGCGTGAAAAATAGACCGTCACCGAGGCGATCTCTGCTTCCTGTGAAAATACTTGAGGAAAACATCATTTTTAGGTGAAACTGTTCGGCAGGTAGTCGTCTGCTGTGCTGTTAGCCTCCCGACGCCGCTCAGGTCAGGGTCAAAGGGCTTTGGAGGACTGTCTGTGTGACCCCTAAGGCTGCTGCTTTATCGCTCACCTGAACCCACCTGTGCTTCTGTAGCCCTTCTGTTCTGTGGCAGTGCAAGACTTTTGTAAATGGGAGGTTTACATTGAAACAAAAGGTCCTCTTATGTAAATGCCAGCAGGGTCTTTGTTGATTTAGCACTTCCCAGGGTGTGTGTGAAGCGCATACACACACGCTGGCTCGCATTAACACACTCCCTCTCTGGCTGGGCAGGGCTTTAGGATGGATTTAGTTTTGCCAGCTAATAGCAGGGTATCAGCTGTATAGTACAAACAGTGAGTGGAAGCAGCCCGTAGGCTATCCACACAGGCCTTATCACTCAGAAAGCAGACCCCATGATAAGGTATTATGTTTTTCACAATAGTGTGCTCTGTTTTCTCCTGTTTGTGCAGTTTCCCCGTTGTGCGTGCTTTAATAACCCAAGGCTGCCAATTACACAGAGCGAGTGTGTTAGTGGTGTGTAAGCCTCTGTCGTCACATCCATCGGGTCTGAAAGCACCGTTTTGATTCAGCAGCGCGAGCGGCAGTGAGGAATTTCCAGAAGCCTGAAATCTCGGCCCGTGCTATTTGATTTACAAGATTTCTACTCTGTGTGAGTTTAAGAGCACAGTTATACCGAACCCTCCTCATTTATCTGCTCTGCAGGATTACTCCTGGTTGAACGGGTATCAGAAGCTCGATGACTTGGTAGTCGTATCGATTTCTTTTATTCAGAGGTGTAAGAAGGTTTCGCCAGGCTCTGAAAGAAATCTGATGATTGAAAAAAAACATAGTGAATGCTGTAATTCTCCTTTCTTTTCTCCACTGGCTTGTGCAAGTGCTGGCACTATTTGTGCTTAGTTATTTTTCTACTGTATTGCAGTTCTGTGAGGGCAGCAAAAATGTTCCAGAGTGAACATAATCCAGTGGTTCTGCATTAATGAGCACTTTACCCAACCTCACAAAACCACGGTGCTGAATATTGTTGTTATTCATGCTGTCGTCTCGTGTCAACATACTGTTGCTGTGCTTAGCTTCCATTTAGCCGTATCTGTGATGAAGGTATTTCTGCATCTAAAGGCTAAACGGGCGCTGCTCTTGTGGCGACCTGCAGCAGCCGTTTTATAACAAAAATGAGCTTAGAAGGTTCATTGTGTTGTTAAATGTTTGAACCATCCACTTCACAGTGAGTCTGACGTGTTGCTGTGAGGAAGAACAAGAGACTCCAGGTTTCTCCTTAATGGCAAATAACTGTCTGGTGGCTTTTTATTGGTATTATTGTTATTATGATTATTAATATTATTGTTTTGTTTATTCTTAATGTTGCCTTGCTGCTAAAATCATTTCCCTTGTGGGACAATAAAGAATTTGAATTGAACTGAAAAAAGCAGTCAGCTTTTTGTATGACAGGCTACTGCTGCT
The DNA here is from genome assembly GCF_036321145.2 of Pelmatolapia mariae. Classification (NCBI taxonomy): domain Eukaryota; kingdom Metazoa; phylum Chordata; class Actinopteri; order Cichliformes; family Cichlidae; genus Pelmatolapia; species Pelmatolapia mariae. Next base: position 36,467,323 of record NC_086236.1, on the reverse strand, counting down.
GTTGATTGGCTTAGAGAAATATGTCATCTCTGTTCCATGAGACATGGAAATAGTCCTGTCCTCCACATAATGCATCCTTTTCCTCGTTTAGGTGATGCAAACGCATGCCTAACTTCTTTGATATTTTTCCAGCATGGATTATTCCGAAAGTAAATGGGAGCATAATAACAATTTGTTAAAAACGGAGAGATATTCTGATCCAGAGGTGCAGCTTACAACTTCCCACCAACCAGGTCTCTCAGATGGATGTGCTATTTGTGGTGGTGTCATTTTTTTGGGGGGAGTAGCTAAAAAGAAATGCAAAATACAGCCAACGGGTGCGTATCGTGTTGGGAATAAGAGGGTTGAGAGCCGTTTAAATTTGTGACAGTGGCTGTACTGGATGTTTGTTTCTGTTGTGTCGAAGAAATGCTTCTATTAAATCTTTCTGTCAGTAAACAGAAGGTTGATTTGATGTTCCCTCACCAGCAGACAACACACGGACATGCTGGTGATTTATCTGCCAATCTTTCCCACTTTCAACAGAGTCAAAGGGTCATTCAAATGGATCAATCCACTCTCTGCTCTCAGCTGTTGTTGGGTTTAGTTTTTTAACTATTAAACTATTAAATCACGCCTGTCTCGATACTTTAGTCTCATTGGGTTTGCCAGACGCCGAGCTCCAAGTGTTGCATTATTTTACTTGTTGTCAAATCCTGTCATCAAGTGGAAACCAACTTTAATTAATGTCTTCACATGTTTTACATCCTGTCAGTGCTGTTTCTGTTTCCACTGTAGGCTTCCTTCCAAACTGCAAACTTATGGTTGACACAGTTTGTGTTAAATATTTGACCGTATGAGCATATGTGTCCGTGTCACCTGACGTTCCCCACTGGGAGGAAAGTGTTTGGTTCTGTGCCCTCGAGGCACTCGACATTAGATAAGTCAGCTGGCACAGCTCCACGTGCAGCGAAAGTGATTCACTGCTGGCTCTGCAGCCAACGTCGGCATAAACGCCCTGTCGCTCATCGCGTCTCCTTTGGTTTGTATGTAAGAGTGTAAGAGTGCTAAAATGGAGTACTTCTCAGTCCTTGCTGGGTTTGTAAGTGCAGCCCTGGGAAAGACGGCTTTGGGTGGAGATTGTTGGTTAGTTGTGACTTCTGTTTGTCAGCTGTCCTGCAGTGTCCGCAGGTCGTTCTGGCTCGCTCACAGGGCTCGGGCTTCAGGGCCGACGCTGGCGATCTGTGCTGATGCTGAGACCGTGGATGCTGACGCTCACCCACTGATCTCCTCCTCCTGCTCTGAGCAGCCCTTCTCCCAGAAGGAAGGTTATGAAATGAGGCATCGATTGCCCCGGTGCATACGCCCCCCTCTGTACGATTTCAAAGCTTGGAACTGAAATGAGCGTATGGTTATTAGGCTTTTACATTAGATTTGAAAATATTTATATACAAGCTTGTTGAACCTTCTCTGTACTGTCTAATCAAACCTCACTCAAAGTAAAACAGTGACTCGATTTGCTGGCACATCACCGTCCTTTGTAAATCTTTAACTGCACTGTAGCGCCCGGCCGTGGCTCCCTGCATGGTCTCTTTGGCCTGTCAGCTGAGTAAAGCTGAAAAATGCTAAATAATGTGTTAGTGCAGCGGTCCCCAACCCCCGGGCCACGGACCGGTGCCGGGCCGCGAGAGTCGAGGCTTGGTTATGAAATTTATGGTTTTCAGGGTTTTTATCATTAACTCGGTTTGCCCGGGTCTTTTCCCGTTTGGTGTTTATTATTATATTTACAAAATACCACCGTTTTTGTCTTGGGCGTATCATTTTATTTTGTTGCATTTATCCACCGACACCTTAAAAGCCTGTCTGTGAAAATACTGTCTGACATTAAACTGGTCCGTGGCATAAAAAAGGTTGGGGACCGCTGTTTAGTGTACCACTTCTTGGCAGACGGACCAAAATATTAATTTTAGACAAGACCTGGATGAAAGTGGTCATCACGATCATGGGCTCAAGAGTTGGGAGTTCGCCTTGCAATCGGAAGGTTGCCGGTTCGAGCCCCGGATCTGACAGTCTCGGTCGTTGTGTCCTTGGGCAAGACACTTCACCCGTTGCCTACTGGTGGTGGTCAGAGGGCCCGGTGGCGCCAGTGTCCGGCAGCCTCGCCTCTGTCAGTGCGCCCCAGGGCGGCTGTGGCTACAATGTGGCTTGCCATCACCAGTGTGTGAATGTGTGTGTGAATGGGTGGATGACTGGATGTGTAAAGCGCTTTGGGGTCCTTAGGGACTAGAAAAGCGCTATACAAATACAGGCCATTTACCATCTGTAGGTTCCTTCTGGTCTTGATGCAGCTGCCTGTACTCTGTTAGTTCTGCTGATTAGAAATCTCCTGCTGCTAATAATTATTGAACATTTCTTTATTAACCCCAAGAAAGCATTGATATTAAACCTGCTGAAGCTTTGAGAGACGAAAACATTACACCCTTATTATTGCATCATTACCTGTAGTGCAGTGACAGTTATGTTTTATAAAAACAGATATTTTTTTTAAGCATGTAATGAACAGTGAAGATCTGTCGTTTGTGATGCCGTGGATCAGGATGTGACTGGTGGATACTGTTATCCAGCAAGATAATGATGCTAATTATTGTATTGTCATCCACTTGTTTTGACAGTTCCATTTGCTTTTCCCTTCATTAGAAATGATAAACAGTTTGCTGAACGCCAGCCAACAGTTTTGCTTCAGAGCTGTCCAGTGAGAGCGTGCATGGCTCTCCGGGACGTGTCTTGAATCTTGTTAATGATATACGCAGTGAAAAGAAACACACCTACACACACTTGGACAAACTGAAAATGCTCACATATAGTTTCTGTATGCCAAGTAAACAGTTTAGACATGAAACAGAAGACATGCATTTATTATGTTTACAGCCAGACATGGAGCCTTTCCTACTCGTCACATGTTATTCCAGCACATATCATGTTTTTTTTCCTTGTGTCAAACTATTGTTGTTAATGAAAGCATGAACCCTTCTGTGAATTTGACATTTTACCTGCATTACAAAGGACGACATAAAGGTCACACAGTGTCTCTGCCACACAGTTTATTTGCACAGATCAAAACTTGCATTTTTCCACAATTATCAAGGCGGCGGGAACACGGATAGTACGGTTCGCTGTTAAGTGTCTGTAACATTCCAAAACCAGAGGTCACGCATCTCAAACAAGATTTACCAAATAGAAAGCAGAGGAGCATCGACTTAATGCGAGCACCAAATCACAAGTCACCTCCAAACGGCTTATATTAATAATGTATTTAACTTTATCCATCCCATATTTATTCCATAGTTTATTCCAGCATCTTTACACTCTGCACCATTGAACATTTAAATATAAATATGTTATATGCATTGTTATTTTCTGTGTGATGTTGCTTTTGTAGTATTGTCTGGAAAAAAAACCTAAAACACCCTAATTTTCTGTCCTGGTTTCACTGGATGTGTCACCTCTGCTATTACATCTACCAGACTGCTAATGAACTTAAACTACGGTTTGGTCAGCTAATGCGTTTGTGCTGTGACTTGTTGGTAAAGCAAATTAGACTGGCAGCACCTTCACACTTCTCAGAGGTGGGTGGCTGATGACTCACGGTAACCACAGAAATGAAAATGTTCATAAAATGAATATTAAGAATTTTGATCCCTTGACAGAATTTACCTTTTGTCCCCCAGTTTGACTTTACAGCCTCATTTAAGATTTTTAACACTTGCTTCTATCTTAGTCTATATCTTGTAGGTGGGATTGGTAAATTACACGTTGCCTCCTACTGAAACTTTGTGTCTCTGCCTGAATAATTAGTGGAAGCGCACTTTCAGAGCGGCGTTGTAGCAGCAAGGTGAGCCGTGCAGATTGAGGGTAATGATTGAAGCGTTGCTGTGAAGTTTTTTTTATTCTGACCCATACAAGTCGGCACTTGATTCGAGTTGTGGTTGAGCAAGATTTTCTCTTAAGCTGCAACAACGTAACGCTTTGTGAGTAGATTAAAGTGCTGGTGGAATGGTGTTGGGAAAACAAGCTGCCAAAGCCACGAATGGGTAGACCCGTAATTACTGCCTCGCATTATTCTCTGTCCTTGTTGTCTGAAAGTGATGTGTAATGAATGATCTTTGTGGAGATGATGATATGAGTGAAATCAGGGAAAGCACTCAGCAGGGTTCTTTTTATCACAGGAAAGCCCAGTTTAGAAAGATGCAGGTATTCTTCATTTTTGCCTCTAAAAGGCTTAAAGCGTTCCACAAAAGTCATAACAAAATGTTATTTCAGTGTAAATTCTTACATGTTTAAAGTTAATTATGTTGCCACAAAGCGACTTTGTTGTTTTTGTGCATCCCTGGTGGGATCAGCTACATGGTGACCCTGTCTGTGTATCTTTCTCCTTACTGTCCGGTAAAGCAACTTCCTGCAAAATAACATTTTACATAAAAACCTTTTGACACGTCTATCCTTTTTTTTCTCATTTATCTCAGGAACCTAAAAGGCACGTGCGGTAACTTTCACTATGTTCTGGTTCTGGTGTTGGTCTAACATTTGTAGGTTTGCATGCTCATGAGGCCTGGACTGGTGTGTGTGTGTGTGTGTGTGTGTGTGTGTGTGTGTGTGTGTGTGTGTGTGTGTGTGTGTGTGTGTGTGTGTGTGTGTGTGTTTTTGAGGTGGGGGTTGTAATGAATCTGAGATGGCCAGATTAAAAGGTCCACTACGCAGTTAAATCAGCACTGAGCGATGTTGCTAGAAAGAAATTCAGAGAATGAGTAAAATAACAAACAAACAAAAATAACAAAATTAAAGTGATATTTGGTTAATTATGAAGGTACAGTTTATCTCCACTTGAAAATCTGAAGCATTGTTGAGCTGGTTTTTGTGGATATGGGGTTTAGAGGTGCAAGATGAGTGGTGAGGGAGACACAATTTGATATTTAAAGAATCAAACTTTGCATAAGAACCTGAGCTAAACAGACGTGTTTATGTACATTTCCAGTAAAGCCTTTGTCAGACTTTAGTTTATTTAGAAGACACGTTGGTATCGTCACGTACTGTTTCCTTCAAAGAGGTTCTTTTTGCTTGTTGCTCGTGTCTGTCTCACTGCGGCTACTTGAAATTTTGTCTGCAGATTGCACATCTCCTCGTGTACATACGTACACACTTGATGTTTGAATTTCGAATTCAGCAAAGCTTGAAAGCCGAGGCTGTTGAATGTGCTTCTTGTCACAGCGCGGTCTTTTATCTCTAGGTGTCAAGAAAGAGCTGCTTTGCAAGGGAAATTGGGTTTTGGCAGACAGATCTGGAAAATCTAATCAGAGACAACAGAGTTGGAAGTAGTTAGCTTACCCGCAGTCTGCCAGCCCACGTTCTGTATGCTGTCACTGTCATAAATATTTTGCACGACTCTCACAATATTGTACAAAGCAGTAGAAAACCAGCATTTGCTATTGCCCCTTACAATAATTGAATTGGTATGAAAGATTAAGTGTGGAAGTGAACACCAAAAATCAGGTAATTACATCTGTCACAGACGCAGTTTTTAGCAGTGTCAGCATTGTTTCTCTCCATCGTTAAACCGTTTGCAGCAGAGAGCTTGGATCATGATTCAGCCTTAGGAAGGATAAACCCTGGTTCATACAGTTTAATGCTTTCAAACACCAAACCTCTCAGACCGCCACGAGTGTGATGATGTACCAGGACACTGTGGAGTCTCTGTATCATCTTTGATCTGTTGTAATGTGAGAAGACTGGCCGTGTCTGAGATTGATTGGGACTCTCACACCATAGGGTGTGGACCTGCACCGTCATTAAACTCCTGTTTCAATGATCTATTTGTCATAATATTAGGTATATGTATACAGCGAACCAACGTCTGGTCCCGATCCCTGATACTCTGACCAGAAACTGGATGAGCCACTGTTTTGGTAACTATTCAGATGATGCGAGAGCAATGCAGAGCTGCAGGAATGTGACGAGAATCTGAGGAAATGCACTGAAGAAAAACCAAAAATAGTTGGGTTTTTGGTTTTTGCACGTTCTTCTTTCTCCCAGAAGAGACAAAGTCATTGGCTGGTGAGGATGCTGAAGCTAAGAGAAGCACTGTTTTAACGGCACCATCTTCCAGCTGCGAGCAAATGCAGCGATTCATTTATTCAAACTCAGAACAGAAAGAAAGAACGGCAGCGGCCTGTGTTCAGGGAAAAAACAACAAACATTTTATTTAAATAAAAAAACCCACGATGGGAAACAAAGAGACACTGGCTTCTGTTTCCCACTATAACCATGTTTATCTGTCTGACACTCGACCAAACAACAGATATGTTAAAAATCAAAATGTCTCTTCCAGCGAACATTGAAAATAATCTCTGAGGTAAAGTTACGTCTTTTGTGTGAAATAAATAAATGAATAATCTAAAAAGTAGCTACATTAATACTGAAACAAACAAAAGAAAGTAAAATATTTCCTCCAAACAAAACATTTAAATTCTAAATGTGCAAATCAGATTACTTTGCTCCGCCCATCAAAAAGTCTGCGGATGCGCGAATATATCGCCTATCGTTGGTTATTCTGGGATAGCTCAGTAGGTAGAGTGTTCACCCCATGAAAGGGCGGGGGTTCGAATCCGCTGAACGGCTACCCTGAGGTGCCTTTGAGCAAGGTACCGTCTCTACACACTGCTCCCCGGGCGCTGTGTGGGCAGCTGCTCACTGCTTCACTGAGTGAATGGGTTAAATGCTGAAGACTACAAAATGTTCCACATGTGTGACTATAGGGGTGTAAAAATAAAAATAAAATTATTGGACTGTCAGTTGGAAAATTTTTACATATCGCCCAATAGGGCTGTTTGATATAACGATATATATCGGATGACGATATAAAAACATCTGTCGTTTCATTTTACGCTATCGTTTGTTTCGTGGTGTCGTAAAATAAACTGTTTATGGCAATATTTCTTCACCGTTTTGATGGTCACTGTAGTGGCTATATTAATGTCTTAAAGTTCTCTCTTTCTCTTATATTTAATATAACCACCTTACAGACAGACGAGCGCCTGTTTTTATGCGTTGTCGTTAGCAACAACGACGGTAAAACCATCGCGTGTCCACTCGTTTATTTTCCACATAAACCTTTCACAATAAAGCTCAAGATCCTGTTGAGACTTTTCAAAATAAACTGAATCACGCGAAAGATGCAGAGTATTTACGGATGAGAAGGAAAAACGAGCCGTCAGATGCTAAAAAATAAACCTTAGACTGAAATGTTAGAACAGGCTTTTCCCCGCAGCACGCCGTGTAATAAATACTCACAAACAAAACGGCGGCCGTTACAACTTATGTCCAAAAATTATCGTTTCATGCATCGGTTAAAACACTTGACTCCAGGTACACGACGCCCAGCTGGAAACACTTCACGCAAGTCGAGCTGCCCGAGATTCACAGAATTTACAGAAAATGTTAAATTTTTGTGATTTATATCGTTATCGGGACGATAGATGTCTTATATTGGGATATGAGATTTCGGTCATATCGCACAGCCCTATTGCCCAGCCTCGTGGGGTAGTGCACTTGGGGAGGAAAAAGGTCATTTTGGACCAAAATGAGAATGGTTGGAAAGAATATTTTTTATGAGACAAAGAAGGTAATTTACACACGTGTGCAGTTAAAATTTCAGTCTTTTCCACTTTCCTTCTATAAGCTAAACTACATGCTTTTGGTTAAATACTGTCCTTTGTAAGACAGGCTGGGAGCATGACTCTGTTTTACTTTAGTATTAGCTTTATGTAAACAGCAAACCAAACTCAGCTGTGTGTAAGACTGCTTATAGACCAAGGCTGTAAACTAAATGAATGTCTGGCAGATCTTTTCTTCCCTTTCTAAATGTATCATTTAGCAACAGTAATTGATATTGATATGTGCTGCAGGAAGTGGCCCTAAATCACAGCCAGACCAGTGGTGTGGGTTTAACAGTCCCAAAATAGTGTGAGTTACGTGTGAATAAGTAACCGCCGCCTCTAATGATGTGTTGCTGCCTCCTGCTCCTGCCGGGGAGCTCTGACAGGCCTGATGGATGAAGTGGTCCTGATGCGCCCTCCTGCAATCACCTCCGTGTGGTTTCAGTCAATAGTCCATTAGAATTTCTGATCACTGCAGTGAAGAAATGTTTCTTTTATACATTTATTTTTTGTTTTGACGGGGAATAAATAATCAGTCATGTGTGTTTTCTCCATGTAATTTATAGTTTATAGTTAGTTTAGATTGTATTTCATTTTTTGTGCACACGAGACAGTAACGTCCTCAGTGTCCAGTGAATTTAGCGCTCACTTTAGCATTCACATTCACTTTAAGTAGCTCTTAGCAGTGGGTGCTCTGTATTAGTCACAGTGCAAACATTAACATCGTGCTCCCTTGTTCCCATCCGCCCCTCGAAACAATCGAACGGCACATTCATTCGTGTGCTCGCAGAATTGACTTTGGTCCAGTTTGGCTTGTCGTCAGCAGCTGATCATTCAAGCATGGGAAAATGTAAGGACCAATCGGATTGATCCGATTTGGCAAGGTGATCGACCTGTCAGACACCTCCTCTGGTCATCGTAACCATCAGGTGAACACTTGAACTGCATTATAGTATTGGTTTTTAAGGGCTTCTGGGGATTTGGACCGTGCATTTAGCAATAAATCAGTACAGCAATAAACTTGTGTACGTAACACATACGCCTATGATGCAACACAATTAATATTTGCAATAAACAAACGTGGATAGTTTTCAAGCCCATGAGATTTTTATTAGACGACTATAAAAAAATCTCACTTGGCAATTAATGAAGACGCTCACTGCGTGATTTGTTATCAGGAAACACATAAACTATAAAATCCTTCCTTTGTGATGCAATTATAATAATTTAGGACGATGATATTTTGATCAGCCCCGCCCATGTGTGCCGTTTACAGCAGCTGCATTGTCACTGGGTTTACTGTGGCGTGTTGGGTTACTCTGAAACAAAGCAAATGTTCTCACACTAATAGGCTGAGGTTAATTAAATCACCTCTTTGTCAGCCCTCAGGTGCTAATCTTCCCTTAATTGAACGGATTGTGGTAAATCGGGGGAAACGTGCCCCCTGAGCACTGAATTACACAATCCTTCCTAATTGTGACTGGGTTTAGCAAAGTAATTTAACTCTCTATTGTCTGGTGGGCATCGGTATATGGAGATGAAGAAAACCATGGTCAGACTTGATAGTGTTCCTCCTACTATGGTTACAGTTTGCTTGTGCTGTATTATGGTGGGTTCTTTGACTCAACACAATGGGACCAGAGGGAGGCGAGAATGGAGAGGAGGAAGAAACGGGAGTTTGCTGTGCAACCTGACATTATTTGCTTTGTGGAAGGAGACTCCCGGGGACACTCGGAGAAGAGAGGAGAGGAGGGAAAGACTGATGTTTGTTTTCCTAAGAGGCTGAGCTCTGTGTGTGGCAGAGAAGATCCAGCCTGTGGGCAGACAGACACACGAGGAAAGAAAGGTGAACGGACAAGTGGAGATAGGGAAGAAAGCAAAGGCTGACTGACAAGCAAACATGCACAGGGAGAAAGCGGACGAGCCGGCCGACACTCCTTGCTGTCAGTGGGGTTTGTGGGCTCATCCAAGCAAAGTCGAGAACTGTTAGTGAAGATGGACGGCTCGTTCTCGCCACTTTTCGCTCTGTGACCAAACACAAAAATAGCAGGCTAGAGAGAAATCTTATCTGCAGACAAATCAGAGAATTTCAGTGTGCAACGCATTTCTGCAGCTATACCAGCAACCGAACAGAAAGATGTGAGGCCGTCCTTTGTGCTCAGAGTTTAAAGTACGGCACCGCAGCCACAAAAATAGGCGCTAATGTGGGAGTGAACAGCTCCTCAACAGCCCGACGCGCTGAGCGGCTGAGCGAGCTTCACGTCACAATGACAAACAGCTGTTAGCAGCCTGGAGCAATTTTTACACCATAATAATATTTGTAATAGAGGCAGATTACATCGCCATCAGCTAATATTCAGCCAGAGTCTGTACTGGCTCTGTCACAGCTTCACTTGCTCTTGGGCCCTTTAAGTTGGATAAAATGGTTTCCATCAGCAGGACCAGTGTCTGCTCGTTTGTGCAGGAAGCAACAGGAGAACCACAAGATGACGTCCAGTATGTTTACTCTGGGTTTACTCTGAGCACATGTGACAAAAGGGAGCGGAGAAGCTGTGAACATTGTTCAGCATGAGGGATATTCGTGAGTCGGCGACGGTGTCGTGATCTGTCCATGGGAGGGATACACAAACCCACAGCCTGACTGCTATTTGATATCATGATGAAATCCTTGGGCCCCCTGTCAGACCCCTACGCTGGTGCAGTCCTGGGTTCCTCTGGTGCACAACAATGCTTGGCCTTATGTGGTGAGCTTATGCAGGCATCGATGCCACCTACTAGCTCCAACTCTCCGCGCTCGCTTTTAGGGTGTTATTGAATTCAGCCCTTTGTGGGTTGATTTTCATTTCCATTAAATGACGTGGCGTCCTTTCGTTCCTAATCTACATCACTATAGATATCAAGCAGGATTGTTTTTCTCCATTGAGATCTGATTCATTTTTTTGACCAGTTTGTGTGTAGGATGGATCCACATCCATCCATTTTCTTCCGCTTATCCTTGTCAGGGTCACGGGGGGTGGAGCCTATCTCAGCTGTCTTAGGGCGAGAGGCAGGGTCCAGCCTGGACAGGTCGCCAGTCTGCCGCAGGGCTAACCACGCAGACACAGACCACCATTCGCGCTCACATCCCCACTAACTGCATGTCTTTGGACTGTGGGAGGAAGCCGGAGTACCCGCAGAGACGCAAACGCAGGGAGAACATGCAAACGGAGTTAAAAATTTAATTTCCATTTTCACTTTGCTATTTGCTCATTTTATTTGCCCTCTAACCATTTCGACACCCCGTTTTTAACCAGTTGCTAATTTAAATATGTGCCTATTATTACACATGCTAAATGTTAGTCATTTATCTCTGGACATGATTAATTTTCCTTTTGACCTTTTAGTTAAAATTTTGTGCACTCTTGGCTGAGTTGTTGCTGCAGCCTTATTGCGTTTATGGCCTAATTCATGAAGCACTAGAACAGTCTGCGTCCCCAGTGTGCAGGCACACATGCATGATTGCACGCATGGACACACACAGCATATCCACAGCTTTTACAGTGAGAGAGAGAGATGAGCGCTCTGCAGCGATGCCTCCCAGGTAATTGCAGTATCTGTTTCAACTGAGGGTGGTGATTTCTGATGGTGTGAATTGTTTTTGTTTTTTTCCTGCAGTTTAGCTCGTAATGCTGACGGTAACCCCAACAGCATGCTGGGTGTACCTCTCTCCTGCTGAGCCTTCTGATTAAAATTTCAGATGTGTGATCTGTCGCTTTCCTCACCCAGTGTCCCGCATCCATCAGACCGGGGTCCCTTCTCTCCCACCTCCTACCCCCCAGAGATGGCTCTCGTCGTACGGCTTTCGTTGCTGGGAGGAGAGGGACAGCTGAGGGAAAGCACTGACCAACAAGTTGTTGGTGATAAACACGTATAATAGGCTGCGTATTTTGTTGTGATTACACAGGAATTAGGCCACATATGGTTTTTCTGTAATGATGTCTCACACAGTAGCAGATGGTTTCTAACATGCTTAATGCCAGCATATGTGTGGAGTCATTTTAGACCCTCCCATTTTAACTGGACATCTTTTTTTCTTTGTACTCAGAGCTGCAAAGGGAGCGGAGCACGAATTAGCCCAACACCTTCTCCTGTCTTATTCCTTTTATGGAAAAATGGGTCGGACTTTTAAAAGACAGATTTGATTCATGTAATAATAATGTCACTTTGGAAAGTAGGTTGGGCATCTTATTAGATTCTTGTTATTTCAACTAAATGAAAACAAACAAAACTAATACGAGTTGTGCAGTTTAAAAGGAGCTGGCAGAAGTGGTGGAAAAGCTCAGCAAACAAAGCAGCCGTGCCAGCGGAGCATGAAGTGGCTGGAAATGAGACGGCCTCAGGTTGATCTGGCAGGTTTTACCTGGAGGAAAAACACAAGAAACAGTTTCAGGGTGATCTGTGTCTACGTTTGTTATGATTTCCTTTCTATGAGGCTCCGTTATTCCCGGGATACGCAGCGTTTTGCAGCGCATTTCATTCTGCGCGCTTTTTCTAAACTTCAGGTTTCCATCGCCCCATGAGGAAAGCACGCTACCAGAGGCTGCAGACGCCATCGCATATCTTTTCCTGACCGTCATGTTACCAACCAACACATTCAGACAAATTACATCTTGTTGCATCCCAGGCCAGGTGCCTCTTTCTTACTCTGTGCTTTTGTTCTCCTAGTTGCTATTTTCTGTAAAGGGTGAACTAACTTCTAAAGCTTTATGTCAATTTAAAGTTAGACACCTGTCAAACTGACACACCTCTCTCAAGCACGCCTTCAAGACTGTTTTGTTGTTTTGGAAAAGAAGCCAGATCCAGAAGAGCAACATGATTTCCTAAAGCTTCCCAACATCTTTTCCACACTTCAAAGGTAGCCAACAGCATTACAATTAAGCACTCAGTTGATTCTGTTATTAATATTGTATTATCCAAGGCTGAAGAAGAAGAATGATTCACACTGAGTTTGGTTTTTTCAAACCTGCCAAGTTCAGGTCAAAGGCGTCTCTGTTCTGATCATATGAACATCTTATGATGACTCAGCGAGTCGCTGCTGTGTGTTTGAATTATTCGACTGTTAAACTATTAGTTTGATTAGTAACTTGGAGTACGAGAGGGAACGAAGCCTCGACCAGAAGAACTGATGTTAGTGCTGAGTTCATAAAGTTTATGGAGGGTGGAATGATTATTGTACTTGCTGATAACACTGAGTGTGATTGTCGATGGCGGGGTCCTCCACGACTTCATGCTGTTACTCATTAATATTACTTTGGCTATCACTGTGACGGGTGTTCTCACCCATCTCTCTCTGTTCTAACTGGTCATCGACTGAAGGATTGATTTTAACTCTGCGTGGCCGGAGACAAAAACACCTCCTGTTCTGTGTGTGTGTTTCTGTCAGGGAGATGATGCAGAAATTAAGCCTGGACATGTGATCATGCTGAAACCTTTGTTCACAGACAATAAGACTGTCTTTAAAGTGATAAAATGAACATAAATGTGTAGCTAATAACACCATAACAACGCTCTGAAAGTGAGAACTGGACTGTTGCCATCCAAGGGGGCACGAGCTGTGTGAATGACACAGTGGGAGACGGAGCAGTGTGATTTTAAACTGAGGAAATGCACCACAGTCTCACAATTAAGTTCACTGATGGCTTAAACATGCACAGAGGCTCTGTAGATAGAGCATGTGCAGGCAGCAACACCTTTATGTTTGCTAATTGATCTAATGGGGTTGGTCTGTAATTCTTTCACTGACCGGCTTTATTCTTTGATTAACCTACGTGACACATTTTCACAGGTTTAGTCGCTGCCTAAGTAGGCTGTCGGCGTTTCGGGGTAATTAACATGACTCGTTTGATCTGCTGATGCAACACATTGTTGGAGATTACATCTGCTGATTTGGCAGCTCCTTTTTGAAACAGGAGATGTTAAACAAGTTGTGCACCAACTTATTGTCAGGCTTGCATTAGATGAGCCATTTCCACATGAGCGCTGTTCCAACATTTGTGCACATGTGATCTGCATGTGTGCAAATGTCTGTCTCAGATTGTCCCAGAGAGCTGGAACAGTGAAGACCATTAATGTGCAAACTAATCTAATACATATGAGTAACACAGGTGAGTGGCTGGTGAAGTGGTCACGTGTCACGCCTCTTGCGAACTATAAAGCATTTGATGCTAACAAATTTCTGTTGTTTGTTACGTTTGCAACTTCAGAAGATGCCGCGACCGCTAGTTCAAATATCTATAGACCGGTGGTTTAAAAAGGCTTTTTTATATCTCAGCTTTTGTCTATGTCCTTGATATTTCTCCCCTTAATTAACGTTGGGTCAAGACGATCGAACCTAACACAGTTGATGCATAGCGACAATGGCAGATCTAGTGTTACACTTCTTATCAGCATTAATTATCTTCCTCAAATCACAGCTGTGGTCCTGCCAGAGTGGAACACAACGAGTGGCGTCAGCGGTGCTGTCTTGCATTATGGCAATAACCTGCAGCGTTAACACACCTGTAATTGCAGTGTGACTGGAAATGCTTTACGTCTGGATTAACAGGTCATTTTCTATAATCTGACACTGCTAATTATGTTACAGTCGTGCAGTTGTTGAGCAACACGCTGAATCTCATCACTCTGAAGCGTTTGAAACTGAATAATTAATGTCACAGTAAAGTTTTTGCGAGTGCTTTGAATTTGCAGTGCAAAGATTTATACACACAGCACCCTTGCAGACCCTAACCCTGACCACTGGTTTGGACAGCTGCACTAAGCAGAGGGGCAGTGTTAGCCTCCCACTCTGTTTCCTCAGGACTCAGTTTACATGCTTTCAAGGACAGCACTGAGTTGCCACCATCACTAAGCTGTCCTCGTCTCCTTTCAGCTTCTTTTTCATTTCCTCTTTCCATCAGGTAGAGTGGTGGCAGTGCAAACAAGCCACTAAGATTATATTGCGCTAATTGGCAGCACTGTGATCATTAAGAGCTCATAATCCCTGAGCAACTATTGCTTTTTATGATAAGCATTTGGTTTGCCTCATTACATTGCTGCTTACATTGCGTGTGTGTGTGTGTGTGTGTTTCTCAAGTGGAAATTCTCTGTGGGTAGTTTAATTATGCCTGCAAGGAGTGGAGCACGTCATTGGGCCATCCCGAAGAGGGCGACTCTACCATTCCTCTTTCCATTGTTTAAAATAAAGTGCAAAACGTGCCTTTGGAACAGACCAGTCTGCTGGTGTTAGGGCCTCCTTTCTTCTTTCCACCTGACTGACTGGGCGTTTGTGGAGGGTGCAGTTTTTGGCTTTCCTCATATTCCAAAACGTGCTTCGTCTCTTCGCTGTTACTGTCGCCCGGCGTCATTTGCAGATGATATTTTTCTGCTCAACGTCCGACTGCTTAAACCCAAACCAGGTGCATGTGACCGACGTGGCACCGGTCTTCTTTATGAGCACCTCCTCCTCCCCACATGTAAGCTACGCGCTTGCAGCTGCTGCGATACTTCGACCAAAACAGGCGCAGCTTGGTGACATCATCAACATGAGTAGAGCGGCATAGTCAAAATCTCTACGGTTGGCCAAATTCATATCGTTTCTACCGTATACCGTTTATACCGCCCACCCCTACTGCAAACATTTAAAGGGCCACAGCCCCCCCATGCTTCTTCCATGTGTTCTGCTGTAGTGGTACTGTAGAAGTACAAGTGGCCTCTGCTTGTTTCATCAACAGCGGTTTTGTCAGGTTCATGGATATTTGGACTCACAGTGGATTTTTAAGTCAAGCAGGGGACTGAGTGCAGACTTTCAGCTTCAGGGTGCATTAACTGTTCTGTGTGTTATCTGCCACCTCTGTCATCAGTTTTGCCAGTAACCGTGACGCCCAGTGCTGTCGATAAGGCCATGTCCACACTAATATGTTTTCGTTTGAAAATGCTTTTTCTCTCCGTTTTGGCCTTCCGCCCACACTGAGACGGCGTTTTGAAAACCCTCTCCAAAGCGGATACATTTGAAAACGCCGTTTTCAAATCTATAATGCATAGTTGTCAAATAGTGTGGACGCGGAGCATTTTTAGATGAAAACGCTGTTTTCAACTTTATCTGGATTAGTGTAGACGTAGCCTAAGTTAGAAGTCATTTTTGATTAAATGTTATGTAAATATTACTCTAAAAGATTCTTTTTGTAGTTGACTGTAACTGTTTTTTACAGCCCGAGCTCCCACACTCATGTGCTCCGTTTTAATGGGATCATTGGACGAGGGCCTGTCCGCTAAAGTAGCCGCTGAGCCGCCGTTCCTTTCACTTTCTTTCATGTGTGGAATGTATTTCATACAGCAGCTGTGTTCTCCCTCAGCGATGACAAAGGGTCATCCCGCTATGATGAAAACAGCTCAGCAGCATGAGTCTCCTGTTTCTGTCTCACCCCAGGCTCTGTAACTCTTCTAAAGACACAAACAGCTCTTTCGCCTCATGGGGACATTTTAATGGCTGCAAACCACACATCCATCTCCTCCTACATGTCACCTTCAAATAGGCTCGGAGATGGCGAGGGACGGCAGATGCATGAAGAGGAGAGCTCGCTTGCTTTTGTGCGTGCACGTGTCTGTGCGTGTGAGCAAAAACAGGAGCGGCCCGGGTAGATTTTTCATTCACGAGCCCTTCACCCCTGGCAGTCACAACAGAGCGTTTCATCTTCCTGTTCATTCATCTTGGATACATGGAGCCGCAAAGAGCAGGGAAGCATAAATAATGCACTTTATACCACGAGGCCCCCAGACGCTCTAACAGTTCACGTGAGCTATACAATTCATGCAGTTGATGATACATTGGTGCTGTTTATGGCTGACCGGCATGCGTCGCTCTATCATAGGATCCAGCGATAGCTGTGTTTTTAATAGCATGTGGAAAAGCAGTAATGTGTGCTTTGTTTGAACACGGGCCTGTGCTTACAGCCTTGTAAGAGCACTAACTCGGTTCGTATCATTCAGAGTTTGTCCCTTATGTTACCATCAAATAAAAATATCTGTTTTTCATTTGACATTTTGGGCGCAGAGACACTCAAAGGAATTCAGCAGTGTGGGAGGGATTGCCAGATGACTTTCTCAGAGAATCAATCACGTTGTCAGCTGCTCAGCTGGCAGCTTTATTGGGACTACAGTGTTTGAGATCCTCTCAGATAACGATGATATGAACAGTTAATAAAAATATGGGATGACAGTGAACGTGGAAAAGGCAAAGGCGCTACTTTTTATTTTCCCTTTTATCTTTAATGTTTCTGGCCAACTTTTCCTTATGGTGCTGTATAGCATCGTGCTTTTGATCTTTAATACTGTGCTTGAGTGAGATAAATAAAGTCTGGATATACCTAAGTGGCAAACATATTACCGTATTTTTTGGACCATAAGGCGCACCGGATTATAAGGCGCATTAAGCGAAACAAAGCAGTCAGATAAGTCAAACTTTCCTCAACTCATTCTTCTTGCTTCCTCCACTTCCGTACCATTGATTCATTAATGTTGAATTCTCTGCAGCTGCTCTATTCCCATGTTGTTGCAGTATATTAATGACTAACCTCGTATTGTGGATGGATTATCTCAGTTGTTCTCCTGACTGAAGTTTGGTCCGTTTACAGCATCCTGCCATGCGATTGCATTTGTCCCTAACCATCGGAAACCCTCACATTAACTTTTATCCAGTGGAAAAAAGTTAGCGTTCATCCTCCAGCTTCACTGTGTTTATGTTATGCTAACATAGCTGTGTCACTAGCGATCACGTAGCACATCATTATATACCAGCTAGCCCAACTTCAGTAACCCTACAAACGTCACTGCTGTTTAGTTTTCTGTCTTCATTTATGTTGGAAGTGATAGCAGAGCTGTACGTTTGAATTTGTTTCAGAAATCTCTCAGTCAGAACATGCTATATCATGTTTAGGTGGAAGCTAGCGAGCTAACTTCCTGCTAACTTCCTGCTAACTTCTAACTTCGTTAAATGTAATAAATCCTGTTTTCATGGATGCCTGGATGTTAAACTTAATTGTTACACCTGGTAAAGTAACAACGCTGATCATTTTATTAAAGATGAAAGAATTTAGACAGTTTTTAACTCTCAGTCATGCTGCAGTGTTCGTTTGGCTTTGGGACCTGAAGCCGACGGAGTTTAGGACCCAGATTCCTCCGCGTGGCTCCTGACTACGGCAGCTGTAATGCTCCAACAATCCATCAAGCGGTGCGGCTTCGTAGCTTAGCAAAATCGGACTAAAACATTTTTGACAGATTTTTGAGCGCCGTGTAGCACATAAAATCGGTTTGGGGTCAGTGAGCACAACCAGAATTCGTACGTAAGGCGCACTGTCGATTTTTGAGAAAATTAAAGGATTTTAAGTGCGCCTTATAGTGCGGAAAATATGGTTTATAAGTTTTAGTACAAAGCAGCACTTTGCAGCTGATTAAGTTTTTCCAATTATACCTCACAGAATAAGAGTTTGACATGTTTATAAATATCCAAAAAGGCCTGACCCTTAAAAAACCTCATGTCTGCAATCAGACACGCGTAGTGCTACTGTAGGTGATAAATTGCAAAAAAAGCACGCACAAAAAATGATAAAAATTAAAATGCACATATGCAAATTGATATTTAATTTATTTTCTTTTAATTTGTCACAAGGTTCAATAATCAGTCTAGTTTAAATAAGAGAATGTTCTCTTAATTATTTCATGGGTTGACAAGAATTATATTTGCTGTATGAGTCTTCACCACAAATGAACAACTTTACAAATTAAGTGACACAATGAAAGCATCTGTGACATCTGTGGTCATCCATCACAGGAAATGACATCATTTTGTGAGTGATTTCTGATATCAGCTCGACAGTCGTGTTTCCCTGTAAACGTGAACATGTTTTCATGCTGTGAAACAGGAATCCATTCTTGTAACTTGTTGAAAACTATAGCTTGAGCATCAAATACGAGGATGAATCTCATTTTTTAAAGCTGTACGCTCACAGTAATGCATCTGTCATGTTTCAGTGTGGATGATTCTTCCCACAATATGTAAATCTACAAACTTGCACACGCATCATATCTGATTCATTGCTCATTTGTTTGTCCTCACATTTAGAGGGCTAGCCCAGCCCTGCTGGCTTACTGACACTGTTCTGTGGTGGCGAGTGTTTGTGTTTACCTTGGCAGACAGCGCTCTGCTGCAGGCTGATGGGACCTGACTGTCTGGATTTGCAGGAGGGCCTTCCATTTGTCTTCATCAGGGACTGAGCCCAGATAATGAGAAGGGATTGCTGCGGCAGAAGTGATTAGTTGAATTAAAAGGGCAATATTACTTAATTAGAGGATTCACATCTGGTAATATTATGGTCTGTGACAGTCCAGTATCTTGTTTCTGCATACAACCGCCAAATATTTAATCTCCAGTTTAAATGGGTTAGCCTTAAAGGGAATAAACCACTAAGGTCTCTGCTGGGCTTTATCTGTTAAAGTGGATACAATGTGCTGTGCTGGGTTTTTAACATAGGTTTTGATTATTAAGAACGGGTGTAGAGGACTGTGATTGGCTGGTCCTGGTTCCAGATTATAAAGAACAAAGTATTATTGTTTATGCAGTATTCGTTTGTTGTCTCACATGAGGCAGTTATGTGTGAAAATTACAGCTAATAAATAAGCTGGTAGTGTCAGTCATGTTGCTCATGGGCCATGACGGGGGGCTGGATTCATGTTATCAGATTGAAATGCACTGTGCATTTAAAGGTCGTTGTATGTAAACGGGTAAAAACGGCGTCTTTATATAAGAAGCTCGATGTGTGTGTTTAACAAACCGCCTGCTATTCTTACTAAAAATGTTACTGTGTTACTCGAGTTATTGAGACTTAGGTACATGACACAAATGTTATCCTAGTATGGAGTTCAGCTGAAAAAGCCTCATATTAATTTTAACTTTTAAAAAATATATATATATGTATAACACCAAAAAAAGCACCTGAGCAACTATTTTAATTTTCACTATCTATACACATTAGAAAAGCCTCATCTGTGAGTATTGTAAGGTTGCCTATCGTCGATCGTTTTTACAAGGCCGATTTATTTATTTATCTGTCCATGAGTAAGTGTGCTAACAATGTTGGTTGAAGCTAACAGAAGCAGTCAACAGAAATGTTTTAACAGCCCCCTCCTCAGAGTGCAGCAGCGATTTATTTACTCAAACTCAGAACAGAAAGAAAGAACGGCAGCAGCCTGTGTTCAGGAAAAAAACATTTTATTTAAATAAAAACCCACGGTGGTGGGGAGGGAAACGAAGAGACACTGGCTTCTTTTTTCCACTATAACCGTGTTTATCTGTCTGACACACTCGACCAAACAACAAATATGTTAAAAATCAAAATGTCTCTTCCAGCAAACATTAAAAAAAATCTCTGAGGTAATGTTAAGTCTTTTGTGCGATTCAGCAAATCTCAAATAAATAAATGAATGAATAAATAATGCAAAAAGTAGCTACATTAATAAGAAACAAACGAGAAAAGAAGGTCAAATATTCCCTCCAAACCAAACGTATAAATACTTTGACAGGAAAGCGAGCGTGTTTACTTCATCAGGTGTTAGCAGTGTGGTTAGCAACATTAGCAGCGGTGCTGCAGACGCGTTCTGAAGGCGTGCTCGTGGCTGGTATACACAGATGTTTTCGTGTCATGTGTGACATCAGTGGGAAACGTTTTTCATGGATTTTTCACCGAGCCGGCGGATCGTCTTCTCCGTCTACGACCTCCTCGCCGAGCTAACAGTCCATTTCTATCTGCGCCTTCTCCCCCAGGGTGCAATTAGTTCGTCCATGTTTGGACTTCTTCTGTGTTCTAAACACGCAAATCAGTCCGTGCACGATTACATTGCTCCGCCCATCAAAAAGTCTGCGCATGTGCGACTATATCACCTATCGTGGGTTATTGGACTGACGAATGTCGGTTGGAAAATTTTTACACATCGCCCGACCTTAGCTTATTGTCCAGTCTCTGCCAAATTATTCATTCATTCATCACAGATTAAAGATGAGTACGTTTGATGAAAGTCAGGACAGGACAACGTTGGTCTCATCACTGCATTTGTGTTTAAAAGGGAACATAGCAGAAAGCTTAGCAACATGTAAGTGACATTAATACAGTTTAATGAAATAAAACAGCATTAAGTCGTTTTAACATCCAACTGGGATTAAAGGCAACCTCGGTTTCCTCAAGCTGTGTGATTAGATGAGCGAACTGCTACAGCTAGATTCAATAAGTTTTGGATGTCCTACTGAATCGGTCCCCAACCCCCGGGCCATGGACCGGTACCAGGCCGTGAGTCGTTTGGTCCCGGGCCGTGAGAGTTGAGGCTCGGGTGTGAAATTTATGGTTTTCAAGGTTTTTATCGTGAACTCGGTTTCCCTGGGTCTTTTCCGGAGTGTTATGAATAAATCTTCTTCTTTTGGTACCAGTACTGGTTTTATTTTGTTGTATTTATCTGCGACACCTTAAAGGCCGGTCTGTGAAGACATTGTCGGACATAAGCCGGTTGGGACCGCTGTGCTAAATGTTTTCACAGGCTTTTGCATTTTAACCAAAACTTTCTCAAAAAGGCCGTCATCTGATGTTTTCAATAACTGTTGATTCATTTTGTTGACAATAGAAGAAAGTAAAACATCCATTGTAGGCCACATCACAGAGGGAATTTCTTAATTTCTGTGACTTAATCTCCGTATTTGAGAAGCTGGAAGCATCGACTATTTTCTCATTTATTGTTTTGAATCAAGCACTCAGATTAAATGCTGTCATGATTTTGGCTCAGTCATTTGATGATGAGCTTATTTTCACACTGATGTCAAAGTTACTGAGCAGTCGCTGCTGCTACGGTGTAAAAATGCACGTCGAATAAAACGTACCTTAACGTTGTGTAACAGTTTGGTTCCACAAACACTCACCTGGACCTTTTTATCCGTGCAGGCGTGAACATTCTTGTTGCGCTGCATTGTGTGTGTTCACGCACATGCTTGAGGAAATTAGCATACCAAGTATCATCATCGCACTGCTGAGGTCACGACCCCACAGACTGCATGGAGACTATAAAGAAATACCAGGCTGCTGAAAGTGTTTGTTCTGCTGGCGTGTCCCTCGGAGAGCTGTGCCAATGTGAATCATTCCCATTAAAATGTCCTCTTCGTGTTGGTTTCTGTGGGCTCGAGTGGGTGAACCCTGCGCTGTTCAGGTTCAAGTGATTTTATGGGCCTGGCTCGATGTAAATTCACTTGGTTCCAAGACAAACACAGGTAATGAGCTAGATCCAGCTGAAAGCAAAGACATGGTCTGTGTCGTCGTTCCCACCCACTCGCTTTTGTGAGTGCTTTTAGTGGCTGCTGTGGTGTTTGTGTTCAGCTGATTGAGTGGGGGGTGTGGAGGGCTGGGATTCTCTAGTTAATCCACTCTTAAGGCATCTATCGGTCCATCTCACGGAAGAGAGGATATTAAAGCGTCCCTCTCTATCGTCTTTCTTTCTTCTCGCTCTTTGTTTTCGTTCTTGCTTGTAGGAAAATCAGCTCTGCGCTGTCGAGCCTGCACGATCGCTGATTGATTTCTCCTCTGTTTTCAATCTGTCTGTCAGCCAAGCTTAGCGTTCCTGCTTCCCAGTCCATACAGTCGTTACATTCCCACTCTCTGCCGGCTTATAAACCCACTGTGTCTTTCTGCAGGAAATTTGCTTTCGGCAAAGGAATATTATTTAAATGGACTGAAACATTAGCTCTTCAAAGAACGAGAGCCTTTGTTTGACTTCAGCTCAGACACGAGCTAGTCCCCCAGAATAACCAAAGAATAGTTTGGTGTTTTTTTCATGTTAAAGATTCGAGTAAAAAACAACTGAAAACTATTCACGTTGTTTTGTGACTGTATCTTGTGGGGTTATGATGCTGCTATGTCTACAAACCAATGTATAAGCGCATGCTAATGTGCATTTCCTGCCACAGTATGTGTCTCCATGACCAACCTTTGCTGTGATGATGCATAAAAATCCACAATGCATGTAGGAAAATGAAAAGAATATCATCCATGCAGTAACTTGTGATCTGAAAAACCCCTCGTGATACAAAAAGGACTTGTTATTAGGCAAAACAACAAAAGTACCACATTATTCACTTTAAGTAATAAAGTAAGTTTAGCTGTCTGCACCACAGATGAACCCTGTTCACTGTAAATACCTGTGAAAAGGTGAGCGCTTGGATTTGTTCTGTCCTGCGTGGTTGTCTCTAGTTATTTGTATCTAAACGTGTGTTTTATTTAAATTGAGGTGGTTACACACAGGAAGTGCTGGTGTTGCTTCAGTGTGTGTAGGATTTCCAGTCCTGCACTGCTGGAACATAAATATTGCAGTACTGAATCACTCTCAGCACGTTGTGCTTTTGTCGCTGCACAACTCTCAGTATTATTTGCATCTCAGGTTCTTGAACCAAAGCTGCTGAAATGGTGATGACGACTGCAGGGGCCCTTCAGAGGAGCAGGAGGCAAGTGAGCGCCTGTATATTAATGTTGTAACAAAAAGCTGATTGCACAAGGTTTTGTTCATGGTACTATCTTATATGTAAAGTAAATAATAAAACTTACCAGTTAATGGCCAGTATTTGAGCAGCCTTAAATTCATGGTGTGAAATTGTTCAGTTTCATGATGTTTGATGTGATCGGCTTTATTACAGCAGTAAGGCTAGAGTCCCTAAAATCCAGTGTATTGGACACAACGCTTAGTAATGTTTCATGTAGGTTTTTTTAAACATTGTGCCTGAAATTGCCATTCCCACACTAGGATCACTTTACTTGCCAAATCGAAGGATGTAGAATTTCAGTCATTATCAGCACCAGTTTTAATTGTTAACTTTCAGCAGTCATATGATAGGTACTGCTAATGAAACTGAAGCTGCTCTGCAATAAAGTGTTCAAATAAAGTACAAAGCTTTGCTTTCTGTGAATGAACAAAAATGCATCTACACAACAAGACACGCGGCATCCTTTCTCACCAGTAGATTAATGAGCCACAGGGAATTATAACATATAGCACACCTTTAGCTTCTCTTCTTTTACTCTGCCCCCTGCTGTGCAGAAAGCCGTTAGCTTAAAGATAATTTCCATCTCCCTGGATGTTGCACTGAGACGTGGATTTCACAGAAAAAATGTGGTGAGAGGAAAAGATCCTGTCTGTTAAATTCTCTTATTAAAGTCCTGCGATGGAGTTTCTACTGATTTAATGCCCGTTCCTCTGCCCGCTCCAAAAACGAAAAACAAAGCAAATTTTGAGAATGAAATTTCATAAATATAAAATCCGATACACGAACAATCATAACATGCTTTGTATTGTATAAAGGAAGATAATAATAAGACACCCCAAACAGAGTCCTGAGGTTACGCACACACATTGTACGGATTTTGTTCCTGCATGAGCGAAAAGTATTAATTCTGCAGATGAATATCTAAATGTAAAGCTATTCATGACAAACTTAGTCATGATATTTGTGAACCTAAAACTGAATTTTATGTTGCAACATTTTATGTAGAGTCATAACTACAGCAACACAACCTGCTGCGTCTGTGTCAAGATTTTCTCTCAGAAATGTCGGGGAGCTTGGAGTTGCTGCAATTGCTTACTCTGAAACCAGACTGCTTTTGGTATTTCTCTAAATTGTTAGTGTTGGTATGTTTCTAGTTGTTCCCTGAAAGTGATCTCAGCAGTAGCAGGAAAGCCTTCCTGGGTCTCTAGGGTAACCGCTTTGTGGCATTTTCCAGATTTAAAGATGACACTGACTGTTGTTTCCATCTGTTTGGCTGAACAACCAATTAGATGTGCAAACCAGGAAGTGGCAACTGGCAAAGTAAAGATGCAGAAGCTGAACATAAATACACATCCAGAGTGGAAACAGTGCAAAGAAATGCAAACACGGCTTCATGACACTCATCTTTGATCAAGACGGATGTCAGTGTGAGCTCTTTCAATCACATTTAACCTGAGACTGAATTTTGTGTCTTTTCTATACAAAACTTAACACAAGTATGGGAAAAAAAAGAAACACGAATCTGTTTAACCTGCAACACAGTTTTTGTTTTTACAACGTAAAACTTGAGTCTGTCCATCGTACGGTCAGACTTAGCAATGACAGCGCACAGTCGCTCCATATATCGGTTGTTAAGCCTAACGTGGGAATGCTTTACAAACATTGGGAGATGAACTTACACTCTTGCTTTACTTCTCTGGGATCGCTTGCTTGGAGATGAAATGCTGGTTTGGCAGCATGCAGCGCGGCTCCAGATGCTTTCAGTGTGAACTTCAGACCGTCGACAGTAGTGCTGGGCGATATGGAAAAATATTTATCACGATATGAATGCTTTTATATCACGATAACGATATATATCACGATATACCACCTGACCTGTGGTCTTCTGGAAAGTATGCAGTCTGTAAACAGCAAGTGCCGAGGGTGCAGTCTTTGATTTGAGTTACCGTAAATCATGTCGCAAATCCGGGTGCACGTAAAGCAGCACCATGTCGCAAAACCACAAGACAGAGTTTCTTTGCGAAAAATATCATTTTTTTTTTATACTTTATTTTCTCTTGCATAAAGTTAAGAGTATGTATAGTGAGAAGACAACACTA
This sequence comes from Pelmatolapia mariae, assembly GCF_036321145.2. Lineage (NCBI taxonomy): Eukaryota > Metazoa > Chordata > Actinopteri > Cichliformes > Cichlidae > Pelmatolapia > Pelmatolapia mariae. The sequence goes on along the minus strand of NC_086236.1, from coordinate 36,441,956 downwards.
ATATATTTGCCACAGGCTATTTAACCTTTTAAGACCTACCATAGAACCAAGTCCGCCAGAGCTTATGTTTACATTTTACATGCTGTAGTGCCATTTGTGGGAGCATTTCAAGTTGCTATACATCAATACAACCGTTATTGCCCAAATTTTAGTCCAAAGTCCATAGAGACTACATAAATTGCAAAAAAAGTGCAATAAACTACAAAAAAATTGAAAATCGTTTTTGTTTTGTTTTTTAGATATATTTCTAGTTAGAGAAATTTAAGAGGCTTATCCCTCAAAACTGTAAATACAAAAAAGTTGCACAAAATAGTTTCCAACCACAAGAAATTTATTTTGAGTGTCTTCATAGTTTTATGTTTGAGATACACTAATTTGACTTCTAAGCATCCCAGAAACGATACAGAAAAGCATAAAGTCAAACATGACTTTTAAAAACACCAACATAGGCTTTGAAGGTAAAAAACTAAATTTTCCGCGAAAATGACGTTACTTCCGGTTTCGGACAAGTAATGGCGGACATGCAATAGTTCGCGCTGACTTATATTCCAACTAGGAAGTGTTATGAACAGCTGATCGGATCGGCAAAGCGTGTTTCTGGAATATTATGTTTTTGTTGCTGGAAGCGCTTTTTATGCAATTTTTGCAAAGCTATATGTGGAAGGAAACCGTGACCTAGGGCAAGCTAATGGCGTTAGATGTAAGTACAACTCCTACGGTTTCATATACAAAAAAAATTATTGCGCTACCTTACGTGGTTCCAGTTCTACAGGGATTTAAAAATAGTTAGGCAAAACAGAGTGTGCCTGCTCCGACCGGTTGTAAAGGGTTAATTATATGTTTTATGTAATAATTTATAAAATTAGGATTAGAAACGATAGAAACGATAGAAGACAAATGGCACGATAGACACTTTTCTATCGTCCACACGATATATATCGTCATATCGCCCAGCACTAGTCGACAGGTCTCGCACACAACAGCCGCTCTATCACGTGACGCATACTGCACCGACATGTTAAGGTCACTACCTGGGTTACGCCATGTCGCAAATTTGTGAGATGCTTTTGTGATATTTGATGGATCGGGCTACATTTTTTATTTCTCCCCGATATCCGATCCAGTACTTTAGGTCGGGATCGGACCGATACAAACTCTCGCATCGCCAACACATTCAGGTCACTAAAGAACCCAGAGTAGAACCTAGAACATCTAAAGAACTGACGGCCTTACTTGTCTCAGTTAAGGTCAGAGTTCAACAGTAAGAAAGAGACCAGGCAAAAATGGCATCCATGAGACTTTCAAGGTGAAAACCACTGCTAACCAAAAACGGCACAAATGCTTCTCGCACATTTGCCAAAAAGCGTCTGGATGAGCCCCAGACTAAAGTCAACTGGATTGACAAGACAAAAGCGGAACTTTCTGGAACGCTGTTATATCTGCATGAAACGAACAAAGCCTTTCATACAAAGTCTGTTTGTCTGCTTCAGGAACTGGATGATTTGTTGTAATTGATAGAACCACGAATCCTCTCTAATGTCAGTTTGTGGCCTGAAGCTTAACAAAAAAACAACATGAAGTGGTTTTGAAGTGGCTTAGTCAAAGTCTAGACTTAAATCCAACTGAAATGCTTTCCTGCTCTTAAATCCTCCAGTGCTGCATAGTTCAAACAATTTTGCAAAGAAAAGTGGGCCAAAATTCCTCAGCAGTGGTGTGAAAGACGTATTGCGAGTTATTGCAGTTGGATGTGGTTAAAGCAACGTTTGCAGCGAAGGGTGGCACAACCAATCATTGGGATGAGGGGGCAGGTAGGTTTGGAACGAGTAGTGTTACAAATTACTGGGTAGTATTTCAATAACAGAATGCATTACTTTTAACAAAATGTGTAATAGATTACTTTGTTGGGTACTGACCCAACACTCCATGGGAAACCAGACCCATTTGCACTGTAGTGACCTGGTTACCGTACAGCAACCACATACTGTAACGTGTGTGGAAGTGACTTATTCAGACGTCTGGACTGAATGTTGGATGTTTGTGTTTTATCGAGCTGCTCAGCTCCTACTTTCCTTTCCTGCGCCTGTAGTCTGTTGATTTATGTGTAGGTGTAAGCAGCCATTTCAAACCTGGTTTCCTGAGGAGAAAATGGTGTTTTCCAAGAGAAATGTACAAAGGGGAACCAGGTCTGTCTGATGCACCACCTCACATAAAGGAACCAAGATTCTAACTTGAGCATTAAAAAAAAGAGAGAAGAAGAATCATCTGAAAGTGTGGTTGGTACATAAGTGGATATAAACACACATTTTCTGGCTTCTATTAAACCAAACGAGCAGTTTAATAATCTGAGGAGCAGATGCTGTCGTTCCTACTGTCTGTCAGCAAAATCTGAAAATATAAATGATTTAAATTGAGGCTGGAAAGAGTTTTTCACACATTTCCTGAAGCCCAGTTGACTCGGTTATTTATGAACACAGACTGTGGCGCACTGTATCTGGTCACGTGTCCACAGCCTCTGAGTGTGATGTGAACGACTGGACATTTTCTCCCCCCTCTGTATCCTTGGATTGTTCCCTGGTCTCTGTGGTGCTTTGATGGAATTCACAGATCTGTTTCAGTGTGTGTGTGTGTGTGTGTGTGTGTGTGTGTGTGTGTGGGCAGATGAGACGTGTGTGTTCTTTGTCGAACCCATTGTTCTCTCACCCTTGCTGTGCTGTACAGCTGTATGCTCTAAAACATGTACAAACGGATGGGGAACTCAATGTGCCAGCCTCTGTGAAACTGCAGAGGTTAGCTTGGGACAGAGCTGACAGCGAGCGAGAGTGTGTGTGTGTTTCCATTCACCCGCGTGCATCCTGTTATGTCTGACACACAGGGACGAGGTTTTGTCTTCCTTTTTACTCCATGAAACAATCTGAGCGACTTGGCTTTCAAGTGTTTGTGTTCCAAGAACCTCCTACAAAGCATTTGTCTCCTTTCCAGTGTTTCTGCCTTCATAGACCTTTCACTGGCTTTGATCTTCACACGACAGGCTTGTACTGTGTGTGTGTGTGTGTGTGTGTGTGTGTGTGTGTGTCTGCTTGAAAGGCTCCATCATTCATCTGTCTACAAATGTCTGGCTGCATACAAAACAGTTAGTGGATTTCGCACAGTCTCAGTGCTGAGTAACAAATGACTTTGTTTTCTGTCACTGAATTTATAGAGCTGAGAAATGTTTAGTAAGGTTGGACGATGTGTCAAAATTTTCCAACTGACATCCGTCAGTCCGATAACTGATGACAGGCGATATAATCACGCCTTTGATGGGCGGAGCAATGTTATCGTGCATGGACTGATTTGCCAAACATGGACGAACTAATTGTCACTGGGGGAGAAGGCGCAGATAGAAATGGACTGTTAGCTCAGCGAGGAGGTCGTAGACGGAGAAGACGATCCGCTGGCTCGGTGGAAAATCCATGAAAAATGTTTCCCACTGATGTCACACATGGCAGTCAAGAATTTATAAGGTTTATTTGGAGGGAGTATTTGACCTTCTTTTCTTGTTTGTTTCAGTACTAATGTAGCTACTTTTTGGATCATTTATTTATTTATTTATTTACTTATTTGAGATGTGCCGAATCGCACAAAAGACTTAACTTTACCTCAGAGATTTTTTTTAATGTTCGCTGAAAGGCATTTTGATTTTTACGTATTTGCTGGTCGAGTGTGTCAGACAGATAAACACGGTTATAGTGGAAAAAAGAAGCCAGTTTTTACAGCGCTATTATTTATTTCTGTTGACTGCTTCTGGTAGCTTCATCCAACATTATTAGCAAACTTACTCATGGACAAATAAATAAATAATGTAAAAACGAGCCTATCGTCGATTATTCGACCAATCACCCAACCTTAATGTTTAGTGTGTAGTTTGAATTCCCAGAAGGGCAAGTATTCAGGAATGCATATGTATATATTGACTCAACATTTGTATTGGTGACATTAACCTTGGTGATGCTCACTGCTAGCTTTCTGTTGCTGTGTCTCCAACTGTTTAAGAGAAATGAACAATAATGCTGGAAATGTAAGCTAAGACCTTTTAAACTGTTTATCAGGTGATAGTGAAGAGATCCTCGTGCACCTTCAGCAGCTGTTGGAATGATTATTAGCACACTGCTTTCTGCTCATTGAAACGCTGACGAGTAGTTTTGTTACTTATTCTTTTGTCTGGTTTTGAACTGTTGATTTGACAAAATAATTCAGAACTCGGGCTTTAGGGAGTTTTCTTTGTTTTGGTTTGTTATTTACTGAAAGGCCGACGAAGTGATTGCCAAATGAATCTGTCATGACGATAGTCACACGTTTAAAACAAAATAAAAACTTGTGTAATGTGTTTTACTTGCAGAGCCTTAGCTAGATGGCTAATATTTGTGTTTACTGGCTGTTTTCACAGCAGAGATGGTGACCACTGCAAGTGTTTCATATTAAAAGTTTTTTCCACTTTTGAGTGCACCATCTGAGTACTCAAGCCGTCTTTCTCATTTCCTAAACTGCACATCCTTGATTCTTTTTATGAGCCTTTTGTTTTTTGTCTTAGTCCCTCCCACCGGGGATTTAAGTGGGTGAGGGCGGGAATTAAGAGTCGAGGCAGCAATCATTTACCAAAATTGTTTGGGAGCCTTTATTTGTAAAGCAGCATCAGTTTAATGATGGTATGTCTGTGTAATCTTTGCATTGTTGTGTTAAAGAAAGTTTGGTCGTCTGGAACAACATAGAATTAAAAAGGATGAATCGTCCTCCCACCATTGTTTGTGTATCGTAGCCGTGCACCTGAAGGTAAAAATACTTCTGTAAAGAAACGTGAACAACCTTCATTACCCCGTTTCCTCCTCTGCCCGTTCTCCTTGTGACTGGAGGCCAGAGGAGATGAGTAATCACAACAGAAGTCCTTGTCTCATATCTCCTATGTTGCTTTCATTAAAAATTCCAGCATATATGTCGAGTGTTGCTCTTCAGACTAAAAATATTTTTGACATTTTGTTGTTTTTTTTCTATATCACCTAGCCCTCACAGTTGCATCTTAATCCTCTCTGTGTCGCCCTCTAGGTTTAAAATCACGAGTGCTTTGTTTGCATGAACGCCAGGTGATCGGTGCTGCGGAAGTGTGAAGGATAAAAAATAGCAATAAAGAATAAAACACATAATTAACCTTCAGGTACGTCACAACAGTGAGAACAAAGCACTGCAGAGCTGTTTTTAGGGCTTGACAAGTTGCTCGTGCTGGTTAAATACTTAGAAAAGTTTGTTTTAGGACTTTCATTGTTTTTGCTAAACAAATCAATTAAACATTTATTAACAATCTCGATTAGAGATTCTTTTAGAGATGAGACCACGACTCAAACAGATCAGTTTAAGATGTGTTTAGGTAGTTTGTGTTGGGCTGTAGTGTTAATGCCAAACATGTCAAGAATGTCTTGTTTTGCTTGATCTTTTGCTTGCAGCTGACTCTGGACTCATCACTGTCCTCAGTCTCCTCCACCTTAAGGCAGCTACTATCTCCCACAGCGTCCTTCTTTATAGATTAACATCAGTTTGTTCAATTACTCACAGATCACTATCTGCTCCAGCTAACTCTGGTGTACCCCAAGGCTCTGTCCTGGGACATTTACTTTTTATTATCTGTCTCCTACTCCTCCGTAATATTTTCAAGAAATATAACATCTAATTTCACTGCTACGCAGACGACACCCAGCTGTATTTACCGTCCACACCCACAGCTACTCTCCCACTCACATCCATTTCTGATTCTTTAAGTGAAATCAAAGTTTAAGCTTAGTGGCAATAAACCAGAATTTATTCTAATAGGTACTATTAAAGGTCCAACCAGAGATCTTTTATTATCCATTGATAACTCTGTTGTCACTCCTTCCCCTCAGGTTAACAGTCTTGGTGTCGTCCTCCACAGCACTCTTTCCTTCACAGCACATATAAATAATATCACTCGGTCTTCTATTAACGGCCTTCGTCCTTCACTCGCTGCAAACAGTACCACTGTACTTGCTACATAAATCTCTCCATAAACTGCAGTTGGTTCAAAATACAGCTGCTCGTATTGTATCCAGAATCAGATCTACTGAACATATAACAGCTGTTCTTCTCCAGTTCACCTCCGTGTCAAGATCCTGCTTCTTATGCTCAAAGTGCTTCATAACCTCGCTCCTCCACATTTATCCCCTCTCCTCCATACGTACTCGCCCCCTCGTACACTTCGCTCTTCTTCAGCTTCCCTTTTGTCTGCTCCACCTGCTCGCCTGACTACCGTGGGACTCAGAGCCTTCAGCTGTTCACTTCCACCAGATCGCCGGACTACAAACCTTCGTTACGACTCCGTCTTGGTCTGTTTTTACCTCGATGAGCTTTCATACTTGTTTTTTTGTTTACCTGATGTTTTTATGTTGTCGTACTAATGTAGGGTGACTTTGAGGGTCTCTAAAGGCACCTATAAATAAAATGTACTACTATTACTATTATAACATGTAATTGAGCTGTTCCATGGTTTGCTGAGCCTCTCCTGCTGCCCACAGCAGTGACAGACACAGAAAACGAAACCACCACATGGTAAAAACAAAAAAGATGGACCCGCGTGCATTTGATCTGTTGTGTCATTAGGTTCTTTGTGCATTAAAGGTCAAGTACCTGTCGAAGCCCTGAAGTCTTCTTCGATCCATCGTCTGACTTTGTGCAGTTCTGCTGAATCATGCTTTCCTTCACACGCTCACCTATTTGAGTGTTTTTTTTAATTTTCATGTTTCCTGTTTGAAGATTTTCTTATTCTTTTTAAACTCTGCTTCCTGAAACACAAGGTTGTTGTTGGCCTCACCATCATCGCACACACACGGCGTCCTTGACCTGTCTTTAATGGCCGTGTATCTGTCGTTTGCTGCCTTCTCTCACTGTACCGCCTCCTCTTACCCGCTCTGACTTTCTCAGCGCACACGCAGGCAGTGACTTTGTGCAGCGGGTGTCTGACAGGTGACAGGTGGCACAGATTTCACCGAGACAGGGTGTCACTTCTGCAAAGTGCTGCCTCTCTCGGTTTGACGTATAGGTGAAATCAGCGGCCCGACAAGCCATTATTTATGCTCCCACAAAGCATTGACATCATCAGCAGCATGCAATTGCTTTGATAATTTGATAACCTCTAACTGTTGTGGAGGCAAGTTTATCTCTGGCTGACACATTATAGCTCTTTCTCGTGTCAGTGTGCTGAAAGCTGTCATCCGTATTTAGCGGAGACCCGAGGGGAGCTTGACAGGCGGGTGAAAGGGGGCAGAATGGACTGTCATTGAGGTCACAGAGCCCTGGCATATTTTGGTTTCGCAGTCCATCTTCCCTGGGGACCCCCATGCCACAAAGAGACAGGAGTGCTGCAGGGCAACCTTGGGTGTGCGACCGCAACAGAGTGGCAGGTCCTTAAAATGTGTCAGATTCCTCTGTGAGGTTATGAATTTGCAGAAGCAGAGGCATAACCCTCAGGAAATTGGTCATAAAACTGGATGCAACACATATTTCCTGCCAGTGTACCATGTGTCAGGCCTGTAGTGTGTTTTTCAGGAGTTTCTTCGAAGTTGTAAAAGCTGTCATTTCCTTGGTGCTGCTCAGCTTCTGGATCCAGTGAGCCCATGAACATTAGTGCCTTGAGCTAAATCAAGCAATCATGCAAGGTGGAGCTAGAGGAGGCGTCACAGCATTCAGCACTTTGAGACGTTAGCAGCTCTAAATACTCAATGGAGCTCAAGCTAGGAGATGACTACGTGTTTTTGTGTTTAGCTATAATAACGCAAGCATACGCGTGTGTATATCAGTATGTGCATGCTTGCTCTGCTGTGCATTAAATAGATTTTTCCTGTTAGTACTAAGAATGTGATGGATGATGCTGCACAGACAGATGATGAATGCAGGACAACAAAGAGAACTCGCCGCTGAGTCAACAATCATTAGGTTCCATCACTTGGTCTGTAAATGATGCTGCAATGAATCCTTTGCTAAGAGAAATCTACACGTTTGCCATACTGGTCCTAATACCTTATTAAACAGCTTCATGTTAGCTCAGCATCATTGGGTGCCTGTCTTTCTGTTCCTTCATACGCTCCCTCTCTGGGTGTTTCTGGCCTCAGACTGTGTGCAGTCTGTGTAGATAAAAATATAAAACGCTTTCCTGACTCTGCACAACCTGTGAAAAGTATTCTGGCTGATTAATGGCAGGCACAGTGCTCCTTATAATAAAGCACCACAGGAGTGGCATATGGATGTATTTCTCACTGTGTAATATTCCATTAACAAACTATTTAAAATGACTGTTTTTTTCCCGCCTGTTGTCTGATCATTTAAAATCCCCACGTTTAACACAAATGCTGCAGTTTGTCGAGGTTTTCATCTGTCGCTTCAGTCTGGCTTCTTATTCAAGCAGCGCTGAGTTTTGATTTTGTTTTAATGAATGCTTAACAGTGTGAAATGGATTAAGCACTTAATTGTGGCGTATACTTTCTTTTCCTAAGACAGACGTATCAATCTCTGCATCTCGTGCTCTGGTAATTGCATTCTGTTGGATTGTGATGATGAAGGGAAAATGGCTGAGCCTGAACACACTCCCCCTGGGACTGGAGCACCGTTGCTGCCTGAGATAACATAATTATACAGACTGTTAACTAATGTTCACATGTGCTAACCTTAGCAGCGGCTCGCTGATTTATTTCTGTTGACAGAACTTGTGTTGTTGAGCGATCCTGGGTGGGCTGAGCGAGCATTAGAACAGACCAGTGAGCAGCTTTCATGTGAGCTTTATTCAACCTGGATGACTGAAGTAAGGCTCACCAAACATTTCTGTTCCAGCTGATGTTGTGAAAGTGCATCAGAATTTGTGTGCACGATTGACTCAATCATATGTGCCTGAAGCCCTTAAACCACTTCTAATGACAAAAGTTGCTATAGCTGCTTCCACTTGGTGGGTGTCATTTGGTGGATAAGCTTCTTATCTTGCTTTTAGGCTGAAGATATACAAAGAAGAAATGATTTGCTGAACATTCAAAAAGATGATTTTGTTGAATTTTTATATTTATAAATGTTCAGCAAATCATTTCTTCTTTGTATATCCTGATGCCTGAACACACAAACACACAAATGTCTTCTTGAATATATGTTTTTCACGCCTGTCTGAGAAACGTGTATAAAGTGTGTAGTGAGGGGTTTTACGGCCTTAAATCATCTATAATAATTGTAAAAAATAAAGCTGACTACTTTTACTTATCACAGGTTATTTTTAGAACGTAACTCCCGCGATAAACGAGGGACCGCTGTATATAAAATGGGAGTTTGGTTTTCTTTGAGACAACCTCTGGTACACCTGATTATCCTGTGGATTTGTCAGGTAAGCATCGATGTCAACGTACTCCTCTCTGTACTGAAAACTTATTTTGACCTGGTCTCACTATGACATGATCTTAAACACTGCTCAGAGAAATCACCAAGGTCTGAAAGTCAATCAAACTTAACTGTCACATTTAGAGTTCATGATGAGAAATGATGGCGTCTAACACGAATGACCTCAAATTTGTTTTCGCATTTAGATCTGATACTGTAAGAGTGGACAGAAAAGCATACGGTAGGCGGTTCCTGCACTGCTGTGTGGAGTTATGTTGGGTACATGACGTATATTTGACTGTTATGTTCAGGATTTTAGATTCTTTTCTTTTCTTGGTTCCGTATTGGTTACATTGTCATATGTAACTGGTTCAAGACTCACAAAGTTTATTGTCATTTCGTATGTCGTCCAGCCCCTACAGTGCAATAAGCATTACAGTTTAAAAAGAATAAAATTAAAAAGAGCAGTAAAAAAGGCAGTAATGAATTGCAACAATAGTTATGGATAAATAGCATAAAATCTAAGTTCTAAAACAAACTCGCATTCGTTCGGGTAGATGGCAGCAGTCCTTTCAGGGAATGGTTAAATTAGGTAGTGTGTGTATCTGGGGAGTGTATTTTGTGTGTGTGTGTGTGTGTGTGTGTGTGTGTGTGTGTGTGTGTGTGTGTGTGTATTTTGTGTGTGTGTGTGTGTGTGTGTGTGTGTGTGTGTGTGTGTGTGTGTGTGTGTGTGTTAAAATGTAGAGGGTTGCAACATGTTCTTCAACACTTCTTTCTTTAAATGTCAGGATTTTTGTAGAGGACATACCCATAGTAATGCCAAACATTAATCATGCTCACCTGCTAAACTCAGCCTAAAATAAACAGACAGTTATCAGCTGGTAAAACTAAACGATGCCACGATGTTTGTGTGGGTTTTATTTTTGTTGTTGTATGTTTGAAGTTGCTCTAGGAAAGAGAAACTGATGAGATGCACTGGCTAAGTTAACACTTTCAGCTTATTTAAAAAAAGCAAACAAAAAAAGGGCTTAAAAAGACAAGTTTAAAAATATAAAACAAAAATTTATGTTTATCCTCTAGGGCTGTGCGATATGACCAAAATCTCATATGAGACATTTATCGTCCCAAAAATTTTACATTTTCAGTAACTTCTGTGAATCTCGGGCAGCTCGACTAGCGTGAAGTGTTTCCAGCTGGGCGTCGTGCACCTGGAGTCGAGTGTGACATAAGTTGAAACTTGCACAATTTTCTTTGAGTATTTATTACACGGCGTGCTGCTGCGGGGAAAAGCCTGTTCTAAGGTTTATTTTTTAGCACCTTACGGCTCTTTTTAGCTTCACGTCCGTAAACACTCTGCAAACTATTTCATGTTATTCAGTTTATTTTGAAAAATCTCAACAGGATCTTCAGCGTTATTGAGAAGGGTTTATATGGGAAATAAACAAGCGAACGGCGGAGCCACGCGATCGTTTTACCATTGTTGTTGCTAACGACGACGTGTAAAAACACTCACTTGTCTGTGTGTGATTATTTTAAATATAAGAGAAAGAGAGAACTTTAGGAAATTTTACAGTGACCATCAAAACGATGAAAAAATGTTGCTGTAAACAGATTATTTTTGCGACAGCACGAAACAAACGATAGCATGATATGAAACGTTTTCTTATCGTCATCTGATATATATCGTTATATTGAACAGCCGTGTCATGTCATTGGACTTCTGGGGAAAAATCTGACACTGATTTAAAGTTACCGTATTTTCCAACTATAAGGCGCACTTAAAATCCTTTAATTTTCTCAAAAATCAACAGTGCACCTTACAATCCGGTGCGCCTTATGTATAAATTCTTACTGACCTCAATCCGATTTTATGTGCTACACGGCGCTCAAAAATCTGTCATAAATGTTTTAGTACGACTCAAGTTACGAAGCCGCACCGCTCGATGGATTGTCGGAGCATTACGGCTGCCGTAGTCTGGAGCCTCGCGGAGTGATACGTACTGAAGAGCTAAATAACAGCAACGAGACTGACTCGGATAATGACGAGAGGGATCCGGGCATGCTTGATCCCAAACTCGTCCAACTGTTAAACTCAGAAGAATTTGATGGATTTGTGAAAGAGAAACATACTTAAAAAGTAAGTGTATCCTTCTGGATTTTATGTTGACAGTTATTGTGAATGAGATGAATAAAGTTTGACCTGTTTTGTTTCACTTTATGTATGAAAATAGAGCCGTTCATTGATATTATAGTCCAAAAAATACGCTAATTGAATTTGCTGTGGTATATCGTGATGAGCAGCTATCAGTCAGAGCAACAGCACCTTGCATGCAGCACCCAGCGGTGATGGAGGCGAATCCACTGACAGAGGATATCTTCTCATGCTGCCTCCACCTACCTCTATAAATGCCTGGATATTTTAAGACCTGTTCTCTCGCTGAAAGACATTCTGAGAAATCACTCGAGTAGAAAGTGGGCAAAACAGAAAGCAAAATTACAGCATTTTCATCTTTCAGCTTGTTTGCTGTGATGACAAACCCACGGAAAGTACCCACAAAACACTTATCATATGCCATCTGTTTTTTATAGTCGCTTAGATTTTACAGAGAGTCACTTGGTTAAACAGCTTTTATGTGACAGATGAATTCAGCTGTTCGGTTCTCTTTCTGTTACACAGTTAAGAGCCGAGGGAATTTTTTGGAACAGGGAAAAACTGCATTGTAGTTCTCCCGAATACAATAAATGCTCAGCACTTTTAGATTAGAATTTCAGACAATCGTTATTATTTGTGTTTTTAGTCCTGCTTAAGAACATAAGTGCATATGGACGGCCTTAACACAAAAACTAAATAAGTAAAGTGGAATAGGAAATTGCATGCTGTACTAAAAAAGTCACAAAGCATCATTTAGTTTCACGTGACAATTTTAAACCATTTAAAGAGGTTGTGCACATTTGTGTTTAGTTGCATTTAAACTCTACTAACTTGCAGATTTCTTAGATCTCCCTTCTTCCTTGTCTTTCATCCCAAGTCAAGTTTAATCTCTTTTTCCAAGTCTCGATAAAATATGGAAATCAAAATGAAAATGTTTGCTCCTCTAAGATGCAGCTGTAAAAACCCATGAATGTCGTCCGTATGAAGAACAAGGAGGCTTTGCAGTACGAGGTGACACATTCCAGTAACATCTGCTTGTTGACATGAACAATAAAAAAATAATAAATGGAGTACGACATTATGAAACATTCAAAAGTCACGACACAAACAAGTATTCACAGAGACAATACAAACAGCACCATGTTTGCCAGAACAGCTAACAGCAAGTGAGTGGACAAGGGACAATCTGCAAGGTTATTATCAGCAGCACGCCGTCAGCACGCCATAACCACGCCGTATCGTTCCAACATTTAAAGAACATGTTGTGCAGGAGTTGTAGTTTATGCTTCCACTGGGTAGCGTTTAGATTCTTAGAACTAAGACATTGTTCTTGGGTCAGTTCATCAACGTCTCTGTGTGTGTGTGTGTGTGTGTGTGTGTGTGTGTGTGTGTGTGTGTGTGTGTGTGTGTGTGTGTCACTGTTTCAGCTGTGCAAATTGAACATAATGATGCACGAATAACCTACGGTGAGAAAGTCCGACACCTTTAGATTCAGCCATGTTTCTGTACAAATAAAATTCAGATCACAGTTCAAACCTTAAGGTCCATTATGATTGTTAAGTAACTAGCCAGTGTGGCTAAATTAGGCTTAATTTAGAGTTAACTCTGCATCTGGCACAGTGCAGTTATCATCTGTGTGGACCTGGAGGACCAAACTGCATTCACTGTGTCGGTGTAAAACAACAACTTTGGAATTTATTGGAACAAATCTAATATGTCATCATGCACCCAAAGAACCACGGTGAGGAAGGCTAATCCCAACACGTTCATTAAAATCTATTCATGAACTGTGACTGCTGCACTGAGGGGAAAAAGTAAAAAATCAGAGTGCTTGTATTCTGATGACAATAGTCATCAGCTTCTTCCTACTGGTAAGATAATGGTTTTGTGTCCTTTGTTGTTATCTGATTGCTTTAAGTTATTTGTTTAAAAAACGACGAGTAAACGGATATTTTCACCTGCAGTTAACAGTAACTTAATAAAAGCTAGTAAAAAACATCCATCCATCATCTTCTGCTTATCCGGGTCGCGGGGGAAGCATCCGAAGCAGAGAAGCCCAGACCTCCCTCTCCCCGGCCACCTCCTCCAGCTTGTCCGGGGGAACACCAAGGCGTTCCCAGGCCAGCCGAGAGATCTCTCTCTAGTGTGTCCTGGGTCTGCCCCGGGGCCTCCTCCCGGCGGGAGATGCCCGGCACACCTCACCCAGGAGGCATCCTTGCCAGATGCCCAAACCACCTCAACTGGCTCCTTTCGATGTGGAGGAGCAGCGCCTCTACTCCGAGCACCTCCTGGATAGCCAAACTCCTCACCCTGGACTCTCTAAGGGAGAGGCCAGCCACCCTTCGGTGGAAGCTCATTTCTGCTGCTTGTATCCTCGATCTCGTACAGCTCATGACCACAGGTGAGAGTACGGACGTAGATCGACCGGTAAATCAAGAGCTTCACTTTAACACTCAGCTCTCTCTTCACCACGATGGACCAGTACAAAACATATATTTTTGATTCCTAATTAAAGTGAACTAATTTCTGTGAGTCAGGAAAACTAATGGAGTTTCTAGTGTTGCTGTCCAAAAGCAAGAGGAGCTTTGGCTACTGAACCAGTTGATACCATGATGAAAACACACAAGCAAGACAGACTCAGTCAGTATGCTTCATAATGGACTTCATAATAAAGGTGTGAAGTCAGACAGATGTATCATATAAACATGGAGAATGTTGCAGGCTGAAAAAGTTCATACAATATAAACTGCACAGTAAACTGATGAAAGCTTTGCCCTTTTTTTAAACAACTTGCTGATCACATACAAGCCTAGAGTTTGTGTAATGTCTTTTCTTTAAATGCACAGCTGTTTAAAGCAGGGCTGAACTGTCCTCGACCCCAAAGAGAAGATTAGAGCGGCTGTGTTTGTACGATATCCCACAAGTGGTTTAATCTGCGTTCTGTAATAGATGTAAGGACCCTTTGAGCTCCGTTTTCTAAGACATCGTGCACAACATACATAAGTGTTGAGATTGCTTGTTTCTGCTGTATTTAAAATTCATAAAATACACAGTATAATTATGGAAAAAGGGGAAATAATATAATGAATTCTGAACGTTTCGATTTTACAGCACAAATTACAGATTTTTCCTAACATGTATCAACTCAGTTACGTCCTGCAAATGTACTGTATGAGGTGTTTAACATATCACCTCACACAGTACATGTACTAACATGAATGATGAACACAAAATGAAAAGCTGATAAGGAGGGCTTACCGTATCACGTCACAGACGTTTAGACCAATTGAAATAAAACAGACTAAAGTTGTAAATGAAACAAAAAGAGGACGAATGGACCCTTAGTTCAGGTCTGAGACGCTGGTGTTCTAGTGTCCTATCCAGTAGTGTTACGTGTCCAATGTAACAAAGTGGAGTAGCCAAAATCATCTTCATATAACATGTATTTGGGAATACTGTTAAAAATCCCATCAAGAGCTCGGAAGGGTCTTAAAATAATGTCGTTCCCATGAGGATACTAAGCTCTTTGTTTCTGTGAGACTGAGGCTGGAATGCAGCTCAGAGCATTTGCTAATAAAAGGAGCTCAGTCGGTCAGACTGATGGCTGATAATCAACAGCGTAACATCCTCCTTCTAACTTTAAGTGTTATGTAGCTAACCTTTGAGCTGAAGTGAAACAAAGCGGCGATAGCACGTTGAGCTTGGAGCTGCAAGGCAAGAGCTCGTAATTGTTGCTTGCATATTTTTCCGTGCTGGCTTTTCCTTCAGATCCCTGTGCCGCTGGGTGAGATGTGTAGGGAATACCATCGGTGGCTCTTTCAACACTGTGAAGTTCGTAGGTTTAGGAACTCCTCAGTTAAAGTGGAAAGTCGCTGTAGTTGAGCTGCACAAATACTCATGCGCACTCTTAATGACTTCAGTGCAGCCTCAGCACGAATGATCAGTCTTGGATCACCAGATGTTGGCAATAAATGTTTTAATTGCTTGTTCGTAAATCCCTCTGCGTCTTCACAGCTTTAAACTGCTCGCGCTACATCTGGCTCCTGCTCAGGCAGGTGCTGCAATAAATATTTTCATTAGATCTTTGTCACAGTGTCAGTTTATTATCAAAGTTTGATAGATTTCAATATAATTAGTTGGAATGTTGGAAGTCTGATTCTTCACTGTGTAATGGATGTTTCCATATGTTCTATACATTTAATGCAATTGTTTTAGTAAAGATGAGACATAAAAGGTTTAGCAGGGTCAAAATGCAGCAGGTTTGTTTATTGAATCAAATAAAACAGATGCTCTGCGTGAGACTCGAGTACACGTGATGGGCTAAACGAGCTGATTTAATAGCAGCTCTGTCCTGAGCTCTCAAAGCTGTGAATGTACGCTCGCAGCAGCCGTGCTCTTATTCACCCAAAGAAGACACATTTGATTCTTTCCTGTTGCATTTCCCTCATTCAGTACAGGAAGCTTACGATCCTGTAGGCCAGAGTTAATTCAGTGCAGACATTAAAGTAATTGTCTAAATCAGGGGTCCCCAATTCGGAACCATGATAACAGGGTTCTTGCTGATCGGAGCTAGCTTGGCCCTGGCTTATCGAAGAATTAAGGAAGCGGAACCGGCTGTTCAAACCCCCACAAGGCTGCCCGCTGGGATTAAAACGATGGGACGAGGCGTGAGTTTCTCGAAATGGGTCATTGAGTGCAGCACGGATGAGATCTTGGAGAACCGCACGGCTGCCGTGAATACTCAGAACAAGACCTCTGAGTGCAAACTGATTACATCTGGAGGGGCTCGCTCGGAATAACACCTCTGGGCGCAAATTGATCACATCTTGGGAAGTGCACTGCGGTCGTGAGTTCTCAGAACCTGCTCTTTGACCACAAGAATGACAACACCACAGAACGTAAGTTTGATAACATCATGGAGAAGCTCACGGCTCTCCAACGGGAGATTGAGAGACCAGTGTTGGACTGTTAGAACAGCTTTGAAATTCATATGAGTTGTTCGCACTAAAGTAAAAACCATCATCACTTCATGCGGAGACCCCTTCGGCACCAGCTGCGGTCTCAAGGCTGGAGCTGAACAACAACACCCTGATAACGACTGTGTTGAGACTGTTCTTCCCATTCTATGCAAGGCCACCTGGGTTGGCTGGAAGACTGTTTACTTAGCCTGGCAGGGCGAAGGACACTGTCTCAGCTGAACTCTGGACACATACACACACATGCACACAGACATATACACATGCAGATATACACTCATCCCCCCTCCCCCTCCAAACGCCTTTGACGCTTATTCCCTTCCGATGCTGACAGTGGATCATGGAGACCAGCGCATAGGCTGCAGGCCCGGATGTACTGTCTACATCGGCTGTCTCTCACCCTTTACCCACCCCTGTTGCTTGTCATGTGTTTCTTTGGTGTATTAAGAGTTTTTTTCATGTGCCATGTGCAGAGGTGTTTTTTTCTGTCCTCAAACTGATCTCCCTGCTGGAGCTCAGTCTGGGGGGAGTTATTTTTTTCTCCTTATCTTTCCTCGTGTTGTGCTTTTCCATGTTATACCCCTCTGACCTGTCTTCCCCATGTGATGTTTTGTGTAATGTATGTATGGTCGGATGGGTAAGAAGGCGCTGGCACGGCTGGCAGCCTTAACACAATTTCCCTCGGGATGAATAAAGTATAATCAATCAATCAATCAATCCCAGTCCATGAGGGCCGGTGTCCTGCATGTTTTAGATCTCACCCTGGGTCAACACACCTGAATCACATGATTAGTTCGTTACCAGGCCTCTGGAGAACTTCAAGGCATGTTGAGGAGGTAATTTATCCATTTAAATCAGCTGTGTTCGATCAAGGACACATCTAAACCCTGCAGGACACCGGCCCTCGTGGACTGGGATTGGGGACCCCTGGTCTAAATGTACGTTGGCTTTAGAGGTCAAACGCACTGAAGCTTAGTGAAACACCATCAGGCTGAAAAAGCACAGAAAATAAATAAAACACAACTGGCTAGACGCTGACATGAACAGCTGTCCATCATGTCATTAAAACATGCATTACCTAATCCTCAGCTTATTTTAAGCACGTCTCGGTCTTCTGTGCATCGTTTGCTTTCTGTCACTGTTGCAGCTGGTCCATCCTCAAAAACACTTCTGTTGTGTTTGGGAGATTTATGTTTTTTACTTCCATCGTGTTTTTTGTGTGCTCTTGCAATCTTTTTCCATTTGCTAAGTTGCAGTGTGTTTGACCTCTCAGAGCCACCATAGTAAAATGTGTAGTCTTAATTTTCACTGCAATAATCTGTGTTTTTATTGCATTTGAAGCTGTAAGGCTTATTGTTGTAAAAGCATGACGGGGGGTTCTTCACATGAGGCTTGGACTGAGTGAACAGTTGTGTAGTTGAGTAACTGTTGCATAGAAACAGTAATCATTATAGGAACAGCTTCAGCGTTGGGAAAGCTCTGAGCCCAAAATCCTGTTACAGTAAAACTAAAACTAGTTGAGGAACCTGGAAATGTGTTTTGTCTCTTCTGGCGCTGTCTTCTCATCTATTGTGGAGATCATGAGCTTTCACTGGGTTTCTAATTACCGGTGCAGGGCCAAGTGCGCGGTCTCGTATTACACCGTTAGCTTTAATGTCCGCGGGCTATAAATAGTGCAGGTGTGGGCTCTCTGGTGGAGCCCATGCTCGGTCTTCATACAGACAGGAAATAGACTCTGCTCAGTGCGCTTCATTGATTTAACTTAATATTCACTGAGATGAGGTTAGCTGTGTTTGTGCAATATGACACGATTTCCACCTTGAGAGACTAAAGCACATTAAAGCGATGAAAACGTTTGGTCTTTTTTCCTAAATATCAAGTTGATTGCTTTAATTATTGAAAATTAATGTACTTTTTTAATGGTTCACACGCTCATGCAATATTTGGGAAGTCATATCTGCTTGGTGAATTATTTATATTTAATTATTTTTGCTTTCTTGTTATGAATCGTTCTTACTCCACCATCACGTTGAGGCTGCACAGCACATTCATCAGAGTTCATGTAGGACAGATTCCTGTTCACTGTGGGTCGGGGCAACAGGTTTTCATGACACAAAAACTGAGTGAGCATCAGTGCAATTTAATGATCTTCTTTCTGTACCCAGTTGCTAAGCAACCTGCACTATTCTGCCTGAAGCCGCGGCGTCCCAAAAGAAACATCACATCATTGGTCTGGAGAGCTGAGGAATGATACGGGGAACGCAGAGAGGTTAACCCAAAGAGTCTGGCCGTTAACCCGCTCTCCTGATTATTTTCTCCTCTAAATGGTCCCGCATGTTTTTAATATTACCTCAAACGCTTTACTGTAACCAAAGGTGTGATAACATTAACAGAATTAATCACGTCCTGTTACACCAGACAAGCGTGAAGCCTAATGTTGGACAAATGTGTTTCCCCTCTGGGGCTCCCCAGCCTCTTTAGAAAGAGATCCCAATTAAGCTGATTGCTTTAAGTTTCCTAAAACTCGATCTTCAGCGCCTGACGGCAGTCTGTTGTTGGCTGTGGGCGGGAGAGAAGCACACCGAGGACAGGAAGGCTTCAGCGTCACCGGCTCTACGCTCCCTGCCTGAGACAATTTTCTGCTGTGAATCATAGAGGTGGAGGGAGGAGAAAAGAGAGAAATAAGAGGGAGATGCTGCTGCAAAGACGCAGCTTGAGTGAAATCAAGCGTTTCGGTTTCCCTTCTCTCCAAATCCCAGGAGAGGTTGTTTTTCCTTCAGTGGTGCTTGCTCTGGCTCCGGTGTGCACAGAAAACTTTATTTTTAAAACAACAGACAACAAATGGGCTGAAAAGGTCTGAGAGGACAGAAGCACTGTAAGAGCTTTGTCTCTCAGTCTGTGTACAAGTAAAGATCTGAGACTTTGTTTCTGTCTTAATTCGTTGTGTTTCATTCACGTGATATCATTGTGTCTCTCAGTCCTTCACCTTCACAGTAAACGTTCACCGTAGTTAAGCTGTGCTCTTCAGTAAAATCTCACTCGTGTTTTTCTGTCACTGAACAGTGGGAACATGTAAACACAGTTAGAAATGCTGTGAAGAAAATGTGTGTGTTGTTCATACTCTGGCAGCTCTGCAGCATTGATGGAGACGCTTCTTCTTGGCCCTGAGTGGAGTTTCTCTCAGGGAAATCAGATCCAGGAGGCTCCTTGGAGAAAGTGCAGTCTGTCTGTAGGCGAGAACAAAGCCAAGAAAGTTTTTCCTTTTAATGCAGCAAACATGGACTAATATTTAAATTTTAAAAAGGGAGGTAACACTTGCCCCTTTTAGCCCCTCTGGAAAGTCAGTCCTTGCCTTCTATTAAATATTCATACGAGCGATGGATGCACTTATTTATTGCCCGATATTTGCCTTGTTTGCTGCCAGTGACAGCAAATGAGTCCAAATTTGTTACGCTCCGTCATTTTTGTGGCACTGCACCCAGGAATTTGATGCATGGCTGAAAGGCTAAACATCTTAATGAATATTTCTGTGTTTCACCAGCATAAAGGAGGGCCATAAATTACAACAAAACAAAGCATGAGTAGCAGATGTAGGCCTACTTGTTATTTTAAACCTTAGTATTAGCTAAAAATGTCACATTTTGCATGTTTCAAATGTGATTATTTGGGGTTAGTTTTTGAAACATTTGATTCAAACATGGCAACGGCAGCTCCGGCTTCCTCCCACAGTCCAAAGACATGCAGTTAGTGGGGTTAGGTGTGGGAGTGGGTGGTTGTCTGTCTCTGGCGACCTGTCCAGGGTGTACCTATGGTAGCAGTGATGTCTTAGTGCAAGAAGGTCCTGGGTTGTTTTCTGTGGAGTTCGTGTGATTTCCTTCCACAGATAAGTTCGTTACGTTAACTGGTGTTTCTAAATTGGTCATATGCATGAACGTGACAGTACAAACATTCTCTTTGGGCTCTCTGGATTAACAAATTTGATTTTGTAGATAGTCTGAGAACTTCTAGGTACCAGTTGAAAATAACAAACTGATCAGCTTTTAGATTTTTATTTGAAGTCGACTCAGTCTGAGCCTACGCAACGGAGATAGTGTTTTTTTTAAACAGGCACAACATGATAATAATGCTTAACATTAAGCTGCTCTTGAGTAAATATATGGTCACTACTATTTGCCATACCGCTGCAAAATGTACACAAAATGACTCTAAAACAATAACAGCCATAATGACAGTAAAAAGCCTCTTCACCTGTTTTTGCCATCCATCCCTGGGTAATAATGACTAATTACAGTAGAGTTAATCATCCATATCCAGGTGAACACACCCAGCTGTGACTCAGTCCTGTCTGGCTCTTTCTCCTCCTGCTGCATCATAACGAGTGGTTGGTGCTGTGTGAATGTAGTGTAACGCTGTCCCCTGGTGCCACAGCGACGGGTTTAATGATGTATCTGGGAGAAAACGTTGGACTCGCAGTAACGTGAGACACTTTCAGGTAACACGCGGCAAACGTTGGCGTGACCGTCTGGGTCTGAAGAGATGTTGCTAGTTCATGTATTCCTTTGCTTTTAGAGCCGCGTCCATCAGCAAGAGCGAGTTTGCTGTTGTCTGCTCCTGTTTTCATCCTGTCTGAGTTCAGGAGGTGGTGCTGGTGGGGATCCGTCTTTTTCCACTGATTCATCAAAATATCTGTCATTCCACATTTACTTGTAACTTTGCTTACTGGCAGGAACTTGAGTGCAGTTTGACACTTTGGCTCTTTATTCAGTCCTGGCAATAATAAAGTCTTAGTCCTACCACAGACGACACCACAACAGGTGTCCCAATACTGTATGATGCCCTTTCTTGGTCGTGAATGCCACTTCTTTGCTTCTAGTACCTCTTCATCATCATCATCTTCTTCTCAGCTCTCCTGAAACCTTGGCTTCTCTTTTAAAAGCTTGAAAATGATTCCATGGCTTCACTTTTGCCGGGTTCAACCTGATTTTCAGTCGCCGTGTGGCAGGCAGAGTTGTGTTGTAATTGTCTGCTGTGTCTGGTTCCTCGCTTGGCACCATATGTTTTTGTTTGCCTTCTAGCTCTGATTTGCCATGTGGGGATTTTTTTAATGCGCTTACATATGTTTGTGTTGGTTACGCGTCAGACGTGGTGCTCTGCTGCCCACAGACATGCTTTTGTAATGTTGCCAGCTGATCTGTGCGTTAGAGTGCCTTAGTAGTTAAAAAATGCACAAAAAAAGAGGAATCGCTGTTGGTGGTGCCCAACCCCCCCCCCCCCCCCCCCCCCCCCCCAGCTCTTTCCCTCAGTTAAATGTATTGTTTGAACATAAAAACTCATTACTAGAGCTTAGAATTAGAGTTTGATCAACTCAGAGACGATGTCTCATGTTTAACTGTGAGAGGAGGATCCAGAATTTTCACATTTCTTGTATTTTCTCACAGGTTCATTTACACATCAAGGAGAATGAAACCATGCTTGTTAGCAAAATGCTGCTTGTTTCTCTTCTTTTTCGTGGTCGTTGTTTACACGACCGCATGAATTCTCAGCCGAGGCTTAGAGGAGATCTGAGCAAAAGATGAATCATTACATGCAGTTAATGGAAAACGGTAGTTGTTCATTTGTTAATGCATTTCATTAATTGCTTTGACAGTGGAATGACAGTAAATGTGACGTGCTTGTATTTTATGTTTTCATTCATTTATATTTAGTCACGCTGGACTTTTATCCAGGGTTATAGAACCAAACATCATTCGCTAAGGTGCCAGTTTCATAGTTGTCAGCTGATCACCAGCAGCTATGCTGCTGCTGCTGCTGCTGCTGCTGCTGTTGGTAAGGGTTTGTGATCATCGACTTCTCGAGCTATTAGTTGGTTAGTTAGTTAGTTAGTTATATTTTGAGTGCATATTGTCATCGTGCCATCAGGTTACACAAAGACACTTCTGTACCGACTTTAGCTAAAAGTACCACCATGAAGTAAAAGTTGATTTTCATGCAGCGTACTGTTACTGAACAAACATGTGGAGCTTCAGTGGTCACATGATTACCATTATATTTGCTACGTTTCAGACATGTTTCCTTGCCTGTTTGTGATTTTCTTACGTGTACGTGGCAGACAGCTTAACAAACAGGCCTGATTTGCTGAGAGGGAATCCTCTTTAGCAATAGCAAATGGGAGAATCGGATAGAAGCTTTGACCACATGCGGTCATCGTCAGCACTCCCTCTCCCGTGTAAGGAAATGCTTCATTTGCCTTTACATCTGTCAGCAATTAGCTGTAATTATTTAAGCCAACAAGGGCAGCTTCAGAGGCTGAAATCCATCCTGCCGTGCCGATCAGCCTGGGACTGTTGCAGCACATTGTTTTCTACCTTGCTGTTTGTTCTCATTTGATCTGTGCAGCCTGCACTTAGTCTTGTTTTCGCAATATGCTTTGCTTATTCAGGTCGTCACCGCATGTCATGCGCATTCATGTAAACAGAATCGATGACCTGCTACTTTTAGTAAATGTTCCTCTCTAGGATATCACAGAAAAGGTGTGTGTGCATGTATATGTTTTTACATGTACGTATGAATAAAAGGCATGCTGCATTACATCCTTCCTTACATATGAAAAGGGCAACACTGCCCACTTTGTTTATTTAGTGATTACCATAAAAGAAGCCGGCTGACAGGCTCCATCTCCTCCTCATGTTTATTAATAAGGGTAAATGTTGTGGGCTGTTATGGCTCAAGCTCAATATGTTTATATAAGTTATATAAGAGCTGTACTGGCACTGTTAGAGTGGAATCACTGGGAACTGGAAACACATGTGCTGTGTCATAAATACAAACAGATCTGCTGACTTTGGCTTTTAGTACAAATCTCCTTTCGCTGATACACGTGTTATACAATACTTTGTAATTAAAAACTGACAGAACAGGTTTTGTCTCCATTTCCAAGATGGTAAGGATTTATGTGCTGCTTTCTTTTTGTTTGGGAATCAGTTGTTCTTCTGATTCCCAAACAGATAAGATGAGATGATAGAGATGGAAACTGGTTTCCCGTAACTCCAGTTCTTGGGTGCTCTCTGAGCTTTGGGAGAAAAAGAATCTGTTTGTTTAATAGACAGACACGACAGGAACTCAGACCTGGTGGGGGGGGTCTGTGATTAGATGGGTGCCAGTCCTGGTGTCTTTGTGTCTTTGTAAATGTGAGCTGTGTGCATTTTTAAAGTGGACGCTGTTGTGTCAGGTCTCGCTGTTGTGGCGTTATGAGAAACGAGGCAACGATGCAAGCAGGAGCAAACATCCTGCAGATGCTTCTGTCTTTCAGGGAAATCGTTTACTGAAAGCTGTCTGGCTTAGACGAGCTCATCCCCTCCGCCTCTGGAAACACTCGGGTTGTTAGCAGCTGGATCTACTTTGAGACACCAAAGATGGTTTTCAGAAGGGAAAAATGATATTTGTACATCAATTTATTTTTGTTTGCTTATAAAATACAAATTATAACGGGTGAAACGAGCCACTGTGTTGAGATAATTGTTTGAGCATGCTCAGACAGCAGCACCTGAGGCACGTGACGTGGAACAAATGCTTTCGACCTCCCTGCTCTCATACTTTGCACGTTCTGCAATATAACTGTATTTATTTCAGCTACATCACAGTCGGCACTTAAGGGCTTAATTTAGTGTGTTTACACTTTTATTCATGAAGTGTATTGTTGTCATTCAACACCACATGAATCAGCCTGACCGAAAGTCAACACTGATTCATAATTTTTTTTTTAAAAATTACTTTTTTGGATCATATGTATTTTTTCTTCATTTTATGCCTACATGGATTTGCACTTGTATCCAGTAGTTTTGCTCCTCTTGTACTCGAGCCCTTCTCTTCCACCTTTCCTGTCTTGTTCTTCTATTAAAGTTGTGCCTCTTGAGCTGCGCGGTGTTTCTTTGCTTTCAGAAGAAACTGTCATCCACGGTGCACGAACTGAATGCTCAGTGACAAGATTAGCACTCAGGTGTAGATGGATAGTCTGAGTGGTTCCTGTATTTCTAAGATGATGTGCACTTGTGTTTGTCCAGTAGTACTCGGCACCTTGTGGGCAGGTAATGGTTACTGTTGCTGTAGAATACAGCAAAAAATGTTTTTTCTTCATATTCTAAAACTTATAAAGGCCCATAAACAGTACTGTAGCACAGCAGTTTATAATGGCATATAGCAGAACACCATATGAAATATGACTTTGTCGGCTGCTACAGGAACATTTGGAGATTAAATTTGGGATTTAGCAAACTGAAAATGTCAGAGGGATCGGCCTTCAAACGAATCATTTCACAAAACGTTTTGACTTCAAAGAGTTCTTTCCTGCGTCTGACCTCAGCTCTGTTTTTCTAACTGATGTTTACTTCAAAAAGTAAAAAATGTTTACTTCATCGCGTTCAGCAGTAACGTGAAGTGATCCAAATCTTTGACGGAGTGAGTCAATTTTGCGACATGGCCTACCTCCAAAGGTTGATTCTGTTCATCTGGATGTTTTCAGTGGGAGAAACGTTTCGTCACTCATCCAGGTGACTTCTTCAGTCTCAGCTGACTGCAGGTTTCCCCAGTCTTATAAACACTACATTTGCACTGGCCTGCCCAGTTTCTCAGTCAAACAGGAGCGCACGGTTTCAGCGTCAAGATCAGGAGAAAATCTAGAACTTGCTTGAAATGATTTTGGATTAAACAGTCTAACATTTTGACTCATCAACCAAAGGTGTTCTACACAACTATGCTGTAGCTGATATATCTTATTTAACCTCCTATCAGCTGTCTGAGTTGATATCCATCCATCCAGTTGTGCTTTAAAGATTAATGTAGACCAGTCGTTCTGTGTGTGAACTACATAAACCATGAATCACGGTTTCCTTGGTGGTATAGGCTGTTAAGTGGAAAATAAACTCCCTGGTGTCTCACTCTTGTCACCTACTGTGTGTACAGAGATGTACTTGGCAAACTCCGCTCTGCTGTTCCATCTTCACATAAAGCAAACTGACATTAATTGTAGAGTGCAACAGTAAGTCTCCCTGTGCCAGTTTAAGCTGCGAGGCTTAACAACCTTTGTGGTGGAAACATTTTGCTTCTCATTTTTTTCAGTTTGTTTTCCAAATTATGAGAGATTTCTGTGAAAAGTATTTCATTCTTGGTGATTAGAAGTAGCTAAAGATTCTTTTTGATCTCCGTGAGGCATGAAAAACATTTTTACACCAACTTGAGTAGCTGATGTTTAGCTCACCATTAGAACCAAGCTTTCCAGTGTAGTCGTGCAATTCTCAACCAGTGACTACTTCATGCACCTGTACCGGAGTCTGAACCATTTCAGTTAGAGGATCAAAGAGTCTATTCACACTTATAATTGGTTACATGATTGCAGCAGCAATGAATTATGCAGCCAACACGTCGCAGCTCGTCTTAATGCTGTTTCGCACCTACTGAACATGTGATAATCAGGTCAAGGACAGACTTCTCAGTTAACCAGCTACCTGAAGTTAATCTGCACTTCAGTCCTAGAGTACCCCGCAAGGAGTGATTGTACCGATCAGGCTTTATTAGCATCCATTAGATCTCCAATTATTCTTTACTTTGTTCTCGTATAGAGGCCAAAGGTATGTGTTTGTGTTTGCAGAGCTTGGTGTTGAATGCAGCGGTGTCATCAGTCATGAAGTCGGTCTATTTATACTTCTGTGTGTGATGTTATTTCCTGTCATCTTTCTTCTCTTTTATAATTTCTTGAATCCGTTTTTTTCAAAGCTAACTTTTGTCCATAAGACAAATATGGACTGGTTGATTTTGTTGGGTTCACTTCATTGAACCTGAGAACCAGCCTGTTCATTTATGTCCTCTGTAATGGTCATTTGTTTTGGGTCTGCATCTTTTGACTTATTCAAGCTACACTACTAAGTCCCGATGGGCATCCTGGGCTTTCCATTGGTTTCTCGTGTGTTTAGGCTTTTAGCTCCAAAGAGGAAGGAAATCACAAAAAAGTAAAATGGGAAGGTTCATTTTTCCTTGGTTCTCAGGAGGTTAATCAAATGTTGTTGGACATTAGGGTCACTGTAAGCATAAAGGTTTCTCGAAGGTGGCTTTTAAATGCAAGACAAATGAGGATGAAAAGAAAGGAGTAGCTCTGTAGTTTCTTCTTTAAATAAAACCTCATTTATTCTGTGACACTTCTACTGTGGAAGGCCTAGAGGAATATTCAGGAAATGTTATGTAATGCACTGTATTCAACTACTCACCGGCCACTTTATTATGTACACATTGCTAGTACTGAGGAACTGGACACATTCTTCTGTCAGAGCTTCGGTCCATACTGATGTGAGAGCATCACAGAGATCTCCACATTCATGATGCAAGGATTGATATCTGAGCCAGTTATCAGTTATCTGGTTTCACTTAGCCTGATTACAAATGCTGGGTTAAGGTAGTTATTAAAATAAGCCTCCAGCTGTTAGAGATGGGCTAAATTTGTGATAATATTTCTAACAGTGTATATATATTTTTAAAACTATGATGTATACAGCCTGCAGACAGCAGCAATTCTGAATGTAAGTAAATGAGGCGCAGTCCTTCTTTTCCACTGAGCTACCACCGCTGATGACACACTTCCTAATTTAAAGTGTGAATCTATTGAAACAAGGTGTCCACAGCAGCATTGTAGTGCAACAGCAGTGACACATGTCAGAGGTAAGAACAAAGCATGGGTAATGTTTTCCCTGGAAATTCATTTCACAATAACTGAAGTAACTGAACCATGAAACTCTGCAGGAGCTGCACATAATAAAACACAATGTTGTATGTTGGGTCGAGCTTTTTAACCAGTTGCTTAAAGCACTGCTTTTCCACCAGTGATCTCTGTCCACCGTTTATATCATATTAAGACGCAGAGCAACAGAATATTAGTCCATTAAATGAACATTTAGATTTTTATTCTCTCTGTTGCAGCCTGCGTGATGTTTAACGAGAGAGGTGTCCAGTTTAGCATCGTATATTTAGGCACATATAACAATCAAATCAAAATTGTGGATAAAATTGTCTATGAATCTATATTTTTTAACTCTAATCTACATATCTATCATTTTTAATATAGATTTGTAGGATTCGTATGGAAAGACAAAGACTTGATCCACAAAGTCAAAAACAAAAAACCCTATGTTATGGGCCGTCTAGGCGCGGCCAGACCACAACATAAGGGGTGATCCATCCCCGTCCAACCCCAAGCAGCACATCACGCAATTAATACTTTGTGACAGTGATTTATTTACAATGAGTGAATTTAAAAACAAAGGAAGGGAGCGAATTATAACTTCGGGGTGAACCCAAGGCCCAAACAACAAACAAAAGGTAGCCTATCTCAGGAGTAAATAAAACTTACCTATTCAAAAGAACTAAACCAAACGACAATTACTTACATCCCTACCTAACAAAAACAGGAGAAAACTAATCAAACAAAAAGGCGGTCCACCCCTACATGCTCCTACATTAAACCAACATAGTTAAACAGTGAACACACGGTCTGCCGGTTGGGTTGGGCCGAGAATGAATCACCTGGCAGTCCCTGGCGGTGTCTTCTTATGCGCTGCCTCCTGGTCATTAGCCAATCGGTCCGTCCACCCTGGATGCACCAATCATTGGGGAGCACCTGCACACTCAGATTTACATATTAAAATTACGACAACAGTTGTAACACCCTAACATCAGCGCACAGAGGTTTGAGAGTTTGATGGTTTTATACCTGTTGATTTCTTAATCCTTGCTTTCTCGTTAATACCGAGTTCTGAACCTACCGTCCAGATGTTACACCAAGAATGGAGACCATCAGACTAGGCAGTGTTCAGTGTTCTGTTCTGATGCTGTGTGTATGCTACCTTAGGGCTGTGCGATATGACGATATGAAAACGTCTATCGTGTCATATCACGCTGTCTTTTGTTTTGTGGTGTCGCAAAATAAACTCTTTACGGCAATATTTTATATCGTTTTGATGGTCACTGTAGTGGCTATATTCATTCTTTAAAGTTCTCTCTTTCTCTTTTATTTTAAATAATCACACTACGGACGGACAAGTGACTGTTTTTACGTGTTGTCATTAGCAACAACAACGGTAAACCCAGCGCGTGGCTCCGCTTGTTTATTTTCCACATAAACCTTTCACAATAAAGCTGAAGATCCTGTTGAGACTTTTCAAAATAAACTGAAATGATGACAAAATACATTATTCTCAAACATCACATTTCAGAATATGCATCAAACAAATGACCTCAAATAAAAACATAAGGTACTATAAATGGTGCCAGTGAGGATGAG
Source organism: Pelmatolapia mariae (assembly GCF_036321145.2). Classification (NCBI taxonomy): domain Eukaryota; kingdom Metazoa; phylum Chordata; class Actinopteri; order Cichliformes; family Cichlidae; genus Pelmatolapia; species Pelmatolapia mariae. Next base: position 36,413,113 of record NC_086236.1, on the reverse strand, counting down.
GCAGAACCAGGTAATTATGGGTCAAACCGGTGTTTGACTGATTGCTCGTATTTAAACTGCTATAAATAACTTGTTGGTCTATAATAGTTGAAACATGTGTCAAATGTATCCCTCTTGAACCCTGCGCCACTTTTCTTTTTTACCTTCGGGTTTTGGGTGTTAGATGCAAACAAATACTTTGCCTTTAATATTATTCACACAGAAATATGTGGCTTGAAAGTGAATTAACGTGTTGTAAACTCTTGCGTGGATACCTGCAGATATGCATTGTGACTAAATGCCACATTGTAATTAGTTTGTACACCGACAGACAATCGTAGTAATGAAAGCTAGTGCAGACTGAGCCATACTGAGCAATTACTTTGCTTTCAGTCTCATCGTAAGGCAGTGAAATAAGGAATTTGTCTTGCTATTGTTCAGTGAGCAGGCAAGACATATTGTGCATAATTTATTCCAGGCAATCAGTTGGTTTAAATGCTCAGAAGCACGCAGAAGACTGGCACAATGGAAGGTCTCTCAGCCTCATCATAACTTTGTCACTTATTCTGCGCGCTGACAATACATGTCATGTTACATTATTTGCCTTGGATGAGTGTGGGTGGAAAAGGCAAACAAGATTAGTTGATGCATGCACTTGTTTTTCTGTGAGTGAATTGAGGCCTTTAGAAATGGTTTAGTGAGTCAGTGCCAGTAGCACACCCATCAAGCTCATTTCTGACAGCAGTGGATATCTGTGAAACTGCTGGAGTAATTCTCTGCCGGCACGCTAAGTTTGCTTCGAGGTGGTCCATCTGAGTAGCTGCTGCTTGAGACGGGCTGGATTTTTCCCCCCTAACCAGTGTGTGCTGGAAAATCTGCCTCCATTTGATTCCTTATATGCACTGTATGCCAGCTGTGAAGCTCACTATGGTTTCTGTGGGCTGTGGGTTAAATCCTAGACCAAGTTGGGGTTTGGTAGACTCGTTCAGAGTCTACACTGAGCGGCGCTGAACAAATACAACTCATCCTAAAAGATGTTGATGGATTAAGAGGTTTTATTCAAACTAGAAAGACAGAGGGCAGCAGTAATAACTCTGACCCACACAGGTTTGAATCAGCTGCAAAAGGAAAAATAACTACTTGTATAGTTACTCTTGTCACAGAATGATTACAATTATTAGGTTAAGACAGAATTTGCAACAATTATATTTATTTTCTTTTTTCCATTTTCCAGCTTCGACCAATCAGAGCACGCTCAGTGTGCAAAGGCCTTTAGAATACTTGACAGCCCTGCTGAACATCATAGTTATGTGCAACGCGGCTCACTGACTCAGACATTTAAGAACTTTTAATTCAGGCTGTTTATCCAACTGAAAAAACAAAATTCCCGTCTGTGTTCCAGTATTGGGCTGACGTGGAGCAGACAGTAGTAATACTGTAACACTGTGAGCGTGTTACTTCTGCACGCACTTCAAAATCATTCTGATTTAATCTCCAGAAAGTCGTTCCAGAGCTCAGCTGTCTCTTTTTTTCTCAGATGTTTTCTTATCTTCTCCTTCTGTGGTGAAGTGATGTGCGTCTCGATGTAAACCCTCAGTTGTAACGTTTGTGAAACAGCTCTTGACTGTAGACTTTGCCAGTAATGTATTCACCTCCTGACTTGGTTAGTGTGTTTTTTTTTTTTTTTTTTTTTTTTTCTTCTTGATTAATCAGCAGTCGTCCACTTTAGCCGTCTGCCTCCTTCACTTTCATCAAGGCGTCTTCATGTTACCAAATACATGTTCACTTAAAGACAGAAAAGTTAATTCCATTTGTCAATAAATGATGAAAAAACAAGCCACGCCTGTAATATTGATGTTACTGTTCTGCATTTAATCAGTCCAGGAGTTTCAAGCCCGTAAATATAAAATTGCTGTAATTCCATGAAAAACCAAAACATAAAGTGTACACTTGCATCATGTATCGGTGCTACAAATGCACACTGCATTAGAGCTGGTCTCTCCAGCCTCAGTGTTGTAGACTATTGACATGTTATCAGTGCAGCTGTGGCAGCTTTGCACTTCCATGCTGATAGCCACTTCATCTGCTTAAACGTCTCCCTGGGGCTATTAACAGCAATGGCTCGAACAAAAAGAGTAAAATAGGTCACCACTTCAGATAACAAAGCTGATTTGCTCGATAACTTTTACAGTAGAGGCTGTAATACATCGCACAGCCCCTTCAGCTGCAGTCTATTAGCGTTGATGAGCGCTGTCAGACTCTATAACTCCCATATTGCAGTTGCAAGTTGTGTAACTCATCTTATTGCTTTGTTTTCAGTATCCAGTTTGTCCATGAAGAAAAATGTTCTCCTGTATAGTTTCATGTTGACAGAAGACAAAATGGGCTTAAATGTTCAGGGTTTCTGTTGCTAGCTCCGCTATGTGCCCCTCAGCTACACGCTCCTGTTTTCTGTCCATCAGATTTGATTTAAAACCATTTTGCAATCAGTCTTACTTACTTTACCTCACTGTAACATCAAAGTCCTCCAAACACAACTGATGCATGAGCGAGAGAGAGAGTGAGCAGTGTGTAGGTACATGCTAATGTCAGCATGCTAACATAGTGAGGTTTACTCATGTTTTTACAGTTGCTCTATGAGCATGTTAGCTAAATTTGAAGTGGATGATCAGGTTTTCACATCAGAATTAAGAAGAACGGTAAAGTCATCGCAGTTCATCGTTGGACCATGAATATATGTGTTTTATTTATTTATCAGCCTCACGGAGGAATAATGGGGTCATTCATTAGCAGGTCATCCAGTAGCTATGAATATCTGTTCAAGTCATGTTCTACAGAGAGGGTTTACTCCCGTGACCTTTCACCTTCACGATAAGAAGCCTGTTAATCAAAGCAATTACAGTCTGTCCACTGAGTGACTACACAGGAAAAAAACACTTAAAAATCCCTTGAAAAGCTCGTCTTGTCTTTTGTAATCTGTGATCTGAATGCGATGTTGCTCCAGACACCTTTCCTTTCCAACATGAGCTCTATAAATATACTAGAGGCTCCTCTTTTTTTGTTTATTTATTGGTTTCCATTCGTGTCACTTGTGTTATTACAGTCCATGTGCACATACCTGGTAATGTCTGAGCTGACAGGCGGGAGGGAAAGGAAAAAGGATCGAAGAGAATGAGCTGAAAATATAATAAATCCATTTAAAATATGTCAACATGGACTTTGTGGTTGTGGCTGCTACAGTGACTGAAACAAAAGGGCAGCTGTGGTAAAGCATGCAGGTTGTGTAGCGTTGCGTGAGACGGAGCACTAAAGTGTCACATCCATGGTTTAAATCCACCTGGCATTCGCTGGAACCTCCACTGTGTTCTTTAAGAAAAGGAAAAAACTGTCAGTGACCTTGTTCTTTTATTCTTTGTTGGAGAAAATTTAGTGATGGAACATCGAAGCCTTTCTGCATGATAGCCCTTCAATTTAGAGCAAATTCTCTCCACTGCTTATTGTAGAGGAGATTTGCTATCTGTCGAAATGGGCTTTTGTGAAAAGGTATTCAGCTATTTTTGAGCTCTGCAGTGTGTAATGAGCAGCTTTTCATAGATATAAAAATTCAGTCAAACACATTTAACTGCTGATTGTTGGTGTGACTGCAGGCTTCTTACAGGCCAGTTGTCTGGCTGATACAGTCTGTAGTACATTGCTTGCACGAAGATGAAATACTTGTTTTGACTCTAATAAAAGCTTTGTCTTGTTCTGTTTTCTTCCTAGAAGAACATGGCGCTAAAGCCTCAGGAAGGCAGAGACAACCAGGCAGGATCCCTGCATAAGAAAACCCCTTCTAGGGTTCCCAATGGCCTGAGCCTGGAGCCCTGCAGGAACAATTTCCACCACCAGTCCTCAGACCAGGAGAACAACCCCCGCTTGGCTCACTCGCAAGGGAAAAAGAAGAAGCACCTGAACAAGAAACACACGGTGGTGAGTAATCCCAATGTTTAATCCCCCCACCCCACCCCGAAAAACCAAAGAAACCAGTAAGAGTAGAAGGTTGCTTACATCATTAAAACAGTTTTCTTATAAATGCTTGTTTAGTTTTTGTTTCCTTTAGTTTAAATAAAATGAGTACTTCACTCAACAACTGGTTGTTTCCAGGCTCTGGAGATGAATGGCTGTGGGCTTAATGGAGCAGCTGTTGTTACACTGTGGCATTTGAACCAAAACCACAGTCTGTTCCTAACACTAACCAAGTTATTCTTATTGCATAAACCTGACCAATGAGTCAGTCTGAAAGTAAAAGGCCAAGCGCAGTGCCCAAAGGTCTAATGGGAATTCACACATCTGTAAAAATGGCATAGCTGCTATATTAGAACACTTTGGTGGAAAGCAGTTTATAAAGGAATACAAATTTCACAACAAATAGCAAAAAAATCAAATGGCAAACATGCAGAGTTGGGATGCAAAAAGCATATCGACATTTTAAGGACTGAGGTTTGTCCTGTGCTTTAAAGTCATGCTTGTTGAGCAGAAAATAGATCCTCTGATGGTGTCGATGTTAATAATTAATGCTAATTCAGCGTCCAGCTGTCAGATGCTCAGAGTTTTACTGGCACGTGTAAATTTTTACTGATCTGTGCGGTGGGGAAAAAGCTTTTATATTTTAAAATATTAATACAGTTTAATTGATACAATGTAATTTATTGATCTAAATCTGTAACATAATGTTACTAAAGCCATGAAATAAATATGACTGAGTCTGACCGATGCGCCCCTTTTTGGTGAAAAAAGTGGGACGGCCCATTTTTAATTTTCTAACACTTTTTATTCACACGTGTTCTCCTAAATCGATTTCTGTTAGATTAAATGACTGAAGTAAATAATTTGTATCGAGGATTTTTGGAAGTTCCTCGATAAAACATTGCACCTCTAATGGTTAAATCAAAGAAGTCCAAACGCTCTACAAGTGTGAAGTCTAGCTCCTGTGAGGTGTGGGTGTAGTTTAATGTATGACTCAGAACATGTTTTTGTGTGTAGCAAAGTGACGAGGTCATCAGTGAATATTTGTGGCACCCTGATGCAGGAGCACAGTTTACAGCACTGTCACACACACAGAGCAGCGTCGAGCTGAATATGCAAGAGTGTGTTTCTGAGCTTCACGAGGGATACGCACAGTTTGTTTCATATACACACAGTTTGTTTCATATACGCACAGTTTGCTTAAATGCACACTGTGCAGTGACAATGTTTCAACTTCGACCTGTTGGTCAAAAATCTGTGCATTGCACACATGTGGATATCACATAAGCAAATTGCATTACATCACTTGCATCACATTATTTTTCTTCTTATTGCCTCATACCTGTCTGGTTTTAGGGGGATTTGCAGAAGTTTAAATGCTGTAACTTTTTTCTCTGCTAGTGTTTTTTCAAAGTAAAGGATTCATTTGTCCCTCTTGCATCTTGTAATAAATGGATTAACACCTGATGGGAAGCTTTTATTGCACTTAAATGAACATAACGAGTTGCCTTCCATTTGAGTAATGTCATTTCACGGTTTTCTCCTTCGCTGCTGTTTGGAGACGAGCGCGCGCACACACACACACAGCAGAGCTGGTGCCAACGTAACTGGCAGCAAATATTCAGTAATACATGTACATAACTTCCTTTGACAATGTCAAAAATATGTTATATATGGTATGCTTTCATTTTACATGGTACACTGCGAGTAATGTAAAGCTGGTGATCTCTTCAGTCTGTTACTTTGAGATCATGTGTGCAGCTCTCACAGCCTGTTTTGGGAGGGTGTTGTAACTGTTTCATGTCCTTTCCTGTTGTGACTAATCTACATTGTTGCTATTACGGTTGTCTATAAAAAAATCTATACTCGGATATTAATATCAAATGAAGATACTCATTTACAGCAGTATGGATGCCGACAGTGCTCTATGTTCACACAGCACCACTGCAGACAGACACACAGCTCCTCCCTCACTCACAGCTGAAGTAGTTAACATTCATAACGCTGATCAGTGCTTTAGGAGGAATGCCAGAAATCAGTAAAGCTCCTGTTTCAATAACACTGAAGTTAACATGTGCAATGTTAATGTTAGCAGTTAGCTATTAGTAATTATTTACAGCCACAGTTGTCATCTCTTATCGTTAACATAGCAGCTAGTGCACTTTAGTTAAATAAAAGGTGAATAATATTTGCAGGCTGAACAGCCATGCAGAGCAGATTACTCCAGATTACCAGAGTGTGGAGAAGTAATCTGAGGGAACAAAGAGTGAAATTCAGAGCAGCAGAATCAGAGTTCATGGCTGAGGGTGTAAAGAGCTGCAGATGTTGAACTTTAACTTTCCTATTTGTGCAATCATTTATTAAAGTGTTTCTTCTTTTGTTGCAGCCAGCTGTGAGGTCAGACTGGTTCAGTGTTTCATACTGAGCTTCTTTATTTTAGCACGACTGTGCCGTCACACTCTGAATCGCACAAATTCATTGGTCATTTTTCGATAGTGGTCTTCGTCTCTAATAATTAAATTTCCTCGATGTTGGCAGCAAGGGTGGTGCAGCGGTTAGCACTGTTGCTTCACAGCATGAAGACTCTGAGTTGGACTCGATCGCCTGACCAGGACCTTTCTGCGTTTGTGGCGCTTTTCTTTGGGTACTCGGTCTTTCTCCCACAGGTTGGGTTCATTGATGATTGTAAATTACCCACAGGTGTGAAAGTGAGTGTTAGCCATGCGATAGACTGGCGAGCTGTCGCTTCGCTCCGTGATAGCTAGCATAGACACCAGGATAAGGGTCTAAGATATATTTACCTAATCAATCTGTAATGACCCTCAATCTGTAAAACCAATAAAACCCCTGAGCTTCATCTTAAATACTTTGTGGAGAACTTCTGTGGTATTACGTCAAAATCATCCCTGTGATAATTGTACTGAGCATTTTCTTTGGTATCAAGTTCAAATTTCTAGTCCGCAGCTATAACAGATATGCAAACAATAATGTTTGATTGATTTTGTGTTGCTATGACTGTGATTGTGTGTTTCAGTGGAGAATGACGATCAGGTCCAGTCCTGATCTTCTGAGCAGCCAGCGTCTGCGGACACGTTCAGACACGCGTGCCACATTTTCTCCCACATGTGAGCTGACATGCAGGCGAACATGCAGGCGAACTCGGCGTGCGTCACCACAGCGCGCTTTCCCGATGGCTCTGTCTTGATAGTGGCAACACTAATGAGTTAATTGCAAGGCATTCAAGGTTTTCACTGGTGAGAGCTCTCCAAATTACAATGGCACACTCCGATCTCAGTAAATATCCTAAATGATTGTAACGATTACACTGCAGATGGTTTGGATAATGCAATACGCTGGCTGGCGTGCAGCTGTGACGCACAGCGCTACAGTCGTCTGTGTTGAAAAAGTTTTTTGTTCCCTTTAAGATGCAGATCGACCCGTTCACCTTGATGCTCAATAACAACCTAATCTGACATCTGCATAATTGAAAAGATCATCATCTGTGCCTTACTCCACCCCTTTTTGTCCTCTTTGAGGAAAACGAGCTGCAGTGGAACTACGATCTGTCGTTTTTGGCCTTCAGTATAAATAAATGTTAAGTCTTTGTCCTAACACAAGGTTAAAATTTTAAATGTCAGAGGTTTAAATGTCCCTGCAGTCTGAAGAGAGTGGCTGTTATAAGTGCTTCTGTTACCTCTGACTTTAAGTAGAGTGAGAGAGAAAGAAAGACGAAAAATTTGATGTTAAATAAAGCAAAAGGTGTTTTTTTCCCCCTTTTTTTTCTTCTTCTTTGTTCCCCTTCCAGCCAAGTTTGCAGATTGCAGCAAATGCTTTCGATCTCTGGCACTGACCCAATGTACTGAGCTGAGATACTGTGAGCTCAAGGGGGGAAATAGAGAAATGTTTATAAGCGCCTCTGACATATCGCCTCACAGTGAAGAAAGAGCCCAGATAGAGGAAGCTTCAGTGGAGATGGATGAGAGCGCAGTAACAAACCACAATGAGGACTCGCTCCTCTGTCTTTATCATATCACAGTTTGTTTTTTGTCTTTTGCCTCGGGGGATTGTTTTTGCTTAATTGTCACTTGTGCCATACTGAGTTACTGATCCTGTTTTTCTAAAGAATGGCTTCCAGGCTTTAGCTGTTAAAATGTAATCATAGCCCTTTAAGGTCAAGGAGTGTTGAACTAACCATTGTTTCTGTGGTCAGTTAGCTCAAGGCAGTGTGTGTGTGTGTGTGTGCGTGCGTGTGTGTGCGTGCGTGTGTGTGCGTGCGTGCGTGTGTGCGTGTGCGTGTGGGTGTGTTAATAGAGGCTAAATCTACATCCAAGCAAACATATTATTTTAATCTTGCTCTCTCCCTGCATTCCCCATCTGTCTCTAATGTGCAGTATAAATAAAGTATAAAACTTCTTTATGTGTGTAATATTTGTGTATCATAAAGGTTTATTACAGCAAGCAAACTGTGCAGAAGAAGAGCTCGCATTTATTACTGGATATTTTGTGTGAATGTGCTTTGTTTGCTGTTTTTATAATGCGAGACCTGCACTCGTACACGCTCCACAGTTAACAGCTGATAAATGGTAGCCATTCATTTCTTTTGAAAAGTCAGGAGATACCGTTGAATGTTAGAGTTTATGTTAAAGCATTGTTACTACTTATTGTAAAGACTGGTTTTAAACTCAAATGTAAAGATATATATACCCACTTCACCAGTAAAGAAAACGCACAAGCTGGAAGGAAAAGTGCTCCAGCTGAGATCTCTGCATGGATTTTGACTAAATTGAGGAAAGTCTTTGATTTTTGCCTGTTAGTAAATATTGAAGTGGCAAATTTGTGACTGTGGACCAGGATTCAGACTCGGACATCTTTTCTGTGCTCGAGCAACAATGTAAAAGTTTTCTGTGTGTGTGTGTGTGGTGGGGGGACCGGGGGTTTGTTCTGACGACACTGGTCTGCTCACTGATGTTGGAGTGGTGGCCTGTGGTGAACAGAGGGCCACGCTGTGAGGCCCATCTGGTCTGTGGTGCTGGGGAATAGGAAGACGAGAAGTGGGGGTGGGATTTGGGGGAGGGCAAGGAGGGCTTAGGTTGGACATCTCCCCCCAATCCCCCACATCTCAGTCTGTCTGTCTGTGTTTGTTCTCAGACATCAGGAACAATGATTTTTACGCTTGAACGATGCAGAAGTTTGTCTGAGTTAGTTTGCTGAGAATCCATCAGCTGTTATTGCTACATGCAGATTAGCCAAGTTAGCTGTTCACCATGAATATCTTTACAAAAACAGTACAATTAGAAATATGTTTGAAGTTTGTCCCAGTAATCCTTCAATTAAAAAAAAAGGAACTTAAATTTGGAATATTATCATTATGAACACTGATTTTCACGGGACAAAGATTTGCTTTTATTAGTCAGGAGTTTAGATTTAACTATAAAGTGTTTGATTCATGGAAACCCCTCAGTAGTGTGAGAAAATGTTTATCACAGGAGTTACATTCTAAAAATAACCCGCGATAGGTGAAATCCGAGAAGTAGTCACCTTTATTTTTTACAATTAATATAGATGTTTTAAGGCTGGAAAACCCCTCACTACACACTTTATACACTTTTCTCAGACAGGCACGAACATTTTCACACTTTTCTCTCTTGTTTAAACTCTCAAAGTTCAAACCTTTGTAGAAAAATAAGTCCAGCATTATAGAATGAAACCAAAGATCAAACCCTGCTTTCAGGTCCAGAACATGAGAATAGAGCAGCTGCCAGAGAATTCAACATTAATGAATCATCAATGGTACTGAAGTAGAGGAAGCAAGAAGAATGAGTAAAGTTTGACTTTTCTGACTGTTTTGTTTCGCTTAATGCGCCTTATAATCTGAAAAATACGGCAACTTCTACCTTCCTTTAGCGTGTCCAGAAGTCCAACTTTTTGTGTGATAGTTAGCATCTTCCTCTGCAATTGGGTGCTACTGCAGGAGCCTTTGACGGTGCAAAAAGTTTCATTGACATTGTTGTGTTTGTTGGGGAGAAAACTTACAGCAGTGTGACTCTGAAGATTTATGTAAATTTGACAAGCTGAACACATTCTGTACTGTACAGCAGACACGGCACAAGATTGACAATGGTCTACAGCCAATCAGGACGCAGAACACAATGCGCTGTTAAAAAAAAACCCTGCAAAATTGCACAAAAGAAATCAGCAAAAGGTGAACCGCGTTACAGCGAGGGACCACTGTACGTACTCATGCTACTGCAATCTTGCACCATAGCAGTTGAGCGTGTGCACGTAGCCACCATATCTCACCACAGTGTGTGTGTAGAATAATTCTGTTTAACGAGCAAATTCTCACACTTGATTGTGTCATTTTTTTTTAATGCGCGTTTTTGCTTTTAGGATGTTCTCACAAAAATACAACACGTGTAATTACTTTCATCTCAGCATTAATAGTTTGCACCTTGATATCCTTTTTGCAAATCCCTCCAGCACAATAAATGAACTCTGGATTAAGTGCGATCTTTGGCATCACAGGCTGTCAGCTGCTCGTGGTGTTATACTGGCTCATATAACAGTGTAGTGTAATGGGGATAATGAGCCCCTTCTGTGTTTGAGCAAATCACACTGCTGGTTGTGTTTTTTGGAAATAAGCAGGTCTTTCAGAACAATTAAAAAGAAATCTGTGGATTCAACATGTTATTATCTTTTAAACACGCAAATAGTCTTACGTCTCACGATGCTTTCCTCTAAAAAGGTAAAAAAAAATCCATCCAGGATGTTTGCAGTTGAATATGTGTACCATAAGGTTTTTGTGACAGTTTGACATTTTATTTTAAAAAGTAGGCGCCTGTCACTGCTTCACATTATCGCCTTCTGTTAGTCACACCTGAAACGTGTGAAAAAGGAGATGTGCTCTTTGGGTTTGTCCCAGCTGTTAGGAGTAGCTGCTGTGTAGGCTGCAGAGGAGCGCCCAGCCCTAAGGGTTAAGGACGCCTCCTTGAGAAGTTTAAACCAGAGCAGCCAGTCAACCACAGGGCACTGGCCTCTGGCTCCATGAATCATCTCACTGGCTAGATCCTCCGAAAAGCAGTGCCTTAGGCCTGCCAGAGGGCTCGTACTATCATTCAGCAGCAGTCCTCCTACCTGTACTGAACTCTTATTCTAGTCAGCTAGTAACCAAGTGTAATGACATCAAGGTAAAAGCTGTAATGGCAGATCTCTGGGCCTGGTTGTATTTGCATCTGTGTAAATATTTGTACAGAAGCCCTGATTGTGTCAAGATGGGGGCAAGCGTGCATGCTTTTCAATCTGCAGTGAAAATGAAATATCACGTTCAGCTCTCTCAGCTTTGCGGGTCACCCTTAATAAGCTTATCCGCTAAGCCAATAAGAGATTCGAAGAAAAGCAATGTCCTGATTGTCAGATAAGATGCTAAATCCATTCTGATGGGAGCCTCAGTTGTGGGGGTGGTAATTATCACTGTCACAGTGGCAGTTTATAGAAGGGGATCAACTCAAATCCACTTTCAATGGCTTGTTTTGCGCTCTTTGTGTCTTTTTAACACGCATGACAACAATGTGTAAACATTTAGATGTAACAGGGCCTTCACAAAGCTGTGTGTTATTGTATATATGTGTTTTTACAGCATTGTGTGACACAATGTTAGCACAGCAGCATGTCTGTTGACGTCCCTGCAGGCCCTTACACCTCTGCACAGCTTCACTGTGAACTTCGTACTTTCACATCTGTGCTTAACAGAAAAGGTTTTACTTGCCTTTTTTCAGCCTCTTTCATCCTCTTTCATTATAAGTGCAAATTCTTGTAAGGCGTGTGTGTGTGTGTGTGTGTGTGTGTGTGTGTGTGTGTGTGTGTGTGTGTGTGTGTGTGTGTGTGTGTGTGTGTGTGTGGTGCTCCAGCTGCCCCCGTCTCACACACATGTTCAGAGAGACAGAGTGGGCTAAGACTGAGTTCATGGCCATTTCAAAAACGAGTTAGTGAAATAAAACGGTTACATTTTTACTTTTAACTGCAGTGTCTGAACAAAGTAGCAGTAACAGCTCTAGGAGGGAATCGCTAGACACAATGTTATCACAATTATTGGGATTTTTTTATATTTTATGATATGCTAAATATTACAATAACATATTGTAATTTTCCACATGGTTTAAAAACAAATTATGTCTTAAAAATTATCATCAAATATCACATATGTGTTGCTGTCTACATAGACTACATACATACACATTTAACTATTACATTTGAACTGAGCAGAGTCGAGTCCCCGCGAATTGTGCAATAAGGCAGCATGTTGGGAATCTGTCTGCATTCATAAATTGGACAGCAATTATTTGCAAACCTTCAACAATCTCTTTGCAGCTTTTTGCAGAAATCTGGCAACTTGCGTTTGCTGTGCGATTAAAAGTGGTTGTGAGCGTGCTCCTCAAGCTTTGGGCAACAATTTAGTAACTAATTGTAACAAATTTAGTAACAACATGCAGAATGTGCATGCAGCCACTGTTTAGTTTAGTTTTGGGGTTTCTTGGTTGAGCCGATTTGATGCAAGTTCAGTCAGCTAATGTCGTCTGTGGGTGATGGTGCATGAGACGAGCCCTCGCTGTTCATATTTGAATTCATATCGATGCGATATCATCACACAAATTATTGCAATATCACGCTATATTTGTTTTGATTTTTCCCATCCTCCAGTAATTGCTCTTAATACGTTAGTGCCTTATCTACATTCCAACTATTTCTTCCAGAGACAACGTTGTAGACTATTGTGACTGCTCTCAGGTACACACATATTTGTGGGGGAAAGTGCCCTTTTTGCTGGACTGAAAAACATGTTCTGCTAGCTGCTGTGCAACCTAGTCCAATTGATCAGCTGTGTGTCTGTGTCATGCACCCCATAGTGCCACAGCATCAATGAAAACACTTTGATCTCTAGTTGTAGACAGAACACTGTCTGCCTAGTTATCAGGAAGACATTGGTGGGAGGTGCTGTAGCTCACCTGGGTTTGAGGCCTGCAGGTCATTATCCTGTTCAGTAATGTCAGACGGAAAAAGAAAAACCCAAAGAGGGACACGGCTGAGGTACCTAAATGTTGTTACATTTAACTCATGATGTCTGTCTCTGTTGCTGCTGTGGGTACGCCTGAATGACTGTGACAAACATCAGCAAAAAAGTCACCTATGTGTAAATGACAAACTCTAACAGATTTCATGAAGCCAGCAATGCTCCTCTTATTGCACCATAATTAGTTTTTCTTGTGAACTTGCAGCCCCCGTCCTCCGTAAGTCACTTTGACAAAACACTCGCGCAGTAACCGCATGCATCCACCCACCCTGTCTCGTCCTGACGACTTGTGTGCATTTATGTTGTCGCCTCCTCCAGCCTGTCTTCGGCAGAAACCCCGGATGCCGTGTGACAAGCCTGTGCCGGCATGTCTTTGAAAATGTTTTCATGTTGTTGTTGTTTTCCCGCACACTTCCAGCTCGCTCAGCTTTGAGAACCTTTTCTTTTGAAGTGTCACTTTTCTTGAAGGGAGGACAGGCAGCAAGAGGATGGAGGGTTGGACTACCCGCTCGGATGACTATTAAACTGAGTCATTTCATTGCACTCGTGCAGTGAAAACGCTGTCGCGGCTGTTGAAGGACAGAAATCTGCTCTTACTAGTCACTATCCAACCTGATGCAGGCTCTCACTCCTGACAGCCCTCACAATCAGTTTGTGAAAAATTAAGTGGCTGTACTTTGAGTGTTGGCCACTTAAAGCGCAGAGCCATCTGAGCTGTCAGTCAATGCTGGCCAGTGGGCTGTAGGTTTTTGAAGAAGCTTTATCAGCTGTCCAGCCCCTGTCACAAGCAGACCACTCCAGCACGGCTGTAAGACTTGTGTCTAATCCGATCTGCCACCGTTTACACTGCACAGGCTTTCTGATGAGCAGTCAAGATAGTTCAAGTCCACCTGGATGAGTATTTTTTCCACTTTACCCCTCTTAAGAAAAGTGATGTAAGACCTCGTGAAAAAGTGTGGACTCTTTCATCCCTTTCCCTTCCTCCAGCTCTTACTGCTGAAAACTGGTTTGTTTGTTTTTCCCTGTGTGACATCAGATGCTCACCATCTTTGTCAAAGCAGCTTTTCTGCCTTGTTCACTGGCACAGACAACATTTTCACCAGGCAACAGCAGGTCTAAAGAGATGACAGTATTTGCCATGGTCATGGTCATAGTGCAGGAATTCCACTGAATGTTAGTGGAGTCAGCCATGGTTTCTTGTGGCAAAAAATTTTCTGCTGATGCTTCCTTGGAGATCATTATTGTTTATACACCCTGGGGCGTGTTACAGTGCTTAAAAACTAATTACAGCCTCAAACAGCACATAAAAGTTCTAAGTGGATCATTTCCTAAATGGAATCAATGGCTTTTATTGAATATATTCACCCCGTCCAGTGCAACTAGCAAGCCTAATTGCATTCGGTTTTTGCAAATAATATTTGAGTCACATTTAAAATGATGATTTATTTTTGTACAAATGTGTGATTCCCACAGGGAGGCGATTATTTTGTTGATTCTTTTACTCATTTGTACAAAAGACAAGGGTTGGCTCGAAAGAGCAGAAGGAAAAAAAGACTCCTTTTATTCCAACGTCAAATATATCATTATGCATATTTCTGATGTCTGTAGTCTGGTGCTTGAGACTGCTATACTGAACGTTAACTGTGCATCTATCTCGACTCATGTGAAATCAAACATTTTCTCCTGATGCATTTCCAGCATTTTGCATTGCTTCTTAGGTTCTTAAGCCTCTGTTGGATAATGGAAAACGACTTCTTACACGACATATGATGAACAAATTCAATAGTGATAGCTGTAAGAAGTCTCCTTTTTCTATTAGACTCTAGAGAAACTATGTCCAGTGAATGCATGTAGAATTAGACGTGTCTGGGAGGATAAACTGAATGTAGAAGCAACTGATGAGGTGCAGGAAGAGTGTATATATAACTCAGATATAGGCGTGTACATTTTAAGACAGTACATAGATCATATTACTCCAGACACGCTCTCCTCTCTGTCTGTCATAGATGCAGAGATGCTGCTGGTAATTTGGCTCATTGTTTCAGGTCATGTAGAAAACAAAGAGCGTTTTTCACTCTGAAGCATTTGGAGGAGATGAGAACTACATGCATTTAGAGCTATCGTTGGTGTGAGCAGCTTTTTGATTTCTGCAATATTGTTTTGGAAACTAATTGAAAGACTGTTAGTATCACAGCAAGATAGAGGACCCACATTTAGGTTTTTCATGAGAGAAATGACAAATATGTCGCAGAGACTGAAACTGCTCAGTGAAACCGACTCAGTGTATCAGAAATGTGCAGGAATGGCAATAATTAGTTTGCTGTATGTGCGCTTTTTTTCTTTTTCTTCTATTTTTGTGTTTGTATCTGTTCAGAATTCATCTTATAAAACTTTTAATGCTGTATCGAGGTAACTGTGGCAAATGTTAAATGTGCTGCTGTTCAGAATGGAAATGGAAAAAAACAAAACAGACTCACACACATACAGTACTGTGCAAAAGTCTTGAGTCACCCATCATTTCTTTCTATTTGGCTTCTAAGGAGTCAGTGTTGTCTTTGACACTCTGAGATTCAGCTGAAGATATTGGAACAAATGATCTGTGTTTGCAATAAGCTGCTAGTAACCAGTCGCCTGAAGATACAATTTAAAATTAGTTCTTTGCTACAGTTTTAGGAGACATGGTTCATCGTTTTTAAATGAGTTGCCTTTTTCATGCTTGAAGGATTCATGTCAGGCTCACCAAACGTTCCTCTGAAACATGGTCGACTACAAAGACTGAAAACAAGTGAAGAAGCAGTCAGTGTCCAAAGGCATAAAATGTACCAGGGTAGGCTGGTTCGTGTGCAGTGTGTCCTCTAAAAAACTGTGAAAACTGGACAATTGGAGGACAAAAGAAGTGACAGGCCTAAAAAAACAAACTATGTTTAGCAGATGAAGTATGTGAAAGTCATGTTCTTAAGAAACAGGAAAAGCAAAGGCAGCAGGTCTTGTTCTATAGCCATCTGTAAAACATAGAGAAGCCTCTGCCATGGTTAAGGGCTCCATCGGTGTTGGTGGTGGTCAGATTTTGATGCACCATGCACTGCCATCTTAAAAGTCTCTGATTGGGAATGGCTTCGTTTTTCATCATGGTATTGATCCCAAACACTCTGCCAGTGCTGTAAGAAGCATACTTGGATAGTGGTGGATTGGCTTCCTCACAGCCCAGCCCTCAACATTAGTGAAACCATCTCTACCATCCTGGTAGAGAACAGAAAATCTACTTCAAGAAGCCTGCAGAAGTATTCCTGAAGTCTGCTTAAAGAAATGACATTTCCTAATAGATTTCAGGCTGTTTTAAAGAATAAATATATTTTAAATACCAAATATTGACTTTCAAGCTCATTAAAATTTTGCTGAGTCTGTATTTGCCTTGTATGCTGTATTTCTGTGTATGTTTGCATGTACTTCAATAAACTGCTGCACTGTTTCCAATTTTCCCAGTAAAATGCAATTAGGAGTCGCCCAAGACTGCACATTACTGTACTGTAAATGCAGACGTACATGAACCTCACACTAATATCCTTTAATAAGGTGTATAATTGCTTAAAACCTCTTCTCTTGCTCCTCTTTGATGCAGTCTCCACACTACAAAGGCAATTACTTAATAAATTTCAATTAGGCATGTCCTAGATTTCAGCTCTGCACAGAGAATTAACCTATGCAAAGCTTCCTGTTTGGAGAGTGACTGCCTGGAAAGTGTTCTGCAGAGAATTTTTGTTATCCTTGCTGTATTGCCGTTGCTATGTTTTGTTGATACCTATAAAAGAGAGGGTCAGAGAGTAGATAGTAGCTGAGTAAGAGAAGCATCAGTGGGTTAAAGGTTCACAATGGAGTGAATTACTGGTATGTGGCCTAGAATGCATTTACAGGTTAAGAAAAGGACATATTTACCCAGCATGTGGCTCACTAAACCGCTCAGTTCCAGTCCAGCTTCATCCATGACTGTCACTGACCTTTACCCCACTAACTACGCCTGAGCGGTGACTGACGATGTGACTTGGACCAAAGCACAGAACATGTTTTCAGCTGCTTTGTTATTGTTGAAAAAGGGTTGGAGTTAAATTCAGAGCAGTGTCCCTGAGACAGTCTACCTCATTAATGTTGTTTTTACATATCAGAGCCTTACACTAAGTAGCTCAGTGTCCGTGTGCCCGTATGTGCATACGTTTTATTTTAATGTTTTCATTATAAATCTCCACAGGTTTTTATCTTTTCAGCTTCAATGTTAAGCACATGAAGTTTGAGTATAATGGAATGTGCTACATTAAAAAAACAAACAAAATTTCCACTATTTTTGAATTTGTTTTCACACATTCTTAGAAGTGGTTTGTGTAATTGGACAGTTTGTAGGTTTGCTGCCGGCCAGTCCATAAAATGTGTTTTTAATTTGATTATGATCCCTTAACCAATGTGTTTTTAATTTGATTATGATCCCTTAACCTTAGTTCTGTCTGTTGACAGCCTTAT
The DNA here is from genome assembly GCF_036321145.2 of Pelmatolapia mariae. Taxonomy (NCBI): domain Eukaryota; kingdom Metazoa; phylum Chordata; class Actinopteri; order Cichliformes; family Cichlidae; genus Pelmatolapia; species Pelmatolapia mariae. The sequence goes on along the minus strand of NC_086236.1, from coordinate 36,395,553 downwards.
ACAGATAGGGACTTTTTACCTCAGCTCACAATGTTAGTGAGAAATACTCGCCTTTCTTTACGGTGGAGGGGACTGTAAAAACTTTGAGAGTCCGATACAGATCAGTGAGTCACAGAAGCTCACTTTTGATGAATGACGGCCATAGATTAATTTATTCAGGATATCCTGACCTTTCAGTACGCACTGCTGTTAGCCTTTGTTAACTCCTGTTAGCCATAGTTAACCTTTGTTAACTCCTGTTAGCCGTAGTTAGCCTTTGTTAACTCCTGTTAGCTGCAGTTAGCCTTTGTTAACTCCTGTTAGCTGCTGTTGGCCTTTGTTTACTCCTGCTGGCTGCTGTTAGCCTTTGTTAACTCCTGTTAACTGCTGTTAGTCTTTGTGAACGCCTGTTAGCTGCAGTTAGTCTTTGTTAACTCCTGTTAGCTGCTGTTAGCCTGAGTTAACGCCTGTTAGCCGCTGTTAGTCTTTTTTTTAAAATAAATTAACTCATGTTAGCTGCTGTTAGTCTTTGTTAACTCATGTTAGCTGCTGTTAGTCTTTGTTAACTCCTGTTAGCTGCTGTTAGTCTTTTTTAAAAAAAAAAATAAATTAACTCATGTTAGCTGCTGTTAGCCTGAGTTAACTCAGGTTAGCTGCTGTTAGCCTGAGTTAACTCATGTTAGCTGCTGTTAGTCTTTTTTTAATTAACTCATGTTAACTGCTGTTAGCCTGAGTTAACTCATGTTAGCTGCTGTTAGCCTGAGTTGACTCCTGTTAGCTGCTGTTAGCCTGAGTTAACGCCTGTTAGCCGCTGTTAGTCTTTTTTAAATAAATTAACTCATGTTAGCTGCTGTTAGTCTTTGTTAACTCCTGTTAGCTGCTGTTAGCCTTTGTTAACTCCTGTACACCAACAATTGTCTTTGAAGTGGATGTTACTTTGTTGGACTCTGATGCTTGGATAAACTCATACGATGTGGGAATGCAATCAAAATGTTTTTGCGGAAAAGTATAATTTTAAGAACATTTGAGCCTAACACTAGCTGGCATATTGTTAGCTTATAACCAGCTTCTGGTGTTGTTATTTAGACAGCTCATTGTCATGCTGACTATAGTCAGCATGTCTACTCTGCTGACTATAAGTAAGTATGTTCATGCAAGTTTTCATGTGTTAGAGCTCTGACTGCAGTTCAGTTGAGGAGCTGAGGCACACAGAAGCCAATTACTTCTCTTCTGCCTCTGGCATTGCCCGGTCTCAAAGACCCCATTAGTTGAAAGGGAGATGTCCTTCCCAGTGACTGTATTTGAATGTGATGGGTCAACATTGCAAGTGTCACAAAGCGCAAACCGGATCTGGTGAATTTTTAATAGATTATTGTAAGCTAATAAGAAGAGGTAATTACACAGAGGTAATTACACAGAGGTAATTACATACAGTCCCCGTAACATGACAGGTATTTTGGTTTTATACACTCCCTAGAGGCAGGTTGTTCTAGACTGATTTTTCTGGCTAAATGTGAGCCAAGAATAGTTGTAACAAGCACTCATTATATCCAAAAGGGACAGTAGGGATTGTCAACATCTGATATGAAATGCTGGATACAAGCTTAAGTTTCAGCTAACAGTTTGGTCCAGTGCTAATCTTCCGGTCATCTTTTGTAGCACTCAGCACCATAGAGCACAGACAAGTAGAAGGGCAGTTGATTGTCTGATATGTAGGGCAAGCTAACTAGATAATGGCACTGCTGTTATTCCATGTTTCATCTTCTTAATCATAAGCTGTAAAATAACCTCAACAGTGATACTGCGAATTTTAGTAATTCATGCATAATATGATCCCATCTGTTCAAGAAATGATTAATTTCAGACTTTATAGAATAATCTTGACATCATTTGACAAATGTGACTGACATGTTGTCTTCCTTATTCTCCTGCTGCTCAACAAAGGAGAAAATTTTTTTGTCAGTTTATTACTTCCAACCAAAACCTTTTAAATGTGAGTCCGAAACTTGGAATAGGAGTTAATGACGAGCACTTGAAGTCGGTGTAAGTAGCCCTTCATCACATAGTAAATGAGAGAGAGGTTTTAATGACTGTGGAGAGCGTGGCTGCAGGGAGTAGGAGGAACATCCGAAAGCTCATATTTGCACGTGTTGAGTCATTTCTGTAAAGTCCTTATCTCACTTTGCTTTTCATCAGCTCCACGCTCCATGATGGGGGTAAAAAGAAAATCAATTTGCCTCCATTTCCTTCTACCTCATTTCCCTCTTTTTGATAACACGGCAGACCACATCCTCTTAGTAATTTGTCCTTATTGGAGTTAGTCATTCCCAGTGAATTGTCTCTGATTTTTAGATTACTCAAAATCCACTGGTAAAGGAAGTTAACACAGCACCATGAAATTGTATGAATTAACAGAGGATAATAGTTGATAATAACTGGGGCACTCTCATGACTATTGTGTAATTATTACATGCAGTCTACTAGTTAATTGTCTGTAATGTCGTCCTTATTTATCCCATAATGAACCAGCAGATTACATAACAATGAAAAAACATAAATGGACACTATATGAATCCACAGGAATACATTTCTTACATAAACTAAAGATATTTGGCTCATAGAGTTACTGTGATTTACCAATATCTCTCCAGATTTTGCCCATGCCAGGATAGTATCATCATACCAACACATGGAACATGTTTTCAGGCTTAAGGCTGAACTTTGGTTCCATCATTTAGCCTGAGAACAGTTGACTCTCTCAAACCCAGGAACACACAGGGTTTGCATGCATGCACACCTGCATCCGTGGCTGATGTTACATTAACCTTACTTTAACACTCTTTTGCATACTATTTGACTGAAAAAACGCAGAGCTTGGACTAGAGTTGAAACATCCTCATCATTGGTTTTAGTATTGCTTGAATACTGTGTGAAGGACTGGATTAGTACTGAGTCTTCAGAGTGAAGACTTGAGGTTTTATTTGAACACCTGTGATCAAACAGTTCATTTTAGAGATCGAGCAGGTCATCTACGCAACTGGAAGGTTGATGGTTTGATTCCCAGTGGCTGCAGCGATTGGATCTTTACTCTATGACATAAGATGAGCAAGTAAGAAGTTTTACTTGTCATCAAAATTCAGTGTTTTAAACTCCAGTTTTACTGGTTTCTTGAGTAATTTGCATTCGGCCAAACTGCTATAAGTTTCATTGCCTTGCACATCACACCAAAGATAAATAATAGTAGACAAACAGTTTCGTCACAATAAAGACGTATATTCTACTCTAGAGATGGACAAAAGCTTCAGTGGAGGCACATTTACTGAATGACAAACCTCTTCATTTAGTATTTCTGTACGATAGCACAGTGAAGATGAGATGTTAGTGAACTGTTGTCACTTGATGTACTGTAATAGTCTTATAGCTCACATATAGTCAGTGATGATGGCTCGTTTACATGGAAGTAGTTTATTCAGTGTCAGAAATTAAAAGAGTTAGAGGCTTCAAGTGTCATCACACTTCAAAATAATTGCATTATTGAAATAATATAGTTATAATATAATTAATTGACACTCTTTTAGTTCTTTTGGTGCTGCTTGTTTTTTCGGGCTCGCCTCTTTGTGCTGTGCAGCTCAGTTTAAGCATAAACAGAGTTTGAGAGTTGATGTTTATATTTCTTTGTCCTGGAGACCTGACTGAGCTGCCCTTTATTTCCCTCCTCAGTGATGACCATAACACCATGGCAACAGCAGCATGGTAATAAGACATAGTACAGTAGCACATCCTGATGTTGTTTGACATCCACTGTTACAGAATCATGGCAGGCCTGAACAAACTCTTCAAGCCAGATATGGGAGACAACATGAAAACACTTTCTTCTTCTTTCTGTGCATACATACAGGCAGAAGTCAGAATCCTGTTTGATGCGAGCTCATTTCCGACTGTTTTTGGGCTACATTCCCACAGGAATGCAGACTGACCTGAAATGGGAAGAGGATAAGACCTTGACCTTGGCTCAGCCTTTACTCTCCCTACTGCTTTCATCACTCAAAACAAAATGTTGTTGGAAACCCCTCTTAACCTGCCACGCAGGCACAAATTCAGAGCGAAAGGAGTGGTATTGATCCTTTAACCTTACACAACACCAGATATGAAGGATGAGAGCTCCAGAACAAGTTATAATCCACTGTCAGAGAAAAACTGGTCGTACTTGACAGGAGAAAAAATACTCAAGTCAGTGTGCATTCACTGCTTTAAGAGAGTATGTGCAACTACACAAAAGGAACACATCAGATCCCAATGGGGAAAAAAATGATTTAAAAACGAAATACCTGTGATGATATTTAATAGAATATCATCGTTTAATAGAAATGAAAACGTTCAACCTACAGAAGGCTCATTTCAAAACAGCCTGGAAATTGAAGTGGAAAAATTATGGGAGAAGCTGTTCCGATTGGCTACTGAGACAAGGGATGGTGTCCTGGAGTTTTCCTCCCTAATGTGGACCAGAGCATCGCTGAGTTCTGGACAGTCTGAAGTGCAACCTGGCGGTTAGATTGGACCCAGAGGTGTGCTATTGGCAAGGGTTGCCTTCATCTTCCACGAACTCCCTACATGCATTATCGTACACTAGGAGGAAACTCAAGACCCATTGCACCAGCATAGAGTCTGACAGTGGATCCAGAGGTATCCTCCTGATACCTAATGGCCATCAGGCTGCCAGACATCCACACCAGTGAGCTAAAGGAGGTTGTTTTGTAGAGCTCTGCCAGCGGTCAGTGTCTTCCAGTCCTGGCGATGGGTTAAGGCAGCGCTCCCCAACCTTTTTTGTGCCACGGACCGGCCTTTAAGGTGTCGAGGAAAAATACAACAAAATAAAACCAGTACTGGTACCAAAAATGAATTGATTCATAACACATTGGAAAAAACCCTGGGACACCGAGTTAACGATAACAACGATAAAAAATAACGATAAAAACCCTGAAAACCATCAATTTCACACCCAAGCCTCAACTCTCGCGGCCCGGTACCAAACGACTCACGGGACGGTACTGGTCCGTGGGCCGGGGGTTGGGGAGTTGGACTACTTGTATCACCTCATGCTGCCAGCAGCGACACTGACCCTAGCCAAATGCAAAACTAGTGAAAAAACAGAAAGGTTGAGGAGGGAAAAAGTACCTCTGGGTGTGCCCTCGATTTTTACCTTCTTCAGAGTCATGTACAGTAGAGTATAAAAGGAAATGGTAAAATCTGTTGACTGTCAGATAGGGCCCAGATGAGCAGATGGAGACTGTTTCTCCAAAGAACCCGCAGGGAAGACCAGACTCCATCCTCTTCTTTTCTCTCCCTATCCTCTTGACTGTGCCAGATCTTTGCCACCGCAGGCTGAGGAGGTGGCAGTCTCAGTTTTCCTGTCACCCTAGAGCAGGGAGAGAGAAATAGCCATCTGTGATTTACCCAGACCCTGGGCTCATCTGCCACCGACAGAGGAGCCAAGGAAAAATATTCAATCTCGCTTAAAACCTTCGTGCATTCGAGCGCACGCCACATCTCTGCTGTGACAAATGCTTCTATCAGCCTCTGTGAAGCAAAGTGAAACGAGGACGGGTCGGTATGAAAATACAAGCGAATAGCTTAATAGACTTGGAGGTAAAATGAAAAAAACATTACGGCTTATTTTGTTCTGTTGAAGTCGCCTTCTCTGCCATCACATAAAATCTCTCCTGCCTGGGAATCCTTTGACAGTAAGCTTGAATTTATATAAAGTCGCCATGTGAAACATCATTATATGGTTTCCTGGAATAAACACAGCATGTCTAGACCATGTCCCCTCTCAGCCAGAAACTGCAGGGACTGCCAGGAAAGATGGAATAATTGAATCCTGAGCAAAAAAACAAAAAACACAGCTACACCAACAATGGCTCTCTCTCTCTCTCTCTCTCTCTCTCTCTCTCCAGTTCAGATGAGTAAACTGGAGCTGGAGTCGTGAAATGTGTTGCATGCTGGGCTGTTTTTGTGATGTGCTGGCACCCTCTGCTGCTAGCTGAGGAGAATGCTTGGACCTTTTTTCATTTAAGATGCATCCTTTTTCCAATTTCAGTGCTCAGATTGTGATATTTTAAATGCTACCTTTATTATTATTATTATTGTTATTATTTACTCATTTAGAACAAAAGCAGTGCCGTAAAGGATTTGGTCAGCAGCTTTAATGTAAAAACTCTAATTGCACCATGTTTCACCCACCGATGGTCAGCTTTAGGGCCACGCTCTGATGAGTGTAATTAAAAAATATACATCTGCACGTTTTGCCTCATAAACCAATGTGAGCTTTGATGTGCTTTGTGTAATCCAGACACACTGATGCACCCTCACACAGTCTGTTAGTTTATTATCACAGCCTGCCTCAAATCCAACTTGATGTGATTTTCTGTGATGCAGGCAAACCAGCTGGCAATAATGAAGCTAAAATAAGTAGAGCTTATTATACAGCAGTGCATATGAGGGTCTGTCCGCGTCGCAGTCACTTCTCCAGTAAAAATATGCCACTCTGCAGGATTTGACTCTCGGTGACACATCCTTGTTAGTGTGGAAGACTCCAGTGCCATGTGCATGGGTGTGTGCTGTCAGAGCCGTCTCCTCTGCATAAAGCAGATTTCTCGTGTTTTCAGAGCTAAGTGGGTGTAATGAGCAAAAAATAATGCTGCTTTGCAAAAACTAGATTCTTTTGATTATCGTACGGCATCAACAGCTCTCTACAAACATGCTCTTCAACACTGTGAATGTATCCAGATGTGTAAAGATCTTCCTGATTCGTACAGAATTATGCGCTTAAAAGGTTTGTGTTTAAGAAACAGTCTAAACATGTCTGCATGCAGTTTGCAGTTGAAATGTGCTAATTGGTCACTGCCTGCTGGGCTCCTTACATCACACCAGTGCGTGACAGCAGGAGCTGCACAAACTTAAAAGCTGCTTTACATGTTACTGCATCAGAGTTCACCAAATTAAACTCTGAGCTCAACTTCTTGTTGGAACCTGCAGTGAAGTGGGAGAACATTAAACATCACCCTCACATACAGAGCAACCATCATTGCCTTTGAAATACAGATTTGTCTTTGGGCAAAAGGTTCACGCGATCAATACGGCTATTCTAATAGAATCTACCTTTATTTCCTTTTAACTGTGCTTTAGATCACTTTGATAGCTCTCTCCCAAGCTGCCGTTAACCTTGATTCAAAGGTCTTTGGCTCAGTGCTATCTCTTGGAGTTGACCTGTTAAGAGCTGCGGTGGAGGTGACTGCTTTGATGCCTTTATGCTGCCTCTGCTGCTTCCCTGACTTGCCTCGAGCTATACAATACACTTACGCACAAGACTGTCAGAAGAAATGGAGAAGCTGAGAACACACGGATGTGTTTGCGCATCTTGTGATGCTGAGATGTTGGACGATCCGAGTCAGAGGTCACATGCAGCACTAGTGCATCGCCCATCCCCCTCCTCCCTGATGCATTTCCCCTGTCAGCGTACACATGTAGTTCATAGGTTACAATCAATAATTTGCCCATCCTCCATCAACTAGACTGTTGTGAAGGAGCGCGAGTAATGAGATGCGGCCTGTTCTTCAGAGTTTGTAATGGGGTCGCTCCCCGTAAGAACCCCTGGGTGGATCGCCTCCTTCTTCTTCTAGAATCACGTGTTTTGGCTCAGAGGTCATTATCCTCTGCTCCCAGTCCCATGTGTCTTTGGCCCTGGGGGGGGGGGGGGGGGGGGGAGTAAAGGAGGCATCCGCAGAATACCTTTACTGCCTGTAGCTACATAGAAACAAAATGTGTGAAATCCAAAACAAGATATTATTTTGTAATTTCTTACTGTGACCTTTGAAGGCCGTTTGTAAATGTAATTATATCTAAATTTAGCTTTACATGCTGTTATTTGGTGAAATAGATGGTTACATGCTCAGATACAGACACTGTAATGGGAGTGATTGTTACAAGAATTTTTTAAATTAATATTATTATTCCAGCCTTTCCCGCACATTTTCTGTAGGTCTCACAGCTTAGCTTGTTCTAGCTTTAGCCATGTTACTGGTTAGTAGGATATTGTGGGTCCGTGATCACCCATTTGGATCATTTATAAGAAATGAGATGAATATAAATTACATTTCTTATTTTTATAGTTGCTCATTTATTCAGCAGGGCTTTTTTAAAAATATAAATGAATTTGAGTGGATTGGTGAGATAAAAGGACGACTGTAACTATATGGGAGCATAAACGCAAAATAGAAGATGGTTACGCTGCAGATTTCTCAACTGTGACCAGTTGGAAGACGTCAGAGTGAGCACAGAGAGGACTCCTTCATTATTTATCCAACACTTCCCATTTTTATTTTGTCTTCTTTGCTTTGAGTAGATTAGTTTGGCATCTGGTGCAAAATTCACGTTTCTGAGGTCAGGTTCTTGATCTCCTTCCTACACTGTTAGTGAGATGCTCTTCTATTATCTTTCATCATAATTCTTTTCTTACAAACAGCCTTTTTCTTCTGTTTTAATACTAGAAGCACCAAGAGGGTCATTTTGACCATATCCTGCAAAGACAACAGCCATTGAAGACATGTAGTTGTTATTTTCTTTCAATTTTTCTAATTATAAGTAACAGTTTAGGTTTTAGGGCTATTATTAGTTTTAGAATTCGTAATAAAGACTACATATACTCGAATAATGTAATTTTCTGTGTGAGGAAGTGTTACACTGCACACCTGTCTGACAGACAGACGGGGGAGGTAACCAAGCAACAGTTTGTGCACGGCATGGCAAAAATCAATGAGTCCCGTATCTGGGAAGTTCACGTTTGTACTCTGTACCAGTGGAGGGTGTGGCCATTGAAGGTCTGTGAAATCCTGAGCTTAAAGGTTGGCAAGATGGACAGCATGGGTAACTCGCACCAATAAAAGTGGCCATGCTTACCCTGTTGCTTCTCTGATATGGCCTACCACTGAAGTCCATCACTGTAGGGTACAAGCAGGAGAAGGTATGCCTAGCTGTGGAAATGAAGGACTCTGCTGATGGAGCACAAACGTTACCGTCTGCACAGGCCGAAAGTGAAAGGGGCAAATCGAGGTCAACCACACCATCGCAAGCCTCCAACTTCAGAAAGTCATGGATGCAGTTAAAACTGGACATATTGGACTAAACCTGGGAGCATTACTGATGTTCTGATCCAAAGCAGGCAAGAAACAGCAAAAGACCACAGTATGGGCGCGATATGGTAACGGTGCATAGAGGCCCAGTAATGTGCTCATGCTGGGTCAGCACTCCACCCTTTTTGCACCATCTTGGAGTCCATTACAATTAATGGGTGAATGGTGCCGGAGGATTTATACATTGGCATGGCGTCTATGCTGATGCTGTACTAATCTGTTGTGGTTAAAAGCGAGCTGAATGTGAAAACAAAGCTGCCTATTCACTGGTCGATCTATGCACCTGCCCTTACCGATGGCCATGAGCTGTGGGTAGTGGCTGAAAGAATGAGCCTGTGCATATAAGCAGCAGAAATGAGTTTCCTCTGAAGGGTGGTGGGGCTCTCCTTTGGAGATAGGGTGAGGAACTCGGTCATTTGGGACGGACTCAGAGTATAGCTGCTACTCCTTCACATTGAAGGACTCCTCCTCATTGAACGACTGGCGACCTGTAGCCCTGACCCCCATCGTGAGCAAATGCTTCGAGAAGCTGGTCAGGGACTTCGTTTGCTCTTCACTACCCGACTCACTGGACCCTCTACAGTTCGCATACTGCCACAACAGGTCCACTGATGATGCCATAGCCCTGACACTACATACTGCCCTGTCACACCTGGAGAAGAGAGACACGTATGTGAGAATGCTGTTTGTAGACTACAGCTCAGCATTCAATACCATCGTTCCCTCGAAGCTGGACAGGAAACTGCAGGATCTAGGACTGAGCAGCTCCCTCTGCAGCTGGATCCTTAACTTCCTGTCTGACAGACGCCAAGTGGTCAGACTGGGCAGCATCACCTTCTTGCTCTTGCTCTTGACGAAGGCGGTCGCATTTTTCTCCTCTCCTCCTCTCCCTTAGCTTCCCTGCTTAGCCTCCTATGTCCTTGTCTAGTCTCGTGTTTTTTGTATTACTTTTCCCTGGAACACTCTCTCACAGTCTGTTCTCTAAAACCTAAAAGAGGAATTATGGATTGGATCAACTGGTCCCTGAATGCAATTGACACCCCTTTCTCAACGAGAAGTTTGGGCTTGGGTGAGCCTGAGTGCTGAAGATTTCTACCTATTCGGAACCATGGTAACAGGGTTCTGGCTGATCGGAGCTGGCTTGGCCCTGGCTTATCGAAAAATGAAGAAAGCAGAACCGGCTGTTCAAACCTCCACAAGGCTGCCCGCTGGAATTGAAACGATGGGAAGAGGCGTGAGTTTCTCAAAATGGGCTCATTGAGTGCAGCATGGATAAGATCTTGGAAAGGCTACGGCTGCTGTGAATACTCAGAATAAGATCACTGAGTGCAGACTGGATTACGTCTCGGAAGGGCTAGCTCGGAATAACATCTCTGAGCGCAAATTGGATGACATCTCGGGGAGGCACACTGTCGTGAGTTTTTCAGAATCAGCTCCTTGAGCACAAGAATGACAACATCACAGAACGCAAGTATGGCGAAGCTCGCGGCTCTCCAACGGGAGATTGAGAGACCAGTGTTGGACTGTAGAACTGCTTTGAAATTCATATGAGCTGTTCGCACTAAAGTAAAAAGCACCATCACTTCATGCGGATACCTTCTCGGCGCCAGCTGCGGTCGCAAGGCTGGAGCCGAACAACAACACCCTGATAACGACTGTGTTTAGACTGTTCCTTCCCATTCCATGCAAGGCCACCTGGGTTGGCTGGAAGACTGTTTACTTAGCCTGGCAGGGCGAAGGACACTGTCTCAGCTGAACTCTGGACACGCACACACATACATATACACTGATATGCACACACTCATCCCCCCTCCCTTTCCAAACGCCTTCGACGCTTATTCCCTTCCGATGCTGACGGTGGATCAAGGAGACCAGCGCATACGCTGCAGGCCCGGATGTACTGTCTAAATCGGCTGTCTCTCACCCTTTACCCACCCCTGTTGCTTGTCATGTGCTTCTTTGGTGTATTAAGAGTTTTTCATGTGCTATGTGCAGAGGTGTTTTTTTCTGTTCTCAAACTGATCTCCTTATTGGAGCTCAGTCTGGGGGGAGTTATTTTTTTCTCCTTATCTTTCCTCATGTGGTGCATTTTCCATTGTTATACCTCTCTGACCTGTCTTCCCCATGTGATGTTTTGTGTAATGTATGTATGGTCAGAGGGTAAGATGGCGCCGCCATTGCGTGCAATAGGTCGGCAGCCTTATGAAATTTCCCCTTGTGGGACTAATAAAGGTATATCTATCAATCAATCAATCAATCAATCCCCCATCACACTGAACACTGGTGCTCCACAGGGGTGTGTACTGAGCCCTCTCCTGTACTCACTCTACACCTATGACTGCACGGCCACTAGCAACTCCAACATCATTGTGAAGTTTGCGGACGACACTACAGTGGTGGGTCTTATCACCAACGGTGATGAGACGGCTTACAGGGAGGTCAGCGCCCTGACCCACTGGTGTCAAGACAACCATCTCACCCTCAACGTTGCAAAGACAAAGGAGTTGATAGTGGACTTCCGGAGGTGCAGAGAAGTACACACCCCCATCACCATCAACGGCGCTGCTGTGGAGAGAGTGAGCAGCTTCCGCTTCCTTGGTGCACATCTGGCTGAGGATCTTACATGGTCAGTATACATAAACAAAACAGTGAAGAAGCAGTGCCTCTTCTTTCTCAGGAGACTGAAAAGATTTGGCATGAGCCCCCGCATCCTCAGGACCTTCTATCGCTGTGCCATTGAGAGCATCCTCACTGGATGCATCACCACCTGGTACGGCAACAGCACCGCTTACAAGCGCAAAGCTCTCCAGAGAGTAGTGCGGTGCTCTGAACGGATAATTGGAGGTGAGCTTCCCTCCCTCCAGGACATCTACAGGAAGCGGTGCCTGAGGAAAGCGGGGAGGATCATCAAGGACTCCAGTCACCCCAGCCATAAACTCTTCAGACTACTTCCATCGGGAAGGAGGTTCTGCAGTATCCGGTCCCGTACCAGCAGACTGAGAGACAGCTTTTTCCACCAGGCCATCAGACTGCTGAACACGTCATAGACACCTCACCCTCACTACTGGAACTTCAACATTATGCACTCCATACTGTACATTAATGCCACTGTTTTGCACAATATCCAACTACCAACCTCTGTATATTTTATATATTTTATTTTATTGTTTACTCTATTTAATTTGTAAAATATGTACACACACACACGTAGAAAAACATATTTAGTATACACATCCAGTAATGCATATACTCTTATATATTGTACATATATTTATTACTTTCAGATTTAGCCATTCTTATATTTTGCTTGTTTTACGTTATTGTATTTTTGCACAACTCTGTTGCTTGTGAAGCTCGCACACAAGAATTTCACTCGCATGTACTGTACCAGTGTACCTGCACATGTGATGTGACAATAAAAGTGATTTGATTTGATTTGATTTGAAAGGAACCAGCTGATGAGGTCTGGGTGTCTGACCTCTTTTACACCACTTAGATCCCTCTCAGCTAGCTCGTCCAAACTGCACTGCGTTCATTAAACCTGTTGTCTTTTTAAAGTGTTTTAATGCTTTGTGTCTTCTATTTAATCTGAACAAGCCCCTAAAAATAGTCAACGATCATTGTCGCCCTCTCAGGGTTTTTATTAGCACTGTTCATTTTAAAGCTCAGTTTTTAAACCTGACGATGTAACTGCATCGGCTCAGTTTACCAGACATCAAATATTTGAACGGCTCAGAAAAGAATCACTCTGAGGCCAACAAAGATTTGAATGGGCACACGGAAGCTGAGGATCAGGAATTTATCCAAACCATGCAGCAGTGTATTAATGACTAAGCTCATGCTCGGGATGGATCATCTCAGGTGTTCTTGTGACTGACGTTTGGCCCATTTTCAGCACGTTTTTCCTGCTGCAGTTGCATTTCTCTCTGCCCATCAGGGACCCTCGTGTTAACTTTCGAGGGCAAAACAGTTAGCATTCATCCTCCAGCCTCACTATGCTAATGTGCTTATATGATCCAAACCATAGCTGTGTAGCTAGTCACCACGTAGCACCATTATACACCAGCTAGCCCAAATTCAGCAACCCTGCAAACGTCACTGCTGTTTAGTTTTCCGTCTTCATTTATGTCCGAAATGACAGCAGAGCTGTACGTTTGCATTTTCCAGAAATCCCTCAGTCTGAACATGCTATATCATTATATGGAAACAAGCTTACTTGAGTTTGGGAACTGAAGAGGAGTTGCGACCAGGAAACGGCTAATGACATCGGATTGCCAGCAGCTGGAAGGGGTGGTGAGAAAGACTGGGCATCTCTGGACTGTTGCCCCCATGACATGAAGCTGGAAAAGTACTGTCCTGTGGTGTCCTATTGGTAGATGTCTTGGTTTTGACATTTAGTATTTTAATTTCAAAACCATGGGAAGAATATGAAAGACTTTGTGGTCTTGCACTGGATTTAAGTAGGTTCCTTTGCTTCTTTTCTCGCTGTGTGATATTCAGTCTGTTGTGGGTGCACATCTATGTAAGAGATTTTGAGACCCTGTTTAGCATCACGAGTTCTAACCTAGCCTCCAGCCATCCTGTTTCTGAACATATAACTTACAGTGCCCCCACACACCACTCACCCTGTTTCTAGTCTCTGTCTGTGAGCAATTAGTCTGTGTTTATCTGTTTCCTGCTTTCATCTGATCTGTTCGCTGACCAGTGCTGGGACAGCTGGCTCTGTAGGCTGCTTCCCTAGGAGAGGGTGAATGCGTGCAAAGGAGCTGAGGAAGGGAGGAGGTGAACTGAAACATCATGGAGCTGGCATTGGCTCATGCATCTGAAAGTTATTGGAACATGGAGTATTTCCCCTCCTTTTTCTGTTCCTTCTTGCTCTCTGGAGTCTATTTTCCCCCTCTTCAACCAGACCCCCAACCAAATCGCGTGCTGAATTGTTTGGAAATGACTCCAAATGAAGCCTTGGCTCTGTACTCAGACTCTGTGTGTGTGTGTGTGTGTGTGTGTGTGTGTGTGTGTGTGTGTGTGTGTGTGTGTGTTTTTGCACGCCATTTTGAACCTGCGATCATTTCTGCAGGCCTTTGGCAAAGTCAGCACACGACATGTTGGTACTCTTACATGAATTTGACAAACCATCTTCTTCTTTCAGCACGGTGTAATAGAAACACTTTTGTGGAGGTTTATTTGGCATTTACTTTATTTACATGTATGGGATTTAATTTATCTTTGCAGTATGAAGGCAACGTCAGGTCATTTTCCATCAATCCGGTCTTCAAGTGATGACGTGATGAATCCTGCTTCCGGGCCCGAACTACTCTGCGTTTAATAAGGCTGTTGTGTTTTTAACATGTTTTAATGCTTTGTATCTTGTTCTATTTAATCTCAACAAGCCCCTAAAAACAGTCAGTGATCACTGTCGGCCCCTCTCGGTTTTTATTACCGCTAATCATTTTAAAGCTCAGTTTTTTAATCCTTCCGATGTAACTCCAGCCCAGCCCGTGCAGCAGTATATTAATGACTAACCTCGTATTGTGGATGGATTATCTCAGTTGTTCTCCTGACTGAAGTTTGGTCCGTTTACAGCATCCTGCCATGCGATTGCATTTGTCCCTAACCATCGGGAACCCTCACGTTAACTTTTATCGAGTGGAAAAAGTGTTAGCGTTCATCCTCCAGCTTCACTGTGTTTATGCTATGCTAACATAGCTGTGTCGCTAGCGATCACGTAGCACATCATTATATACCAGCTAGCCCAACTTCAGTAACCCTACAAACGTCACTGCTGTTTAGTTTTCTGTCTTAATTTATGTTGGAAGTGATAGCAGAGCTGTACGTTTGAATTTGTTTCAGAAATCTCTCTGTCAGAACATGCTATATCATGTTTAGGTGGAAGCTAGCGAGCTAACTTCCTGCTAACTTCTAACTCAGTTAAATTTAATAAATTCTGTTTTCATGGATGCCTGGATGTTAAATTTAATTGTTACACCTGGTAAAGTATCAACGCTGAACATTTTATTAAAGATGAAAGAATTTAGACAGTTTTTAACTGTCAGTGATGCCGCAGTGATCGTTTGACTTTGGGACCTGAAGCGGAGTTTGGACCCAGACACGGCTAATAACATCAGACTTAAAGACCGGATAGACTTCTGAGAGAAATACTTCACTGTTACACGAGTGTATCACTCCACCTTCCATCTAATGCCATCCCAGAAAATCAATTCTGTTCATTTTGACGCAAAGTTTTTAGTAAAATCTCAGTTTATGATGATTCATCAAGGTATTTAAAGGCATCTTCATGTCTGTGTATTTGATGCATTTTTGTATAACTAAATCAGTAGAAGGACTTCTGTGTCCAAAAGCCTTAGTTGTACTTTGTTTATAATTAGTAAATGCTGTAGTTGCCCATTAACATGTTAGCATGCTAGTTTTAGCATTCAGCTCAGAGCATTATGTAACAGTTGCTAGCTTTGACCAGTTTGAAGTTATTTCCTGCCCCAAAACTTGGTTAGGTAGATTAGCATTAAATACAGATTCCTTCTTCATCACATTAATGCTCGTTTGATTGACCGGTTTAGAGCTTTTTCCCCTACATAAATTATTTCCTTGTAAGTCTCACTGCATACTTTTTTACAGTAATAAAGCTAAACTATATGTTTCAGTGGTCAGCTGTCCCAAAGGAACATACAAGTTATTGCTGCACCTCATGGACCTTAATACAAGCTTCCTCACTGCATTACAGCAAAAGTCGTTTGTGCCAAGGCAGCCTGGTGCTATAATCCCCAGCAGTAGAAGGCAGAGGGGGGCAGGCTAACGTGATTTCCTGGCTGTGGCCTAGACGGGACTCAGACCTGTATTATCTGGCCATCAGAGAGACTTAGCTTCAACTGTAATATCTGTGTGGAGAGCAGGAAATGGCCTTTGTGTTGCTGGCCAATACGGCCTGCGGAGAGGAAGCGAGGAAACATGCACTGTGCCGTGCCGGCCCATTGCAGCAGTGTTGTAGAGGAGTGGGGGTGTCGTTTGTTGTAAAGCCTTCCCTCCCTCACTAACAGTTCCCACGGGTGAGTTTCATTAAAAAAGTGTCTCTCATTTGTCTCCATTTGTTTTTTTTAACCTTATATTTGATTATGTAAGAGAACTATGTTGCAGCACAGAGCTGCTTCTGAGTTTAAAAGATTAAAGCAAACTCTAAGGAGGAAGTGTTTTGCAGGATGGCGTGCTCACTCTTTTTCATGCTAGCAGGTTTAATGGAAAATCGGAGCAGAGCTGAAGCGTTGTAGCTCACAGGGTTGAACATCTGGGCTGCTGCAGCCGGAGGAGAGAGCAAGCTAGCACATAAACAAAAAGTTTCAGGTTCACTGTACGTGCTCTCGTGTGTCGTACACTAGGACGGACTTTGACAAGCGATTATGACAAAGATGTCCACGCTAAAAACACAGCATCACGCTCGAGTCTGTGCAGATGGGCAGCTCCAGAGCCTCTACAGCCTGCTAAAGCTTCTTCCCAGTTTGTGGTGAAAGTATTAAAGAAGAGATTCCTTTTTAGACATATTGATATATGAGATATTTGTAGAAAAACTGGCGCATTTCAGCCTCCTCCTCACTGGTAAAGCCATGCAGAAACAATGCTTATTGACCTCATGTTGGACTGTTCTGTTGCCCCTGAACTTAATTGTTTTGATATGATGTCTTTGCACGCTATATAACTGTGTAATTTGAGATTCAAAGAGATCTCAAGATAACCTTGTAATGCAATTGTGCACAGTCCTCAAAATATTATCAGCAAGCCACTGACTGCACCTTTCCAGCTCTGTTCAGCTCCGTGTTGTGCCTAAACGCACACCAGTCGCTGAAACGATACCCTAAACTCTGTTTTTTGTTTTTTTGGATTTCATCCCTCCGAGCTTTTGAAACTCTGTTATCCGGGCGCAGCGATGGCCGTGGGGGACATGGCCAAGCGTAGGCATGTGTGTGGGAAGTGAGCAGGCAGGCAGGCTGTCACTTAGCATTACAGCACTACAGGCTCCCCATGGGTGGCATGAGGAGAGTGGAAAGTGATAAGACAAGAGAGAAAGAAGAGTAAGGAGGAAGAACAGGACTGAACCAAATGATATACAGCAGCCCACGCAGCAAAATACACGCGCTCGGCCCCCAGCAGCCCTGAGTCAAGGAAACCTGCTGTTTGTTTTTCTTCTGATTAGACCGACTGCTGAAGACAAGCCCACCGTACGTCACTGCTGACCTAAAAATGCAGAGGAAGGGGTTAAAAAATCACACATAATGTTCATGTGGTGGGCTGTGGATCAGTAAATGATGGCAAAACTGTGACAGCACTTTGTTGAAATACAAGTTTATATAAAATAGACATAAATGTTGCTGTATGACTATCACTGCAGGACAAACTGTAGTCGTAATGTCCCACTTTCATTGCTTAATAGTGCAGACGTCCTCAGTGACTAATAAAAAAAAGGACAAATTAGCTGTTAGTTAATTTGATAGGTTCATGTTAAATGATGGTTTCTCTTCTGTAGTCGTGTATCAAATTTGTTATGCAGGAAAAATCAGTGACATTACCTGCTTTGTTTGTTTGCAGGCCAACTGTGCCTGCACGCATGCAGAGATGCTGTCTCCCAAATGTCAGCTGTTTAAAGATATGCAAATGTCTCATTTTCAGCGAGCAGTCCTCGTCTTAGTGCTCAATAAACTATCCACAGACAGATAGAGAGGAAATATGGCTCTGTGTTCTGTATCCATGATGAGCATGGACCCTTTACGCCCCTTCTAGCAACGCTTTGTGTAGTAAGCACAGAGTAGAACTG
Source organism: Pelmatolapia mariae (assembly GCF_036321145.2). NCBI lineage: Eukaryota > Metazoa > Chordata > Actinopteri > Cichliformes > Cichlidae > Pelmatolapia > Pelmatolapia mariae. The sequence goes on along the minus strand of NC_086236.1, from coordinate 36,377,568 downwards.
CTGTATTGACTATACTGATCTTTTGGAGATACCAATCTGTTCCTGCTTCACTGTTGTAAGCATGACGTGTGAAAGAGTCGGTCAGTCCTCCGTGATGTCCCACGATGGCATTAGATGCTGCCCCCCCCCATGCTGGCACAAACCTTGAGCAAAGGGAGATTATGTTTCCATGGATGCTGACGCAGTGGCACTCCTGCGTCTGATTACTTTTGTTTATAACCCACTGCTGTCCCATGATGGAGGGGTTGCCTCAGTTTAACTCGGGAGCTGCCAAATTTGGATAAACCCTGTGGGATACAGGAGCCCATTGTAGTTTCAAACCATCGTCAAAAGTGACATGATTATATACACAGCAGCAGCATTGTGTGGATGGGATATGGGCCCTGTGCGCCAGCGGGAGTGGCAGAATGTAAACATTGACTGGGTGGCCCGTTCCCAGTCTCAGATGTGGCCTTTTTAGTCCTTAAGCCATTAGAGTAGATGACTAGACTTTTTACACTCCAGTTCACAGCAGTTTAGCTGGTACCCTGTGTCTGTGCTAGTTATGTTTTTATTGTGTTGGACATATTTTGTTTAGTCTAAGCTTGCAGTGTCTTTGTGGAAAACATAAATATATAATTAGTCATAATAAATGAACATTTCGAGGTTATCGAGAGAGGTCACACTTTAAAGCTAAAACTTAAAGCACTAATATATTAGCATAAATGTGTAATGTATGCTGTTAAACCCACAGCTCTGGGTTTTGTTTTTTAACATAATCTCGCTGCGATACGTCTGCTTAAAATGTTAGCAGCTACTTGGTGAGCCTGTGGTTGTTGCTAAGTTGATGTGTCCCTCGGGGGGGGGGGGGTGGAGGAGGCTCAAGTTGAGGCTAAAACTGAACTACATAACTTCAAGTGAAAGCTGAGTTTGCTTTATGTCTGCATGATGCAGTATTAACTGCTGATTTAATTTCAAAATTAAATATATGAATGGATGGACGAGAGATCCAACCACAACCAGGACAGGTTGTCTGTCTCTCTGGGACAGACTGGCGACCTGTCCAGGCTGTACGATGCCTCTCGCCCCATGGGAGGCGCTGGAGCCTACCGTGGGGCGAGAGGCAGGGCACAGAAAGAGACAGACAACCATTCACACTCTCAGGCACTTTAGGGTCACCAGTTAAACCCCTAACCCAGCTAACTGCACGAGTACCCGGAGAGAACCCACACAAACACAGGGAGAACATGCAAACGACACACAGCCAGATGGTGGATTCAAACTCGCAACCCTGTTTGCTGCAAGACAGCAATGCTAACCACCTTAGAGAGATATTTTATATCATGTAAAGTTGAATCAGGAAGCACAGAAGAAGAATTCATGGAAATAAAATCAGTACCGGAATACATGGAATGTCCCAGTAGTTGGAATTTGATGAAACAGGAATACTAGATAAGCCGCTAACGATAATCTTTGCTACAATCCTTGTAAATATTTGAAGCTCTCATGCAGAGGGGAGTTTTGCCCAATCTGATCTCAGCATAAATACATTTGACGTAGCATTTAGGGGGTGCATTTGTTCAGCTGTCAGAGTGCATTTGGCCCAGGGGAGCACTGAACCTTTGGAGTCAGACTAGCATCGGGGCTGATTTCTGTAGAAATAATAAAGCAGACAGTGTTGGTTTACAGAGGGCAGAGAAACGTAAGATTGAAATAGATACAGAAGGGGGTTAAATGAGGTCGGAATGAAAGAGTTTACCGGTGCATAAAAGAGAGCAATGGGAAGCACGGAGAAGGTGATTTGAGTGAGCACAGGGCTCGAGAAAGGGGAAACATAAAAAGAGTAAGTGAGGCAGAGAAAGTGAGCACATATGATAGGCAGGAAGAAAGAAAGGAAAGAGGGAGAGGGAAGTGCGGGAGGTTGGTGCTTCAGCGTGTAGAGTTTGCCCACTTAGAAGTAAAACATCTCTCTGCTGCGCCTCTGCTGGCATCTGCCACCACTGAACACAGCTGAAGCCCATCTGAGGAGCTCCTCTGTCAGCCTTCCAAACCCGACATGAGACACACGGCACGCCGCAGCACGAAGACGAAGGAGTGAAGCAAACGGGAGCTGGCTCCGGGGCTTGAAGTGAGAGACGCAGCAAGAAAGGAGCAGCACAAAGACCAACGGGATAAAGGAGCAGAAACGTCCGTGTCATTAGGCTGCACGCTGATCATCAGTCATTCCTCACGCACTGAATCAGTCAGGAGCAGAAGAGACAAGGATGATCAAGTCCAGCTGGTTCTATGTCAAGTTCAAGTACAATGAGAAGGTACGTCCACATGCAGGTTTTACCTCGGGGCTGTAGGCCTGTGTTAAAGTGGAGGTTAAATACGTAAGTTCTCTGTGTAACTGTGCAAACACACAGTTTTCTAATGCCATCTGCATGATAATATTGCGTTTTTATGGGAGCACTGTGCTTAAGTGAGAACACTTTCTACTTGTTGTTGGAGTGTTTGCCACAGTAAAAGAATGTGTTCAGTTTTCTAAAAGTCTCCATTTGTGCTCTGAACTCTTCAAACAAGCCGAGCAAACTGATTTATTTTGGTATTTCATATATCTGTCTGCCTCATTCTTCGCTCTTTGCTTTCACATTATGTTCAAAGTCCTTGCTCTGAATAATTTGTGTAAATGTAACGTGAAGCAGATCCATACTTGTGATTTAATGCCATTGTAACATCTGCTCAATGGCTGTTATGTTTCCATGAGGGCAGACCTTTTCCTGTGAGGTAGTGCACTTTTAGTGATGTCATCGTCTGGTCCTATAGCCTGTGTAATGTGATGAGTCTGATGGGATAGACTGTTCTGTGTGAGCCTGACATTAGGCTGTGAAAGCCAAGCTTTGGGCCAGCCACTAGCACTTTCGCTAACTGCTCACTGCTCTGCTAATGAATAGCTACAGTTACAACTGCCTTCAGTCAGTTAACCAGTCATTTAGGCAGCGAGGCCCTCTATCAGCCAGACGACAGCCACCAGCGACCATCTAGCCAGTCAGCTGTCCTCCTGCTAAGTTCCTGCCTCGTCTCTTTTTGTCTCGTGACCAACGGTTTTTTGTAGTGACCCCTTATGCCGATCGTGTTCTCCACTTAGCATCAGGTGTCTGCCCTGTAGGATCATCGGAGCTATCCGGTTACAAAAAATGGTCACGCATGGCTCAGTTTACTTTGGTTTACTCTTGGTAGGCTAAAGCATTCGGCGCATTAAATATATGAAATAACAGTGTGCATGTGTTACACTGTCTTTGCTATAATCAGAGCTATTATAGCGGATAAGTGAGTGTGTGCCAAGTGGCCTCGTGGGAGCATCTGTTGGTGCCCGAGGTGCTCCGTTTCCATCTGGTCTGCCATTTTGTACTTGAGCAGTCTCGGGGTGTGGAAGTAGGAAGATGGCTGCTCTGGTTTGATCTTTTCTAACCGAAATCTGTTTTTACAGCCTGTCTAATATTTCATGATAATGTATGTTTAAAAAAACTTAATGAAAAAGAGGAGGCTGCTTCACTATGATGCAGAGATCGAATATTTCAAAGCATCTGTTTCTAAAAATGAGATGCACAAGTTTGGAAAACGCTCTAATGCGCCTCCATTGTGTTTTATTGTGTTATATAAAACCTGCAAAGTGACATTAGAGATAAGTGGAACAGCTGGGGAGTGTCAGGTTAACAGTGTCAGTGTAACAGTGGATGCTGGTTAAGGCAACCATGCAAACAGCCGGTGGCAGTGTAGAGTGTAAAAGTGTAGTGTCCTCCTCCTGTAGTGTTTTTTCAGTAACTCTATCATCCTTCCTGGATTCCACTATTTTCCTCCTTGTCTGTATACGAGCTAAAAGAAAGTGTGCACAACAGGATGTGTGTCAGTGCTTACGAGGGTAAGCTGAGTGTGCGTTGGCGGAGGCGATGCTTATGCAGTCGCCTGCTTTTCCTGCTCCCAGCTGTCTTGCTTCAGAAGCAGCCAGCCTCCGTGTGATTGTGTGATTGACAGGCGTGCTTTCAGCAGCATGTGAATGGGAGCTGACCTTAAACAAGCGCTGCCATGTTTGACTGAGTGCCTGTCCCCCACCACCCACCTCTTTTGCTCTCTGAAGAAAAAGGGTGAGAAGGGCACAGAGTGCTGTAGCTTCTAGATCAAGAACGTGCGGGTCCTCAAAGTCTGGGGGAAGGGTAATTGCTGCCCCCGTGTGTGGGCTCATGCCTTTAGTGTGATAGGTGTAGGTAACGACTGGTGAGAGGTGGGAGGTCAGTTGCATTCTTCAGAGTGGAAAGAGAGCACAACACTGAAATTGTGCTATGCCTGCCTTTGCCAGGACCCCCAGTGGGCCGACTGTGGGGCAGCAGACCTACAGAGGGCAAACAGTGACCTTACTCCCACTGGACTAATTCAATTACACACACACCCTGTGATTAGTGTGTTAAATACAGCCTCTCCCATAGCTGGATGGCTGCACCCAGAGACACTTAAATTATAGTACAGAACTATCAAACTGTGCCATATTTTTCATACATAAGGTGCACCGGATTATAAGGCGCATTAAACGAAACAAAACAGTCAGATAAGTCAAACTTTCCTCAACTCATTCTTCTTGCTTCCTCCACTTCCGTACCATTGATTCATTAATGTTGAATTCTCTGCAGCTGCTCTATTTCCATGTTGTTGCAGTATATTAATGACTAACCTGGTATTGTGGATGGATTATCTCAGTTGTTCTCCTGACTGAAGTTTGGTCCGTTTACAGCATCCTGCCATGCGATTGCATTTGTCTCTAACCATCGGGAACCCTCACGTTAACTTTTATCAAGTGGAAAAAAGTTAGCGTTCATCCTCCAGCTTCACTGTTTATGTTATGCTAACATAGCTGTGTAGCTAGCGATCACGTAGCACATCATTATATACCAGCTAGCCCAACTTCAGTAACCCTACAAACGTCACTGCTGTTTAGTTTCCTGTCTTCATTTATGTTGGAAGTGATAGCAGAGCTGTACGTTTGAATTTGTTTCAGAAATCTCTCAGTCAGAACATGCTATATCATGTTTAGGTGGAAGCTAGCGAGCTAACTTCCTTCTAACTCTGCTTTCATGGATGCCTGGATGTTAAACTTAATTGTTACATCATTCATATATCATTTTATTAAAGATGAAAGAATTTAGACAGTTTTTAACTGTCAGTGATGCCGCAGTGATCGTTTGACTTTGGGACCTGAAGCCGACGGAGTTTAGGACCCAGATTACTCCACGAGGCTCCTGACTACGGCAGCCGTAATGCTCCAACAATCCATCAAGCGATGCGGCTTCGTAGCTTAGCAAAGTCGTACTAAAACATTTTTGACAGATTTTTGAGCGCCGTGTACCACAGAAAATCGTTTCGAAGTCAGTGAGCACAACCAGAATTCATACATAAGATGCAGTGATGATTTTTGAGAAAATTAAAGGATTTTAAGTGCGCCTTATAGTGCGGAAAATACAGTACATTTTTCTCACGGATGGCTGCTTTACTGTCTTCGTTTTCCTGTCCCGACCTTCTTCCCCACACACTTTTGACAAATACATTTTTTGCTCATCTTTAACCAGCACCCCCAACTCCACATTTAAATTTGCGATATATTGTCAAACACAGACGGATGTAACTGGCACCAAAAAGCAGAATTAGCATTGTGTGATGTTCTTTGGAACGAGCTTGAATGTAAAGACTGCCAGCTGAGAAACGAATACTTGAACAAATATATTTACTTTCCAACACTGATCATAAAGAGATAAGTTACCAACAGCAATTTCTCCGTGCTTTGGAAAGTATCTGCTCCTGAGTATACATTTGGCAGATGGTTGGCTGCTTCTGCGGCTGGCACCTGTTAACCATTTACTGTAAGAGGCTTTTATTCATACTGCAGAAGTAGTATTCATACTACAGTATGGTGACGTGCCCAATAGTTTCTTGGGTTTTTATACAAATAATGTCCGGCACACATCACAATATTTATCTATGAAGTATATCTCGTATCCAATTTTGCCGTTCGCGCAATGTTTTCTGCAAAATGACACACTCAGGGATCCTGTTATTACATTCAAACCTTGAAACAAATTGTGGCTTTCGTCGCATTTGCTTATTTATACGCAGGCTCTTTTGGTAAATACAAGCTGAGCCTGTGTTGCTCCGTGACGCGGTGCGGAGCTGCTAAACCTCAGTCAGTTTCTGTTTATCTGCAGCCTGTCAGAGTTATTTAAAGTATTTAAAGGCAACAGAAATAATACGCTGAAGATTTTAAGTTTATACAAGTCACATGGGAAGACTTCAAATATGATGAAGACTCTTGTATAGGAAAAATGGTGACCGAGATTTACTTCGACGTTAGAGTGTGAGCCCCGAGCAGACTGCTCTGTTCCCCCTGTAGAGTGAGGGGCTGTGGGATTGTTGACTCTGTATTTACTGAGCCTGTATGCTAGGCTTGGGTTGTGAATGCTGGGGGTGACTATAATGACTATAATGAATGTGAAAACGAGAGAGTGGGTGTGGGTTAACATTAAGGACGGCTAATTGCAGGCTCTGGTGATGCCACAGTGTGTTATGAGATATGAGAGATAAATGGTGTGGAAGTCCCTCTTGGGTGGTTTCGTGCATTTCAAACAAACTCGGAGAGAAGGATGAAGCCAAATGCTATACGTCCGCGTGAACCCTGGTGATTGGGGAACATAATCCTTGTCCTGAAGACTTCTGGGAGACGTGTGCTCCTTTGCTCCCAGGTTTTTAGTTTACATCTTATTTACCGTTTTCGAGGATTTCTCCAGCGTAGCCAAAGCTGTTTCCTTTTCATCAAATAATGAATGAGCTGAACAGCATCAAAGTTTTATCCCTCTATCTATCCATCCACGCTTATAGGACTTTAATGAGAGTTTATTGGAGGCGTTTTAGTCAAGCTGGTTTAATTTATTTATGCTTAAAAGCTGGAGCACTAAGAAGCTTACAGAACTTTCGACCTCGGCAGCGCTTGTTGCAAAGCGGGACCGTCTTTTTTCTTTTTTCGCCATGAAATCCTTTCTTACGTTTACAGACATATTGAAATTCTAAGAAAGCACTCCAGAGCTTGCCAAAGGGATTACTGGTAAATCCCTGCAAACTCCAGATGTTTTCCCAGGCAGCACACAGCAAGGAAACATCGCCCAGCCCCTGTAAACATCTGTCAAACAAAAAGCCTCCGCCACAGAGGAGACAACAGAAGCTTAGAGGGAGTAAAGTATCTCGACTAGTCAGATTTTCACTCTATTAGATCTGTTTGTTCGCAAAGAGCTAAGTGATTTTTGCAGGGCCTGCATTGCTATGAGCGAAAACCCTAAACTACGACTGAAATGTGTGGCAGAAGAAGATGGGGCCGTGAAGATGACTGTTCTGCCTACCTTCTGTCATGAAATCCCAGAGCTGAAAAAACTGTGACTGTTTTAAAAACGATGGTTTTAATGTTTGGAGGCATTCAGTGACACATGGTCAAAGTCTCGGCCACATGTCTGAAAGACTGGGCCGCCGAGCTGCCAGTGAATGGTGAAGCCACGGGAGCTGTTTGCCTTTGTGTGTGTTTGTGTGTCAATGGCAGTCGCTGCTGGGTTCAGGCCTCGGGCAGGATCTCATATCTCCCTGCCATGTTTGTGTTAATTTGCTGGATGTAAACATGGTGAGTGGGCTGTAACAAGGCAGGGCCTGCCTCTGTGTCTCTGGTCTCTAGCCTCCTCAGCGGAAAACAGAATGGAGACGGGGAGCGGCTGACCAGTGTCTGGATCACTGAACAATTGCAGGCTGGAGAGAGAGCGTGAGCCCTCGGTGTAGCCACTAGGGACATAGCTGACAGATGGATGGAGCGAATGACTGGATGCCTAGCCAAGTGGAAAGACAACTTTTACCCACACGGGCTGTATGCTTTTGCTTGTCGCCTTTTATCTCCATCTCTTACACATAACCTGAAGGGTGAAAAACAAAAAAAGCAGGTTCTTCTACATTATGCATATCCGCATGCTGTAGCTGGTGCAGACTTTGGTATGCATTTGTGTACAGTACTTATTAGAATGATCTTCAAACTGGAGGTTGATGATGCTGAAGCCTTTATTTGTCAGCTGTCAGAGAAATTGGACCTCTTCCGACCGTACATACAAAACACAAGCATCACACTGGGGAGACAGGTCAGAACAGGTAGCGTAAAGAAAAACAATGAAATGTACAACACAGTAGGGAAACTGAGCTCCTGGTAGGCGATCAGTCTGAGAACAGAAAACAAAAGCTCCTCAGCACAAAAAGCACATGAATCTTCACACACCATAGCAACACATGACAAACAACGGGGTGGGGGGGTACACTGCAAAAACTCAAAAACGTACCAAGTATATTTGTCATATTTCTAGTCAAAATATCTAACTGCACTTAAAATGAGGCAGATTCAGCTGCAGCTGTAACGCTTCGGTAACATATAGGAACTTGTTTTTAGACAGTGCATCTTGAAACTGGAGAATTTTCACTTGTTCCATTGGCAGATTTTTTCAGTTAATACAAGATATTTTTGCTTGAAATAAGTGAAAAAATCTGCCAATGGAACAAGTGTAGCCTCTTTGAAGAGGGCCACCAGGGATTTACATTAGTTACGCAGGTGGAATAGCTGCTTTTCTTTATATGATGAAACGGTGTGCTGTCACTGTGTCAGGTATGACTAAAACTTTGTGAAGAACCTTTGTGTCCCGTATTCTTTGGACCATAAGGTGCACCGGATTATAAGGCGCATTAAGCGAAACAAAACAGTCAGATAAGTCAAACTTTCCTCAACTCATTCTTCTTGCTTCCTCCACTTCCGTACCATTGATTCATTAATGCTGTATTCTATCACAGCTGCTCTATTCCCATGTTGTTGCAGTAAATTAATGACTAACCTCGTATTGTGGATGGATTATCTCAGTTGTTCTCCTGACTGAAGTTTGGTCCGTTTACAGCATCCTGCCATGCGATTGCATTTGTCTCTAACCATCAGGAACCCTCATGTTAACTTTTATCGAGTGGAAAAAAGTTAGCGTTCATCCTCCAGCTTCACTGTGTTTATGCTATGCTAACATAGCTGTGTAGCTAGCGATCACGTAGCACATCATTATATACCAGCTAGCCCAACTTCAGTAACCCTACAAACGTCACTGCTGTTTAGTTTCCTGTCTTCATTTATGTTGGAAGTGATAGCAGATCTGTACGTTTGAATTTGTTTCAGAAATCTCTCAGTCAGAACATGCTATATCATGCTTAGATGGAAGCTAGCGAGCTAACTTCCTGCTAACTTCTAACTCTGTTAAATGTAATAAATTCTGTTTTCATGGACGCCTGGATGTTAAACTTAATTGTTACACCTGGTAAAGCAGCAACGCTGATCATTTTATTAAAGATGAAAGAATTTAGACAGTTTGTAACTCTCAGTGATGCTGCAGTGTTCGTTTGACTTTGGGACCTGAAGCGGACGGAGTTTAGGACCCAGATTCCTCCGCGAGGCTCCTGACTACGGCAGCTGTAATGCTCCAACTGTCCATCAAGTGGTGCGGCTTAGTAGTTTACCAAAGTTGCACTAAAACATTTTTGACAGATTTTTGAGCGCCGTGTACCACATAAAGTCGGTTCGAGGTCAGTAAGCACAACCAGAATTCATACATAAGGCGCACTGTCCATTTTTGAGAAAACTAAAGGATTTTAAGTGTGCCTTATAGTGCGGAAAATATGGTATATGTTTTATGCAGACGGTATAATGGGACAATTGGGAAGTTTGTGATCAGTAACAATTTGCCACTTTACTGGGAGTTATGTGGCAAAAATGGATTGGCACATTCATCTGCAAACAGCTGTTTATCAGTTACCATGTTTTCCTTTACTGAGAGCGATGTTTGCTGTTTGCTAAGCAAACCTTTGTAGCTCTGAATCGATCTGAAAATTATTCTTATTATTCTTATACTTCCATATAGTTTGTTTTTCCTGTTTTCTCCCTCTGTTCTACCTGAGCTCATTAGCCCCAGTCACATTCCCACAGGAATGCTGGTCCTGCCTGCCGTCTGCTGCTCGCTCCTGAGCAGCTCAGGTTTCAGCCTGCTGGATGACTGAGTACAGAGATGGTTCCCATAGTTGCGCTGCCTGAGCTCCATGGGTAGCCCCTGGTACCCTGGCTCAAAGAGCCCTCTGTTGTCTCCTTTGTGCGCTCCCATGTCGGGTCGAGTTGGTTCACATAGACGATGCGACCTACAGGAATGTCACAGATTAGGATAGATCACATGCTACAACCTGCTGGAAAGTAAAACTCCAGCAGTTCATTACACAGGTATGAATGTAAACCTGTGTGACTGTCTGGCAGTACCACAATATGTTGGCATAAGCCACAGAGCAGTCTTGTGCTTTTTTATTGACCTCAGCCTCGTTTTGAGTGAGGCTTTCTTTAAGATCTGACTAATTTGGCCGTCGCTGTGGAACACAGACACGCGCGGATGGGTTTCCACAATGCATGTTGTCTAGATGTTTATTTTTGTCTGGACAGTGGGAAAAAGTGTGTTTATTGCTGTATACATCATAGTGTTCTGCGAGTGGCTGACAGTTTTTCTGTGAGATGGACGCTTCTTCGCTCTCTCCTGTTGTGCATTCACATCACTTATTTTTATCCCTCCAACCCAGAGCTGGCTGTGGTTTGAATCATGTATTTACACCGTCTGTCCGTCCATCCATCCATATATCAATGCCTGTGCAGTCACACAAAGCAACCTTTGTCCATTACTTCAGAAACCTTAAGAACCAGTGATGGGGATAATTCACACAAATGTCTAATAGGATACAAAAATACTTGTAACCATTTTTCTACGCAGAAACTGAAAAACAGAAAGTTTCAAATTTTGTTGGACACTTTGTGACGTCATCGCCTGCCTTAAGTCTGTGCTATGCATGCGAAGCATCCATGCTTAAGAATCCTATTTGAAGCATTATTTACTTTTGTGGCTACAGCGTTGTAGACCAAGTATGTGAACACATGCACACAAATACAGTAGAAGAAACATCTCCAAAATTGTTCTCAAAGGGGTTTCACAAGCTGCAACGGATTGAAGCATGCAACCGCAAGGGAGTAATTCTAGTTTTTCCCTAAAACTTTAACCAAGTGAGGTGGGGGGATGTAAGGGAGAGCAGGCCAGAGGAGAGTGCATTTCAAAGAGAAGCAGCCATCTGTCAGCACAGGCAGCAAACAGCTGGTGGAGGAGATGCAAGATGTCTGAACAAAGACTGACAAGATGGAAGATGACAGGAAACAGATTTCCCTCCCTTTTTACCCCTCCTGCAAGAGAAGAGGTTGACCATCAGAGTGCTGTGATGTCTAGCAGCCTCCAGATGCCTCCTCTCCTCTCCTCCTCTTCCCTTCCTCTTCTCTTCCTCTTCTCTTCCTCTTCTCTTCTCTTCCTCTTCTCTTCCTCTTCTCTTCCTCTTCTCTTCTCTTCTCTTCTCTTCTCTTCTCTTCTCTCTTGCATTACTGAACATATTCAGTCTGCTGCTTTGCTGCTTAATTTGTTAATTTGCATTTCTGTCTCATCTCTCACATGTAGGCAAACTCTTAACTATTTCTGCTGAAATTATCCTGCGGTAATTAATACATGATGTGCTTTAATTATACTAATTATGATAGCATTTACTCAATGTAGAAGTTTTTCCTATTCAGAATAGGATTTTTTTTGTTAGACCTAAATATTACATTCTGTGAATTATTTAGCTTTAGTAATTGACCTGCTGTAGCTTAAGTAGATACACATCTCTCCACTCATTTGCTTAGATAAATGAAGCAATGCGAGTCGCGTTAAGTAAATTTTTTAGGAAACGAGCGCGAGACCTCGTGTTAATTAGCGTAAGCCTCGTTACATCAGGTCTTCTTCTCTTCCTGCTTAGTGCAGTCTATTCCCCTTTGTGCCTTTATCCCCTTGCACTGTTAATTTGAACAGCAAATGCAGTCTGGTTTCTAAATAGAGCAGTGCTGCACACAAGCTGCAATCATTAAGTGAATTTTCTGCCAGCTTAGAGCTGCAGAAATGTCTGTAATGGAAGGAAAGCCAGAGTGTTTTTGTCTTCTCCCGTGTCCAGTGTGATGTGTGACATAAGCCAGTGTAATACAGTAATGGGCCTAATTGTCTAATCACTTTAATATGTGGCTGTTGCACTTGGATGTGGCAAGGGCAAAGTGAGCTAATAAACACTGATTACTGTCACTTGAACTCAGCACAGAAGGCGGGGAGATGTTAGCGGCTAGAGGATGACTGTTTCTTTCTCCTTTTACTTTCTGAGCTCGACAGACAGGGAAACAAGGTGTCGGCGAAAGGTCAGCTTGTGGGTTTCCCGTAAGTGATGCAATGACAGTGGGAAAGAGAGGGCTATAAATGGGACACTAATGGAGAGAGAAAGAGCTGTCATCTCCACATCTTGTCCCTTCGGTGGGTTAGATTGACAAGCTGCCAGCCTGGCCAGCTCATACTCTGTGGAACAAAGAATAGACGAGGCAGAGCTTTCAATTTCCCCAGCCATCTGCCTCTTTCTGCTTCTCTTCAGTATACAGAGTTTGAAATCAAATTTGACATAAAAGTGGCAGTTGGTGAAGGCTGTGTTACAGTAGGTGCAAATGCCAGCTCTGTACTCGCTCACTGTGACGTGAGGTACAGCCGTCCGTGCCTTGAAGGTTGCTGTTAAGAGCCAGAGCAAAGATGAGGTGACGGACAAAATTGAAACCACATGCAGTCGACTTCTTTTAGGAGGAAATATGAACTGCAGGGTGCGACAGTCGGAATCACTTATATTGCTAAAGGTTAGAAAAGTCTCATATTGTGGGAGTTTTTTTCATGGGTCATAATTTACTCATACATACTCAGTGTTGGGAAGGTTACTTTTAAAATGTATTCCACTACAGATTACAGATTACATGCCCCAAAATGTATTTTGTAACGTATTCCGTTCCGTTACTCAATGAGAGTAACGTACTCTGAATACTTTGGATTACTTAATATATTATCATGCTTTTTACAACTACATGAATGTACTATTGCTGTGTGATTTATTACTATTACTGAAGGTTACTCGCCATATCAATACCAGCTAGATGTTTAAATCTTAATATAAATGAGTAACAGTAGGTGGACATTAGGTAAGGCTGCACTTTTTGCAGCGATCTCGTATAGAAAACTATTCCGCGCGTATATAAAACAGGTCTGCGGCTCCGAACCGTAGTAAAGGGACATCTGGCTAATACGTCGGGTTCGTGTCGGGCTCGTAGCTGAAAACTAGCTTTACTTTGTTGTCTGGGTCAAGTTTGCTAGCGAGAGACAGAGAGGGGCATTGAAAGGCTGCTCCAACCGAACTTATTGTTTCGGAGGAAAACACGAACACAGTGTACAGTCGAGTCTTAATAGCGTACTTACAACTGGGCTCGTCAGGCACTCTTCTTGGCTGCAGTGGTTATTATTATATTTACATGCTTCCAGCTCCCGTTTCTGCTCGGTGACAGCTCGTACTTTTCCTTTTTCTCCCTCCCTCGCTCACAGACACATAACGGGTATGGCAGTCCATTCTCCCTGCAGCACGGACTACACTGCCCATCAGGCTACATGCTTTAGGGCGATGCCTGTAACACTCTGCTATTGCCTTCATATTAAATCATTTTTTGAATAGTAATTTTTTAAAATGGGCCGCGAGATTGAGACACAGCCTCTTAATGCGTGTTTTGTTTGGGTTTCCATCGGCGTGGAAACCAAAAATAGAGAGGGCATAGCCGAACATATGAAACAGGAAAATACCGCCGTGTAATCCATTTATTTCAACAAAGTAACTGTATTCTGAATACCACCCTTTTAAACGGTAACTGTAACAGAATACAGTTACTCATATTTTGTATTTTAAATACGTAACGGCAGTACGTGTACTCTGTTAGTCCCCAACACTGCACATATATTTACTGGTTTGTGTTCTTAGTTAACTTTGCTGCTTCCAAAACATGCTCAGAGCTCTGATCTACTTCTTCTTGCTAATCTTCTTTAATGACTGTTGTAGGCGCGTAGCTAGGCTCATTTATATGTCTGTTTGTAGGCATAGGTATGAGGAAGATTCTATGAGGAAATCTGGACAAGTGTTAGTAGGGAATCTCATTCATGTGCTAAATTTCACTGGTCAGTATACTCAAGACTGCAATAACAAAATGCACAGTGTCATCAGAAGCTTTCGTGCCCTTTGACACATACCAGGTAAAGGTGGAAAGTAGGTGTAATATACACGTGTACGTGTTCAAATACCCCTCACATATGAAAGCATGCAAGTTGTGCTTTTCTTTCTGGTAGGCTCAGTGGGCAGCCTTGGCTAAAAAGTTTGTTTGCACTGTTTGTGCCTCGAGATGAATTTGTGTGTGTTTGCAAGTGATGTTTTATGCCGTCTCCAGGCTATGAAGCCTTCATTTTTCCCCTGCTCCCCAGAGACCATTTAACCCTTCATTTCCTCCCCAGACTACGGAGCAAGACCGCAGCAGTTGTTTGCATCTGTGCGGTGAATCCTTGCTGTATCTTCTGTGGAGCAGACTTTGTCTTTAGTAGTCGGGCGTTCTGATAGCCTCCATTCATTATTCAGCTCTACTCCGGCTGTACCACACCCCCAAGCAGCACAGAAATAAAACAAGGTTAAGAATTGGCATGAAATGTGTCTCAGCGGATCAAGTGGTTGGTAGGGTGGGCTGGAGGTTCTCAAGACTGGGGAGGTATGGGCCTTTATCTGTGCACCATCTTTTATTAATTGCCCTGGTGCTTAGACTGTGAGCTTCTCCGTGATCATTAATGCATGTGCGGAATAACGTATTTACATGTTCTCATGCATTATGCATGGGCAGGGAGGGAGGCTGCAGTGTTGTGGAGGACCCTCTGCCCACAGGTCTGGTGTTTTCTGTGTGTGTCTGTGCCGATTTGCATTCAGCCACGCTGTAAAACCCACTCGTTGCCGGGCCCCTCTGCTGCTGCAGGAAAGCGATGGAGCATCGGACAACAAACAACATTGCCTGCGTTTACAGACGGGCTGCTGAGGGCTTCGACTGTCTGACAGGGCTGACAGGTCTCACTGTTGCAGAGAAGCTGTACGGTTTGTAAGTGCAGTGAAACATTTAGCTGCTCTCTTATTTTTCTTCTCACTCATAAAACCACCATAGTGACAGCTCTGGAGCTGCTGTCTGCTTTCTGTTCGCTTCTGTAATGGTGGAAAATCAGTGGAAGGTCAAAATCCTGTGTGGTGGTTGAGCGCCACTTTTGCCCACTGGTTGAACGGGCAACCGTACGCCACACGGCTGGAGCGCGGTGGCCCAGGCTTGAGCTCCATGCCTTGCCCCTTTCCTGTCTACTCTTCACTGTCCAATAAAGGTGGAAAATGCCCAAAGGTAGCTTTAAACAACTTTTATATAGTGTGCAAACAGAAAAAGGCAAGCAGAGATCTGTGCTGGATAGGGAAGGAGGTTTAAAACGGCAGAGTAGAGTTTCTCTCGTGCTTGCTTTAAACACAGAGAAACAACATTTTGTTCTTCTTTCGCCAGCAGGGATGCCGATTGATCATATCAAAACAGAGCTCCCGATCAGCCTGTTCACCTCCACGATTGATCACGCACTGTCTCAGTCAAACCACAGTTCTCATATTTCCATAAACTGTAGCTCACCAAGTCAGCGATCTCTGCACCTGAGCTCGCTTTTATTTATTTGATGCATTTTTTGTTCTCTTATTTCTGCCTCCATTATTATAAGTCCAGAGTCAGCAGATCCCACTGATATTGATCAGCGGCTGGCCCCAGCAGCTCTTGTTTAATCTGTAAGTGAGCCCTGTGCCTCTCATTATTTTTTGTGCTGATTGCTGTGCGTTGTAATTTGTGTGTTGTAATTGTATCAGATAACTGCTGATGTGGTTGGTCATTATGCTGCCTGCTGCCTTACATCAGAACCAACACCGCAGGATAATTAGAATTGATTTGGTAACAATTTAATTAATCACACTGTTAAATCGCTGGTACTGACTGAAAACTCGCAGTACACACCAGCTTGTGTGTGTGCAGGTCTGTGCAACTCTTCAGCGTTATTAGTGGGGAGAAAAAAAACAATTTACAGAAATGAACAGAGCTGCATTAAATAAGGCCAATTTGCTTCAGTAGTGCAGGATGGTCATTTTAGCTGAAAACACAAAACAAAAACCTTGAAACTAAATGTGCTTTAAAGATTTGGCTGTTCAGTCTTTCTGTTTGTGTCTTTTTAATATAGCTGAACAAAAGCCACGTGTCACTCACAGTTATGTATAATGTTGAGCCTGATACTAAAAATCATATATTATACTGGTGTAATTTATGGGGAAACATATAGACCTAAATCATTTATTGTCCAAGAATGTAAACATGTTTATTTCTGCAGAGAAATTTGGGATTTTAACATTGGGATACACTTTGGAACAAGCCCCGAGTTTCCAATACTTTTGTGTTGGCTCGTTTTCCAGCCTAAATTTTAATTACATTTTAATTACATTTAATTACATTTTATTTCTTTCAGCAAATCACAAGTAAACCTGCGCTACGATAATACAGAGGAAACCCCGACAGTCAGATCAATGAACGAGCACTTTGGCAACAGTGGGAAGGAAAAACTCACTTTTGACAGGAAGTAGCCTCAAGAAGGCGGGGACTTCATTTAGTTTGAACAGCATGAACACAGGGTTTTTGACTTTTTACCAAATGAATAGCTCGTAGCAGTGAAGAGTTTGTTACAACCTTTCATACAGAAAAGGTCAGAAAAGCATGTTTGTGCTCGCTGTGTGTTTTCCTCAGTAGTTTATCTTGTTGCACTGTTGCTTGAAGTATATAACTTGAATTTAATTTGTGTTTAGTGAAGCTTCTTGATATTCAGTTCAGGTAAAACAAAAAAACATTGTGTGTTTATACCTATATGAGCCACGGTGACTCTGTAAGTATTTGCTCAGCTGTGTGTATGCTGCACTAGCAAGAGATGACAAGAAGAGAACCGCTGCTGCTGTTCTCTTTAGATTTATTCATCCTAAAGAGGTGCTGGAGTGTTGTTGTATGCACGCATACTCTTTGCTTTCTTCACAGCGTCACAGAAAACAAAGGGTCCTCGCTCTTGAAGGCCCTGATTGCAGTTATTAGGATGCACAGGCGCTCGTGGTGTGATGAGGCCTCTCCTCGAGGGGATTCAGCTTGGAAAGCTCCGCCGCTTGCCTGTTTTTAATAACAATCATCTAAAATTGCTGCAATTAGCCTGAAGCTACAAGGAGATGGAGAGCACAAGATGCAGAGGGGCTGGGAGAGTGTGCTAGGAAGGGCTACGAGCTCAGATTCAGTGAACCTTTCGAATCTCAGCTCCTCTTTCACGTGGAAAATTCAAGAGGGCCTTTGTGTTCATTAATTATTAGCCATGAAAGTTAAAAAGATCCATTGTGTATTTTTAATCAGAGTTACAGAGGAAATCTTTGAACTGATTCCCAGTCTGGCCTGAGGCTACGAGCAGAGGTAGCCTCAGCCACCCCAAACATCCCCTCCAACCAGTCCTCAGCACTCTGTGTGCAGCTCGGCGCTGTGTTATTCCTGCTATGCCCAGGCAAGCTACTCACGCTGCTGCTCAGGCAAAAACAGCACAGTGGTGTGAAACCACAGAGGCTGCTGGTTCAGTGTATACACAAGTCTGTTTTAAGAAGAGAAGCTGAGAGAGAGAGCTGACTCTGCTGGAAAAATACAGAACAAAAGCAGGCAGGAGAACATTGAAGAGGTTTTCTGCAGTCGAGGGGTTTGATGTTCGGAGCGTAACTGAATGTTTTCCTCCACAAACGGGTTGTGCAGTATTTACCATTTGGAGGGGGCGTGGCCTCTGATGCCCTTGATGAAGTGTCTTTGCCAGAAGCGAAACTCGTCATACCATTTTGCAGAGTCGACTCACTCATCGTCTCCTTTCAGTTTTTACTGTTACTGCGTGCTTAAATCATTTACAGATCAGCCCTTTATCAAGCTACAAGTGCCTTGCCTTGACTAATACTTAATGCTGTGAGAATAAGAGTGGAGAGTGCATCCTTGGTGCTGTTATCAGGGCTTTAAAAGAGTACTTCACTAATGCAGCATTGCAACAGAGGTGATCTTTTTATTCTGCCAGTTCTTTTATGGATGCAATTTGATATGATTTCCTCAGCTGCACAGTTTGGGTGTAATTTTTGGGCATCGCTCGTATTCATCAGTCTCACTGCAGCTTCCTCTGGAAACGCACCGTATTTTTCCACATATTTCAGTAGTGCTTCCCCAAAACCCTACAAACAGAATATGATGACTAAACTGAGAAAAGATATCCTGTGCGTAGTTTTCCTTTTGCTAACAGCCTGTCACATTATTTGATGAATTATTTGATGCATTAAAAATTGGCATGCTAACTATTCGCTCACTGAAGAATCAGAATCAGGACTGTAACGTTTAAGATGAAGAAGAGAGCTTGGTTTCAGTTTCGGTGCAAACAGTGACAGATATGCTTGACCCGCAGCTGTGGGTCATTGTGAGCGGCCTCCAACGGTGAAGCTGAGCTTTAAACTATCAGTAAGGCCAAAGTGGAGCTGAAGGGGGGAGAAAGCAACCAGAGCAGAGGGGGGATGATGTTTGCCTCGAGTGCTCTGTTTGTTCTGATGTCTCTGTTACTGGATTTTGGCAGGTAGTGTGTCTATGCTTATGTATGTGTGTGAGAGAGAAAGTGTCATGCATTTTGTGTTTTTGTGCTTTTCTTTTAATATTGCTCTTGTTTTTGTTTTTTGTAAAAGCCATTTTCTTCTGTCCTCCTCCTTCAACACCTCTTCCTGATGTGTTGTCATGTAGCACCACCCACAGGTCAGCAGGAGGGTGACAGGCTGGTGTGTCGCTGAACACTGTCAGGAAAGAGCAGCAGAAACTCTGGTCGTGGGCTGAAAATCCAATCGTAAAGCAGAGAGATTGTCAGTGATGAACAGAGAGAGCGGTGCCCGACTCGTTGTTCCTTCTTGTGGGACGGGGAGAGAAAGTACAGCGTACACAGGAGAGCCCCGCACACTCTCAGATTCAGTCTTTGTTCAGGCTGCTCTGAATTATTTACCCGTGTGTTTAAAAGACTGCTCGGGGGAATTTCGACATTAGCTCTTCGGAGCCCGCGCTCAAGTCGTTCTGGCCTACAAAAACTTGGCATCCTTCAGTGAAATGGAGTTCATACAGACAGCGGTAATTGAAGAGTTATCAGGAAAAATGAGCAAAAAAGTTTTGATAAAAAAGGCATGGTTGAAGGTGTGCTTTTAAATGCATTGGGTGTTTGTTTTAACCTTGTTCTTGGCTCACATTGTACCTTCCTGTGAGACTGCAGCAAAGTAAAAGCATTTCTCACCCAAACCCCCAAAGCTCCCTCTTACTTTTAAGATCGCGCCCAGCTTTGCATGTTTTTCCTTCTTCTCCTTTTCTTTTTTTGGGGGATTGAAAATAAGCCTTGCATTG
This sequence comes from Pelmatolapia mariae, assembly GCF_036321145.2. NCBI lineage: Eukaryota > Metazoa > Chordata > Actinopteri > Cichliformes > Cichlidae > Pelmatolapia > Pelmatolapia mariae. The sequence continues at coordinate 36,358,040 of NC_086236.1, read as the reverse complement.
TTCTCATTTGCATTCACCGAGCTTCTGTATAATTTATACTTCCAGTACCTTTACAGTCTTTGAAATCGCGATGCAGTCTGACAGTCTGACGCTTTAAGGTGCAGCTGTTTGCACAAACTAATGCCTGCAGTTTTGTAAACTTACTGGATTCTTTTAAAAGTGTACTTTCTCACCAAAAGTTCAGTTTTGCATGACGGCATGAAAAATGTGTAATTGCAGCAAATACTTGGTTTTACGCTGCGCTCGGCGGAACATAGATGGCTGTTATGATTGCACGAAGGTTTTGTTTCGGGTCGCGCTTTATCGTTTAGTCTTTCTCCGCAACAAAACCTGGATTAACTTTAGAGGTTACATCACTGCTATCGTTGAGGCAGGTCAGCGTGTTGATTATGAGTTGACCTGAAAAAAGATTAGTTGACCCAGACTGAATTTCACACCTACCACTGAGACTGAAACACTTCCAAACTGCTTGCAACTTTGCTCTGAAGTCATATTTAATCTTATCAGCTGCCGTGATGGACAAGGTCTGGTGCAGGTTATCCCTCCTTTTAGTGCTCATTAGCTACAATTACGTGAGATCTGCCTATTTGGCCTGTTGGGGTTTTTTTGGCAGGATAATTGATTGTGGCTCTGGAATATGTGTACACAGCCAGCACTAGCAAAGCTGCAGCGATGATTCTGTGATCCTTTTCCTGGGTTGTTTGTGCAGCACTCCTGCCATCGACAGCCTATGCAGTTCAAAGCATTTTGACACGAAAGCTGTCACAGTGGAAAGCCACAGAAATGCAAAGTATACCCCCGCATTACTTCCTTCCAGTATTTCTTTGATTAGACCTCTGTGGATTCTCGCGCTGCTTATATAAAGTCATCTCACACTGGTCTATTTGAAATGATTACACCAGTTTTGTTCCAGTAAATGCCTGAAGTTTCAAGTGATGAACCTCAGGCTGAGAACCTAATTTTCCCCAGCAAACTCAGAAAGCCACAGGCACACTCCCACTCCTGCAGAGCCTGCCTTTTAAATTGTGTTTTATTTAATTTTCTGTGCTATTCACCAAAATTTCCACACCGAGGGTTGCAGAAATCATTTTCAGTGTTTCCTCAGGGGGGTGGGGAAGCAGTGTTCCCTTTTTTCCCCCACTTCCTTTTTGGCGTGGCACAACCAGGGGTGTGCACAAAAGGGAGACAAACGGCTCAGTATCAGCTGCGATTTCCTGAATAGCCCAGTGGGAGCGCGGGAAGTCGGGGTGCATGCAGCGGATCGGCGTTGCCCTGAAACAGCAGCCGTGCTGTGAAGGAGATGGCTTTTCTCTGAGACAGTCCGACTGTGAGCCACGGGTCTGCAAATGAAACGGCGGGGAGGAGGGATGCAGCCTTTACAGATTCAAGGCCTCTGTTGCCTTGCCGGGCATGTCTGCTGCTGCGGTGAGGCAGAGGGGAAAAAAACAGTAGTGGATAAACAGACAAAGAGCTGCAGATAATTCTGCTGGAAATACAGTGACGCTGTTTCCTGCTGTTTGTGAATTCATCAGGCCTCATGCTGTGCCACTAGTGATTTCTAAATATATGCAGCTCTGATGTAGATGTGTAAACTCTGTGTAGGGTTATGGATGGCTGTGCAGACAGATTGTTTGCTCTCCGTTCTCTGTGGTCCTGGTGGGAGGGATCTGTCAGCACCGTCTTACATTGTTTTCCACATGAGCTTTATTGAGTTCCCAATTACAATGCTGGTCCTCTTGTCTTGGGCTCAGTGCTGCTGCTGCTGCTGAATTGACCTTGCATTTTTGCAAGGGAGTGCTTTTGTGTATTCAGGCCAGCAGGCCTGTTAGGCAGGCAGACAGCGAGGCAGACTGACTGTTTCTCTCAGGCCCTGCTCTGGCAAGACCCTGCTTAACAGGCATCAGGCTTACACACTTAATACTTGGGATGGGGCAGCAGGCTTAGCTCTTAGCTCTCATTGCAGCTGACATTGTAGCAGGCAGTGAGACGGGGCCAGACCGCTGCAGCCTTATTAGCCCTGTCTGAACTGGCTTCCCTGTGTCTGGCAGTAATGTTCAATGAGAGCGGTTGCTTTGGAATTTAATGGAATGGGTAGAAATAACATGCACACTACACACGGAGATCTCCTGCTGTTGTTTTCTCTAAGATCACCTGAACAACAGAGGAAGGGGCACAGAGGAGGCACTTGCAGTAGGTGGAGCTCTTGTGTTGGATTTTGATGCTGGAGCTTGATTCACCTGCTTGTGAAGGACACTCCAGCTGCCTGTGCTGCGTGCGGTGCGTGCGAACGCGTCCTTTCAGATGACGCTTATGCAAAATGCATAGATGGCGTATAACAGGAGATTTACAGCCTTCTGTGCACTCGCACAAGCCCGGCAATGTAAACACGTTAGGAGTGTAAAGCTAATTGACGGCTCGTGATTGGTGGTACGACAGCGCCAACTGTTTGCATTTCAGACCTTATTAGAAATTGTAATAGCAGCTTATGTTTTCATCTGGTAACAGTGTGTGTGTGGATATAGGATCCAGATGCTTTATTTACTGCCTACAACCCTTCACACCTTTGTCTCTGACACCTCGGCGCACTGGAACAAACATAAATGTCTCCCCCACAATTCCTCCTTGCTCTGCCCGCTTTCCCTCCCCTCTGCTCTCCCTCATTCCTCTCCCTCTTCCTCCCTCTTCCCCTCCCCTTGCGCCACCGCAATCTACCGCAGGCCCTCCATCTCTCCGGCCTGTCAGCGTGCTTTTTCATTTGGCTTGTTGCTACAGGGGGCTCGACGCTGGCAGATTACAACTCGGCAGCCAGTCATTTTCGATTTATCAGAGCCCCCGCCTCCCCCCCCACACACACACACACTCCATGCCTCCTCCTCCCTTTCTCTCTACCCCACCTCAGCCTGCCATACTCACTACCCTCACCAGAGCCAGTCCAGACAACACAGCAATTCCTCATCACACCGCTGCCGTACAAACCTCCACACTCCCCTCTTGCCTCCCACCTTCCATATCTTCCACTTCGATCAGTGCAGAAAATTTAGCTCCCGAGCCCCGAGACAAAAAAGAGAAAGAAGTGGGGGAAAAAGAAATATTGTGGCAGTGGAAGCATTTAGGTTGGAGAGGCAGCTCGAGCTGTATTATTACTTAGGCCTCTGTCACTGGTGATGACCCGGGAGAGTGGAGAATATCGATCGCATGTCACTCAAGGCATTCAGCAGATTGCATTGACAAAGCTTGTCAGGGCCTTTAATAGCAAGGTTAGCAGCTTGGCTAAGACCTGCTAGGAAACTCTAACTGTGCCCTATTTCATGGTGGCTTTTAACCATTGGCTGGGCCCAAAGAGGGGCTTGATAACAGTAAGGAAGTAATTTTACTCTCATAATAGCTTTCCTGTGGTTGACATTTGTGGCTTTAGTCCCTGTTAAAAAAAACGTGTGTTCCCAAGTGCAGGAGGAAGAAGGCTAGCATTGTGTGGCTGCTTTTATGACAGAAAATAGCTTTACGTGAACAAAGACATGGTACACCAAACAAAGCGTGGCGAGGAAAAGAAAAATCAAAAGGATTGTACGAGTGTGATTTATGAGTTGAAGGAAGTCCATTACTTGCTAGAGGAAGCCCAGACCAAAACACAAACAGAGTAAGGGCACGGTTTGCAAAGAGGGTCATGAAGTAATTCTTTTGGCCTGCCAAGATCGCTGATAGCTGCTGAAAACACTGCTCGTCAGAGGAGGGGGGAAACATGGACGGGATTTCGATTTCACTGTAATTCTCAACATAAATAAAAGCACTAAACCACCTAAATAGTCTCTCTTTAAGCCAAGTGATGTGGAACTAGGCTGAAATGTAACAGGTCCCTTGTGTGTTGTAATTTGCCTTACACACATGAGGGGAAGCTATTTCTACAAGCAGTGTAGTCATTGCTGGATGCTGGCAGGTCTTCTGTGGCAAGCTGCTATTCTGAGTGCTGTGTAGGCCTAAATCATAACGCTGGAGCAGACTGGACACAGGCAGGGAGCGCTGCTGCAGACAATCAGTGATTTTCTAATGTTTGCAAATGACAAGTTTAAAGACAAAAAAATAAGATGAAATTGTTCCATCTTCACTGAGCTCTGTGTCCTCGTATTTAAAGCTTCTTTTCAAGTCATCTTATACAAGTATTACACATGTAGTTTTGGGAAAAGCTACTTCTATGACTAGAAATACACCACTCAACATATTAAAGGAACAATGGAGGAAAATCATGCTGGACATTGGACTGATAATGTGTCCTGCTTAAGGACCTTCTACCAGCTCTCTCATAGAAACTGCTGGAATTTCCTCTGTGCACTTGAGAGTGTGCTGGGAGATGCAGCAAACCTTCTGCCAATGGCACATGCTATCCTGGAGGAGTTGGACTACCTGTGCAACCTCTGTAGGCTCCAGGTATCACCTGATGCTAGCAGCAGTGACACTGACCCCAGCCAAATGCTCAACTAGCGGAAAAACAGAAAACATGAGGAGAGAAGAAAATGTCAGTGGCCTCCACCTGTAGCATCGTTCCTGTTGCTCCTGTGCTGCACCTGCTGTTGATGTCATTAACACCAGATCAGCTGAAACTGATTAACAACCCCTCCCCCCCTTCAGCTGACCAGATCAATATCCCAGACGTTTAACTGACCCGATGCTGCACTCGTGATACATGATGAAAGGGTTCCTGTAATGTTTTTCTGAACAGTTTATTCATTCGTATCCTGATGAATAAGTTGCCTCACCGGTTAGAAACCTGAACGTGGACAGGTGCACTCTGGGTACACGTGACCGCTCTCAAATGTTAGGTCTCGCCAGCGTTTCTGTTTTGATTGGAAGATGAAGAGCCATCAGTATAAAGATTATGTCATTCCAGTACTGCAATAATGACTCTGTGGTTCTGTACAATGGAAGAATAAACATTCATTTTACAGCCTTTGCTCTCTAACGTTAAAGTTGAAGGTACAGAGAAGTATTTGAAATGTTAAATGATCATTACTACCAACAAAGATGTCACAACATCGATTACGTCGAGTATTCAGCTTGTTATGTCAGTGCCGGTTAAATGAAGGCCCTGTTAAAAATCTCAGGTTAGGCTTGTTTAAGGTTAATTTAAAACAAACTGCATTTTAATTGTCCTGAAGGTCAAACTATATCACAGCAGCGTTCTCCTGATGAAGAAACCAAGCTAAAGCAGTTCTGAAGTGTGCTGTATTACATACATTTACAGCGTCTGTGTGATAATGTGTTATAGGCTGCAGTATTTTCTCTTTCTCCACATTTGGATGTTTCGCATACACATAAAAATGACATTTCCAGCAGTCATTGCTTTACGAGATCGCTCTCCTGTCTACTGGGCACGTTCCAGCTGCATTTTACGACCACTTAGATGATAGGAAATCAGGTATGCGGCCAGCGTGTTTCCAATATAAAGTTAATGGACAATATTTGCTGTCATTATGGCTTTTTGTAGCATCAGAACAGCACCGTATGTTTTTGCATGACGCGTGAGTTATTCCTTGTCTCTGAAATCCTGATTATTTCAATTACAATCATGTTGTTAGACTTCGCTGTCGTTGCCCTTGGCTTTTTGCGCTTTCCCATTACCGGCCCGTTAAAGCAGCCAGAGCAGATGTTTACTAGCAGACGTATCACGAGCCAGGAAAACGCAGGCTGCTATTAATATGGCGATACTATAGCACTGTCTTGTTTTATGACTTGATGACGACAGATGTGAATTTCAGGAAGGTAGCTCAATGAGGACGTTTACAGCATGGATTAGTGATAACAGTGCTGGCCTCAGGCAAGCGCACTGGGTCAGCCAAATAGAAAATGTATATCCTGCCATCAGATTTTACAACCTCCTTTAATCCCCAAATAGCAGCACAGATGGAGCTGAATGCACGTCAGGTGAGACGCTATCATTCCTGTTGGTTCACACCACAGTGGTGAGTTTGGCATCACTACCTGCCCACTAAATGGCAACATCCGGCTGCTCAGCAGAGACGAGCGTGTGACTCTGTGACCTTGAATTCAAACTACTCGTTTCTTAGATGTGGTTCGAGAGTTGTGCAGATATGTGCAGCTGATTTCAAAGGCTGTGTAGATTTGACAAATAGTAATCATATATGTGATATTAGACAGAAAAGAAATTAATGAATTTTAGCTCATTTAATCTTTGTTTTAAAAAAAAAAACAGATAAAGGAACGCATCAGCTCTAAATGGGAAAAAAAAACTGATGCTAGATATCTATGGTGACATGGATTGGGAAATGTGTGAGGAATGAAAGGATGGAAACGATCAACCTACAGACACCCTGAAGGTCAAAGTGAAAAAGCACCTTAAAAAGCACCAGCAGTTTAAAATGGTACTGAGAGGCTACGTGTTTGTATGCCTAACAGCACAGGGGGCATGCTCATAATGTGACAACAGATGGTGTCCTGGGCATCTCCTCCCAGGACCAGAACATCACTAACATCACATGTCTAAGGTGCAACCTGGTGGCATCGGATGGACTGAAACATCATATCAGAGGTGTTCTGTTGGTCAGCTGAGGGCTAGTCAATGGTATCGATTCCTTCATCCTCCAGGAACGGCCCGCGTACACTCACCACGTTAGCCAAGGCATTGGGAACCAGGAGGAACCCAGGCTGTACTACACCAGCGTAGGGTGTGACAGTGGGTCCAAGCTCTCAGTCCTCATATTTATGTCAGGGTGCCGTTGCCTAGGCTGTAGGAGTCTGTGGATACGCCTCCCCAGGTCATCGCTGAACCACAATGCTAAACAGTGTTACAGGCAGCATGATGTTCTCCACGGCTTCTCCAGACCCTTTCACGTTGGTCACACGTGTTCAGGGCGAACCTGCTCTCAGCTGTGCGCCAGTGCTGGACCTGCCAAATCTGGGATTTTATGGAAAATGACACTCAGACCGTACTCATGAACTCTATTCAGGGCTCTGGCAGTGCTCATCCTCTTTTTCCTACCACAGAAAAGCAGATACTGGTCCTGCAGATGGGTTAAGGACCTTCTATGGTGCTGTCCAGCTTTCCTCGAGTAACTTCCTCCAGCCTTGTAAGACTGGCTATGGCACATATCGATGTGTCTTACCCCAAAAGTAGGACTGAATTAAGGTTGGGGAAAATTTCCAACCGACATTCGTCAGTCCAATAATTGACAATGAGCGATATATTTGCACCTGCACAGACTTTTTGATGGGCGGGGCAATGTAATCATGCACGGACTGATTTGCGCGTTTACAACACAGAGGAAGTCCAAACATGGACCAACTAATTTCCCCCAAAATTAGGGCTGTGGCATTAACGTGTTAATCATCACGATTAACGTGATTAAATTCAGGGATTTCAGGGATTTTGACTGAGTCTGTGCTCCAGATGGGTTACTTGTTTATCGCGTTAGTCATGATGACGGCGCGTTAACGCTGACAGCACTAAAAACATATAAAGTCGCCAATTTGGGATTTCTTTGGCTTTAAACCAGATGAAAGAGGTAAACCTGAGGATGTAACCAAAGCGGTGTGCGCTTGTGCAGACGTATAGTGCGAGCTAACTTGCATGAGCATGCACGTGTCCACCGTCTGGCTGAGTTTGCTAGGCTATCACCAGCTTCTGCAGCTCCATCATCAAGCATTTGTGCGCACTCTGAGGAAGGGGCATGTGCTCGCGGATGAAAGAGGGTGCTGTTAAACAGCGCTATTATTTTTTTTCTGTTGGCTGCTTCTATTAGCGCCATCATTATTAGCAAACCTACTCATGGGGAAATAAATAAATAAATGGCCGATGGCCTCAGCCTGTCGTTGATACTCGATATATTCGTCCAGTCGTCCGACCCGAGACTGAATAACGATTCCTGTTTTGGAGGTTGTCTCATTGTTGCCTGTTGTTAGTTTCATTAACACCAAAGCAACTGAAACTGATTAACAACCTGCGACTTAACTGACCAGATCAATGTCCCACAGGTTTCATTGACTTGATGTTGTACTCTGACCTCATTGTATCTACAGTAATAAAGGCATCGTGACCAAACTTCCTGGGATCTTTCCTGATTCCTGAAAGGTTGTCACAACGGAGCTATCGGAAAACTTTACACCTGGTCACTTGGACTTACTAAATTCAAATAAATGTTTTTTAGAGTCGAATGTTTTTTAATTGATCATTATTATTAGCTCATATATAGGTAGCTATATTCACTGTATTACTTTCCATCCAGTCGTTGTTGACACCTCGTGGCAGAGCGCAGTGAAACGGCTCTGGTCTGTAGAACTTGTTTCTCGGTTGCAGGCAGGGCGCTGTATAGTGCGAGGCCATTTTGCAAATGTTTCTGTTGGATGCTTCCTTCTAAAAGGTTCTGCTTTTTCGTAACAGTGTGTGTCACGGAGAGCACTCTCTGACTATTCCTGTAACATAAAAAAGCCCTCTTACCCTAAACTAGAAGCATTTGTCTATCATATTACCACCACACATGAGCCTCACACAAGGCTTGACCCAGTGTTAAGTGTCTGCGCTAAATTTCATTGCCTCCATCTACTGGAAGGCCTGCCAATATACTGGCAGTGAATTCCTTGAGGAAAATAAATGGCAATAAAAAAGAGAAATGATAGCCCTGCAAGCTGATAGGAGAGGGCTTTTTCTCTGCTGTCTTTTTTCCATACCACTCTTTATTGAGGCTGGCCAGCTCGGGGAGCTGCGATTTGGCACACTGGCTGTGGCTTTAGTTGGATGGGAGTTGAAAAGCCAATATTGAAGCAGCACATATTGAAGAGCTGGGGGAATCATGTTAATAATTGCATGCAAATTTCTTTGAGCGGTCATATGTTGATAGGCACTCAACTCTGCAACTAGAAGTCAGATACTTCCCAGCTCTCCGGTGCATCCTTGGATGGAACATCCTCTTATTAGTTAGCATATACGTATTATATTGTTAGCTTAGCGTGCTCGCTGTCTGCTGTACACGGCAAGTGTCGGGGCTCGGGGAATTGAGGTGCGTAAAGTGGGCAGGCAGGTTATTTTACTGCCACGTTGGGCTACTATAACAAGATGTTCAGATATGATCCGAGAGAGCAGAGGTCTCTGGCTGCTCTTATAGCCTCCCCACCCCTCCACCACAACCACCCACACACAGTTTTTCTCCACCTGTTCAGTTCATTATTAAATCTGGGAATTGTCCCTATAACTCAATCCACCAGACTACAGCATTATATGACCATTTGTGAGAAGGGTGATTGCGACGCAGGGCAGAGGATGGATGTTAAAAGCATATTGATTTGTCTGTAATGTCGTCATAGATCGGAGATTTATGGCAATATATAAATGCAGCCGCAAGCTCTCGTGTCCTCCGGCCTGCGGTGGAGGAAATGGAGTCCTTAGTATGACTGATGAGATCAACACAGTGCTCTCAACTGCGTTTACCCCCCTCCACTTCACCCCTCTAACACACATGAGCTTCCATTTCCCCACTCCTCCTCCTCCTCCTCCTCTCAGGATGTTCTTACCCCGCGGCTGATGTGACTCGTCCTCAGTGGCTCCATATCTTTGCTTCGGCTTCACATTCCAGCACAGAGGCTAGAAAAGCCTCCTCTGTGGCCTGAGATCGGTTCGAGTGGGTGTCACTGATCTTTCCTCAGCAAGAAAAATGATGTCTGACAAGGTCGTCAGAGATCACTGCCACACAATGATGCTGGAAGATTGAAAGGAAATAGGGCTTCTTTGTGGTTACGTACCTTGATGCTAACAAATTACTGCATTCGCTGACTGGGAGTGACAGCCATGGGCGAACGGCAGGCTTCAGGGGTTTTTGATGATGTGACGCCCGTGCTTTACAGATAAAACGTGGAATTAAAGGTTTTTCATCCGGCTGTACGTGTCAACCTTTTGCCACACATGGAGCTAGCGGTAAACAAATCTGGGGCAATGGAAGCCGAGCACTGATGCCCAGTGACAGGCTATAAAGCAAGGGTGGCAGAAAGGGTTATGGCTGATGTGGGCGCCAGGCGGGGCTGCTGTCTGTGGCAGTTAAAGCAGCTGAGCCTCAGAGCCAAGCGCAGGGTCGGAGCCAGGCCACGCTGGTGGGCTGGCCTCCACAGCTGACGTAGGAGCCCCAATGAACGCCCAGCTGTTATTTTCACATAAGTCTTGTCAGATAAACCCAGCTGTGAGTTAAAGAGACCCAGCAGTTTCCAACTGCTGCTGTCGACCAACCCAAGGTGGTTTTACTAGATGGGCTCACTGTGAGGCTGATGTGACGCACAGGCCGGTCGGGGCATAATTAGCCATGCTTAATGTGGTTTAACGTTTAGAAATGGTGCATCCTAAGGCTGCAGTCACGTCGAGAGGAATTTCTTCAAGTTGTTCATGTTAACTGCTGAGTCGTGAAGCTCCCAGCCCTTTAATAGCCTCGGTATATAGACCTCTGAAGGTAGCATAAAGGAGATATTCAAAGTGTAGTCAGTGCGAACCGAGGGGATTTGACAGTGCTGCAGGAAATAGACAATTTATTATCAGCAACAGAGCCTAGGTAGTGGATTATCTATAAAACATTCATGGTTCTCCCTCAGTGGCAAGGAGCCATAAAACTTCCCAAATGAGGGACTTGTTAATTTACTTGTTAAAGCAAATTAAAAATTTATAAGCGCTTTTAGGTAAATGAGATCCTCTTTCATTGCTGCCCTAGTGGGATTCTCCCTGCCAGATCCTGCGAGGACAGGTTAGCTGTTGTGAAAGCCGCAGAAGAACAATAAAAGCCGTTAAATTGTTCCAGGTTTTATTACCGCCGAGCTCTCCAGCTGCTGTTGTGCGTAACTAAGGGAAACCAGGAGCTGATGGCTACAGAATTCCACTGAGGCCAGTAGAAAACTGAGCACAGCGCTCCGGCTATTTTTCTTTTTTGTGGGATAAGAGATGGGGGTGGGGGGCGGAGTTGCCGGGGCAGGTCAGCTGTGTATGGGTCTGTTTAAAAAGGCCTTTGTGGTTAGAAATGTTAGCAGGCCTACTTTTGTGCTTGATTGCATTGAGTCTGTAGTGCAGCCCTTGAGAATAGGTCAATACACTTGTAAAATTCCACTATGGCGATGGTGAGCACTTTTCAGTAAGTGAGAAAATAATTGACTCCACATGTTCAAGACAATGTTGTAATAGCTGCTTTGGTGTTCGTTTCAGGGTAACCGTGTTAAATGAGGTGTTTCAGCCTTATGCAGAGAATCTGCATCATTTTCGTTCAGCACTATAACCTCACTGTCGGCTTTGGGACGTTCAGTATTGATTTGGTCTATTATGTTTAACATTTGCATCATCGAGACAAAAATCTTTGTTTTCAGTGGGCAGCTCAAAATAAGCAGAGCTAATTTTATTATTTATCTATCTGACACAAACTATGAAGAGGGAGGTCTTTCATCTATTCCTTAGTCACAGAGATCAGGACTTAAGATTGTCAGGGCTGTTGAGGTGCGGTTCAAACTTTTCACAACTGTCGGCTTTATTAATTCAACACTCGGAAATGTAAATTGCACTAATTCTGTCACAGTTAGCTAGGTGGCGAGCTCAAAGTGAAGAACTGTCAAGCTAACTAGTGAGTCATGAGTACCTCGAGGAACCTTAACCAGGTTTGTTCATTTAACACAGACACGTTACTGTCTGTGTGTATTTTAAAACTGGAATGTAAATGTCTGCTAATGTACTTATGCTTAAACAAGTCTTATACATGGCTATAAACACACACAAGGTAACCGGGGAGGGTGAACATGAAGCACAGGTGAAAAGAATCAAGATAAAAAGACAGCGTGTTAGTAAAACTAAATACAGCTCACAGAGACGGAGGACTACCAAAATACAACAGGAAACAACTAAACACCCAGACAGTAACCTGACAACAAAACACTACAGAGACTAGACTAATACAAGAACAAGTGAAACTGGAAACAGAATAACAAATATGACATAATTTCTGATTTGGAAAAATATGAGAATAATCAACAATAACAAAACTCAGCCTACAATAATAATTCAAACTAATGTTGATGAATACCAGTAAAGTCACACTTATATATAAGATCATTCTGAACAGTTATAAATTGCTCTTCACTGGTTTGTCATATTTGGAACAAGAACTGAAGCTGTTAGTTTAACATTTTATTAAGTAATTGATTCAATTGTGGTACAAAGGTTTGTGCGGTGATATTTTGTTTGTCTTTATAAATGAATGCTACATGGTGTGGTTTATTAGAATTGGTGCTAGTGCTACTGTAGCATCATCACACACTGATACATCAAATTAAAACTTGATGACAAATCGTGCCTGTTTATCTCTGTAACCCTGTTTTAAACTTTCACTCGGCCGTGTGCAAAACTCAGACATGAACGACTCTTTGTAATTATTCAGTCACCAGTGAACAGATAAGGTGTGGCTATAACAATTTAAATAGCTCCTTAAGTAGAAACACCATTACATTTGAATTTCTTTCTGTTTATGTAGCAAACATAAAATAATATATCATAACCTGCAGGCTAAACCACGCTGAGTTATTGCTGATTGAAAACAGTTGTTGATTCTCTCCTCCAGTAAATTCAGTCTGGTAAAAGAGACGAGGATGAAAAAACTTTATCCCCCTAACACAGAACAGATTGGAGGAAAACAAGACCTCACTGGGTGGAAATTAATGGCAGATGCACTTACTAGTAGTTTAAATGTTTCATTAGATGCTAATGTCTTGCTGTGTCTTTAATTGTTGTGAAATTAGCCTCTGGAATATTAATACCATCTGTTTGCGATCTTCCTGCAGGGCCACTTCTAAAACCCAGACTGAGCAGATACAGTAAGGTCATTAAATACATGCGTCCATATGCCTCAACCTGCGTCTTAATTAATGCCTTTCGTTACTGCGTGTCGGTACGGCACACCTGCCTGCGTGTGTGCGTGTCCTCTTTAGGTCACATTAAATGCAGCGTAGCACACTGGTCTTCATTGCAGAAGGCTTAAAAGTGACGCTAACTTTAAAAGCCTATAAACCGTATAGAAAATGACTTGAAAGCTGTAACAAGTGGGAGTGATCAGATCAACACAGACTGGGTCACAGAGACAGCCTCTGCACGCACACACACACACACACACACACACACACACACACACACACACACACACACACGGGCTTCCCGTTTAGATTTATCATCAGACAGCAGGTCATTAAATTTCAGCCTCACTGTTTGATGGCACTGACCACCACTATTCCCTCCATTTGCTTAAGACATCCATTAATCACACCATAAAAAGAAATGAATCCATCATCAGAAGCTCAAAGAGGGGAGTGCAGATGGAAAAAAACACAATTCTCTGAAGTAATTTAAGGGAGCTCAGGGGGAAATTAAAGGGAACAAGCTGAGGGATACGTTTTCAAATAGCTGTGTAATCAGGACCTGAGCTAGTAATAGCCCTGAAAGATGAGCCGCTTTTTTTAATGTCTTTATTAGATATGTTCTGCAGACATTACGCACAGTTACATTTGTGTAAGATTTCTGATTTCATGGAGTACTTTCTCTCTGACGAGCCAGAATACAGATGGTGCGATTATGTGGAGCCTTATATGGACTCTGCAGTAAAGATAGTTGATTGATAAAAGACAAATCAGCAGTTCTACTTTGTGTGTGTGTGTGTGTGTGTGTGTGTGTGTGTGTGTGTGTGTATGTGTGTACGGGTTCGTACTATCCTGGTGGGGACCAAAATCTGACTTTTACTATCCTGGTGGGGACTTTCTGCACCGTGGGGACCAAAATCCAGGTCCCCTCGGGGTTGAAAGCAATTTTCACACTCAAAATGCGGTTTTACTGTCAGGGTTACAATTAGGTTATGGTTAGGTTTATGGTAAGGGTTAGGGTTAGGCATTCATTTTTAATGGTTAGGGTTAGGGTAAGGGGCTAGGGAAAGCATTATGTCAATGGGATGTCCCCACGAGGATAGCAAACCAGACATGTGTGTGTGTGTGTGTGTGTGTGTGTGTGTATTGTCAGCAGGGATGTTACAGGTCAATGTGTTTTGATGAAGGAGCTGTGGACTGGGGCATAAACAACATCCTCCGCCCTTTTTTCAAGGATCAGTTCACAGACCAGGCTCGATGAGATATTATTCTCCTTTCTCTGCAAAAACATGTCGAGTCCCCTCAGAGTAAGTGGCATTTCCAGAAAAACGAGAGAAAAAGCGCCCTGTGCTTTGTGAGAATAGAATGTAATTAGTGCTATCACAGTGCAGGGCACTGCTTTGCATGCGCGTGAGCACGGGCCGACATATAGACTCATCCTTACGGCCCATCAGGCGTTCCCAGCGCTGAGACTCTTATCACGTTCAGCACTCTGGTGAATCCACTTGCCTTCTACCCATCATGCAATTCTCCTAAGGAATAGGATTCTTTTCACACAGCTAATGGCTACCAGAAAAGGGAACATTTTCATTTTAATTACGCGTTCAGCTCGAGGGTTCTTTCGGTATTCCCACACCTTGTGCCCTTTCATCACGCTAAACGATGGCCGATCCTGAAAGGAGAGCTTTAAAAAAGAGCACATACTGTTTCTATGTCAGCTCCCTCTTGTGTCCCAATCTCGTAGTCCAATTCCTGTACAGTATGTGGGGCACGGCTCTCTGCTTTTCCCATTAGGTGGCAGAACAACTATTTACAAGCCAGCTTTTTATTGGCTTTGAAAGGAAACCTGCGGCATCTGTCTCGTCTCGGAGAAGTAGCCCGGACAACAGTCGCAGGCTCGAGCAGGGAATGTAGACCCCACCTTCTCCCACTGAGCTTTGTCTCCCAAGAGTCTTTTATTGTTCTCCAGATTCTGAAGGATTCGCACGCTCACAGATTGCCACGTTGTCCTCTTTATTTTTGTCGTTTTGCTGCATCTTGAACAGAGTGTCTAGAGGATGACACTTGCTGAGCTCCTGCTGCCTCAGCATGTGGTGTCTGCTCAGGAAGGACGGTGGCTCCATTTGAAGGTTCTGGAGGGGTCTTTGTCCCTGTTCTCTATTTCGTGGGCTGAGAGGAGTTTCATACTGTGAGATCAGATGGCGTCTATCTTTGGCAAGTGGAGTGATGGCTACCGAGTAGGCTCAGAAACATGACAGATTTACAGAGACAGCACTGCAGCTCCTGCCAGTTCTCACATATTTCTGGACCAGTTTCTGTGGGATGCCGATCCGTGCGCAGCTCTAAAGTGCACGTTAACACTCTGTGTTTTAACCCTTGTTCTCTTTGTGTTTCTGTAGCTGAAGCCAGGGCAGAACAACTGTAAGGACAGCGACAGTGAGAGCGTAAGCGAAGAGTCCAAGCCTTCCATCAGGAGCAGCTCCAGAGACAGACTGACAGACGTAAGAGCACCATAACCAACACACCTGCTGCTCGGCGGCTGTCACAGCTGTTCATTTTTTTATAGAGTGTAACATATTTACTGCATATATGCAGATGGCCTGGTCATTTAATAAAATATCAGGATTACAAGCACATATAAAAAAGGCATTTACCTTGAGATGTAAAGCTAAGATCTAAATTCCAAAATGTTTGTGGTTACTGATAATATTTCTGTTTAAACAGATTAAACGCAGCAGTTTAGCCAAAGAGAAACTGTTTATTGCCTTAAAACATGTCAAATGAAAGCTGTGCCTGCAGTTTCAGTTTATTTCATTACACTTGCACTTTCAAAGAACTGGACTGTATTACTGTAAAGCCAGTTCATGTTGCAATAGCAGCAGTGTTACAGTTGAAATTTATATTGCGATGAACCAGCATTTTTCACCCAAACTAAAGGTAAGTTATTATTGGCTGATCCAGATTGGACCTCAGAAAAGCACTTTGTGGTTCTTCTTAAGCACCCAAGTCCAGTCTCTGTTTGCATTCTGCTGTGAAACAAACACACTTACTCTGACATGTTCTTGATGATTAATGCACCCAAAAACGCTCCATATTCATCGTGTACGAGCTGAAGGCAAGTATAACCTGACAAAGGACGAGCAGCCGCGTGTCCCTTCGCCCTGCGACATATTCCGAGATGTAAAGCGAGCAGACTCGTGGGACCTCGCTGCCACACGCCCACCCCTGCTCTTTGATTTGTGTGGAGAATCTACAGCAAAGCGATCAGATATGTGGCCATAATTAAAGCTGTCAGTAGGGAGGCGAGCTCGTCTTTGAGAAAGACACGGCCGAACGACTGAAGCAAAACTGATTCTGCGTGTAGCTTTACAGTGCTTGACTGTGCATGAAATGAAATAAGTAATTTGATGTTGACAACAGAAATCGAAATGATATCTGCTGATTTCTGTCTGCACTGTAGTGACAGTGCTGCAGAGTGATGGGACACATTTTGCTTAAACAATGGAGGTTTTAAATCTGCTAACCTGAGATCCGTACGGCTGACACGTAAAAAGTATGTAAGCTTTGTCGTGACCTCTAATAACCTCATGCTACACCACAGGTTTGAAACAAGAACGTAGAATAAAAGCCAGTTTAGTTCATATGTAAGTTCTGATTTAATCAAAGATGTTTCCTGTTGTCACACAGAATACTATGAATCAGTTTATCATGGTATCATGTATGTTATTGGTCAGTATCATAAAGAAAAAAGTTGGCACAACTGATGTCACTGACCAGATTTTAATAAAAAGGCAGGAATCGCTTTATAATACAGCCTGCAACTCAGGCTGTTATTCCTCTGTAATTAAATGAAATTTCAACACAAATATGTAAAGGTAGGCGAACCAGAATGAGGCTTTAACAGGTCAGGTTTTTACAGGAAACAGAGAAATAATTAAACTGTAACTAAATGTAATTAACTTGATGTTGTGTCTAATTTCACGGTAATTTTTCAGAAAAACAATATTGCACCGTAAATATGTAAACATACGTGGCTCAGGCCGTATTACAGAGTGGAATAATCTGTCCTTTTTACATAGTTGTTCAAAGTGTAGTATGCTGACGTCCATGATGGATATCCTAATATTCGGCTGTTCTTTTATTTTACCAGTGTAACTGTGATAACGACTGTTCCTTACCAACTTACAATAAAAAGTAAATACCATCAAAATTCGCCGGCCTGTGTGATCTTATAATGACTGAGGCGAACTTCTTTTCTTTTCTTTCATTATCGCTGTTTAAACATCACTTTCAAAGGAGCGCACAAAACCGAGAAGTGAGGACAGATTACGCTGTTCCATAATATGGCCTGCCCCCCCCCCCCCCCCCCCCCCCCAAAGATTGTCAGAGGGGGAAATATTTTTTGTTTTTCTGCAATCTTTACTAAAAGATTATGTACTACTTGAAAGTACTTATGCAATACTTAAAGTTTATTGCAGACTGAAATTATCGTGCAGTATAGTCATTTTTTCCCTGTAAAAGTCCTGATTCGTTACCTCCTTGTTCTAGTTTACCTCCATTTAAGTATTTGTATGGAAACGTAATCATATTGTAATTTCAAATAAATGATGGCGATTCCATTTAATGACAGAGTCATAAATCACTGTTCCCAGTACGATCTGTCTCGACTTCAGTGGGTAAACACTTTCCTCCATTCAGACTCCATCACTGCGATGATGTGCACTGCACACTGTGTTAGGGTCCACCTTTGTTTTTCAGCGACTTCTAAGAGCCATTGCATTTATTTAAATTGCATTTAGATATATGAAATAAGCCCTCGAAGTAAATATCATGAGAGGTGTTAGCATATGTGTGCATTTTATTGGAACTAAATTAAAAATGATGTTCCCAGTTTGTTTGTCATTGCATCTTCTCATGTAGGAACCGTGTGCTTTGCTGCAGCGCTGGTTCCCACTGCTTCATCACAGCAGACTGAGCATGTCCCAGATGATGTGCTGAAAGCTGGGCTGCATAAAGACCCCCACGTCACTTTAGTCAGTCACACAACAGGGTCTTCACCTCCTGTCCCCACGTGCTTCTTCAGACTTTTTGCCATAGTGACATTGGTCAGTTGGTCAGTTGTAGAATGATTTAAAATGGTAAATTTACTTGTTAATGGTTATTAAAAGTTTCTAGTAAAGCTATATGCCTGCAGCTCACTCCGTGTGTCCGTTGCTACAGAAGTCTGTGTATGAAATGTGGCACCGCACACTGAATCTGGACTGCTCGTGCAGTCCTGCTGCACAGAGGCTCCATTGCAATGTGAAAACAAAGACAAAGCATCTAAGTCACTCATTAGTATCAGGGAGCAGTGTGAGACATGAGCTAGCTTTGACCCCAACTGTTCATTAGACCAACAGTTCGCTAATGATATTTGCTGTAGCACTCCCTTCCCCTCACGGAGGGACTTCGCTCCGATGAAGCAGATGAACTGAGTTTGCCGACCTGGCGCTGGCTGGCAGGGAGATCGAGGCCAGAGGAGGTCAGGCCTGGCAGCCTTTACTCTCCCGCTCGCCTTCCCTCCTCACTCCATCCTGCCAGCTCATTAAGGCCTACAAATGGCACATCAGCTCGGCCGTGTTTGCCTCAGCCCCAAACCCCAGCTAAATTGGCAGGCTTAGCTGCGTTTGCTCTGAAGCTCCGGGTTCCCTTTTGGGTTTGTTTGAAGCCGACATGGCAGCTAACCCCCACATCCCCCGCCGCACCCCACCCCTTCAGTCTGGGTGGCAGGCATTCAGGCAGGCAGCAGTCCTGAGCAGAGGGAGTTTGCTGGATCGGGGAGGGCAGGGAGCTCTGGATGAATCACTCCCGTTTAGTCTCTGCGGCAAGGGGTGAAATGCCATCATTACCCGGCTGCCTATCAAATAAATTGGCAATTACGGGCCTGGGATTGCGAGTAAACAGCATGTTACTCCATTTTTTCCCCACCCAAGGCTCTTGATGAGAGGCGGGTGCAGTAGAGAGGAGTTGCGCAGTACTGGGTCAGAGCCCGCCAGTCAGCATTAGCCAGCTTGATGAGAGACACAAGAGGGAGACTGTAATGAATGCACCCCTATATTTCAGTCAGCCAAGCTTCCTGTTGTGTCCCGCATCAGCTGCATTTCTTAGTGAATTCTGTCACATTGTAACAGAGGCAGTGCACTCCAACCCTTTGGATACCTTTGCCCTATGTTGTTGTAATATAGGGCAGTGATTTGTGTATGTTGTAACACTACTGCTGAGAGACCAGCAGTAGTGTTACTGTGAAATACATTTCAGTCAGTTTTTCTGACTGAAATGAAAATGTGAAAACTTGTGGGTTCTCAAACCCCGGCCCCTCTCCGACTTGAAGGTTTTCTTTAAGTGAGCTCTTTGAAAGTTGTTTTTAATGAAACATCTGGAAGTGATATTGTTAAAAGTGGAGCACACAGTCTCCCCGTGCTTTTGAAGCGGTTTCAGTCCAAACATAGCTGCAGTCTCTCTTACAGCTAGTAAAACTGAACTCCGTTATTACTGGCTCTCCGACGAAAAAGCGGCGGCCTGTCCGGAATCCCGTATGCATGTGGTGAAACCATTTCAAACGCTCAAATTACAGCTTTTGGAAACCGATCAATGTCATAAAGCGTACTTGTTGTTGTAAAGATCACTATTAGGATTAGATTTGCTGCACATCGTGTTTTGTCCTTGACCCTGCAGTGAGGCCTTTTCCCTTTGAGCTTGCTGACCAAGTTAACTGCTTATGTAATGCGACCGGACCAGTCTGTCCATTCCACCTCCTCAGTACATTCTCCAATTATTTCCTGACACTCTGATGTAAATGAGGTCACAGTCCCCCTACATGTCCAGATATGCTGGCCAATTTGCTCCAACACAGAACTTGTAATTGCTTGCATCAATTATCTGTCTTTCTGTCTGCCGCTCGATAATTTGAAATGTTTCTTATTAGAGACAAGCATTTAGATATGGAAGTTGGAATGTTGTACCTATAATTAGCTCATTATCCTGGGATCGTACTCTGAGGCTTCAGCGTGTGCACGGTGATGCTGTGAAATGCAATGCAGGGACCTTTTCAACTCTTTAAAGGCTTCTCTTACAGGCACTGTATTTCCTGTAATCCAGATTGTGAAGAACAGCAACAGAGTAGATGTAACGGTACATTGGAAATAGGAAAACACACTCGTCCCATTTATATGGACAAAAAGAAAATATTTCAGGACTTTTTAAATGACTTGGCTCCATAACAGCTGAGTGCAGATTCAGCAGCTTTCGACTGAATAATCTGAACAATGGCGAGCCGAGATGCACGAGAGATGTTTCACCGTTAGACCTAAATATCATCTGCTTCAATGATCATAGTGATAATATGAAATAGAAGCTTTTAACAGGAGTACTGTTCAGGCCATCTGGGTTTTCTTAATACATAAAGAGTCTTCATATCCACAATCTACCTTATTTTTCTTTTTTTGTCGGGTTTGTTGGCTCAAACGCAGCTTGGCAGAGGATTTAGACATCACTTGATTTGTCTACTTCTACATCACCCTGATAGGCTCTCTCCCAGGAAGTGCTCTTCCCTTTGTTGTTCTTTCTTCTCGTTGCCTTCAGTCAAGTCACGCGGGCAGATTATGACACTTTGTGACGTTGCAGTCTGGCAAAATTATGATGCGCCTCCATCGCCCTGCCAATTCCCGGCAGCCGAATGTCCGTCAGGGACCAGTGAGAGGTGCGTCTGGATGGCTTGTCTCTGCGAGTGCTGAGGGCACAACAGCCTCTCTGCCTACATTCACAAGAGTTTAGCTCTGCCACATCTCCTCTTAAGAAATATAATTAGAATGAGAGATGCACAATGGTGCGTCGCTCATTGTCTGAGCAGCCCTCGGGTGGAGAATACACGGCGCTTTGATAATGCTTTACTACTCCCAGAGGCCTCGACAGAAAAATCAGAGAAACATTGTGACCTTTGCTGTAAATATATTACTGTAAAGCAAAGTAAGGAGCTTTAATTGCTGAAAGTGATACGGAGAGATGTCGGTGTGGTAACAAACTGTTGGCTTATCCTGACTGAATGCAGTCTTTCACTGCTGTGGATGATAAATCTATTCTCATGGAAGATTAATGGACTGGAGAAGTGGTGTTGAATGTCATTGTTGAAGGTTGAAAGTATCGAGCGCCTGAATCCTATCCATATGTTTTCAGGAATGACATAAATAGGCTCAGCCGGAATCCATTTTGACTTATCAAGCTTAAACCAGTGCCAGAGCCATGCGATACTTGCCAAGTATTCAGGCTCTGAGGCTTCCAATAACAAATCCTATTCCACATAATTTGAACTGAAATTGGCTATGGCTATGCGCTGCCACCCTGTTTTTGCTTTTGCAGTGCATCCCGCTGCTCTTGGCTACATATTACTTCCGCATTCCCTGCAACCCGACCCTGTAGCCCCAATTTTTTATGTCATCCCCAGCTCTGGTGAGGGAGTCTCTCCTCTCTTTGTTCCAGGCTTTTCAGTGCGGAGGCTGTTCCGGTGGGGTAAGTTGAATAAGTGAAGCCCGGAGGAATCTCTACAAAGGTCTCACTCTGATTGGATGCATGCAGAGCCCAAGGAGAGAGCGCCGGTTGCCATAGCAATGAGAGCAATGTAGGAACTGGCTGCATGAAGGAGAAAAAGGGAAGTGGTGCTTTCTTTTGTGATGGGAGGTCTTCATCGACTGGCATTCCTTTTTATAAGCACACACTGGCCAACGCACATGTAAACACAAATATGCAAAGGCTCACAAACAGCACTACATGCACCTTTTTTACCCCCCACCCAAGGAGAAGCCGAGCAAGAGTGTGTACTTGAATCACAGTGGCCTGGTAGGGGTGTGCTCGCACCCAAGCTGGGAACCAGAGAAAACACAATCAAACGCACTGGGAGTCCAAGACCATCTCTCCCTCATGACTGGCCATTCATTGCTCATCACTTACCTCCTCTGTGCCAGCAAGGCTCATCATAACACCTTTAAACAAAGACGTGATGAAAATACCTCTTTATTTTTCTGTACTGCTTCGTGTGCAGCTTTCAGCTTTAGATCAGTGGTCTAAAGAAATAAAACCAGTTCTGGTACCAAGATTTATTCATAACAGACCCAGGGAAACCGAGTTAGCGATAAAAACGATAACAAAATAATGATAAAAACCCTGAAAACCATAAATTTCACACCCGAGCCTCAAAACTCGCAGCCCGGTACCAAACGACTCACGGACCGGTACTGGTCCATGCCCCGGGGGTTGGAGACCGCTGCTTTAGATGAATTCAATTAAACCAGTCAAAGTTCTTATTGGGACCTGCTGAGGTCTGCCGTATCTGTGAGCTACACTGAATGTAAATATACCCGAGGAGTCCCCAGCAAACAAAACTTAGCCCGTGTAGTTTTGAAGTGTGGCTGATCGGAAATGATTGATGATTGGAAAGCTACACGCCTTTCGGAAATGATTGGCAGACAAACTGGGGGGGGGGGGGGGCAAAAAAGCTTCACTGATGCTTTGATCCTTTCACGTGTTATCATTCTTGAAAGAAGTGACTTTGAAAACGATAAGGTACAGGTTGGGAATGCTACACCTGTGCAGTGTTGCTTCTGTGCTTGTTGGTTCATAAGTTTGGTTTTGCTTTAAATTGAAGGCTTTAGTAACAGTGGCTAACGTGAATACGCAGAGACAAACAAAGAAAAGGGTTAAACAACTCGGAGAATAACGTAGAATAATCATTCTACGACTGTTGGAAGGAAAAACACTTACATGAAATGCTTCTCATCAAAAGACTCAATCAAATGATATGAATGAATTCTCTGGTTTTCAGTTTCAGAACTTTATCCTGATGAACGGTGCAAACACAGCTTTGTAAAGCCATTTTCTGTACAGGGATGTTGTCAACAGTTATTTCGGTGGTTATGCCTGTTATGTACAGTGGAAAACGTGTCATTTAAAAAAACGACACTACTTACATGATCAAAAATACTTCAAAATACTAGAGAAGTGTTTCAGAGCACAGAGTGACGGCGCACCGTCTCAAAGCATCCTGCTAATATAGTGTTTTTCTTTGCGGGCGTCAGAGCCACACTTCATCCCGTGTGCCGGAGACGGGTTTATTCTCTTATTGAAGACCTCTGTGACTGACAGCGCGACTGTCAGACATCGGATGTCACTCCACATCTATTTCTAAAGCTAGTGCAATTTCCCTTAACCCACAAAACAACAGTGCCATCAACAAATAAGCAAATAGATGCTGTAGATAGATGGACAGACACATATATGTACCAAGGAAGGCACCAAGACAGTGCTCCTGGAATTACAGTTGGAGAAGATTATTCCAGAGACATTATTTCCCTCAAGTCGTGGGCTTAAGTCAAATTTGGAAGAGAAATGAAATTGCCAGCAGTGAAAAACCAGACTAGGTAGGAGTTCATGAGTAGAGAAATAACATTTTCATTTGTTTCGGCCCCAGTGGGAGACGAGCAGCCTTTCAGTAAATAGAGACAGCTATGAGAAATGATTTTTTTGGTCGGTGGGATATTGTTTTAACGTGCACTTATCCATCTGCAATCTAGATGTCAGGCCCCAGGAATCCGCAGAATGGCCATTCTACTGTTGTCTTTATGACATGCAAGTGCTGGCCTCGTCTCGCCTCCGATCGTCTCCCTTAGTGTCCCGTTTCCACTGTAGATTTGGACTCATATGTGGTCTTTTTTTAAAGCCCGCTTTGTTAAGAACGACCAGCTGATGCTTCTTTTTGGAATTCTGGAGTTTTGCTGTGAATTGAAATGAAAAATCCAATCCTGGCTTCTCAGATAGTCATCTCTCTGTGCCCAGCATGGATATTGTGAGTGTAGCTGCATCATTGTTATTTTTCCCCTGCAATAATAATCCAAAAGCATGCTGCATTTTTAAAAGATTGGCAGAAAGCGCTGCTTTAAGCAGTCGTTCCTCTTTGTGTGTTGTGTGTGTTGTGTAGTCCAGTTTGCCTGAGGTTGCGATATGTCACCCTCTGCTCTCCTGTTGTTGTTCTTGTCACATGCATTTACACTTTGACAATAACTTGATAAATTTCTTTTCATAATTGCAGTAAAGTGATTTCTTCCCAACAGTGTAGATGCACTTGGAAAAATGGCCACGCTGTGTTATCGAGGTTAAGCGCTATCTTGTTTCTAAGAGATTTTCAGCGGATTATTATGGGATTACTTTCACTTTGATAAACTGCAGCTGTCAACTTTTGTTACCTGTCTGATCAGTGAATATGTTTCTATATTCTACGACTCTCCGTTGTAGTTATTTATATGGTGCATTACAATCTGAGATTAATTTGCAGAAGAAAAGCTTTGATCCACAGCTGTCAGCAGTGATGTTCTCCCAGGTGATTACGTCTCCTTCCTGTCGTGCGCTGTCAGCAGTACATAAAGGAC
This sequence comes from Pelmatolapia mariae, assembly GCF_036321145.2. Classification (NCBI taxonomy): domain Eukaryota; kingdom Metazoa; phylum Chordata; class Actinopteri; order Cichliformes; family Cichlidae; genus Pelmatolapia; species Pelmatolapia mariae. The sequence goes on along the minus strand of NC_086236.1, from coordinate 36,333,720 downwards.
TCGTCACATGGCACATTCTGATTATTATTGATATTGAAAGTGGAATTGAATAAATGTGTGCGGTAATAAGATTAGGGTTTCCCAAGAGGCACGTGTCCCCTGCTGCATTTGTTCCTGAAGAGGCTTGGCGATCGTTTTCAGAGGCTTGTTTTTCATTCAAGCAAATTTCCATTTCTGACAGCACAGTACCTACATCGAAAAAACCCCAGAAAGAATGAAACTAACATGGTTGGCCGTCTTAAATGGAACAACAGTGATCTAACTGTGAAGAAGGGTGAAATTGCACTGGAGCTATTTGTTTTGCATAATCAGAATTTTTCTCCACGTTGCTTTGCATATGCAATATCTGTCAATCCTGCCATGACATATTACAGAGCCATGTCCTCCACAGCAGTATGAGAAATGTGTCTCCATCTTCTTTCCACATTAACTCCTGCGATTAGCCCTCATGGAAGAATTTGTGAAATAATATAAGGACCCCAGGGTCTGTCTTCATTTTGTAATGTAGAGTAAGCATTAGTGTTAGTAAGCTTACTCTGCTTAAAGTTTACGATCGTAGGAGACGATATCGTCATGTCGCAACGTTACATGTTCAGCAAAAAGCTTTAAGCAGTGCGCTTGCATATGAAATGACGTGTGTGCACGCTGTGCATGTGTAAAATCTCTGGTAAACTAATTAGACAATCTGGCTCGGACTTGTTCGAAAGGAGTCACATCAGCTGTGTTTGGGTAGCAGTGAGGTCATAGGGCAGTGAATGGGCGCGTAGTACAGGGGATTGGATGGGATTAACCTTGGCCTGCCCCTTTGGCCCCGGGCCCAGGCGGCCCAGGAAGAGTGGAATTAGCCAAGCCAGGCAGGGCCATCTGATTCCAAGCCCTCATCCAATTACTGCCTTATCTCTCGGCCAAATGAGATCAATGCATGGAGGGCCAGGAGACCTGGCAGCCTGGTGAAGGTGCGATAATCAGTAGTAGGGAGCATGGCACTTAACTCCCTTGTGTCCCTGAAAGAGCCAGGGCGTGTGTTCGCAGCACCATTCACTGCCGTTAGTTCCTGGTGCCTGCTGGTGCCTGACCTACACTTTGCATAAGGACAACCTGGTGTGGTGCATTTAGGCTTCTTGGCTTTTTGCATTCGAGTGCTGCACTTAGGGAGGTGAACGATGTGCATAATTACAGTTTTGCCTCTTATCCTTGGTGAATCTACTCTGCAGATTACGCTGGCTAAAAGGTGCTAGTCGAGAGGAGGAAAGATGCATAATTGCTTTTTTTACATGTACACCATATAAAAGGCTCTTTCAAGTGTTTTACTCTGGACTAATAAAGTCCACTGTTATTTCTTCTGTCAATTAGTTTGGAAAACAAATGTTTGACGTTTGCTGGTGTAATTATAAAAAGAATTAACCTGTTGTGCGTGCAATAAAAGCAGGCAATTTTGCTTGAGATGGAGTTGCATTCAACTGAATGAGATTCTCCAGTAGTTTAATTTCATTAATTGTTTTCTTGTGTTCTTATTGATGTCGCCTCATTCAATAATGGTAAAATACTGTTTGTAGACACCAAACCTTTCATCAAAAATGACGAAATCACGTTTTCCTTTAAAGCTGCACAAGCAGATCCGCGTGGAGGGCAGATTTTCTTTCAAAAATATATCATCGAAATGAAAGTTTTGGCCGAGTCTTTATATGATCTAAAGCTCTTTATATTTATTTCTGGTACTTTTGCCATGCTAGTGATTGTATTGCACCACTGGTGTGTCCCATAGCCATCTGGAGGACCATTCTGTGCTCACAATATGGCTGGTGAGGGAGCCATTCTGGTGAATTTATGTTTGACTGTTTCTTCTCATGCTTGTGTTCTGGGCACGCGTATCCATTGGAGAGCAATAGGTAGCTCTGAAAGAGTGCCTGTCCTCAGCTGCGGCCCTGCGATTGTACATCTGTATCTGCCCTGCAGACCTCCTCCTCCCACCTGTCCCCGACTGCGTCTACTCTCTTCAGCCCAGTTGAATTAAAGTCCTCTTAAATTCACCGCAGCAGACCAGCCGCAGAGGGAAAGCTGGCATCACAGGGGCCCTCTGACAATCAGCACCCGGCTAGAAAGCACTAATGAGCGCTGGGAGGAGACAGACAGTGTTGGCGGCCTGCATAAAGGCAGCAGCAGCGGTGGCGGGGGGTGTTAGGGAGGGAGGCGGCGGGCTGGCGCGTTGCAGGGATGGGTCCGGCACAGCCCTGACTAGATTAGCTTCCAGGGGGCAGAGCTGCAGTCAGTTTTGGAAAATATCACAGCCCATTAGTTAGGAGCAATGAAATGGAGTCAACTTCTGGGACTCCATTAGGCACGCTGCGCTTAGGCAGACAGCGTCCCTCGGTGTGATGTTGCTATTCTGGAAGGATTGAGCACAGAGATATAATTGGACTGGGGAAATCAAGCAAGTTTCAGTAGTCCTGGTGGGGCTCTCAGACAGAAAATGAGAACACAGGCCTTTGTATTTTCTCTCCCTGTTAGCTTTGCAGAGTTTTGAAAAACACGAGTGAAAAGGCAGCCAGTGTTCTCGTTCCTCTCTGCCTATGTCCTCCACTCTCTCTGTCTGCACCCTCCTTCTGGTTTGCTTATTGGATTTTACCATCTGCTTTAAATTCATTTTTTCTTTATTCCAGGCTCCAGCTCCGGCTAACCCTAAGCTAAACAATATGCATTTATTCATCCGTGCTTTTCTCTAAGCATTGATGAGGCTGAGGATTGTGCTTGATAATAAACATGGCTTAGTCTAACACAGGCTGCTTGCTAAGCCTCACAAGGCTGTTTACTGGAGATCAGCGCCAGCTAACTCCATTAGTTTGGAGTATACAACAGCACTGCCCAGGCATATTTTCTTTCTTCCCTGATGTGACCTCCTTCTGGATAGCGAGCTCACATTTTGGTTCTTTAGGCAGAACTCAGATGTAGATGGAGCAGACAGGCCTCAGTGCTTCAGGTAATTGATGTGCAGTTTTTAGCACCATCCTGGGAGATTTCCATCCCTCCAATTTCTAGTGGGCATGCATCACTTGGTTTGCCCAGAACGCTTGATAAACTCTGTCCTAAATAAAGGACATTTTGCCAATTCTCCGAGTTAATATACTTCACAGTCGCAGTCCATCATGTTCTTCTCGTGCCTTCGGTTTAGTGGCGGGTGAATAATGAGATTCTGATGGTGTCCTACTGTTTGCTGCCTCATAACAGTGTAACAGTAACACGGTGGCCAGTGCGTTAATGCTGTGAGGACCCCGATGTCGAATAATAACACGTACACGGGGATTTTTGAAAACGCAGATTTTTCTCTGCGTTTGGGCCTTTTGTCCACACGTAAACGGCGTTTGGGTCACTGAAAACTGCGATTTTTAAAAACTCCTGCCAGGGTGTTTTTGCGTTTAGGTGTGGACGAGGAAAACATAGATCTGCTCACGCAACGTCAAAGGTGTGCGGCGTTCTTGACGTCACGCTGTGCGCTACGTTATTGTTTTTACACGAGATTAATTTCTACAATAAAAAAATATTGTTGCTGTTAATCTGACTGTCTGCAGTTTTTACACACTTACACACACAGTTACTGTCCATTTACAAAGACAGAGGCGTCAGAGTGAACTTCTCCATTCAACACAGACGCTCTCACAGCCCAAATCCTGACGTTTGTTTTGAATACATTTACTTTTTTAAATTAAATGTATGTATGCTGTATGCATTTTGTTCATTCCTAAGTTGTGAGTCTGCACCAGCCAAAGTACTGTCTTTAATTATTAACATTTGAAATTATCTGCCTTTCCAGGAAAACACAAACTTTTCAGAAGTACTTCAGGATTTTGCCTCCCAGGCTTCTAGACTTCTGATTGGCCAACATCTCGTTTTTAGTGTTCACAGTGGACGGGATTTTTTTTAAAAACGAAAAATCTCCATTTTCAAAAATACCCGTGTACGTGTGGACGTAGAATATGACTGTTAAGCCTTTAATCAGGTGCCTTCGTGCCTAGACTTTGAAGGGATCGATAGATACGATCTGTCCATTTAGTGTAACTGGTTTTGTGATTGATGAGCACAATTAAAGGTCATAGGGAGACATTCATTAAAACAAGCTTGTTTTTTCTTTTTTGATGGTTTAAAGTGGAATCATGGCTTTCAGCACTGAGAAGCTGAAGCATGATAATATATGATTCACTGTGATAGTCCTTGACAGATGGACTGTGCTGCATCTTTTTGCCTCAGCTCTTTGTCCTTTTCTGCCCATAGCAGGAGAGTGTTGACATTTGCGCACCTCTTGGGAACACATCACTGTGAATGTTATCAGCACCTTAAAGACAGCCCTCAGCCCTCATACATCCCTAGTAGGTGCTTTCAGCCGGTACCTCAAAGGGCACACCCAGCCTCAACCTTCCACCCCTGACCTGTCTGGCAGGGTAAAGAAACAGCACCTAACGGCTTCTTTGATGGTTAAGGAGGGTTGTAAAGAATGGGTGAAATGGAGGGTAAAAAGGGTGCCCGCCATTTGAAATGTCTCCACTGAGATCTAATCAGGTTACAGCGGCTGTGCCCCTTTTAAAGTAGCAACACGACATTACTGCTGGCAGCCTCTCTGGAGTCCAGACCTCACAGGGCTTCTTATGTCAGCCCCCTTCTCCCTGAATGAGCAGCCCTCTGGAACACATCATCCACCTCAGTCCGAGCTCTGGATTTATTCCCCCCCACAAAGCTGCCTTGACAGGTTTGTTATCTGTTCACCCGGTCGGCAAGCCCCGGAGAGACGCGGCACTGGCAGTTAGGAAAGGGGAATGCTGCGGGAGAAGCAGGGCAAGTAAATGTCAAGTGAACCGCCAGAGATGGATATTATAGCTTCTGGGGACCGCAGAGAGAGCGGGGGAGGGATCTTTCCTGTATGTTTTGCCGTCTACCTCTGTAGGTGGCAGTCTTTGCTGAATTTGCTTTTCAGTTCCCAGACAGAGCCCTTCTTTTATGTGCAGGATACAGCGATGCTGCACACCACATATATCACCACGAATAAGGTGATAACAAATGCTCAAAAGCAAAATACTGTGAGAAGAAGAAGTTGCATGACCATCTGTTCACAACCATGTTTTAACCACATTAGTTGTTATTGTTAAAAAGAGAGAGAGGGATGCATCTGATTAGCGACTGTGTCCAACTACAGCTCTATTTTACGAGGAAACAACATCCGTCGGATCATCTTTTGCCGTCACACTGTGACTCGTTTTGACCAGGGAGAGAGCTGGGTCAGAGCATGCATCGCTTTTATTAGCTCGATGAATAAACGTGGAGACGTCGGTCTCATCAGCACAGTGACTGTTGTGTAGTGCTTTATTTAGGTTCTTTTGGCAGCTTAACAATGAACCAAAAATAAAACAGAAATGCTCATTTGTACTTATCTGGCAGTGACTCTAATTTGAAATGGAAACAATAAGTTTATAAATGTATCTAAAGTGTAATATAAACCTGCACTCCTGTATTCACACACACATGTTCCAGAGATGTTATGCTGAGGTTTTTTTCATTCGCTGTTGTTATTAAAAACAAAAATTCTGTTCCTGTGACTCACATCCCCTCCAACTACCCAAACTTGATTTCATAATAAAAACCAGAACTCTCTCTCTAAAGCGACTAGTGTGAAAAGTGTGTAAAATGACATTCATAATCAGTTTAACTCCAGACATCTGACGCACAGACAGCAGTCTTATTTCATGAGCGTGGAATCGTGAGGTTCTGTGTGGGTGTCGTGCTGCTCGGAGACGCCAACAATCAAACATTTTATATATGAAAAATAGCTGCCAAGATGTAAGCTACTTTCTGTTGTTTTAATATATATGTGACTCCTAAAATAACACAACGCGAAGCCTAAGCTAACAGTCAGAGGTAAAACTTTTAATAATAAGAGGCTGAAATCTGAATTCCCATCATCCACAGAGGGTTCGTTACACCCAGCATTCCTGCATCTCATTTGGATTTTTTGTTTATTTATTTATTTTTTCTGCCTGTGGATGATGTTTGTCAACATGCTAAGCAGTTCCAGGTTTCTAACTGAAATGATCAATTTCAGCTTTATTTATGTTTGTGTCACAATAGATTCACAGAAATAAGATAAACTGCACCTCTGGATTTGAAATACTGTGCACTGCATATTTCTTTATAACTCTAACCCTTTAAAGTGGTCTTGAGCCGTAGCTCTCCGTGCTCTCTGGAGGTTTTCCGATTCATTTTCAGCTCAGCGTTCCTTTCAGTCCGTTTGTACCTGACCATTCTAAGAGAAATGTTTGTTTAAGTCACTTAACAGTGACCCGTGAATCATTAAAGCATAATCAAAGCACCTAAAGACTACCTGAGATATGCATCTAGTCCTCCAGCTGATCCAACTACTGTTTGCCGAAGCCTCATCAGAAAAGGAATCTCTTGTCAAACGAGATGGACTCATGAACATGGAAAAGTACGATCAGATTTGAATCCACCATCTGGAAAGCATCTGATTGGCAACAGCTTAAAGATCCCAAAAGCATTGCACTAAAAGCATACCTGGGTAAACCCCCCCCCCCCCCCCCCACAGAGGAGCACTATTAGTCACAGACCTCCACATTATTGGATCCGTATGGAATCGTCTTGGCTGAGTACCGAACAAAAGCTGGTCAACATCTGAAAACAGCTTTGAGATCTGCTTTAAGAGAACTGTTCCTGAAGAGTTCAGGCAGTCGTGTATCCGTGTTTCTCTCTTTCTCTTATTGTTCAATTGCAGGGATGACACAATAACAATTATTCCTGAAATAGGAATGACTTTCCTCAGAAGGTTGTAGTCCGAGTCCATGGCCCCAACTTTTTATCATCCCAGTCAAAATACAAAATGTTGTGCACACCCACCCAACAAATTAGGAAAGAGTCTCATTTTGTAATGAATTAATCAAACAAAACAAGGATCAGTAATTTAAGGCTCCGGGGGGAGAAGTCACGTTTTATGTTGGGAATTGTTATCAAAACAAAATTCCAAGATTCTCTGTTTGTGCTTTAAGTTCATGAATTGCATTTAGTAAAGTCGCAGTGACATACAGGTCTCCAGGTATGCTGCTGTGTGAGAACAGATCTTAACATTTAACTTTCCCTTTCTGTTAATATGTGCACTTTCACCAGTTCTCCTATCGAGCTGGCCATCTTTGTATTGCTTGTTTTTCGTATATCTCAGCAGGGTGAACAAAGCCCGTTAGTCTTCCACACTGATGGTGTTTAAATATAGTCTACCTGTAATACTGCACATTGCTCTAATTGTCTTCCTCTTAAATGCAAAGCCATTTGGGACATTTTGTTTCATCAGTAAGGACGTTTTTGTGTATTTACTGCCCGTCTTCTTGATTCCCCCACAGCCTGATTTTTACCATATTGCAGAATCTTTTCTTTTGATGAACTTACTCAGGAATAAAATTGTCACAACCTTTCCACCTTTTATCTTTTCTGGTATTCTGCTGCCAGATGACCTGAGCTGATTTAAAGCCTCAGCGTTGCATTCTTCTGCTTGTGTTTGTGATGAGTTTGTTATGTCTCACATATTCCCACATTTAATCTTGAAGTGTTAGTTTTCTGATCCTTTCGTGCTCAAAGAGGAGAATAGGATCTAAATTGTGAGATAATTTCTTTGGCCTTAATTGCATGGCTCCAGCGTAAGCTGTGCAGCTCTCACCAATCCTTTTAGAACTACTTAAATGTTCCGCTTGGATGTGGATTAGTGGATAATGGACCCAGCAGCAGGCCAGGTACAAGCTATTGAAGTGTTCCTGAGATAGCCTTGGCGGGCCCTTGGGGTAGAGGGGGAGGGTTCATTGTTGGTGTGACAGTTTGGCTGAGTGGATTACATGCAGTTTAGGGACTGTATTGGATTGGGGCTGTGCCCAATTATCCTCTTGGATTGGATTGCAAGTGAGTAACCTCCTATCCCAATTTCCAGTGCACCAGGTGAAGCCTATAGGATCCTGCTGCTGCACATTCTCAGAAACCATTAAGCCAGTGAGCCCAAACATAAAGTAGTCATGTTCACAGCAGGATGTGATAGCAAAAAGTCTTGTCCCCACTATACCTCGTCTCCAAACTGCAAAGCCCAACATAGATTTATGGAGTGGAAAACTACTTTTCCTACCTATCGCTGCATTTTGCCCATAGAGCACTTTGACCACTAAATTTCACCGGCACAGAATCCAGAACATATTTAACTGTTTGAAAGAGAAATCTGCTTGAAGGTAGTATTACAGTTTTATAAGGTCTGTGAAGAAACCTATCATTAGGTTAATCTGGCTGCACCAACAGATCGTTATTGTACGACTTTTTGTTGGAAGACTTTTCAACAATAAGGGACTTTTTACTGTGGCCCTGAGAGGCCAAACGGACTGCAACTTAAGAAAACACCAGCAATAAGAAAAACGCTGCAAAAGCACACAAAACACAACGGATTTCCAAAAGCACACAGGAAGTGTTTCTGGGGAGATAATAACCCGACGGACCAGTTGCAGGAACCAAAATATGCTAGGTAAGTGTGTTTTAATCTCTTGATTCATATAATACTGATGACGGATTTTTAGGCTAATAGTCAGGCTAGCACACTTACCTCTCATCTTTTCTTTCCTCACAAAACCGATCGATCCTCCACTTCTTTTAAGTGTCTCCCAGCGCAATTCTTAGCATATTTTGGTTCCTGCAACTGGTCCGTCGGGTATCTTTTACCGTAACTTTAAGTCTGACAGTAATATTCAACTTAGCTTCTTTTACTGTACTAATAACGTCAATAACAAAACAGTTATGAGTCTGCCTACGTCTTTCACTCCAGATCTTCTGTTGCATATAATAAAATCACACTTTATCCTTTTAATGCAATTCGAAATGTTCTGTTTGTGTGACATGGCTGGCACATGAGAATCTCAAATGTTGTTTTTTTTAAAAAGCATCCTCCCCACAAATCTCTGCTCGGATAATGGATGCCTAGTTGTTCATAATTAGTCATTTGAGCCGTCGAGTATGCGCTGTGGTGCGTGTATGCGTTATTATGCGATAAAATAATCACTTGTGTCCATTCTTGACTGCACTGAAGCTACATTGTTGCTTTCTGGGTGAAATGGCTGATTAATTAGACAAATCAATCGTTTACATGTTTGGTTTGATTAAAAGGGCTTGTCTCATTTTCTTGCTTTGGTCATAAAAGCAACATCCACCCATAATAAATAACAACATTTACATATTTTACTTCAGTAGAATCATTATTTGTGGACTGTATAACATACTACATGACAGGAAGATGGCGCCTTTGCTCGGCTTGACGTCTACCTGCCTACGCTGTATTGTATTTTATGCTTTTATATCAGCCCTGACGTTTAATATATGGAGCTATGCTGCTGTGATTTACGACCGTTCTTCCTCGCTCCACATCAAACAGTCTATGGAACGTCTTTATGATGACTGGGACAGTTATAGAAAAACTTTCCCCCCACCATTTGTGCACTCTTCCACCCCACCGGATTACTTCTTGCTACCTGCGAAACGTGCCCTAAGCAATTCCAAGAAGAAATCGAGGAAAAGAGGCTGTAGGGCCGGCATCCAGGTACACATCAGACGAACCTACAGATCGGAGATTTCCCGACCCGTCTGGAGGCGTCCCCGGTTTCTGCTGCCAGTTACCCTTCCGGATTTGATTGGAAACATGTACTTGCAGCCACTACAGCGTGGATCCTGCCCATCTGATGCTCTGGATTTTGCCGATTATCTCCCCACTGCTGCGCCCTCACAGCCCGCATCGCACAACCGGTGGTTGGCCCCGCCGGTTCCGTGGCGCTGCTGGAGACCTCGCGTGCGGACACGGTGTTTGCTGTCAGTTCCACTCTGACAAGCTGATGGGAAACCTGCGCTGCCAGCTTTTAATCGGATTGCGCTCTTGAACGCCCGCTCCATCGCAAACAAATCCTTCTCTCTGAATGAGCTCTTCACAGGGAAAAGCCTGGACTGTTTCTCACTGAAACATGGCAGAGGGATGGCGAATTTATTCACCTAAACGAACTGCGTCCTGCAGACTGCTCTTACTTGGGCGCCCCCCGTTTAGGTCGCCGTGGTGGAGGTCTTGCTGTTGTCTTTAAGGACAGTTTCACCTGCAGAGGTATGCAAACTGAAAACTATTCTTCCTTTGAGTCGCAAACAATTCAGGTGGGCTCTACGAACATCTTTTATTGTGTCATAGTCTATCGCCCTCCTGGCCCTGCTACTGAGTTCTTAAAGGATTTTATGGACTTCTTATCTTCTATTATCAAGCTGGAGAAAGTTTTCATTCTTGGGGATTTTAACATTCATATTGATGATGCCTCATCTAACTCTGCAGCTGAACTTTTATCTATATCTGAGTCTTTTAACTTTGTCCAACATGTCTCCGGTCCAACCCATCTAAAAGGCCATACCTTGGACCTTGTTTTTTCCTTGGGCCTCAACATCGGCAATGTGTTTGCTGAGGATGTACATTTGAGTGATCATAACTGTATCTTCGTTGAACTTAATTTTAGCTCTAAACAAACGCCTGTGAAGTTAAAAACTCATAGACGCATAATAACTGAGACTACTGCTGAGAGGTTCTCCATTATGTTTGACAGGTCTCCACTTTTTACCGGAAACGATGTAAATGTTCTTATTCAGTCTTTTAATAGGGAATGCACATCCATTTTGGATCAAGTGGCACCTGTTAAAACAAGCTCGGCTTTACAAAAGAAGACATGCCCTTGGATAAATGAGTCTATCTTAAACTTAAGGAGAATATGCCGCAAAATAGAACGACTATGGAAGAAAACCAAACTTGACGTACATAGGCTCCATCTTCGAGATCTCATGCTCTTCTTAAATGACACGGTGAGAACTGTTAGATCAGAATATTTTTCTAGACTCATAACAAAAAACAAGAGAAATCCCAAGTTTCTTTTTGACAAAGTTAGTGCTATTGTCTCCCCAGATGTGGTACCTTTAGATGTACACTCTAAAGTAGATAGTAATAAACTCCTCCGATTTTTTGTTGATAAGCTTAACGACATCAATGCTAAAATCTCCCCAAAGCTTTCTTGTTCTCCGAGTCAGGCACTCCCTTTGTACTCCTGGTCGACTTTTACAACTGTAACATATGATGAAATAGCAGCCCTGGTTGACAAAATGAACCCATCCTCAAGCCCCTCAGACATTATCCCCACTAAGCTTTTTATTAATGCCTTTGACACCATTGGTCCTTGGGTTGTGAACCTTTTTAATGTTTCTCTTCAGACTGGGGTGTTCCCCAGCTTTTTTAAACATGCCATTGTGGAACCAAGGCTCAAAAAACCCAACCTGGACCCAACACTACTTCAAAATTTAAGACCTATCTCCAAACTCCCATTTATGTCAAAACTCCTTGAAAAGGCAGTAGCTGTCCACCTTACGGCATACTTGGAGAAATATAACATCCATGACCGTTTTCAATCTGGGTTCCGTAAATTGCATTCCACTGAGACAGCACTACTGAAAGTTACTAATGATATTATGATGTCAGCAGACTCCGGAGAATACACAGTCCTAGTCTTGTTAGACCTTACCTCAGCCTTTGATACAGTCAACCATACCATCCTGATAAACAGACTGAGAGACCTGGTTGGGATGTCTGGCTCTGTTCTAGACTGGTTTTCATCTTATATTTCTGAAAAGAGTTTTAGTGTGTCTGCAAACCAGATCATGTCGGAATCTACAGAGTTGTTGTGTGGAGTTCCTCAGGGCTCTGTGCTGGGACCTATTCTGTTTTTAATATACATTCTTCCTTTAAGTCAGATAATACAGCAGTTTCCTGAAGTATCTTATCATCTTTTTGCTGATGATATTCAGCTATATTATTCTTTTAAGCCTGCTGAAGCTCATAAGCTCTCCAATCTGATTGACTGTTTAACTAACATTAAACAATGGTTGAACAATAACTGCTTACAGCTAAACCCGGCCAAAACAGAAACTTTGATTATTGCACCAGGCAGTGCAATACCTGATATTAAACGGCGACTGGGTGACTTAGGTTCCTCACAGAAACATAACCTTAGAAACTTGGGTGTCATTTTTGATGAAGCTTTTTCTTTGGAGGGACATTTAAATCAGATAGTAAGAACCTGCTTTTTTCACTTGAGGAACATTTCTAAACTTAGATCCATCGTGTCAACAAGTGAACTCGAGATGATAATACATGCTTTTATCTCTACAAGACTTGACTACCGTAACAGCCTGTTTACTTGTCTAAACATGAAAGGGCTAGCCCGCCTACAGGTTGTTCAAAACTCTGCAGCGAGGCTACTGACCCGCTCGAACAAGGGTGCTCATATGACCCCTGTTTTAAAGTCGCTGCACTGGCTACCAATCAGATTCAGGTTCCATTTTAAAATTCTAGTTTTAACTTTTAGAGCATTACAGAGACAGGCCCCCCCTACATTGCTGATCTGATTCGTACACATACCTCCACTCGTAACCTGAGGTCAGCAAACCAAAACCTTTTAGTGGTCCCCCACACTCGTTTTAAAACCCGAGGGGACCGATCTTTCCAAGCTGTTGCACCCAGACTGTGGAATGCACTTCCCCTATTTCTACGGGGTTTGGACTCAGTGGAGACCTTCAAAAAGCAGCTAAAGACATTTTTATTTCAAAAAGCTTTTAATTAGACCAGGGTTTTTATGATGTATTTTATGACTGTATTATGTTTTTACCTTGTAAAGCACTTTGTGACATATGTCTGTGAAATGTGCTATATAAATAAACTTTACTTACTTACTTACTTACATCATATTGCTAGTACAATTTTAATTCTAAAAAACATTTTTACTGGCAAAAGAGCTTGCACAACCTGATGTCGCTCTCTCTTCTTTTTTTACTTTTTCCTTGAGACTGCAAGTGGATAACAGCAGTCCTCTGGCAGTGCTCATCTGATTCCATCAGGAAGAGGAAAAGCAGCACTGGCCCTTGGGAATACTGTGCCTGAAAATGGTAATTTGCCAGCTCTAGCAAATCCTGGGAGAGCAGGGAAGATGAAGAGTAGACAGATTTCACTTGCTTTATTTATTAAATTTGATAACCGGTACAGGCCTCCAGAGAGGCAGAAACATTCTGCTCCATGTCATTTAGAAGGAGGAAGAGAATATGGTGGAGATCCGTCTAAGACCTCCCAATCATTCAGCTCGGATCGCATTAGGCATCACTGAGTCCACAGCCTCATTCACTGGTGTGATGCAGCTTTTGTCTGTCAAAGTGAAAATATCCTATTCAAAGGCCTTTGTATATGTAGAGGTCTTGTTTTGGCTTCTCTGTTTGTGGAGCTAAATCTTTCATTGCAGGGTTTAAGTCCATCCAATGCAAGAAGACTGACTTCACAATCGGATTTATTCGTTTTAAAAGACCAAAAGTGTTGCTATACTTGTTTTTTTATAAGAGTACGTGAACGTGCCGTGAGCTGGCATTTTGGTAAAGAGGAAGTAAGCTAATTGATTAGCTGACAAGCAATGTTTGGTGTCAGGCAAGCAAAGAGACTAGCTCAAGTCTTTGCTTCCCCAGGCTATTATTTAATACAACTGTGTTGTTCTCAGCTTCCTCCCTTTGTCCAGGAAAACTCACTGCCCTCTCAGTCCTCAGAAAGCTCCTCAGGGACACTTCACACAACTCAGAGGGGAGGGGGGGGAGACGAACATAGCCACAAAGCCATACTTGAGAGGTATCGCTTTGCAATCTGCCCGTCTCCCAGCTCTGGCGTCTCATTTGTTCTGTGTGCTGATGTGCGTCAGGGCTTCGGGGCAAGGTGATAGTCTCGGGGGACGAGCTGCAAAGGAAAGTTACCTGAGGAGATAAGACAGTAAGGGAGAGGGGGGGAATCCTTTTTCTGCACTGTGGATCTTTGTGTTTCTGCAAAAGACAGTAGCAGCAGTTTAGCTGCAGAAACTTGGCTGCAGAGCCAGAGGTCCTTGAATGGGTTGGCGTTGAATGGCTCGGGTCCTTTGAATATCTTCTCCTTGAATAAGAGGTCTTTGACAAGAGAGAGCTTTGTGATGCTTCTGTGCTGCTTTGCTGTTATCAGCGCTGCTGGCTTCATGCGCTGAGGAGCTGCAGCTCCCGTTGCCAGTGTTCTCTGATGGCGCTTGCTTCTGTTCACGTTTGAGGTCATCATTGAATGGCATTCTCGATCACCTTGTGATTTTAGGTAATAATGACGTGATTGACCACACCGCCAGGCAGTTCCAATTTTTAATCCCTCCCGCTAAATTCCTGAGCCTCGTAATTCTTCAAATTATAGAAGCTCATATAGGTTTTTTTTGTAATTAACAAATCACAATTTAATCCACAGTGCATGACAATTCAATTTGTTGATTGCCCCCCTCCCCCCAAACCTCCATCTCTCCTCTATTTGGGAGTGAAAAGGAAAGAAAAATAATCTCGCTGAATGTATTAATTCAACATGATGAATCCTGTATTCAAGTCAGTGGAGTGAATAATTAAAATTAGCTGATAAAACTTTCAGCAGAATTACTTTGCCGAAATTGCTGAACAGATGTGTCATTTTAATGAAAATCCACAGCCAAGCTCCTTTCCCCTTCCCCTCTGTTGGATAAAAATATTATTCCCATGGCACATTCTTAATTTGGTGGTAAATACACTCACAGCCGTCTCCGGAAGGGTGGGCGGGAGCGGGCTGAGAGCGAGGAAGAGCAACTTGTCACACTTAGTAACTTGATTTCTCCCCCTGCATGCAGTAACAGCAATCTACAGTAATTCACAGCACTCCATTGTTGCAGCAAGTCCCAAGGAGGACTTATTAAAATGCAATAATCTCCCTATTTAAACAGAAACAATAACCATTAGAATTCCCGCAGATCTAAAACAGAGCGTAAGCCCCCATCTGCTGTGAATGATTAGAGTCTTGACGAGGGAATTTAATTTGCAACATTCAAAGATGGGAATCTGAGCAGATCTCTCCTCCGAGACTCTCACCCTCATACTCATTTGCCTCTCGCTTTATTTGTCTTTTTAATTATTTATTTAGCTGCCACTAAAGTTGCTCCAGAGAGGAGGCATTGGATGCGCCCAGACTACACAACAATGTACTTTAGTGCAGCCATTTGTTCTGTTGTGTATATACATGTGTATATATATCATCCTGCACTCAGTTCAACGTGCAATAAAGTGAGAGGGGAGTGCACTGACAGGCAAGGTGGCAGTTATCCTTTTGTATTTTGTTGCGTGCACACAT
Source organism: Pelmatolapia mariae (assembly GCF_036321145.2). NCBI lineage: Eukaryota > Metazoa > Chordata > Actinopteri > Cichliformes > Cichlidae > Pelmatolapia > Pelmatolapia mariae. The sequence continues at coordinate 36,318,443 of NC_086236.1, read as the reverse complement.
CCTCTATCACACAGCGCATCATAGAAACTGTCTGCCTACATCTGTGTGAGATGTTCTTAAACAACAACAACAGCGTGTTAGTGGCTCTCTGAGGCTGGAAAAACAGTGCTTTAAACAAAATGCTTGCCAACCCAAGTATGGTACATTCATGTCATTTAATTTTATACAAACGACACTTAGGAGTCAAACTTTGTAAACCGTATTTTCTGCACTATAAGGCGCACTTAAAATCCTTTATTTTTCTCAAAAATCGTCAGTGCGCCTTATGTATGAATTCTGGTTGTGCTCACTGACCTTGAACCGATTTTATGTGCTACACGGCGCTCAAAAATCTGTCAAAAATGTTTTAGTACGACTTTGGTAAGCTACGAAGCCGCACCGCTTGATGGATAGTTGGAGCATTATGGCTACTGTAGTCAGGAGCCTTGTGGAGGAATCTGGGTCCTAAACTCCGTCGGCTTCAGGAAGTTAGCTCGCTAGCTTCCACCTAAACATGATATAGCATGTTCTGACTGAGAGATTTCTGAAACAAATTCAAACGTACAGCTCTGCTATCACTTCCAACATAAATGAAGACAGAAAACTAAACAGCAGTGACGTTTGTAGGGTTACTGAATTTGGGCTAGCTGGTATATAATGATGTGCTACGTGATTGCTAGCAACACAGCTATGTTAGCATAGCATAAACACAGTGAAGCTGGAGGATGAAAGCTAACACTTTTCCACTGGATAAAAGTTAACGTGAGGGTTCCTGATGGTTAGGGACAAATGCAATCGCATGGCAGGATGCTGTAAACGGACCAAACTTCAGTCAGGAGAACAACTGAGATAATCCATCCACAATAGAAGGTTTGTCATTAATATACTGCAACAACATGGGAATAGAGCAGCTGGAGAGAATTCATCATTAATGAATCAATGGTACAGAAGTGGAGGATGCAAGAAGAATGAGTTGAGGAAAGTTTGACTTATCTGACTGTTTTGTTTCACTTAATGTGCCTTATAATCTGGTGCGCCTTATGGTACGAAAAATATGGTAATTGTTTAAAATGATCTTGAGCACTAGTTTCCAGAGTTTTTTTTTCCAACATTGGTTGCTTTTCGCTCATGTTCATCAATCCAGCCATCGACCACAACCAGTTTGGGAATGAGGAGAAAGGACAAGAACACTGAAGCGAAACACAAACTATTGAAGAGAGTAGACAAAAGTTACTGACATCAGCAGTGTCATGTAACACATCAGGAGTAAAAAGAGTGGAATGAAGTAGAAATGCTCAGTGCGTCATGGGAAGTCACCCACCAGCCTGAACCTATAGCAGGGTAGCTGAGGGTCATCCGATCCAATCTTAGCTTTAGTAAAAAAAATGACAGTTGGACGTGTCTATCTCCTGAACCCAGACTGGAAGTTGCTGCCTCCCATTCTTAAACACAAACCTTCACACTGTTAGGTTCATATGATACTGTCAGGCATTTAAGTTGTGGTGGGGGTCTCACCATTTGAGGTTATGCATTAAAGGTGGAGGATTTTTTTCAGTGCATTTCTGGATTTAACAGGAAGCCAGTGATGCGATGCTAATATGGTAGAAAAACTATCTTCTTATTTAGTCCCTGTCAGGTCTCTAGTTGCTGCATTTTAGGACAGTCTGATAATAAAGATTACAGTTACAAAGAAGAACTACAGTAATCCAGCCTTGGTCTAACGATGCATAGAATAGTTTTTCAGCATCACTCTCAGACAGGACGTTTCTAATTTTGGCAGAATTGCACAAATAAAGGATGGGTGTACCAAATGTTTGGAGCGTTACTAGAAGCTAAGGTAAAGTATCTGGTACGACCATGTTTCTGAAATACAAAAATTTAAAATAGAAAATTAAAAAATCATACAGGCCTTTATGTCTCTAAGACCTAGTTTAATCTGGTTGATGTTAAATCTGTGAACCACATGTAGCTCTTTCAAAGGCTGCTTGTCCCCAGCGATACGTTAGCAGTAATCGTTCGATGGTGTCTCCGCTAGAATGCGTATTTCTTCTCTTTTGTATTAAATGATGATCAGTACACAACCTTTCTCTAACCCTCCCTTGTGGATTCCAAGTGCATCAATCCATTGAAGCAGCAGTTTTTCATTATTTCAAATAAAGGAGAGCTCCACCCTCAGTATTCAGTACCTTAGCAGGCTAAAATGTAGCAGGTGCATTGCTAAATATACGTTAAAAAGTGCCTTACTCTGCAAGTTTCTGTATTCCCGTGGGCTCCTTGTGCTACTGATCTCTCTGCCTGGTATCATCCATTTCTGGCTGAGAGTTCCAAGCGAATCCTAATTCCTGTCTGTGGTTACTGGTACACCCTAGAGACTTCAGATAATGAGCTTGGGGGTTTCAAAAAAGTAGAGTGCCAGTCTCAGAAGGTGTTGTTGAGTTATGGATGGGGGTGGGGTGTTGGAGGGGTTTCCACTGGAGCCTCCAGAGACCCAGTTAGGACCAGACCTTTGGCAGAAGGCACATTATTTCCCAATTTGAAAGGGAAGCTGTGCCATTTTGAATAGCATCTAATTGGCACTCGGTGGAGGAAGACATGAGGGGAAACATTTTACTCATACATTAGTGCCAGCAAAAGGTCTTTTAAATGTGGTAATAGCATAACATTTGTTACTGGAAGAAATCACTTGTGACTTATTGCAACTCGGACTAATATAGAAATGGAGAAAAATGTGTTTGCTCACATTTTACTCATTTGATTTTTGTTGCTTTTGATGTAATAACTTTAGATTCAGTCACACTCTAATCTCGTATTTTTTAATTTGTAACTTTTCTGTGTTCTGAGCAATCACTGCATGTACCATGTTACATTACCATGGCGATTACCATGGCTACATACATGTTAGCTTCATCTGTAGCCAGGTTAGTAGTAAACGCACAGCTTTTCTGTTCATACATTGCTAGTGACTCTGCTTTGCAGAGAAACAACACTCTGCTCATTAGATGCAATTAACTTTATTATTTCCAAACTGAAGCTTTTTGATTAGGAGTGTTTGTCCCGTCGACCGAGCGTTACCATTAGCAGTACAACCACAGCTACCATGTTTTTCTCCTAGAGAGCAGCATCTCATTCAAAACATGAGTCACACTTGTTTGCTAAAACACTTCTGGTTCCCTGGGTTTAGCTCGAGGAGAGAGGCTAAATTGTTACACTAGCTCAGTAATATGTAAAGATAATGAGCACCATCATTAGTTCACACATTTCTTCTGACAGCAACATGAACAGTGAGACTGAAAGCAATTTGAATATTTCCTCCACATCATCTGATGATGTTCTTTTAGCACTGTCCGTGTCTCAGTCGCTTTGTTGCTGCTCGGTCCAAATTGTTGTTTTTATATAAGCTCATAAATCTCTCTGTTCCAAAAAAGCATTAAATAACGTTAATGATAGATGCATAATGTTACGCAGTGTGACGTCCGTTATAGCAATATTGGATTAAATTATACAAAGGAGTAATTTGGGCAGTGGAGGAAACATACGCCCATCTGGACCTGCAGATGTGAGTTCAACTGTAGAAAATCTGTTTTCGATAGAAAATGTAACTGTGTATCAAGTTTGCATATAAAATATGTATTTGTAATACACAAAGTTTCATTTTTATGTCTGTCACACAACAATGTGAATCTTGGACTTTATAAGCTGTAAGTCAACTTTTTCATAAATAAGGCTGGTCTTACTTTTGCTTAAACATGAACTTGATGTGACGTTATTCTTCCTATTATAACTCAATTATAATTCATAGTGTAACTAAATCTGTTGAATAAATGTAATTTCATCATGCCACCATATTTCCATTTAAAAACGTAAGTACGCATAATCTATCTTGATAAAGTTACGTGAACATGACATAAATTTGTCGGTTACATTTCATTTAATTATGTAGCTTTAATTTATTAACCTCTCACTGAGTCCAAATAATTGGATTTAGTAAATCCAACAAAATCTGTGTTCATTTACTCAGCATCTGTCAAATACTTCAAAGCAACAAAATTTGCATTATTATATCAACTATTATGTACTTTGTGTAACAAGTGTCACTCTTGTTGAATGAACTAATACAGGGTTAGAAAGTATTACGAATATCAATCTTTTCAATTAGATTCAGATAAATGACATAATTAACACACGTCCAAAGAAATGGAACATTTTTCTGTAACTGGCACCAGTTCACAGCATTATTGTCACAACTAGTTATTCCCCCTTTAACACCTCTTTCAACCCATGACTCTGTTTATGCTATATTTTCTTCAGTTGCTGTTTACGCCCCACAAACCACAGAATTACTGAAAGGTTTAGTTTGTGCTGTGGATGTTCAGCACTGTCGTGGATTTGTATGGATGATACATGTTTGTAAAGCTGTTTCCATTATTGCTCTGGGTTCTGTGGGGGGATGAATTTAAGTGCTAAAACTGAATCAGAATGAAATACCCTGTACTGTGTTGTAACAGACACTACTTTCACTTTTCTTTCTTCCATGTTGAAAACTTGAGTGTTTCTATTTTGTTGCTCTGGCTCTAAACATGCACACTCATTAGCTAAAAACTTGGTAATAACCAGTCATTAGCAATGATATGCCAGATAATCCTACTTTCTGAAGCATAATGTGACCGAGAGTTGCAAAACTGACTTCAATTTTCATTCAGTATGACTTGAAATGAGTGACTGAGACCATAAACGTTCAATAGACTTCTGTAAGACCAGAATATTTTTTGCAAACACATGTAGAGGCTTCATTTTACACCAGTGGCTTTCCAGGGTTTCTGAAAGTCTTTCAAAGTTTTTATGTTTTGTTTTTTTTATTATCGGCTGCTTTTTCCACTCAATTCAGTCCATGTGTAGATACTAGAGATGGACCGATCCGATATTAAGTATCGGTATCGGTCCGATACTGACCTAAATTACTGGATCGGATATCGGCGAGAAATTAAAAAATGTAATCCGATCCATTAAATATCAAAAAAGCACCTCACAAAACTTGCGACACGACGTAATTTGGCTTGTAACCGTAGCACGTCGAAGCAGTGTGCTCACGTGATAGAGCGGCTGTGTTTATTTGTAGCCTCGCTAGCAATCCAGCATTTCATCTCCGAGGAAGTTATCCCAGAGAGAAGTAAAGCAAGTGTGTAAGTTCATCTCTGAATGTTTGTAAAGCGTACCTACGTTAAGCTTAACAACCGATATATGGAGCCTCTTCTCTCTCCCTCTCTTGCTGCTACGTCAATCGTGAAACTGCTTAATGATCAGCTGATCGGCTTTTCTGTCGCGAGTCCGTCTCCCTTCTTTGTTTTTGGCCCACTTTGCACCAGAAAGAGGAAACCAGCGCCTGAACAACAGCAGCACGTTTAACCTTGATAAGCTGTTGTTAGAATTTATTTAATATTACTTTCTAGACCAGGATCCTTTTCTACGCAGCTGACGGCTGGTAACTGTGCAGGGGCGGATCTAGCAAAGTTTAGCCAGGGGGGCCGATAGGGCATTAACAGGGAAAAGGGGGCACAAAGACATACTTATCTTTCTTATTCTCATTTAAAATGTCTAGCTTTTAATAAATAATTATCTGAATCTTACACCCAAAGTTTTAATCTAATGTAAAATGTATAGAAGTCCATTACTGTATATAGTAACTGTTAAGTCTAATATACCCAAGTAAGCTATAGTACTTTTTCCTTTGGGAACCATCTGTGCAGTCTGCAATTCTGTAGAAGAAAGATGTTGAATATATTTAATTATTCTTGAAAAATAATTTATTTCTGTGCATTTTTTTCACACTGCATCAAATTAAAGTTGATTACGTCGATTAAGCATCATGAGGTGGAGGGTGGGGGTGGTTCCCTTTTTTTTTTTTTTGCTGGGAGTTTGCAACCCTATTAGTTAGGTTGCTTAATATTTCTGCTAAGTACTTTTTAAAATACCAGAATAGGAAGGATGGAGTAGGTTTAAGTTTATTAGATTGATCAGTATTGCTGAACTATGAAATATTTTGGGTGCAGTGTATTTTTTACATACAGGTATAACAGAATAGCTTTAGTGTTGTTGTTTATTTAAACTAACACACTATTTAAAAAACACACTATATCGGATTAATATCGGTATCGGCAGATATCCAAATTTATGATATCGGTATCGGTATCGGACATAAAAAAGTGGTATCGTGCCATCTCTAGTAGATACAACACGTTACACACAACTTAGCAAAGAACCAATTTTTAACTAAATATGTGGAGGTCACCTGAGAAAGTTCAGGCTGAGCTGAAGACAGTTGCTCAAACCAAACATTGACTTTCAGGCTTATAAGAATGGTACAAATCTGTTTTTGTTGTATATCCTGCACGTCCACGTATGCTTGTGCAGTTTAACAGGTCGTTGCACATGTTTCCCATTTTCTTAGCAAAAATAAATAAATGGGTGGTTCAAGACTTTTGCACAATAATTGTCAAGACTAAACATGTTTATAAAGATTCTGAATTGGTTACCTGGTTTTTTAATAAGTGTGTTAAACCAAATACCAAAGGTGCTGACTCCCATCAGTCTTGTTGTTTTGAGAGTTTGTGCCTTGCATGACAATATATATCTTTAAACGTGTATTTAAGCTCTGCTGGTCCAAACAGCAGACCACACGTCTGTGCGGTGCTAGCCGAACCACTGAGAACAGCGACTGGGCGTCTTCTGGCTGCACGTCTGTGTCACGTACAGCCACATCACTGCTGTCTTCATCATGCCGTTAGCCCCCATGTCTGAATTCTGTGTGATAAAAACATAAATCTACTTTTAAAAGAAGAAATGGATTATAAAAGTAGAAACATTTCAGAGTTTACCTTAATATCAGTTTTCAAGAATCCCACAGATGGATGATCCTGATTTGTCCTGTAATATAGAATACAGTTTTAATCTTTGGCGATATAATGAATTAAAAATTGCACCATTCCCTGATGAACACACAGACACTGCATACATGTGCATAACAGTTTGGTTGCTAATGTTAACATAACCAGACTAACACTCCCACCAGTTTGAACCAAAGGAGATACTTTTGCCATATTTTTGATTGATTTACTAAAGCCATAACTTTACAATGATATATCATGTAAATGCGTAAGTATGTATCAGTTATTGCATATCTCAGTGTCACCATGCACTGTGCACAGTAGGCTCTAGTGGAGTCCAAGAACAATAATGAGAAGCTCTCTCTAAGCCCAAGTACATAAATGTGCATCTGCTCTGACATGTGTAAAAACTTACTGTGAATCAAGGAGGAGGTGCTCACGAGCAGATGAAGGACACGCCTTTATTTTGTGATGTACATCTATAAAGACAAGCATATTGCAACACTTACATTTTAACTGTAAAACACACACAAAGAGCTCTAATTTCAAACTTGAGGCATGTGTTGTTGCTGTCATATTAACCAGTGAGAGAAGTGGGTTTGTTCCGATACTTACTATATTGAAAAGTTGGGAGCATGGGCTTAACCGTGCACTATCTGCCTATGATCACTTTGAGACAGCATGATGTACCTGGAGTATGCTAGAAAACCAAACAACGTAGCATAGGGTTGAGTTTAAGTAAAGGTTTATTAACTACATTTACTCATCACTCCTACAGAAATGAATAGATTCAGGTCTACATTTATACACATGCATTACTTACCCTTGATATTAAACAACTGGCAGCTCTGAAGATGTGTCAGCTCTACAACCTTCCCTCTGCTTTGATTGGAGCATGTGGAGCATGTGCAACAGTTAGAGATCCAGTAGATCTAAATCATCTTTGAACCATATACAAACAACAAGAAGGAATCATTTAATAACCGTAAACATACTATATTTAGAGTAATCAAGCATTTTTAAATCAAATAATCAAACAAGTGCCTTAGTTGGCTTTTTTGACTGTGCATATGTGAAATAAGGCACCTTTGGGATGTGCTGTGTGATGCTCTCATGGACCAAATCCTGGGGAATGTTTCCAGCACCTTGTTAAATTTGTGCCATGAAGAATTCAGGCAGCCCTGGATGCAAAACGTTTTCCAATCTGGTGCTAGCGAGCTGTACCTAAAGAAGTGGCTGTTGAGTGTGTGTGTGTATATGTTGTATCTGCTGGTGTTGATTAGTAGATTAAGAAAAAGTTGAGAGTTTTGCGATGTAAATGGAATAGAGTAAATGTAAAGTTAGTGCTCATCCTTGGACAGTCGGGTGATGAAACGCTGCATGTTTCAGGTTTGCATGTGTGCCTTTAGACCAGCTGTGCTGCATCTTCAGAGAGCTCTCTTTGATTTTTTTTAAAAATCTTTTTTAATGTGGGTACCTAAATATTACACGGATTCCTTTGATGAATAATTCCTCTTGAATAGCATCGTGTCCTTTGTTGCCTTTTCGTACTCTACTCATCCTTTCCCTTTCAAGATGAGCAAGAACAACAGCCTCCAAATCAAATAGTTGCCATAATGTGTAAATTGACTGATCTCAGCCAGCGTACCTCCACGTTCCACTCCTCATCTACTAAACCCCTCGCTCCCTGCAGCTTCTGATGCAGTTAATTAATGAAGGAAGAAAACTGGAAGTGCTGTCTGCAAAGGTAAGGTAGGGAAACTCTGGTGGCTCTGCTTAATGAGGCTAATTATCCATTGTGGATGTCCAATCCAGTTGGGCTTTATTTTGATTGCTTTGATTAATTACAACACACCGAGTGCTACTCTCACAGCCTATTAGAATGGCAGAAAATGAAAAGCACTGCAGCTAACTGCTAAAGCAGCAAAGGACTTGCAATCAGGAGAATATCGAAGGACTACAGGAGAATCCCGAATGTCGGCTTTTTTCATCCAGGTCAAGTGCAGTTTAGTAAGCGTAGCCAATTGCTTCATTTTACGAGTTAACGTTTTAGCGTCTGATCAAAATCTTCTCATTTTTACATTTCTTCACATATTTACCGTAAAGAAGAAGGCAGACCTTTCCACTGGCAGTAAAAGCTCTTTATCAGGCAGTTTTCATGGTATTTAAGTGAGCTGTAGAAACTGAGTGTATTCATTCTGCACTCAGCTGACTGTGACATTAATGCCACCTGATTGGATGAGCTGCCTGCTTGTGTTTCGTCAGTGCAGTATGTTTAAATATCGTGATGAGATATGCGTCGTTGTGTTTCCTTTTGTTACTCACGAGAGGTTGATGGTAAATGCATCAATCATTAGCTTTGGTTACTTTTGCTCGGCACATTTCAGAGCTACCAGAAAACTGTTTTTACCATCTTCAGTACCTCGTATGGTTGTTTATGGCATTTTCTTGGATACCTATTGAAAATGGCACATATCTCATTTATCGTGATAACGATTACGTGGTGTTTTCTAATAAACGTGCATAAAGTCCTCATTGGAAATCAACTTCTGTGGAACATGACGGCCGCTGACAGAAATAACCGAGGACAACGTTATTGCAAATCGTAAAACAGGTTATCAGTCCGTATCGTATTTCCCATGAGCGCCGCTAGTTGAAAGGTTTTACAGTGACTCATGCATGCGTTTAACATCAGTGTAGCAGAAAATAGTCGAAAATCTGTCAAGATTTATGCTCTTAAGGAACAGATTGTCTCCACAGCCATTTGGCTCCAACACAGTGTGGAAAGTCATAATGAAGAGAGGCAAGTCGGGGGAAAAAATCTTGACCTGAATTTTGTTGGTTTGGTGACAATGAGAAAGATAAGTGCTTTTGACAGTTGTGAATGATGATCTGCCACGGGCCTGCGAGCTGCACTGCAGCTAAATTACCGCTGTCACACACACTTTTCACAATGGCCAACCCTCCTGCGAATCACCTAATGTGGCAAATCACAACCTTAATTCTTCATTAATTCACGGGGAAAAAGGAGGATTTGGTCATGTAATTTTTCCCTCACGGACGGTTCAAGACTCCAATAACCAGCCGTTTACAGCTGACTGAGCAAGAATTGCTCCACCCCCCAACCTCTACCCTCTCTTCTCCTCCACTTTTTACAACATCGACACGGTGGCTGTGAAACCTAGTGATGCTTACAGCCAGACTTATTGCTGTGGTTATCTTTAATGACTTTGAAATGTATTGGCCTCGTTAATAAGCAGCGAGGTTATCAATTCCTCTAATTAGGCTGCGTGCTCCCCGAAGAAATTTCACATTAAAGAGCCAAAAGATGAGTCAAGCGAGGGTGGGGGGGTGCAGAGGGTTACACAGTGCAGTGGGAGGTGGTGGTGGTGTTTGGAGCCAAATTTCAAAGCCCGTTACCCCATCTGGGAGGATTAGCATTAAGTTATTGTGCCCCCTACTACCACCCATCTCCCATCCGCCGCACTTCTTCCCTCTTCTCTTGAAAATGACTGTTTCGCTTAGACATTATAGCTAACAGCGGATGTGTCCGTGCGGGGGGTAGGGTGGGTTTGGCGGGGTGGGCTGGGTGGTGGTAATGGGACATGAGCACTGCTGAGGTGTGTAATACGATCAGGAGTTACTGTCACAGAGCATTGATGTGCATATCTCAGGCTGACACGTTGAGGCCGCGGCGAGGCCATTTGGTTAAGCTTTATGTGGCGTTACAGGGCAGCTTCAGCCTTTTAGGTCACATGTCTGCCTTCTGTTTATGTCACATTTCTGTGCTTAGCCTATATTAGCATCTGTGTGTTATTTATTTCAGAAAAACTAAAAGAGTATTTTTGTGACGATTATCGCCGTCTGAATGTTCCTAATTATTTATTTAGGTGGGAGCAGTCCCGTATGATCCTCGTCCACAGGTAAAGGTGGAACCGCTTCTTTGTGACTTTCTGCTTAGAATGTATTCGTGTGTGTGTGCACGTACACTTTGTACACACTCTTCTACTTGTGTGTCACCATTCATGCGCAAATGTGAAAATAGAGATTAGCCATAAATGGTTCTAATTTATTTGTGCTGCAGCCAGCAGCCAGACTGAGCTTCCTGCAAATTTATAGCCAAATGTCACTTTTACATGATGGGTTTGTAACAAATATCTGCTGCATATTGTTAAATTAATCTTCCATTTAAAATTAATGGAGTTAGACTCCCTGGGTTCAATGTAATTTGGTGTTCACGGGCAGCGCGTAACGCGGTGTGAATACAGAATGAGTTGCGGCCAAACGGCCTAATCTTCCATCACCTTGAACCTGAGAGGAGAGGACGCCTCATCCAGCAGTGGCTAATGAGATTGTGCTCACCTCCCGGGAGAAAGAGAGACAGGGAGGGAGGCAGGCGGGGTTTGTTGGGAGGGAGGTTGGATCGACGGAGGAAACGAGGACGGATGCCTTGAAGTACGCCGGTGCGGGGAAAAGGAGAGCGGGAGATGTATAGAGCAGGCACCTGATAGCAGCTCGTAGCTTCCACCACTTGTCTTATTTTGTTCAGCTCTAAGTCGCGCCGTAGGACGCGGCTGATGTATGTGTGAGAGCTGGGGCACGTTCAGATGAGATGAATTCTATATCATTATTTCACAATCCTCACCTGGCTGTGACAAAGACAGAGGACATATTTCACAGTTAAGGATGCAGTGCTCAGCGGGACTGTGTGTCTCTCCATAATTCATAAAATGAGGAAAGATTCCCCTGCGCAAGCCAGGCCATATTATTGTGGAAGAAACCACAGGGGATAGCTTTCACATGTTTCTTATACAGCAGGCTCACCTTCCTCACCTTCACTCGTGATATTTAAAAAAGTCAATTTGATGGTAAATTCTGTTCTTCTGAGCAAAATCAGAAGCGTGTGAAGTTCTTTAATTCTTATTTCTGCTGCCTGTGCGCTGCATTGCCCTCCAGCAGACAGAGCCAGCCCTGGGCCGCGCTCTGCCAGCACTTAGAGCTCATATGGTTGGTTTTGGATGAAGGTGTAGCTTTCCTGGCCAGCTCTGTGGTTTAGCAGGTCTGTCCTGTACAGTGCAGTGCCATCACAAGATTGTCCCACAGTAAAGGCCATGGACACGCATAACAGAGACATCAGTTCCATTTGCAATACTTAAAAAAAAAAGATTTTCAGGGAATATTTCCTCATCTCTAAAATATTGGGAATTATGTAGCAAACTGTATACATTTGTATTTTTTAAGTGATAATATAAACACAAAAACAAAGTTAAATGCAAAGAACGTCGAGGTAAATTATGCTTAGTACGTGTGAATGTGTCAGTTTCATTAGTGATCAGTGTAGTTTGATGCTACCTGCTCACAGCATCCATGAGTATGGATACACTGATTAGGGGTAAGATGAATTGGCTCTGGATTAAAATACTGTTTACAGATGTCTACAGATACTTCTATTAAGCCATGCCCAGTCATTGTGCATGCAGCGAATGACTAAATCAAGGAAAAAGGAAAGCAGCTCTGTTAACGTTCTGTGCAAGGAAATGTGTCCTTTTGAACACGGACACGGCCCCATCTAAGACTCACCGGCACCGGACGCTACTGGAATATGTGTCATTAGACTTCCTAACATGGAAGTTACATAGTAGGGACAATGGGTTTCATAAAATTTGGGACCCATTTATGGTGAACGTCGGTTTGGATATTGGCGCTGGTTTAATATAAGCGTGCCACTGCTACTTTACATGTGTGCTAACTTGATCTCATAATCAAAGTGTCTGATTTTCTATTTATTTACTTGTATTTCTGAGCCGGGTTGTCTGTTTTGTTCTGTTGGTTTTGTTGTGTTTAATGTTGGTGTTATTGAACAAGTTTAAAACTCAGTAAATACATGAAGAAAACCAAACCATGCCCAGCACCACGGAGCTTCTCTATTACCATTAATACATTTTTGGATTTTCTGTTAATGACCCACTCATTTCATCACACCTTCAGCACTTTTTACTCCCTCTGGCTGTTCTTTTTCATTTTCCTGGCTTGCAGATACTAACTTACACACCTACACTCTCGTTTGTTTGTTCATTTGTTCATTGATTCTATTGATCTGCTCTATTGATCCCTTCCTCTCATGTTCCTTATGCTAGCGTATAATCAGTGTACCTTGGTCTTGCTAGTGTTGTGTAGAAGCTGAGCAACATGTCGAAAGTCTTAAAATGCTGCACATTATCCAAAATCAGCTGATGCTCTCAGGCCCCTCCTCCCTAAGAGGAAATGACATGTTTCCACAGTTCTCAGCAGCTAATGAAACACACGATGTGCCATCCATCTCTTTAGCATGTCTTGATGATCTTTCGTGTCTCTGAGGCACTACTTAGCTCAGTGACATGCTAGCACCGTTTGAGCAATGTGCTGCTGCCGTCTCTCCCTTTAGGAGTCAGTGGCTCAGTATAGATCAGCAAATGATTTGCTGTTGACCCAGCGTTAAAAAAAAAGATTTTGCATTTGTCTGTAAAAAATTGATCTGCACGGTTTATACTGATAATCACAGCCCCTCCCCAACTGCTTTTATGACTTCCTCCTAGGTCAAAATGTGTTGAGTGGGCGGTGGGTTATAAAGTTCCAGCTGGCAACATTTGTTTAATTACTTAAATCCGTCCGATCAAAGCTTTTCCAGCAATTATCTCAGTGCTTTCAGGTTCCTAACAAAGCAGTACATGGATTAAAGCAGCTGGACTTGCTCACAGCAAACATTGCCCTTTACAGGGTCAAATGGGGGTTAGTAACAAGTGAGCTCAGTGTGTAGGTGGTGTATTGAAATTGCCAGCAAATGTGTTTGGCAAGGATAGACTTCTTAGCAGTCAGGCATTAGACAGGCATTAAAAGAGAATTGCAACCTTAAGATTAATCTTACAATTGAGGTTTCATTGAGGTCAGCTCTGTTAATGGAGTTAAGTGCATTTATCTAAAGGCTTATAAACCGTGTTCTCACTGCAAAGCTGCATTCACGCTGGGAAACGTTTGCAGCGACATGACAACCACAGACCATACAAACTCAGGGACATTAAACTTTGAGTGAATGTTGGCAAAATAATCCCTGAGAACCCATGTAGCACACAGTTCGCAATCAGTCAATCAATCAATCAATCAATCAATTACAGAGCTCACTGATCTGTAATTGGATACTAATCTGCCTGCAAGATACAAGATCCCCCTGCTCAGGAAGGCACATGTGCAGACCTGTCTTAAGTTGGATGGAGGATCATTAAGGTTCTTTATAACTTTTATGTAACATGATTTTTTCCTGTCTCTCTCCTTTAAACTGAAACTACCATAAAAAATTAGAGACTTACAAAGTAAGCAAGAGATCAACTAATTATTTCCCCCACTGCATTTAAGTGAGTTAAGTCTGGCTGTAATCAGTCCTGGGGTGGCAAATGAAACCAAGCTTTCCAAAACATGTTGTTAATCAGGTTTGTAAAGCTTTTTTCCCCTTAATGAATGAAGTCTGTTTTTTTTTTTGTATTTACTTTTTGACTGTATTAGAATTTTTGGATGATGTGAAATGTGTGTGACAAATGTGCAGAAAAGTAAGAAATCAAGGAGGCAAATACTTTAAGTTCATTTTAAAGCACCGTAGCAGGTATGTATCAGCATGCGTTACTGTTATACAGTCAGAATGATTTCAGTTACAAAATAATGAAGCATATTAAACGTTAAGCAGTTTAAAGTGTTGGTGGTTTTTGCCTCAACATTTATAGTTTATCAGCAGAAGCAGCACAACCTTGTAAACTGTCCATGCAGAGCTTCCTGCTACATTCAGTTTGTTAAAATGCTTGTCAGTCTAGGAAAACATGAACTGCTTGATTTGTAGAAGTGTAGAAAACGTCTTGGAGTGTAATGTAGAAGCTGCAGCTGCTGGAAGCTTTCAGGAGTTAAATCTCTGCAACAACATCAGATACAGAAACTTACCTCCTCACTGTAATAGCTGAATAAACAGGCCATTGCTGTGCAATAAAACTTTTTCAGGGCCTTTGTATTTATTTGAAGAGTAAAGTTTTATCACACTGCTTCATGAGGCGGCTGTAAACACAGCTTTGCAATAAACATAAACAGCTATAGTGGATCAGCTGTTTTTGTTGCTGTGCCAGATGTTTGTTATAACCGTTACAGTTAAAAACATCAGGCTCAAGAACATCTGGTCTGCATCCTGACTGCTGAAACCATTCAGTACGTAGATGATGTGTTATGGTTGCAAATTGATGTGTACTATACAGTATATGTATATCTTAGGAAGTTACATATTTGGATAAGGAAACATTTGATACAGGGTCTACTGATAAAGACAGTGTGCTATATTTTTACTTATTATTTGAAAAAAGTAAAACTGCACACAAGGAGTTTTAGTTTTGTAGATGCACAAATGTTGATATTCTGTGTAAAATGTTTATAAGAATAGAATGCAGGGATTTGTAAATTGTGTAAAATTCATATTTAATTGACAGTGGTGCAAAACAACATCAATTGAAAAGTTGTTTTTCAAAAAAACATGTGGTTATCTTTAATTTGACGCCAGCGTCATCTCACAACTAACTACATTAACATGTAATATAACCAAGTATAATAAAAGTGTGTCAGAGGTAAAGACAGAGCTGACCACTGTTGAAGCACCACTCATGGTCCACGAACACGAGTTTAACAGCTTAACAACCACGAGTTGTAACCATGTTCCTTAATGTAAAATTGCAAAGAATTTGATTTTTATTATCAGGAATACATAATTTAACACTTAACAAAGAATTCTTTGTAAACAATCGTCAAAGCCAGAAATCAAAAACATAAATGATGGTGTAGAAATCTGTCATGTAAAGAAAAAACAGCCTCATGTTCTGATGTCACAGGTCAAAGATCAGCAGTAACTGCTGAGCTCCACTCCCGCTCGTCCCTTTGAGCTAACCTTCACTTTATTATTCCAAGAAGTTTCGCTACTAATTTATGTTTCCTTATTAGATATAAGGCTACGTATCAGAGGTGATTTTAGCGTGATCCAGATGTTTTAGCCAGTTATACATGAGTGTTACAGCATCTTAGTTTTGTTGAGCTGTTTCTTGCAGATCCAGCACTGAACATTACTCGTGATCTCCTCACAGTAGATTTGTGGCCACATGTATTTTCAGACAAAAATAGCGTTCCTGCCCTGCAAATCTCAGAAACAGTGTCCAACCGGATACCCAGGATGGCATTACCTTGGCCTCCTGTGAGGAACCTTGGAGACTTTAACTGGAACATTAAACACATATCTAGGACTGCTTATTTGTGCAGCATTTCCAGAATTCGAAACATCCTGTGTTGGACTGTTGGTGCATTTTTATTAATGTTTTTGCTTCTACAGTAGGATGGACTATTGTAATTCTTATCAGACTGTTCTAAAAGCTCCTGAAAATCCTTCTGTTGGTGCAGCCACAATCCTGGCAAGGACCAGACAGAGAAATTGCAGTTTTAGCGCATTAGCTTCTCTTCATTGGCTTCTTGTTAAATCCAAAAATCCTTCTCCTCGCACACACAGCATTGAATGGTCAGACCATCATATATTAAAGTCCTCTATCCTAATAGAGCACATTGAATTGAGTTCAGGCTTACTGCGTCCGTGATGGTAAAAAATCGAGGGTTTGTCTTACACTGATTTTATTGTGCAACAGTAAAGCAGCCTACCTGCTGGGATCACACTGTAGTCCTGCACAGTTTTTAGCTTTAAGTTTGTTTTTCTGTTTATGCGAAAATAAAGAAATGAGGGAATTAATTATTTGAATTTGAATTTGTACGTTTGCTCACTTACAAGAACTCTACAGTCTTTTTTTTTTGGAGCATTAGGCAGGATATCAACCAAAAATCCAGAAAAACAACACATTACATAAAAATACTAAATTGATTTGCATGCTGTTGAGTAAAATGAGCCCCAAGCACAACATGACTTAGTACTTGGTGGTGAAACCCTTGTTAGCAAGCACAGCGGTAAGAAGTTTCTTGTAGTTGGTCACCAGGTTTGCACACATCTCAGGGGGGATTTTGGTTTCTTGGCTGCTGCTTGGCAACTCAAAGCTTCAGTTCCCTCCACAGATTTTCTGGAGACTGGTTAGGCCACTCCATGACCTAAATTTGCTTCTTTAGCCACTCCTTTGTTGCCTTGGAGGTACGTTTTTAGTCATTGTCATGCTGGAAGAGTTATCCACAACTCATCTTTAGTGTTCTGGCTGAATAAAGGAGGTTCTCATCTATTATTTTAAGTTGTCCTGTGACCCCAAACCATAATGGTCCTTTGTATGTGTGGATGGTGTTCTTTGGTTTATACTTTCTCTTCCTCCAAACGCGGTGGGTCGAGTTGATGGCAGAGAGCTTGATTTTGGTTCCATCAGCACTTTCGCTCAAACCCTCTGAATCATTTGTATTTTCACCGACAGTTTTAAGCTACTGCTGCAAGATTTAAATCGATTGGTGTGTTACCAGTGCTGGTGGTGACTGTGGTCCTAACTTCCCTCAAGTCATTGACGAGCTCCTCCTGTGTAGTTTTAACAAATGAAATCATCTTCACCCTGTGAGGCAAATCTTACATGCAGCTCCAGACTGAAGGCGACTGATGGTCATTTTGCATTTCTTTCATTTCTGAACAGCTGCTCCAACGTTGTCACCAAGCTTCTTCTTCATGCTCTTGTAGCCCGTTCCAGCCGTGTGCAGGTCTACAAACGTATGACCTTTGTAAGCTCTTTGGTGTCGCCCATCGTCATGGAAGAAACTGATTCTGTGGACAAATGTGCTTTATACACATTATGAGTTGGATCCAGAATATCTGTGATTGCTTGATTGTAATCTATGTGCACACATAGTCAGTCTGTGGTAGCCAGAATTCAAATGCTTATTTCACTCAATGACATGCAAATCAGTTTCTAATTTTAATGTAACAACTTTTCTGGATTTTTGGTTTGTTTTCTGTTTTTCTCCATTAAAATTAAACTAATATGAAAATTAGAGACTGTTCATTTCTTTGTAAATTCAACATGGAATCAAATCAATCGAATCTCCTAACTGTATGTTGCTAATACTGAGTACTGCTATTTTTTTATTTAATTTTCTCAAATGTACGTTAAATCTCTAAACTTCACTTAGACCAGGGTTATGTTTTAGATAAGAAATATATTTCTTAGTATATAGTCAGGAGTAAGAGCAGGTGCTACTTATTTGACTGACAGAGCTTTGGAGTTTGAATAGTTTTTCTTTGAATCGCGCTTTTCTGAAAATTCAAAGAGAGTCTCAGAGTTAAAGCTCAAGGCTGCAAAGAAACCAGTTCATTCAGCAGCCTTGGTTCTGCTCAGTATTAAGTCATCATTAGCTGTTGTTTTCACGTTTCCTGGAAGTGTTGCTCATCATGTATTCTGGAGGATTCCAGCTGAAGGCTTGGAAAGTTTAAAAGGCAGACAAAATAGTTTTCCTTTGATGTCTCCTTCGCTGGCACCTTCCATCTTTTTAAATGATTTGAGAACTTTCTGTTGATGTTCAGCATGCGTTCGTACTGAAACGTTTCCTTTCCACAAGCCTTCAGCTTATGATTTTCACCTTGTTTCCCCAAAAAATCACCTTTGACTCTTCCTCTGTCTTACATCTGCACAGCCCTAGGCTCTACCCAAGGCTGTTTTCAAAGCCGTGTGAGCAGTATTAAACCCACTTTAACAACTGAAATACGACCAGAGCTATCCTGGAAAAAAACATGTAAATAATACCATTTTTGTCTCTCAGCAGGTGCACAGTTGACCTTCCCTTTTAGATTTCACTGTTTTCTGAGTCACTGTTTGTGTTAATATAGCATGTAAATGATTCTATGTATTGATGGAGCTTTTTACTGACAGCATGTCTGTTTTATGTAGCAGCGAAAGACTTGACCAGATTAAAATCTCATCGCTGTATAAGAGTGTCTTTATTAAATAACACTGAACTCAAAATCAGTGTCACAGCCAATGGCAGCATTCAGAGGATGATGTTGTCAACTCCTCGAAATTCCCCAAAGAAACATGTCGAACATTTCAAAAGCCTTCCGAGGGCGTATGGGGACGATGAATAATTGCATCTCTTCACCAAGTGAACGTGTGATAACATCGACTCCTATCAAATTTAACTCGCTTCGTTTTTCGCATGCACTCTTTTCTTTTCCGAGCTTCACAACTTGTGATTCAATGACCTGCTTAATGATCAGCTCTTGGGAGTTTCAAAGACTAAGTACAGATTCGCATTTTGAAACGCAGGCTTAGCAGTAGCAGTCTCCACTGCCAAGAATGGATTTTCCCTGGTGCCCTGACGGTGAAGTAGTTAAGCTCCTCGTTGTAGCATATCCAAGTCTTTATGCTGCGGTCTGCATTCCTCTTTTTTCATTCAGTCTTTCTAATGAAAACACCAAACGAAATCACAGAGTTTGTCTTATCCCATCCTGTCTGCTGCTTTGTGTTCCGTCTGGTTATTGGAAAAGAACTGGAATGCTGTTAATTGCAAGAAAGTCAGAGCTAGTGACACGTGAGAAACATGCCGGTTATTGGTGATCCCACACTGTGTGTCAACTCCCTGCAGAGGAACCAGGTATTCCATTGCATAACGTGAGGAAATTGTCCTCAGCTTACACTTGAATCAAAAAGAAACGGGAGGAACAGGCCTTGAAACATTTATGAGATGTGACGGATCCGACCTGTGGGAAAACATCCCTGATCTGATTGTCGAACTTGGAGTGGACCTACTGTGCCCCGAGATGTATGAAAGGCTACCATTAGACCGTGAGCCTCAGTGGTTTTCCTAATTTATATCTCTTGTTGCTGACGCATACTCCTGTCCAGTGGAAAATACTGCAGCCTTCCCAAGTGAATAGCCTGCGGGTGACAAATAGCTCCTGCTTTACACTCCATTTGGTCTGAGGCAGCTCACGCCCTCCTCCCTATCTTCCCCCACTTCCATCCTTGAGCTTCCATCATACCCTGCCCCTCCTGTTTCCTCTCCAGGCACTGACCTTTCAGATGATGCCTCTCCTGGCCTCCCTGGCCAGTAGCTCCCCTGGGAGCTATAATGGACTCAGTGTTAATTGCCTGTTGAAGGACAGAGGCAGTTCTGCACAGGCTGATTGCAGACTCCCTCGGGAGTACAGATGTCTGTTTGTGTGATCGCTGCTCCAATGCAGCACGGCTGGAGAATCAACCCAGCGTGTGCTTGCACACATATAGACCAACACAGTTCAGCTCATACACACAGTGTGTGAATGTAAGATGTATGGTTTTGGATAGAGACATCAAATTGTTTTGCCGGTGCAGGGTTTTATGTCTTGTTATATTGACAGACACTCGCCCTTTTAGTCGTTTGCTAGTACCTTTTCCCACAGTGTGACCCACTGCATGGATTTTTAAAAAATCTTTTATTTGGGTGAATTGAGCTGGGTGTGAGGTCGACTTGTTTAGCTCTCTGATTCTTGAGGGTCACTGAATAATGCTTCTCTGCTGAGCTACAGCCTCGGAAATAGTTGAAGGGATAAAGACATATTAAAGGCAAATGAGTCAACACTGTAGCACTTGCAGCATAGCAGGCCAGGTGAAAGGTTCATTTTAAAATAGCTAAAAATAGCTTCACCGGACTTATGACTTGAGGTTATCTGTCAGCCTGGAGAAGGAGAATGCAGTCTCAGTATTGAGCTTTTAAGAAAATGTCAGGAGGAGCAGCCAGGTGAAAACTCTCCACTCCTTCCCCCCACAGCCTGTGTGTGCATGGCCTATGGCTGGACCTTGATCTTTACGGTTTGAAGTTGAAAGTGGGTCCCACGGCCCGGCGGCCAGAGAGCGATTTCTGCTAGATAAGGACTACCTTTCATCCCATGTTCACGTCTGAGCGTTGCTGTCACGGTGAGGCTGATTTGCATGAACAGCCCGCCTCCTGGGCAGAACGAGCTAGGAGATGCTGTGGATTTATTTTGCCACGCTGCTGATTTTGAGCTAGCCAGTAAAATTTCAAAAGAATTGAGATCTCAATATTGACCATGACAGCCCTTAAATGTTTTGCCACAGCCACGAAGCACATGATGTATGTTTATTTGTCTTAATGAACCCTTTATTTCTGTTCTGTGCCTGCGAGATGTTTCCATGCCGTATTTATCACGGCCTTCACTCAGTGTCATCATTTTCAATATGCGTATCTTTTCCAAGGAGAACAGTAGTAAGTGCCTACAAACAAGCTTCAGTTAACTAGAGATGCTTAATGCTTTTAAAATCCGTTTTGGTTAAGTGGACATGATAAATCATTTCCATTACACACATGACTAATTTTTTTTAATTTAGCCAGGGATTCAATTAGCTGGTGTCTGATGGGAGGACTGTGGGTGGAAGAGAGGTCCAGCATGCTACATACAGCAGCATAATCACATTAAAAAGCCATGAAGGGCCCCTTGTTAAGACCAGGAAATCAACTTGAGTTAGGAAAAGAATAATTTCAGACGTCATAAGCCTCATGGGTAAATTCAGCCACGAGCAGGTTTAGACTTGAAGCTTACTGTAGATAAATTTTTGCAATTATATCATGGACACGGAGAGTACTCAGTTGTGAGAATGGAGGGGGCGGCTTAATTTAAACAGAGTGCATTTGTTTGTATTTGTGCTTTATACACACGTGAGAAATATCAATGTGAGGACTTTCACAATGTTGGGGGATTTTCAAACCCTTTTTTGCCTTTATGTCAAAAATGTAGGTAAACTGTTAAACTGTGCTGATTTATACAGTTTTAACAATTTATCTGCATCTTTGTGAAACATTAAGCAGTCACGCTGTTGCTGAGCAAGGAAGATTATCAGCTCATAGCCACAGTATGTCAGGCCTGAAACCCTTATTTACCTAGTTAGTTGAATTAATACCATTCTTAGTTTGGCTGGTGGCCATAAAATATTGTCTGCTTGTCTCAGTGTGACACGGTGCTCACGCTGTTTTGTGTATTTTAGTTTTATTCTTTGATTATTGTATGTTCTCAGTATTTCCTGTTTTATTTTGAAACAGTCTTTTGTGTCTATATCATTGTGCTTAGGTTCACTTCCCCTGTAACGTCGTTGGGGTCATTAGCTGTTTCCTCATGTGTTTCCACTCCCCTGATTACCCCTAGTGTGTGTTTAGTCTGTGTGTTTCTGTTCACTCGTTGTCAGGTCGTCTGTTATGTTGTTTAACAATTTTCACAGTTGTAGCCTGTACTCAGTTTAGTCGTCATTTTCTGTTTTCTTTCTTGTTATTTGCCTTCATTCAGCCCAAATAAAGGCTCGCGTTTGTTTCGCAATCCAGCTCCGCCTCCTGCAGTGTCTGCTCTTGGGTCCGTTTAAAAAATACATGGGCGCACCCCGCCGTCACACAATGTTTCAGCTTCACTTTAGAACAGTGGAAAGAAACTGTTACAAGTCAAGAGTCTTTATGATGAGTGTGTGGTATCTAATGTACACCGGTCAGGCATAACATCTCAGTCCAGTCGAGCATCTGTGAGATGGACGAACAAGTTCGATCCATGGAGGCCGCGCCTCACAGCTTACAGGACTTAAAGGATCTGTTGGTAACATCTTGGTGCAGCTACCACGGCACACCTTCAGGAGTCTTGTAGGGCTGCCACGATTAGTCAACTAGTCGCGATTACGTCGCCGACTAATTTAATAGTCGACGCATCGTTTGAAGCTTTGTAAGATCCCAAAAGACGCAGGAATAAGCAGTAGGATTTAAGAGTGTAATAACAGACTGACACAGAAGGTGGCAGCACTGCATCTACAAGGATGCCAGCTGGCGTTAAATCCCGAAGAAGAAGAAGCAGTGTCCAGTATCGTAGCTGTGTCCAAATTCAGGGGCCGCATCCTTTAGTAGGCCGCATTTGTAGGCCGATTACGTCACAGCGACGCGACAAAGACTCCTCCAAAAGTGGCCAACAAATGCATCCTGGGATGGGTCGGGTGTATCCTTTATGGCCCAACCTATCCCAGAATTCATAGCGCGGCTCAGCCAATTCCAGTTTCCAACAAACGCAGCAGGTACTTAGTTTTAATATTACTCTTATTATTCCTTATGGGTCACGAAATAAATTTTTAAGATATTTTCAGGCGAGAGTGTAGCTGTGTAAACTTCAAATATCTGCTCAGTTTATCAAGATATCGCATATTTGCAAAAGCGCTCCGTCAGGTTAAACATGATATATAAGTCACTCAGATAACTTAAAAATGGCTTTTTTCAGTATTTTATTTGTTCCTGAGTAAATTGGTTTGGCTGAGATTAAAGTTATACTTTTCAGACAGCTGAATAAACGTCAAACAGAAAACTGATTAAACCAAAGTGTGAGATGATCGAATATACTCCAGTGTCCTGTTATATTTTAGATAGCAAGGAGCAGACGGCTGAGTTTATTAAACTCCACCGAGACAATCTGCAAATTTCATTAAAAGTTTAATAAACTATCATCTTGTCTTTATTTTTAGTTAGCACATACCTTAAACACTTAAAGCTGTAAGCTAATGATAGTTATATAAGAGCAGATGCTGCTGGTGCAATAAGCTGTACGTTTTATGTCCAATGGATGCATGATCTGATTAGTCGACTAATCGCAAAAATCATCGGTGACTAGTCGACTATCAGAATAATGGTTTGTAGCAGCTCTAGAGTCTGGTGGAGTCCACGCCGCGATGGGCCAGGGCTGCTTTGGAGGCAAAAGGTGGCCAACGCAATGTTAGGCAGGTGGTCACAGCTGATTGGTGTATTTGGTGACTTATTCAGCTTTCTACTGCCCTTTGGTTCTCAGTACATGCTTACATATCAAACATGCAATCCCTCATCTCTTGTGAATAGGCTGCCTACGAATCAACGCTGTGGTTGCATGCTTTGGTTGCTCACATTTCTGTCTCCTGCTCGCAAAGAAAACTTGTGTAACGGTTGTCGATCATAAGAAATTGGAGCCGAGGATGACGAGTTTGATGGCTTTTTGTGTTTAATAAGAACTGCCACACCTTTTTAGGTTTTTGTTAAAAGTGTGGAATCCATTATCATCCTCCCATAAGAACTATAAGAAAGCTAATAGTAGGTGGTGGTAGGTGTGAAATGAGCCTTTGGACTGGGCAGGCACCAAAGGGATAATGCAGCCATTCAGACTCTTTCTAGCAGGGGCTCCCTTTGTGCCCAGAACAGAAATGCTGCCTCACTGGGGCCCCTGAAAGCTTCGATTTTGTTCAATTTGTCTAAAAGCTGCTGACTTATGTGACAATTTAAAGACTCGGGATGTTAACGTTTCTTTAACCCACCGACTGCTGAATGGCTATTTTGTCGTGCCCTGCGATCGGTCCGTCATTCCTCACATGGTCATACCAGAAAGAAAAGGATAAAGAAAGCGAGCTGAAGGCTTCAGAGAGGGCACCCTGGTGGGAGCTCCTCACAGATGACCAGGGCGCTCTGAAGAGGCCCACATGACTTTAATTTTGGAGAAAGCGTGAGAACTGGAATAGGAGCGAAGGTTTGATTTGCTTCCCGGTTAGTGCTGGCAAATGTGTCCATTTCTACATGAGTTATGCTTTATTCAGTGGCTCTGATCACTAGACTGACTCTTAAAGCAAGCCAAATGTGACACTTGGCTTCTCTCTTTTTATAGTTCACAGGGATACATGGTAAAATCCCAGACAAGGCTTTCACATGTCTCACTAGATTGCATACATGCCCTAGTGGGCACAGTAAAACTCTACAATGGAAGATGTTTACCATACAGTTTATTGTTAATACCGGTTTCTTTTCTTTCTTTATTTCCAAAGTAATAACTGTCAGCAGTGCCAGTGACGGTCCCACTCAGAAATATCGTTCCATAATTCCAGAATTGGCTTGCATAATTCTGAGCCAGGATGTAAAATTGATATTAGTCTTTTACAAGTCAACAATGGAAAGGTCCCTGTGCACGCAAGCATTTTGACATAGATACATCAGACACACACACGTTAGACCATTTCTACAGAGCCACGTCCCTCACTGGCGTTTGATTAATCATTACCGGCTAACCATGGAGCTGTCCCTGATGCACATGCAGAACAAGAACCTCACAATGGAGGTGCAGCGAACTGTTAAAAGCTATTATGTCTTTGAAATGAAAGTCAAGGTAACGCACTGTCCTGAAAAACAATGCAGGAGTTCAAGGTTTAAATGGTGCCGAGCACTCCGGGGTGATTTCTGGCACTCTTTAAAGGGCAACTAAACAAAAAAATGCCCAGTGTCAGGACAGGATAATAAAACTGAAACAGCCTTTCGGAGAACAGCTCTCCGAAAATCTGCAATGACATTTAATATTGCAAATACTAATTATGCATTGGGGTAGGGTTCAGACAAAATGGACTGGACTTGAGTGTGAAGATGAAAGAAAATCTAGAAAGGCACAGAGACCTGACATATCCCAACGTTTTCTTCCTCTAAGACATTTTTAGACAATCTTTGCCTTGGAGATCAACAAAAACAACCATAATCCAAAATGATGATCTATAAGAAATCAATATATTTACTGGCATGTCATTATATTGCATATATTTGTTTTAAAAGCAGGGTATTACATGGTATGTTCAGCTAGCACTTATCAGAAAAACAACCCAACTCAAAAAATGAACTTGTTGTCATTAGAAATGTCTTAATTATCAGCTAACATTATTGTAAATGGTGGAATAGATTCTAACTGCAGTTGGATTAAAGGTGGATTAAAGGTGGCGCGAGTGACGCTGAGTATCTCTTCATTATGGCACCTGTTAGTGGGGAGCTAGTCAACATTTTGTACTCAAAGTCGAGGTGCTAGAAGTGGGAACAATGGGCAAGCGTAAGTTTGACATGGGCCAGACTGTGATGGAGAGATGTCTGGGTCAGAGCATCTCCAAAAATGCAGCTCTTGTGGGGTCTGCAGTGGTCAGTATCTATCAAAACTGGTCCAAGGACGGAACAGTGATCCAGCAACAGGGTCACTGAAGGATGGCCTGCATAGTTCGATACAGCAGAGAAACTACTGTAGCTCAAATTGGGGATCACCTGGCACCAGGATGCACGATGGGAAGAAGGCAAGCCAGTGCTGTGGATGTTACTTTGACACGTACCACCTACCTAAGCATTGTTGCAGACCCGGGGTATTGCACCTTGCCAAATAGCAGAAATGGTTCAGGAATAGTTTGAGGTGTTGACTTGGTCTCAATCGAATCCAACATCAAGACGTCTGATCCATGGAGGCCTTGTTGCTAACATGTTGGTGCAGTCACCACAGCACAGCTTCAGGGGTCTGGTGCAGTCCATGCCTCGATGGGTCAGGGCTGTTCTGGCAGCAAAAGGGGGGCCAGCCCAATATTATGGAATTATATAATTATTATGATAATTTTATGGAATATGGAAACGTGTTGTGGTGATGTGAAGAAAGAATGCTGAACAAGTGACAGAAAATCGGACAAAAATCTGATTAGTGGGCAGATTAAAGCAAAATATTACTAATATTGCACCATAGTTTTAAATTTATAAATATTCATTTATTCTTCTGCATTAAGCTTAAACACAACTGAATAACAGATGGTTTAATACAAGAGGAATAATTAACTTTATTAATCCACTGAAGTTGCCAACAATAGTAGGTACAATTAAGTGTTAGCTGGCAATGCTCCTACCACTACAGTGTGTGTGTGTGTGTGTGTGTGTGTGTGTGTGTGTGTGTGTGTGTGTTGAAAACTTAAGTTGGTCATGAAAGAGTTAACTTGGCAAAGACCTCGCTTGCTCTGTGTGACACGCTTCATCTCGGAGGCTGAATATTTCATGTGTTAATTAAAATTTGTAGGTCAAGTCTCCTATGACACCTATTTCTCCCGCTATAGGGGAAAAGCAGTGCTGCCCCTCTTTAATTTGCCTTCTTCACCCAGCTGGGATTTAAAGGATAAAGGGTGACATTTTCTCCCATTTTGTAAATTAATGCAATTGATCTGTCTAACAAGAACAAAGTTAGGTTTCCAAATACTGCATGATAAAGAGATTAAGCCTTTAAATGGCTTTCCAAAGGCAATCTTTATTGCAAGCCCTAACGTAAGGGCATTGAACTTTCAATTAGAATTTCTAATAGGCTATTGACTGGAATGTATTAAATGTTGCTGCACAGCTATATAGATCCAGAGAGGGGATTTTTCCTGGATCCAGAGTGCACGACCCCAAAATCCCTCAGCATGAGATGCACAAACACCTCAGCGCTGTCACCTGAAGGTTTGTTTTTGAAATCATCTGTAACTTTTTGTCTTTTTTGTAAATGCTTTAAACTGCATTATACTGGCCTACCTTTTAATCTATGGTAATTCCATTAAAGCCTTTTGATCCTTGTATCCTTTTATTTGTGGTCTGGATTTTTTCATCCCCATCAGCTTAGTTCATTCTCCTTTTTTGCACTAAGCTTTCATGTTGCTCCAAGATCCTTTGTTAGCCTTAATTTCCAGGGTCCTTCGTATCCAAGCGTGTGAGCTGTTTCTAATTTTCTGTGATTGATCTCCGGGTCTAAATCTTGTCTAATTGCCTCTAATTCCGTATTAACTCTTGTCAAAATATTTTTAAATGTCATCCTAATTCAGCTCGCTACTCTGACGACGCACGGTCAAGGAATGTTCCATCTGTTGTTCATCGTCCCGCTCCTCTGTGCCGCTCACTTTTTCCATCTCTCGGCCGTGATTTTCTCTCTTTGTTTTCGCCAGCCTCTTTTTCTGTTACGCACACATTGTAGCTGCAGGTGATTATAAGCTTTGAAAAAGCTGCATCAGGATACAATTTGTCAGGGCCTAACAGCCCATTCTGTTCTGAGGGGTTAACATTCTGTTTGTGTTACAGTGCATTCAAACTCTAATTAAAACAACATTACATTCCCCATCTGCCAATCTCCCATAATCTTCTTTAATTGCTGTAATTAAAGTATATTTACATGTGCAAAATACTTGTAATTTAGCAAATTGCACTCTACACTCTGCACATTTAATCAGTGGCGCTGCAGTGGAATGGAGTGATTTCAGTGTTTTGATTTCAGCGGTGGGCTGGTTCTGACAGGGTAAGTGGACCTCTGCCTGAGGTCTTGCGGAGGTTAGGAAAACAAGCCATTGCACAAGTATTGTCATTGGACTCTGATTGCAGCTCGTGTGGCTAATTACAAGCCTGAGCTCCCTGGTGAAGCCAGGCAGAGCTTAGGTATGCGCCTGTTTGTGTGAGTTTCCGTGTACATTGTGTGTATTCAAACAAGCCACTGTGGCCTACTTCATTTGTAGCTCCGTGTGATTGACATCATTTATCCCCTTTCATCTATTAAAAATGCAAAGTGAATTTGCAGAGTTGTGTTTGGTATCCCGACGAAGAGAACCGAGATGAGGAGGTAAATACCTGGGAATTAAACCTGCAGCTGGCTAAGCAACTGCTCCTGTAATGAAAGCGTTGAGGACCGGCTCTGGCTGAAGGGGAACGGCATGCTTACTTTCAGATTAATGGTATTAGATAGGGATTAATCTAGAAGAGGGAATTTGTCGAGCTGTAGTTGTATATTAGCATCGCTAATAAGCTAGCTTTAATATGCCACATGATGACACCGTGTTTCAAAGGCTTCCCCTGCACCAAGTTCACCAGCTGTCTCTAGGACGAGCCGGTGTTTGTGCTCGCCGTAGCCGCTGTTACTTTAAGTGCAGTTATTAGAAACGTCTCGGTTAATGTTCTGGTCTCGTCAGTGAGGTCAGCGGGACGGTCGTTTCCGGAAAGGGTCCCTGGCTTTCCCTGACTGTTGCTCAGCAACCAGCATTACCCATGTCCTCCTGCCCTAATTACATTTCTGTGTGCTCGGGTGAGAAAAGCCCCAATCAGGCCAGATGAAACCAGATGTAACAGCTCAGCAGTTTAGAGTCGGGGGTCCTGCCCCGGATGACCTCCCCTCCAACCTGCAGGTACTGTCAGGTGGAGGCAGGTGGCAGTGGATCTGGTGGGAACTGCCACCATCGCCACCAACTAAGTAATTGCTGTTTCCCCGAGAGTTTTTCTGTCCAGCCAGAGCTGCTTATTAGCGTCACGCCAGCAGTATGCACATCATTAGGATCTGCCACAGAGGAGAGTGGGAGAACTGAAGGGAGATTTTGCAGAACAGGCCGCCTGGAATCGATGCTCTCCTAGTTTTAATGAAAACTTTTCTCTAGATATTCATTGTAACAGACACATGCGTTGTTCCTCTGGCTGAGGTGTTAATCGCTTGTCCTATTAGTGCTGCAACTGACGTTCAAATTACAGTTTATCTGATTGGTACGGATGTAAAAGGGCCAAGTTGGAGAAGATATTTTCAAGAAGACTAGAAATAGCTGGTGGGCAGTGGAGTGGAAATTGTGCTATAAGATGGACACAGCCCCAAATCCTCATTAGCTGACATGTAGTTCCTCTTAATTAGTTTCCATTCACTGTAATTAGCATGGATGAAGCTAATCATCTGATGTGAAAGCAATCTAACGCTTGGGATACGACGTCCTTGGCCTCACTTTCATGTCAGGCATGCAAACATTCTTCATTCAGGTGCTTTTCCTGCAGTTTTTCAAAATAAGACACATTACTGTTTTGGTTTCGCTTCTTCTTTTAAATATAACAGTAGCATATGAAAACAAGAGCCAGGTGAAAACGCACAGAAATGTCAGTTTCCTGTTTTCTGTTAAACAAGCAATAGTTGGGTTTTAGTCTATGTTTATTAAAACGACGTCATCTATTTTGGCAGTGACATTTCCGAGACCTTACACGAACAAGCGTAGAAAAAGGCTATATTGCGTCGACAGCGCTGTGATGTTTGAGGCTGGTGTCCCAGATCAAAACAAATGCACGTTGTGTAGCACGGTGGAGCAGGACCACTCGCAGGATAAAAGTGATTGAGGTTTGTATTGTTGGAAGTGGCTTCTGTAGATGATTGATACTCTCTCTCCTCCTGTCAGACCCTTGAGAGAGATCTTCCTCCCACTGATGTTGCATCTGCTGCCACTCACCCTTTGTCTTCCAGTGGTTACAGAGCTCCAACTATTTTTTTCCTTTGCTGTCATGTCTGTGTTTTAAAAATACATGCGGCTTATCCAGAGTCTTAAGTGTATGATTCAGTTGTCTAAGTGTGATATTGGGCGGGGTTTATCGGCTTTGTATTTGATTGTCTCTTTTGTGGTGTTTTTGTCTTTTCCCTTCTGTGTCTTTATTAACACCAAATTGATACCGAGCGATCTTAAGTGTGTATGCACTGCAAAATGTCATCAAAGCCTAATCCATTGGTCTCAGCCAAGAGGCTGACTGTGCTTGGAGCATGCTCTCCCTCATTCAGACTGTGCAGCTATGCCTGTTTATCTCCTCCTCTTAGTGCTATCATGACACTGATTATTAAAGTCTGAGGAGAGCTGGATGGGCCGGTGATGCCTATACAGCAAACTGTGTCATATTTCTAATACTTTTGACTTTGTTCTGTCATTCGCTCATCTCTCTCGCTCTTATTCTTTCCTAATATGCTTTTTCTTTCCCACAGGCTGTATCTTTGTGTGTGTGTGTAAAATAGAGTATTTGGCATGAACTTTTGCCATATGCCTGTAGATTTGCCAAAAAATATTCAGAGCAGCTCTTTTCTCGCGCCAAGCATTTGGCCATCTGCTTAAGTCCTTAACCAGCAGCATCCAGGGATTTCATCAAGCTTGAACTGTGAAGTCAAATGGTTTTCTTCAGCTCCCAAATCAAGCTAGGCACTGCTGTGCAGATTTACTGCTTTGGCAATTCCAGGCAATCAAACATAAATTTTATTATTCAGTACATAGCCACATTTATGGGTTCTGCACTTAATGACAGCAAAGGTTTTCCCAGAGCTGTTTCATGCCGTTAAAATTAAAATATAGTTAAATTGGACAAAGTAGTCACTCTCGAATCCTTTTAAATCACTTAACTTTTAGCAGTCAAGGAATCTATTTGTGTTAGTTTTGGTGGTAAGTGTTAAGTATCTGCAAATAAGGGTGCAGACAAATGGCTGAAACAGCTGCAGCGGTCATTTCCCAGAGATGTCTTTGCTAGCCGTGGCTCGTGTGTCTTGGCTTCTGTGGGCCACACTGCCACTTGCAGACAGAGGCTTTTAAAGCAGGAGACTGCTGAAGAATGCAGTGCTCGTCAAACGGCGAGAGCAGGGGAGATAGCTCTTCTGTGAGGGTGGGGTTCATTATGCGGCGCACCGGACACCATTATTAGCCCCATTACACACACTGACAGCCGCACATTCATTCTCCTATACCTGCTTTTTAAAACCTCCCATAAATAATGAGGGCTGCGGCTCGGCTCGTGGTGGAGGAAGGAAAAAAGGTCATTATGAAGCGGGCCTCCATTTGTCAAAATTATTTCATAATCTCGTGTCTCGAGGAGGGTTTTTGCTTTAGTTAATTGTAGATTGGACCAGCGAGCATAAATTTCCATTAGCGATCGATTTGTTACTCCGCAGATCGTGACCCTGTCTGCTCTTTATTGTGACTGTCAGTGACAGCAGGGCAAGCAGAGATACATAGAATTAGTCAAGTTTAAGCAGCTGGCGTGTGCGTTTGTTGATAAACAGCCATTTAAAAAGGTGATAACGCTCATTACGCACAGAAATCCCTTTTACAATTAAAAATTCCGCACGCTTCGATAATCCTATAAATTGCTCCCTATTGATTTTTTTCCATTGATGAGCTTCAGTCGGTGTGGATTTACTGCCGATCTAGAGGTCACAGTGCTGTCCTGGTTAAATGTGCTCTGACTGGTAAACGGGATGCTGTGCAGTATAATTACCCCAGCTTTTATCAGAGTGACCTCTCTGACAAACTTCCCTAGTGGAAGGAGACACCTGAGAGCTTCCACACTTCCTATCTGCCCTTGTTTTAT
Source organism: Pelmatolapia mariae (assembly GCF_036321145.2). Lineage (NCBI taxonomy): Eukaryota > Metazoa > Chordata > Actinopteri > Cichliformes > Cichlidae > Pelmatolapia > Pelmatolapia mariae. The sequence continues at coordinate 36,286,656 of NC_086236.1, read as the reverse complement.
CGAAAAGGCCCCGCCTGAATGGATAATAGAGCCCCTGTTCTCCCAACAGACGGATAATGGAGGGTGGAGTGGTCCTCTTTGGCAGACTGCTGCCTCTTCCCTGCACTAGAGAAACCAATACCAGGCCTATCGGCTGATATATGACACTAATACACAGGCTGACTGGGGCCCTAAACAGAAAAGAGGGATTGTTCCGACTTTCGACTGGCTGTAGGATCCGTGACTCACAGGTACCACACTGTCTGGCCCCTGAGACCGCTCTAATTGCTTTACATCTGTACAAAGGTTTCTTGTAATCGGGCCTTCTGCCTCCATTTGTCTTCCTTTCAGTCTCCTAGTGAAGGCCTTAATTGGTCTTAGTGGGGCTTTTCTTTCAGTTAGCTCCTGGGCCTGAGCTAGTAGAAGATGTTACCTCGGGGGGCAGTGGGTTTTGCTGGCTGCTAGTGGTTGGGGAGGTTACAGGAGAGAGGAAGTCGATACTTCTTTTACCTTTAACACTTTAATTAATGTTCTCCTGACAAGCACTTTGTCCCATAGCTTCACATGGGTGGGGGGCGGGTGCATGTGTGTGTGCGCAGGTGGAGAGGGAGGGAGGGAGGGGCACTCCACACAAGAATCAAGACGTGTACAGCTTAGTGAGAAAACCTCCCATGTAGTCTCCGGTGGCCAATCGACATTTGCAGAGAATCCAGTTCTTCTTTTGCTGATTGTTGTGCACATTTCTCTGCCGGTCTGTGTGACGGAGCGCTCGTTCACTTTGGCTCTGGTTGTTTTTAGCATTTGTAGACACTCTGACACCTTTCACAGACTCTCGCCACCAGTTATGAAATGTTTCATTTTCTTCTGAGCTTTGGATTGCACTGGCAAAAGCCTTTTATGACAGAGCACTGCCTTCTGTCCAGATGCAGGTTATGTCGTAGCCTTGCAGTTTGCGTTTCTCACGAAAACGTAACGAGTGTCGATCCTGAGGTCAGGACCGTGATATGATATGGTTGGATTCCTTTCATCATTGAAAATATGGTAGCTCTTCTGAAAGGCATTGCTGATGCTCCGAAATGTTTTAACTTGTAAAATAAATACGGAATATATGGAAAAAATGATACAGTTACAAATATGAGTGCATGATGATGGATGCATCATTTGGAGGAAATAGTCATAAAACCTGTCTGTGTTTGTTCTCAAACTACTGGAAATGTTTACTCAGAGTTAACTTTGCATGCACTGTTGCTCATGTGAACTTGAGAGTATGACATTACACCCTGTCCACACAGACAGTCTTTAATTCTTGGCTTTGCAAATTTCTCTTCACACAGGCTAATGTACAGCAGCCTACATCTTTCTGATGTGTAACACATTCAGAACTACGAGTGTCTTTATTAGAAATCAAGTTTTAAACGTAGTTTTCCACCATGGCTGGAGGACATATACTTCAAAGGTAAATTTTGCTCACATTGTAATGTTATGCAAAAACACGTCTGACCATTAGTTGAAGTACTGCTGCTTCACCTCTCATAACAGATGCTTCTTCAGTTAACATTTCTGAACATAAATACATCCCATAACAAAGTCACAGAGTTAGAAGTTGTGACTGTATTTTCTGGCCCCCAGTTACAGTTTTTTCTGTTGCTGTTTCCTACACTGACTTTTCAGTCTTCTGCAGTTTTGGATGTCATTTTTGTGTCTTTTTCCTACTTTTTAAAACTCTGTAGGGTTTAGTGAATGAAAGACGGAGCAGCCTTATGCCAGGAGTGTCGAGCAGGAGCTCTGTGTAGCGAGCTCTCATCTGCTAGGTTCTGCTCTGCTGTGCTCCCTGCATTTCCTGCTGACTGCATACATCATATAGATTATCTATCTATGTATGTATGTACATATATATATGGATTATTTATAGCTCCTAGTCATGATTAAAATGGTAACAACTGTAATATTTAACAAGTAGTCTGTACTCCAGGCTACCTGGCCCTATGTAAAAATGTAACTGCCCCTAAACCTGATAAGTAGTTGTGACACACTTGACAGCAGAAACTGCAATCAGGTGTTTGTGATAACAGGCAGTGAGACTTTCATGTTACTCTGTTATGCTTTGCAGAACTTTTAATTCATCTACACTGTCGAATTCTTTGACATGAACAGCCTGTTTAAGGTCACGCCAAAACATCTCGATGCAATTCAAGTCCGGCTGCTGGTGTGTTTTAGAGGGGTCCCGAAACAGGTCCTGAAGCAGCAGATCAGCCCCGGACCATCACACTACCACCTCCACGTTGGTGTGATGTTCTTTTTTATGAAATGCTGTTAGTTTTACACCACATGTAATAGGACGCAACAATTTTGGTCAGCAGTGGTTTTCACGTTGGAACTCTGCCATAATGCCAGTCTCTTTCGTGTTGTTCTTGAATCATGAACTCTGACCTTAACTGAGACAAGTAAGTTCTGCAGTTCTTTAGTGACCTCCTGGATGAGTCGTTGATGTGCTCTTGGAGTAATTTTGGTTGGCCAGGAGGGTTCATCACTATTCTGTTTCCTCCATCGTGGATAATGGCTCTCACTGTGGTTCACTGGAGTCCCAAAGCTTTAGAAATGACTGTGTAACCAGACTGATGGATGTCACTGACTCTGTTGATGCTGCTTCACTTTGTCAGACAGATTCTATTAAAGTGAACAATCCAGGGTGTGGCCAGTGAAATTACATCTTTATACATAATACATCTTTCCCACATAGTTTCGGAAAAGTTGGTCTTTTTTCCCGTCATTTAAAAAGTGTATTTTGAATTTACTCGGGATAGCTTTGTCTAATATTAAAGTTAGTTTGATCTGAAACCGGTCGCAGCAGATGGCCCCGCCCCTCCCTGAGCCTGGTTCTGCCGGAGGTTTCTTCCTGTTAAAAGGGAGTTTTTCCTTCCCACTGTCGCCAAAGTGCTTGCTCATAGGATCATAGGGTCATGGGGTCATATAATGGTTGGGTTTTTCTCTGTATATATCATTGTAGGGTCTACCCTACAATATAAAGCACCTTGAGGTGACTGTTGTTGTGATTTGGCGCTGTATAAATAAAATTGAAACATGCAAAAAATGATTGCATATGATGCAAATGATTACAGTGCATATGCATGCATTGCACTGTAGTTTTTTCTGTTGCTGTTTCCTACACTGACTTTTCAGTCTTCTGCAGTTTTGGATGTCATTTTTGTGTCTTTTTCCTACTTTTTAAAACTCTGTAGGGTTTAGTGAATGAAAGACGGAGCAGCCTTATGCCAGGAGTGTCGAGCAGGAGCTCTGTGTAGTGAGCTCTCATCTGCTAGGTTCTGCTCTGCTGTGCTCCCTGCATTTCCTGCTGACTGACTGATATGAAGCTCAGTTGCCAGGGCTTAAATAGCAGCTGTACGCGTCCAGCTGCTCCCTGCCACGCTCCACTTCTCCCCAGATGGCTCCAAGACATTCCAGCAGCCCTCCGGAGGAGCGCTCATGAGGAAAGTGTTATGGAGTGGCTCTCTGAAACACCAGGGAGCTTCCCTCACTGCACCCCAGCCACCCTCCTCCTCCTTCAACCCCCGGGCCAAACGCCCAAATCAGGGGAGGGCTGCAGCCTCGTTTGCCAATTTACCAACAGGAGGCAGCACAGATGGTGGTGTCTGCGGCGTAGGCCAGTGTGCAGCAGGGCCTAGGGTGGGATGGGGAGCTCTTGGAAGGAGCACAAACCATACATGGCCTGGGATGCTACTGATATCCCCCAGGAAGAGCTCACACTGGCTCTCAGCAGATGACCAGCAGAAGCCCAGCAGCTCTGCTCGGCTCCGAGCGGTTCCAGTGGAAAGTTTTTCTTTATTGACTCGGTCATCTTTGATAAGCCAGTACTGCTAATTCCACAGGGAATGTAGTCATTGTATGTGGTAGTTTTCCTTGAACGTTCACTCTTAATATATGATGCTGAGTGCAGAGCTGCGGGGCAACAGTCTCTGACCTTGGCTTTGTGTGTAAGTGATGAATGGTGCATCAGCTTCACACTGCTGAAACAAACCTCAGGGGTCACTTCAACCGTGGCATTTGTTTAAAGGCACCCCGAGGGAATTTGACCAATAGTGGTGCTGGGATTTTTTTGAAAGGCAAAGGAAGAAAAAAAGTCTTTAATAGAGATAATAGAGATAACAGAGATAGCTTGTCTAAATATTTTATGTCCTTATTCTGGTGGGAAGCATTGAAGTTTCACTCTCACGGTTTCATGTTACACAACAGGTGGATTATATTTTACACTAGTTATAGGATGAAGATCCATTTTTAAACTCCTTGATTTTCCTCTCTGTTACTGACTTGTTTCCATTCCTCGTTACTTACTTACTCCCCGTGGCCAGAACGAAGGGGTGGGGGTATACTTCAGGGATGGATGGCGTTGCTGACCTCACTGTTATCCTTGTCGTGACAGGAAACATACATCACAGTAGGGCCACTAATGTGAAACACATTGTGCCACAACTTGATCAAAGCCAGACATCCTGGACAACAAAGTGCCCTGTAATGACATATTTTGACCATATAATTGGAGAGTAATTACAGCTGACAAAATACTCTGTTTCTTTGTTTTTCTCCCCTCCGCAGTGTCTGTGGATTGTAAGAAAGCCCCACTGAGGCCTGTCATAAACTCTATGTTGGATATTGTGCTGAGCAAGCTTGAAAGTTGGGGAGTGGGGGTGAGGGTAGGTCAGTTTGTATTGGAACCTGGTTGCTTATTCAGAGACGCTAATTACAGCGCGCAAACCGGTGGCTTAGAAAAACACCGGTGGGCCTCGTGACAGCTGACCCTTACTCACTGACAAGACACCAGTTATCCAAAAAGCTGTGCGCTCCACTCTTTTGGCTCGAGATGGATGGAGTCTCTTTCGCTCTGACGCAGTCGCATTGTGATGATTAGCCTCATAAGTTCTCATTATTTCACCCAGATGGATGGTTGAGGGCTGACCCTGAAGTAAATCTACAGACCAAGAGTACTGTGTTGGAAAAAAAAAAAAGATTAAAATTGTCGTGGTAGTTCCAGATTGCTGACCAAACCTGGGCCGTCTTTCATTAAGTTCTTCTGTAAGTGTGACGCACAATCCCGTAATGTTGTGTAATCCAGCCTGGTGACAAAAACTGGGATTTTTTTTAAAAGGTACAATTACAGCCTGGGAAACATCAGCAAATTTGAAATTTTAGTTGTAATTATGTCAACGAGATGCTGTGGCAGGTGCTGTGTGTAGGCCTCGGTCTGTTGTTTTAGTCTGTACCTGCATTTGTCAGGAAATGAAGTGAGGCCGTGACCGGCTCGAACCGCAGCCATGATGATGTTGTACCGGTGTTGTGGGAGCTGCTGGATGTCAGGTGGCTGTCCTTAGGCTTTGGGGCTGCTATCGTGCTCTACCATTTAGCATGCTAATTAATCCCAACCAAAGGACCATGTCAGTCACCCCGCACCCCGCCAGGGATGCTCCCACTGGGCTCATCCTGCTTTAATTGAGCACGTTTTTCAGGAGCCCGCTGTCTGTGGGATTACATTAGATCCCTCTAATTCACCCAGCCTGCCACCAGCATGGGCGACGTGAGCGAGAGAGAGGGAGGGAGCGAGACACGGGGCTGGGAAATGTATAAATAAAGCACACAAACAAACAAACACAAAAAACAGACAGAGTGTTTATTAACACCCCTGGGATGAAAAAGGAGGTGAGTGCAGGAAATCATTAGCGCAGGAGAGTCAAACTAGGCTCGTTTGATCTCGCTGATGGAGGAGCAAATGTAATTTAGCGTGCTGCGAGTAATTTGTTTTAGCAGTTAGCATGGGTTCCTTTTAATTTCATTTTGCCTTGCATCAGTCTTTCAAATTAAATATTTTTATTTTGTACAAAGCGCATCTTTGTGAGCCTCGCGGCTCAAAGACCAGCCCTCAACAACAACTAATGTTTATTCATCTTTGCTTGTTTGCATGTGTGGTAGACAGAATCCTGACAGGAGCGTGCAGTGTCTGCTTTTATTTGAGTACTTTCTGTATAATGAGGCAACTCAGATGTACACTGTGACAGCTAGCAAATCATAGTAGAGGAAAAACAAAGTGTTTTTGTCACTGCGGCTCTAATTATTTGGAAGACGGTGCTGAAGCAGCTGCATCTGTTAGAACGTCTCACCTTCTGTCCTTGTTTTACTGAATATTGTCAACTGCGCAGTCTGTTTGTCATAGTAAGAGAACCAGTTTCATACTCGAGTAACTAGATTTCACCCAAATAATTACTTCCAAAATTCACAAAATGATCATAGCTGAGCTAAATAACCTTTAGTAGGTGTTGTGTCTCATTACGTCACGCAAGTTTGTGGATTTATTTTTCCCTGTTTTATGTAGGGTGGCACAGTGGAGCAGTGGTTAGCACTGTTGCCTCGCGCAAAGGAGGTCCTGGGTTTGAATCCACCATCTGGGCCTTCCTGTGTGGAGTTTGGGCTGTGGGAGGAGCCATGCAGACACAAAGGGGTGGAGTCAGAGGGGTTCGGTTAACTGGTGATTTTAAATTAGTCGTCCAGTCATTCCAGGGCATACCCCATCTCTCCTGCAACCCTGACTTGGAAAAATGGAAGAAGATGGATGTTTTATTCACTGATGGGGGAGAACCTGCTGGTGCAAATATGTAAATATGTAAATATCAGGCATGAATGCTGCTGCCATTCGTGACAGGGCCAGCTACTCTTAGCTGAGGTGGATGGAGTAGAGGGTGGAGTCTTATCAGCGGGAGACTCAACTTATCTGTTCACACTGCGTGTAGCCTGAGCACCAGCAGCTGTAATGTGAGATGCTCCTCCTTTGCTAACAGGAGGAGGAACAACCAGAATCATTTTAATCTGTGGAAGCTGCCATTTGTGAGTGCATGCTAAACAAGTCTAATGTTTAAGAAATTCCTCCTTGTAAATTCACCTGTAATAATAAACAATAACAATGCTATGTTCTTCTTCTATATTACTGGGAAGCAGAAAAGGATCGTTCTCTAAATAAAAACCCTCCATGATCCTCAGACATGTCAGCATCTTGTACACGATTTCAGTCCATTCCAAAGCACTGCTTTCCTGGCTGCCATTACACACTGATAAACAATGTGTGCTCTAATGTGAGAGCACAGGGAAGTCGGCGTATCTCAGCTGTGTACCTGGCAGAGCCTGCAGGGGTTGTTAGCACTGACAGCGCCGGTATATGAATGAGACTTCCAGGCAGATTGTTGGCAGAGTTAGCCAGTTTTTCTCAGACGGGTGTCAGCTGGCTGCAGCTCTCACAGCCTTCTCTTCCTCCACCTCCTCCTCCGCCACCACCTTGCTCTCCTTCCCATCATGGCAGAACCAGAAAAAGAGCTTTATGAAGCCCTATAATGATACGTGGCAAATGTGCAGCACTGGGGTGATTGTTAACAGCGGCAGCTGCACAGACAGCCTGGATGATGGAAAATCAGTGGGACCTCATTTTGGTTTGCCAGTATGAATATTAATGGCTCGTTTCCAGGCCATGGCTAATGATGAGGAAAATTCCCTAATAAAAACTTGATGTGATGGGCAACGACCCACGGGGTCACTGGAGACAGTCAAAGTTAATAGTGTGCCATCAGGTGTGAGGAGTTAAGTGATTAGAGGCACAGAACCTAATCCTGATGTTTTTCTCCCCCCTTAGCGATGAGTCAGTGTGAGAGGAGGGAGGGGAGGAGAGGAACTGAAAGTGGGAGGTTAGGGGAGCAGATGAGGTTTATATCTCTCGCCTGCAGAAGGTTGCAGCTCGTACACAGCGCGCTTGCGAGTGCGTGTAAACTGCAAATGTTGTAGGTAATTCTGTATTATGGCTCCATTTTGCACGATTAATATTAGCAGTTGTGTTATTTCATAAGGGATCGTGTGAAAATTTGTGATGCCGGCAGCATAAGATATGCTCATTGCAGTGCAATTTTTTCTAAAAACTGATCACAGGATCTGTGCCATTCTTTACTGCGTAGCCGTTTTCAGTGCAGTCACTACATGTGCACTGACACCAGGGTGGATTCGGTGATACCCAGTGCTTCACTGATTCTAAAGGAAGAACATCTGCCTGCTCAGTCTCATGTACTCAGCTGCGGGTCCACTTCTTCATCTGGGAAATTCTTCTTCTTGTGTGCGTGACCAGATTGCTGTAACGAGGATGCCAAATCATATCACTATTAATGTCGAGCATGAGGGGGGTAATTAAAATGCACACCAAGCGGACTCATCTCGTGGGAGTCGCCATAACCACGCAAACAATGCAATTTGATGTATGTAATTATCTCAGAACCCTTCTATTAATCTTTGATTAATTCAGCATCTGCTTTGAGCCTCAGGCCTCTGTTGGCTTATATAAACAGAGCCGGGCTGAATGAAGGTCCGTGTAGGGCTGCGTTTTAGGCTTTTATCACATAACCCTAAATGCTGTGCAGAGCCTGGAGAAACGCGCTGATATGACTCTCGACTTAAAAAACGTTGAGACGCTGAGAACGTGGCACCCGTATAACAACCAGATTTTTTAAAGGCCGCACCTCTGTTCCTTCTTCCTACCCCGGTCCTTTTGTCAGGTGGTGTTGTGAGCGTGTTTGGTGGGTGGATGGGACTAATCAACAGAGAGCTTCACCCTGCGGCAACATCTTTTTCTGCTAAGCATCACTTCAGCCCCGCGGTGCCTCCTCTCCAGTAGAGTTAAATGTCCTACCTTCCTCCACACTAAAAAGGGAAGTAATATACACATGTAGCGCTTGTACGCCTTCTGAGGAAATCTTATCATCCAGTCAGCCGTCTCAGTCTCATTTGACATTATTGGTGATCAGGATGTAAAGCAAAAGAGATCTAACGACGAGGAAATGATAAGAATTTGATATTTTAAAAAGAGAGAGAGTCGTCAGATGTTGAAAATTCTCTCAGATATTCTTTCCATACATTTGGGAACGGCCCAGATAAATAAAAAATAAAAAGACTGTGGTGCTGAATATTGAAAGCAAAGATCAGAGGCTGTAATGTTGTTGTTACTTTGTGGAAAGCTTCATTTTTCTGGCCTCCCTCCTTCCTTTATCTCGTCTGTCCTACTGACTAGAAACTGGAGTTTGCGGTCACACTGAATATCTTCTGGATGAAGTTTTACATTTGAAGGGAAATTGCGTTCAGATGTTGGCCTGCTGCATTTGGCCAGCGCTGCACATGTGGATCAGACCTGCTTATATTAGTCCAGACAGAAATCTGGTCCTCCCTGACGAAGTATTCTTGGCTCCTAGAAGAAGAATTTGCCTTATGTGACTGTATAGACTGTCTGAAACACTCAGGCTGTGCCTGTGATTTCTTTTGGGACTTATCTTTTCCCGCCGTACGTTCATGTAGCAGTTCGGCATCAAGCAGATGCTGCAGAAACAATTTCGTCGCCACAGAACGCAGCTTCTTTAAATGAGCTGTCCCAGTGAGGCGTGTTTTGTTAATCTTTCTTCCACTCCCTGAACTTATAGGTGTCCTTTATAGGCAACCTTTAATAACTAATGTGTGTCTGGTGGCTAAAGTAAAGTAATCCCAGAGTTTATCTGAGGTTCACTTGGGTGTGAAGTCCCTTAAGCACGATGCGGGTCTGGATGCGTATATGTTGCGTCCTTTCGGGGCTCATTACTGTGAGTCAGTCTGTTGTATAGCATTGGATATCACGAAGGAAACGTGGCTTTTAACAGATGTTCATCAAAACTGAACCGGCTTTCTGTGAGCAAAATGTTCTTGTCAGCCTTGATCATTTTGTGTTTATTTAAAAACTGAACATTTAACTAAGTCAGTTTGTTTTTTGCTTTTTTTTAAGTCGTGTTTTCTAGTTTTGTGTGCCAAAGTAGGTGCTGTGTAGCAAAACCTGAGCTCATCAGTCGCCTCTAGCTCATCTCTGTTTGTTGTTCCTCAATTCACAGCGGCGGGACTGGCAGACTTAGTAATGTGTGGGTGCAAAAGCGAAAGGGAGTAAGAGAAAGAGAGATAAATATGGGAGGTGTGAGTGGGGGATTGGAGAATATGCATGGCACAGATCCGCATTTTACCATCCCGGTCTTTCTCTATTCCCAGTGAATAATGTGGCACAGCCCCTACCCAGCAGTAGGCCAGGCACGCCGCCATATCAAGCTGCGGTGGAGGATGAGGTGTCCAGCTTGCCGAGTCTGGGCTCAGACGCATTCTAGCCCCAGAAGTCATCCCACCCCCATCCCCGACCTGCAGAGAAGAGCACTGGGCTCCAAGATGGCAATCAAGGCTTGATTTGCCAACACATTTCCAATGATTAAAATGTAATTAGCACAAGCGAGCACCTCCTCCCCAGCTAATTTCCACACACGCTGTGACAGGCAGGCGGTCTGAGGCATCCAGGCCCCAGCAGCAGATGGAGGAGGATGCACCAGGAAGGGAGAAAACCATTTTGCCATGTGACTGTTTGCATCAGAAAACCATCAGGACATGCAGCTATATCAGGAAGGAGCCGCTAGGAGGAGGGATTGAGGAGCCCTTGACGACAGCACATCAAATTGGCAGTGTCAGAGCTGACCCTGGCAATGGCTGCCATCCTTCACGCTGTCTTTCCAGCTCCCAGGCTTGCAGGCAGGTTGGCGTCTTCCCTGGGCTTTAACCCCTTCAGCGCTCCTGCAGGACATCCAGTGTCGGTTTGATAAACAGGCTCTGTGCACTAGTGTGCTTTAATGAAGACTATATCAATGATAATTAATTCCAGGGGCACGGGCAGAGGTTAATACTGATGGCAGTTTTTCAAGCATAACCCGAGGCTAACTTCACGCAGCAGAGAGAGCGCGCTGTTCAACTTGCAGCAACATAGACAGCCAATCAGGAATTACAAGGAGCATGTTAAACACACTCTGCTGGACCTTTATTGTTGTCATGTTATTTTTTTCTTGATTGCTCCAACATCTGTTAGTATTTGTGGACCAGTGGATATCCAGAAGGTTATGCTGGAAAAGAGATCATGGCATACTTGCTTTGCACGCAAACATGTGTGATGTGGTTACCTCTTTAGTGCAGACTTTTTCGCTGTGGGTAGCTCTGGCAGGAGACGTTGCCGTGCCCTGCTGTTACAGACGATAGCATGGCTGCATCGTTTAGCATTCGGCCCGTGGCTCCTTCTGTTCCCCTTCTACTGGGCCAGTATTGCTCTCAGCTGGAGAGGATTTAGGACAAGAATAATTTACTTCTACTTTCAGACCAATATAAACAAAAGGCTCGATGCTTGGACAGAGTGTAGGGAAATTTGTAAGAGCACTCAGCCAAAAGAGAGGCCCGGGTGAGAGCAGAGCGGCAATCAGAAGTGGTCCGGATACAGGCCAACATCAACAGCTCTTAGAGCTGAAGCTAATGTTTGACATTCCTGTGTTACTTAAACTAAACACTGGGGTCTAGCTGTACAGTATAATGCTGGTCCTGTGTAAATAGCACCGGGCCTGGTAGACTATCACTTTCCTTTGTCAGCCTCCTCCCAGGACTAATGGTTTCCTTACTGTACATTACTGTTGCTTTAAATAAGGCTTTCTACCTCGGCCTGTCAGTGATCTCAGTGGCACCACTTTGTTGTTTTTTCTCTGTTCAGTACAATAGATTCGTTTTAAACGCCTGACATGTGTCTTTTCAATCGTCGCGGCCTCCCAGGATTGCTCTAAAGTGTTTTTGACGTAGTTAATCATAGCTGTGGGTTTTTGGTTTTTTCATGCTCGCGTGTCAGCAGCTGTTCCTATCACACAGAACTGTAGCTCGTGCTAACCTGTAAAAACAATGCTCAGTCTTAATGATGAGGTGCACCGATGTTTCATGACACTTCCAGCTGTGAAGTGCAAAGCTGAGACCTCGACTCGGCTCCTGATGAAACAGTCAGTTAGTCAGACTTTTCTCCCCACCTCAGGTTGTGCATGAAGCGACACATTAGTTCACTATGATCACTTATCAGTGAGTGACAGCTCTGCCTCAAACGTGTTTTTTATCCTTCTCCAGATATTATTATTTACTACTTCCTGCCCGAGCTCGAACACAGAGTTCACGGGAGCTTTGGCGTCGTGGACGTTCAGATCGCCTGCTCTCGGCTGTCTGGCCTGATCTTAGGGTTTTTTACTTTGCTCATTATAAAGGTATTTCCATTTTATTAAGTTTTCCACCCCCCCACCCTTTGTCGCTTTGGGAAATTTGCATACCTCTATTCCTAGGGGGAAAAAAGTAATGACAGCAATTTCTTTTCTTTTCTCTCCCCCACTAGCCGTGTGAGTGCTTCGTTTAGCGGCACCTGCGAAAGCGACAGGCTCGGGGATGAGAAGTGAAAGAGAGCAGTTGATTAAATCATCATCAAGTCGCAGCACAGAAAGTCAATTCTGCTTGCCGTCTACAATGATATCCCTTTATCTTAAAGTAATGAGCTATGGCACTTTTGCATCGGGTAATACGATGAGTTCCATTAGCATGTTCCATTTGCTTCACAAGCAAGGGCAAGTCATTCCAGCCGGCTTCTATCTTGGCAATCAAAGCAATTGGCTGCACAGCCAAGGAGCGGGGGAAGCAGGGAGAGCAAAATAAGAACAAAAAGGGAACACAGGGAAGAAAGGCTAGACTCCTTTTTTTCGTGGATCACAACACAATGAAAAAAACTAAAATTATGTCAATTATTTGAACCCCTCGCTTGCTCGCGTCGTGCACAGACAGAGAAGCGGCTAATGAGTGCTCCGTCGCGTTGCTGTTGCTACATTCTCAAAAGCCTGAACGCCGTTGATCTCGTCTGCTGCGTTAGTCTGTGTGGGAGGCCACGAGAGAGCCATGCAGGCAGACACGCCTATTTACTCAGGAGCTGGAAGAGATGCATAAATGCACGCAGTTTGGAGCTTTTAATATTACACAGACACCCGCGCGTAATCGTGATCTGCCGTCGTCTGTTGTTATCTTTATTTGTTCTCAGGGCTTCTGCCTTCCTGTGCGCTGTCTTAAAACGGGGTTGGAATGTATGGCGGAGGAGGAGTGAGAGCGAAATGGAGCAGGGAACGTCTGAGGAGTGTTTGCCCAGTGCGTTTATTGCCTCTGCATAATTTATGAGCTGCTGGAGCTGACCATCATGGCAGTGTGCCGCAGGCAGCCCCTGGGGCTGTGCGGGACAGGCCTGTAAATTGGATGCTATGCTCCTGCTGAGCTCGCAAGCCCCCTTTTTACCATCCAGCCTGAGAAGCAGATCAGCCACAAACCCAGCCAGCTACCTTTGAGCTCTGCAGGGCCCAGATCAGCAAAAAAAAAAAAAAAGAGCACGAGATGGAAGGAAAAAATGACACGGCCTTCTGTCGCTCACTCCGTGGGCCGTCAATCATCCCCCCCCTTCACTCCTGCCATACTTTAATCGTCACCCACCAACCCCTCCTCCCGCTCCTGCCCACACGCTGTACCAACCCCTGCCCGTATTCCCCCCCAGTGCCTTTTTCATTACTGACTCCAGTGCTTCCTTGCACCTCAGCCATATGCACAACTACGAGGGCCGCCATTCACCCAGCATCACGCTAATTAGTTGATAAAGAATTAAGTGGACCTTGAAATTGAAATTGGAACAAAAAATTGAAATCTAGCCCCCTTTTTCCTCCCACCATTACAAAGTTCCCTTCCTTCTCGTGTCAATCTGCCATCCCCAGCCTGAAGCAGGAACACACATCATGCTATTAGAATTCCAGTGGCGATTAGAGTTTGGAGGTTCCAGCTCTGTCTGAATTTTACATGGTGCCCAGTGTTAACAAGGGCACGGGCGCTCATGAGAAATTAACTTTATTTCACATTCGGCTGCTTGGATCAGCTAATGAACTGATCTGATGATATCCAGGTACAGAATACGAGTTATGTGATAAATTTGTCATTAAAAAGTTGATAAGATGAATGAGATTATGGTGACCACACGCGCTGGAATTAAATGCAAACTATTTAAAACCCCACAAACTGGACATATTATTCCTAATGTGAGCTTTGTCTTTCCTTCTCTTGCAGTGCGACACTGAGAGTGACCAGGACGACAAGGTAAGATTTTTCATATTGGGCTGAATGTGCCTGGATCCCTTCAAGCGTCTTTTATCAGTGTTTTAAAAAGATCCAAATGTTACTTTAAGACTGAGAATTGAATGTAATTAGAATTAAACATCCTGTTAATAAGTATGACAAAACCTTAATTAGTTGCGCATTAATTATGAATGACTTAATGATGTGCAAAATCTAAATTGAACTGTTCTGGCTTTTTAGGATTTCAATGACATTTAAATGAGACTGCTCCGGCAGCCAGGCTTTCTTTTACTTAAAGCACAGACGAGCATGTCTGGAGCACGGCTTCTATTTCTGTATCTATCCATCCACCTATATACTGGTGTCTCTGCCAGTCTGTTTTTGTGACGCGCTCTTTTTGCTCCTGCATTTGTCTTCACTGCACACTGTAGTTCTGTTTCTGTAATCCCAGCAACACCACCTCCTGCCAGGATCTATAGTGTCTCCCTGTGTGTTGAGAGCTTCATTGCTTCAGTTTTGGCACTTTTGTTGCAGTTACATTGTTACAGCAGCAACAAAACACACAGCAGTGATTAGCAGCAAACGGGCTCTACAGATTTAACAAAGTCCGGAAGTGTTTCTGGGAAAAAGCCAAAATAATGTGAGTTATGTGAATATCATGGACTTCAACAGGTTATAGAACCTGCGCCGTCTTCATAAGTCATGGGCCGTGGTGGGAAAGCTGATGATGCTGTGTTGTGTACAACCTCAGTTTTTCTTAAATGTATTTATAAGTGACTTTGCTTTAATTATTTTTTACTTTAAAAAAACCACTAAACTGACTGCACTGGGAAAATACACAATTACAAGGTTGCAAAAACTATAAACTGTAATGCTAAATGACTCCAGATGCAGGAATAACAACTTTTCATATACATTTTTTCTCCTGGGAGAAAAAGTGATTAAGCTTTGGTGTTCTCGTGTCCTAGAGCAAGTACTGGGTACCCTGTAATTTTAGAGAAGAAAAGAAATCATAACAGATGTTGGCAAACGTTTAAAGGTTACACAAGTAAAGAAGCTAATGTACCCGTTTATGGCTGTAAGTAACAATATAGTGGCGCGGGCGTTGTTTTGAGGTTAATGACGTCCATCAGATCAGTTACACGTGGAATTCTTGGCCCCGTCCAAACAGATGCTGCGAGCTTCTTGTTACTGTAACCTATTTTGCAAACAAACGCTGAAAAGCAGCTTTCCAACATCCAGAAAGAAGCCTGAAAGGAATCATCATCAGTGTCAGAACCTGAAGAATCACATGAACGACATCCAGAGGTTTGTATGGTTGAAGTGACTTTGTATCCAGACACCATAGACATGATATGAGTTTATGAGTGTGTGGTTGGAATGTGATTCAGATCTTGTTTCAGGTCTTCAGATTGTAAAAGCACACGCCTGATTATACGTCACTCATAACCAGAACAGTATTGCAGTGGTATAGCTTCTGCTCTTTGTGTGAGAACTGTAAATGTATAAATACTGCAAATCAATACAGGATTAAGAGGTCTGAAAGCTAAAGGCGACTGAGCGGGAGGATATTTTTGTTGGTTAGAAGGTGAAGAAACTCCGAGGCTCATGGAAATGCATCATCTTCTCAGCTGTGTAAGGGGCGGGTACGAGAGGCTCGTGTTCTGTCTTTAAAATGTCACCGAGGTAAGCTCGAGTCACGCCGATTACTTTTGGAGCGCTCTGAGAATTTCGCCCAAACCTTTTCTTCACGTTCACGAGACGGCGCTGGACATCGATGCGTAAATGTGCATCGCCTGTGCGGCGTTTCGTCTTCTGGGTTCTTGTTTTTATTTCATGTGGTGATGTAATGATGAGGATGGTCACAGTTGGGTAAAATCAAAGCACCTGTAAGCATTTAAACGTTTGTTGCTATTCTGATTGTAAAGCACTTTAAAATCCAGGAGCTCAGTTTGAGCATACTTTAGATTGTAAAAGCAGCCATATTAGCCACTGAATTCTAACCAGAGAGCTAGATGTGCTCTAATGATTTAGTAATGCCATTTGCTTGTAGTGTTTAGACTCTGCAGCAAATTGAGTCATTACTCAGTGTTGTCGATTTAAATTGCTCTTGTCTCGGTGGCAATTCCTTCTTGTTTCAGGAAGAGAGCGAGAGCACGGTAATCCCCCCAGTGACTGTATTAATTCACCCTGGCTCACGTTACGCTCCTGATGAACAGCACCGACTACACCTTCCTGTCATTGATTAATTGTGTGTTAAAGTAACAGAGGAGTGAATTAGTAAACGGGGACCCCTATGACAGGGCTGACTCACGCGTTCTTCTTCAATGTAAGGAGTAATTGGAGCTCCCACTCAACGGCCCTCCTCAGTCCACGTCACCTGCCACTATCTGCTCCTGCCAGGAGCCTCGCACGCTACGCCCAGTGCCGCTGCTGTCATTTGCATTCTGTGAGCGTGGCGGTCTCCTTTGCAACGCCGCGGCAGAGCAGAGTCATTTTAATGGGTCAAATGTATTCAGATGAGGACAAACGTGGCTTATTTAGTTTCCCTTCAAAAGCAGGAAATGGAAAAAGTGTTCCCAGGAGAAATCATGTTCTGCCTGGTGTAGAAGGCCTCTGCCGTGGAGCTGCCGGGCTCTGATAAGAGACAGCTCTTCGTGTGCACACGATCCCGTGTCGCTGTGCGAGTGTGTCTCTGCGTGTGCTGGAAACTGTCAGAGCATTTGCTCATTACAAAGTGACCTGTAGGACGGGGCCTTCTGCAGCGTGACATGTTAATGGCATGCTGGGAGACAGGTAGGAGGACGCCTATCAGCAGTCACTCGCCGCACAACACTGGTATTATTAGCCCTGTATTCGTACTGTTAGCATCTCTTTCCCAGCAGCCAGTGTGCATGAAACTGTCCCTTCAGAGGGAAATTTTTGGGGGGTTGAAGCTATACGTGGGGGGAAGTGAGCCGTTCTTCCTGAATAATGATCTTGTTTATCGTCTGGCATGGCTCGGCTCGTCCTTTGCTCCGAGGTGCAGAATTCGAGGTGTCCGAACAGGATCAGGCAGTCACACGGGCCTGGACTCGTAGAGAACAGCTCATTTCCACTTCCACTTTGCTGAGCTCTGTAGCATCAGGTATCGCTCATATCCATCCTCCAAAGGTCCATAAACAGTGAAGTCTTTTAGAAGCCTCTGAAAGGTCCACATCTCCACACACTTTAATAATAATAATAATAATAATAATGTGGATTTTTTATGAATGCAGCCTGCCTCATATATTTTCAAACTCAAACATTCCCTCAACATTTAATCTAACAGTGGTAAATTTCTCCACCTCGTCTTGGATCTCTTTGTAATATTGTCGAGAGGCTCCGGCTCTGCTCTGTCTGGACTCACGAATGCTTAAGTGATTTTTTTTTTCTTCTTACTTCCTAAGTGGCACCTTGAAACTGCCCGTCAAACATTTTCGCACCGATGTGCGCTAATGCTCGAGTGCTTCTGTTCCCCAATCATGCACTTAGGCCCTCAGCGAAGACAATGAGTCTATACTGTAATCTGCACAACTTTATCACCGCGTAGCTTTTATTTCTCTTGCCTCCGGCCTTTTTTATAGACCACACCTTCCTAAGTGTTATTTACTCGCTCTATCAGTAGCCACAAGCTGTAAATGCCATTTTGAAAATGTTCTGCGTCTTATTAATGGCCGCGCAGCAGAGTGCTGTAATTCGCTGTGCTTTGCTCTTATTGGAGGCAAGGGATCTAAGCAGGAACCTGTTTGTCCTTGACATAAAATAAAGATCTGAACTAGTAATATATTTGCTGTTTCTCCTCCTTTATTGTTTTGCTGTGTTTGCCCTCGGGCAATTATAGCAGAAGAGTCGTGTTTCTCAATCACTCAGCAGCACTGTACATAAAACCATTTTATATCTTCCATCCCCCCACACAGCCTCACCCCAAACCCTTCCTCTTCCGCCGCAGTGGGAAGGATGAGTAATAAAAAGGAGAGAGCAACTTGTCAGCGTTAAAAGATTATGTGTTTTGCCCCCTCCAAAGGAAGAGAGTAGTGTTTACAGGCTTGAGTGGGTGCTCGCTAGGCCGAGGCTGAGGCTGATTGCACTAGAGTACCCTGTCAGCCAGTGATTTGTCATGTACTTTATCATCCTTGTCACTCTGCAGAGCGTTGTCATAGGTAACATTCCCGCCTGCCCCCTCCCCGCTCTGTGCTTTGTACCCAGTCAGTGTAGGAAATTTGTATTTACTTTGGGGGAGTGTAATTTGTTCCTCATGGATAATATGACCCTTAGCGGAGCCGGATCACGGGTTAGTTGAAGTGATATTTTCCGGTAATGGTAGTCGTACATCATGGCTGTCAGGCCGGGTTAGGAGGCGAGCACATTACAGCTCCATTTTAGCACTGCAGGCATCTGGGATTATTTTCCATAACCAAGTATGACATGACTGCTCTGCGGAGTGCATTAAATTTTTACTAGCTTTTTTCCCTCCCCCGGCAACTTCTGTGGCTTTTCCCCCCGCTCTGGGTCTCGGGGCTGCCACGGTGATGGATACCCTCCAAGTCCCAGCAGCACTGGCCAAGGTTAGCGGGTGTCACAGACCTACACCGCTCCCCTCCATCCAATAACCGGCAAATCCCTGCTCCCACCGAGGGGCGTGCACCGCCCACCGCTCTGTGTTGCAGCAAACCGAGGGCCTCCGCTCACCGCCGCAAAAGCAGAATAGGATTATTCTGCTTTTAGACTTCAGTTATCAAGTTGGTGTGAATGTGCAAATAGAAGTTTAGCAGTTTTCACCAAAAGAAGCAGCAACAAAAGATAGACGGAGATGTGGACAGCATCCTTGAGCGGATCGTGTTTACGCGCGGCGGCTGCTCTCCAGAGCTTCTGATGGCTTTTCTGTTCTTTGCCTGCTCCGCTAATTTTGATTCCTCTCTCCTTGGCAGCAAGGTCAGCAGTGTAAATGCCACCTCTTGCCATTGACAAATGGTCGCCCCCCTGTCTGATAATCACTGAGGTCTCAGAGGTGGACGAGCAGGCGGAGCTCATTAGGGCGCCACAGATGAGAAATTAATGTGGAGATTCCAGGCCTGGCAGAAAGCCGCAATGATGGGCCTCGGGTGGGGGAGGTGGGGGAGGTGGTGGTGTGTGTTGGGGGCTGGATGGATGGACCCTGTCTAATGGATGACCAGGTCAGCAGGCAGCAACGCTCCCTAGACACTTCCACACATACACACACGCCGTCCCACCCCGCTACCTCCCCTCCTCTTAGTGGCTGTCACCTCACCCACCCCGCCCACAACTACAGTTCTGATGGGCGTTCTTTACACACGACTTGTAAGCAGACTTCTTTTGTCGACATGTTTTTTTTTAAATGACCCTTTCTGCTGTGTAATGTCCCTCTTACCTTATTTTTTTTAACAAATTTTTGTAAATGAGACAAATCTAGAATGTAGGGAAACAAGCCCGCGCTAATGTTATTAATGGAGCATAGCCAGTGAGACTTAAAGAGCTGTGATAGTGAACTGAGAGTCAGCAGTATGGCTAGCCTCTGGGGTTCGCCCCCCCTTCATTCTCCTTTACAGTCACTGTGACCCATTTACAGTAGCTCCACATCCTCCTCATTGTCCCAGCAGGTAAATCCTCATTCTGTCACAGCGTCATCTCCTGCTAGCATTCACAGCCTCTGAGGTGGACAACGATCAGCACGTCATTAATGTTGGGATCTGTGAAAGTCGATTTTTACGTCACTGTAAGTGTGTAGCTTTGCAACCGATCTTTAGAGTCAGAGGACAGAGTACGAGCTAGAGATGTTTTTCATTTGTCAGAAGCTTTTAAAGTCCACAATTCAAAGTAGTGCCCCATGAAAGCTTCCAGCTTATTCAGGAGAAAAATGATCTAAACCTACGTGGCTACATCGCCGTTGCCTTTTAGATTGCCTCCCGATGCTTTGTGATTGCTAATAGTGTGTCGGTTTTGGTGTCGAAGCACAGAATTGTAGATGGTTTGACTCTTACCTTGAGACGCGATATTATACAAGCCCTAATGTGTGTTACACTTGCCTCTAGAGTGCTCAACCTCCCCATTCATTTATGGCCAACAATAAAATGTAATAATGCACACGTTTGAATAGGACAAGGTTGCCAAGTCCTTGAAATTGAATGGGGGAAAAACAGTCACAGCAGTGAATCGTGTTTCTAAGGCAATGATTCAATTCCCAGTGCAAGCTGAGAACACAGGGGATGGAAAATAATTCTATCAGCAACAAAAACCATAAATATGCTGTTTGACTGAGATGTTTACTCCTGTGGAAAGAAAAAGCCATTTCCATCTTTCCTGACCTGGAAAAGAAAAATCTCTCAGGCAAATTGTGTCCATATATCAAAGACTTTATGAGATTGTCCACATAAAAAGAGGCTTTAGAGTGGAAACACAACCCCAGTCAAAGAAATATCAAGTCCAGTCTATATTTAAGGATAAGCATAATGAGGCGCTTATTTTCCACTGTTTCGCTTTTGCACACATGATATAACAGAGAGATTCTTTATCAGCAGAGTAGAGAAGGCGTATTATTCTTGGTAAATGATTGAACTGCTTTTATAACCATCTGTTAAACCCCTCATTAGCTCTTCCCATATTTCTAATAGTTGCACTAATGTTGTTTAAGCAGCGTTATTAAAACTGGCCCGAGCTCCGAGTTAAAAATAGCCAAACATGTCGAGTCAAACTCAATTACATACATTTTTAACATCATTGACCTTCCCAATTATGAACCTGCTCCATACGGTGCCATTTATCAGCTGCTGCGATGCTAACAAAACAGAGGGCGGCTAGGTAGAAGCGTGCGCGGTGCTGTGCTGCGTATGTAGAACCTTCTGGGTCGTGTTGGGCTGGACGATCAAGAGCAAGCAGTGCCCCGACTCCTCAGGTGTCTGTGCTCATCTCTATTTATGAGGCAGTGTTGCCAGTTACCGGTGTTTAATAATACATGGAGCAAGACCTTGGGTTCAAACCAGTGTCTCTGGAAACAGGCTGCTTATGAAAAAAAAAAATTGGTTGTTATGCAGGAAATCAGTTTTTCTCACATACGCTCTTCATCCCTCACTGTCTCTCTCCCTGCTGAGAGCAGCTTCTCCAGCACACCAAGGTTAAACTTTCTCAGCACACTGGGTGAATGTCAGTCAAAGCCTGGCTCACCTGCACGTAAGCCCCCCCCCAGCAACTGGGCCGGTGACTCTCACCCTCTGCCCCGTTATTGCCCTTTTGTCAAGCCGGTGATTTCTGCAGAATTGACTGGCTCTGTGCGCTGTGCACATCAGGATCAGCTCACAGAAAGTGGAAGGCAGGTGGGTTGTCATATGTCAAGTCCTGTGATATTTGTACCAAATGAACAAGGCTGCAGATTAAAACCACCATTTTACTGTTATCTGCTTAATAAATCAGTAACAGTTGTTAGCTCGGTGTCCAGCGGTGCTTTTAACTGTGCAGGAGATGTTTTTGTCACGGCGGTGTGCACCGGTGTGATGATGAGGTGGACCCAGAAGCAGACACGGTGGAGACAAAACTAAGTTTCAAAAATAAGACTAATAACACAAATAAATAAAACAAGGCTCAACTATGAACTAAACTATGACTTTTTAAACTACGACCCTGACGAGGGAAATGAGGCGGTACGTAGGCAGACGCCGTGACGCTGAGGACTTAAATACACACATGAGGTAATCAGGGGAAGTGGAGACACATGAGGACACAGCTGACTAGAGTGAAACATAATGACAACACAGGCGAGAGTAAAACTAAATACAATGAGCAAAGAATACCAGACTCTTTCAAAATAAAACAGGAACCATAATAAGACGCAGACATGAAACATGACAGGTGGACACACTGAACAACAAGGGGAACCTACCACGGGCATAATACATAACTCAGAATGTATAGAGTAACCTAAACTAAACCTGTAACTCAAAGCAACCTGATAAACCTCTGTACAATATGCCTAGGAACACAAATATAATAACCTCAAAATGCTGGGTCACACACCCAGCCTGTGACGACTGTACAGCAATATTTAGTCTGGCTAGCATCTTTCGAGTAGCCGCATTTGTAGTCATGGACTTGAGATTATTATACACCACAGAAATGCCTGTATTGCAAATCTCCCAAGCAAACAGCTGCTGTAGAGGGCCATAACTCTAATATCCTGCTGTGTATTTCACCACAGGGAGTGAGTCACTACAGAAGTAGATCCTTAATGAGGGAAATAGAAAGCAAGCCTGTCATAATGACAGCGACGTCCCAGCATGCATGGCGGCAGCCACAAACAATCTTAATGACATGAGGGGCTCTGAAGAGAGGCTGTATGCTGTCGGCTCCTGGGCTCGGCCCGGCTCCCTAACCCCTCCCACATCCTTTGCTTTAAACCGCCACCACCGCATTGCTTGTTAGAGGCAGTGTAATTAGGTGGCTGAGCTTGTTGCGAGTAGCCCAGGTCACAGAGGCATGTCCAACCCTTGTCCTGATTGCTCCTCGGGGAATTATTGACAAAACACAAGGAACATTGCATGTTGGGCTCTAATTATGTGTACAAGACATAGATGGCCCCGGGGAAATTAAATGAAATTCCCCAGCTTGATGGGTCCTCCACACTCATGGGATCCATTCTGTTTCTTATTAAGCTCAGCCATTGTCTGCTTTTATGAGGCAGCTATGTGGAGCTCGGCACCAGCTAAATGCTTTTAAGTGTCTCTCTCTTCACAGTGGCAATACATCAGTGACTCACGGTGGAAAATTGCCTGTCGATTTTGATCTACGCCGAAGAGCGTAAGCAATAAACCGGCAAATATATTTAACTAATGCTCGCTAATATCGTAAATGTAGGGTGTGAAATGGAGCACCTGCGTGGTGTTTCATTGTGTAATCAGATTCTTTTCACTGCAGCTTTGTGTGGACACATCCAAACACCTCTGCTCTAATTCCTGTGCTCCAGATACTGGACAGGAATTGATAGTCTCCTGCTTGTGCAAATGAAGTGATAAGGGGGTCTCACCCAGATTACACAAGGCCTAAGTGGCACAGAGAAAGCTTATGGAGATGAATGAATTCATGAGGCTGCCTGACAGATTCTTAAGAAGCTATGTAATAAGGGATAAATCAAACAGCTACCATTTTGCCTCTGAATGATTTCAAATTAAAGTGAAGGGAGATGGCAGACCTCCCAGGGGTGTTTGAGCTTGGCTATAGAACTGTGGCTGACCCCCCCTCTGTTTTTCTCTATCATTAAAACACCCTAATGACTGATGTAAAGAAAAGAGTTTGCATACGCAGTAAATAAACAATTCCTCTTGAGTCAGCGCAGTAGGACGTTAGTGGTCTTTGACTGTGGGGCAGATCCCAGAGGTCTGCCCACTGATCATTCTTACCAGCATTCATAGTTCACTATATGATGTTATAAGATGGTGAAGCATATTTGGATCTAGTTATCTCTTATGGTTAGAAAGTGATAAATTGACTGCACTTGTATATAATGCTTTGAGAGTCGTGTAAACACGTGTAGTCCACATATTTTTAAGAATTGCACCCGTGTGGCAGTGCAGAGCAATAACATGTAGCAAAGACAGGATTTCAAAATAAAATTAGCAGGTCCATAAAAGAGGTCAGCTGAATATAACTCTAACCAAAAAGTAACTTCCAAAAACTTAAACAACCAAAGTTGACACAACTCACAAACTGAGCTAAAGGTCACTTTTATAGTGGTTTGGCCAAACCATTGACACACAATAGGGGGGAACAAAAACAAACACCAGTACTAACTAAGCACAGATAACATACGTAAACCTAAAACACCCCTGTTCCTGATAAGCACATGGTTAGTGCTGCTGAGCAGGCATGTTGTTGTCGTTCGCCCAGACAGGAAACAGCCACACCTGCCCCACACCAGGTAACTCAGAGAGAAACATGGTTAATATAACAGAAAACATTTTTAGAAAAACCACACAATGCTACGATGAACACGCCTCATAATATCAGTGTTAAGTAAAATGATTAATGAATTATATTAGTGAAGCAACTGCAAACCAAACCAAGTGAATAATGTGTGGCTGATGACATCACAAGGGTCTTACTCGGGAGCAGGGATCAAACCGCCAACCCACTCTTCCACCTGAGTCACCAGCACGGTCAATAACACGAACAGACCAAAGATTTGACACCGTTCAGACGTGACACTATGACCTCCTGCCTAATATTGTGTTGGCCCCACGTTTGCTACCAAAACAGCCCCGATCCATCGAGGCGTGGACTCCACGAGACCCCTGACGCTGTGCTGTGGTGTCTGACACAAAGATGTTAGCAACAGATCCTTCAAGTTTTGAGGGGGGGCCTCCACAGATCCCACAGACGCTTCACCGGATTGATATCCAGGAAATTTGGAGCCCAAGTCACCACCTGAAACTCATCGTTGAGCTCGTTGAGTACATTATTCTGTTCGAAGAGGCCAAAGCCAACAGGGAATACTGTTTCCATGAAAGGGTGTACATCAGGGGTGTCCAACTCCAGGCCTCGAGGGCCGGTGTCCTGCAGGTTTTAGATGTGTCCTTGGTCCAACACAGCTGATTCAAATGGCTAAATGACCTCCTCAACATGTCCTGAAGTTCTCCAGAGGCCTGGTAACGAACTAATCATGTGACTCAGGTGTGTTGACCCACAGTTATATCTAAAACCTGCAGGACACCGGCCCTCGAGGCCTGGAGATGGAGACCCCTGGTGTACATGGTCTGCAGTAATGATTGGGGTAGGTGGTATGTGTCAGAGTAACATCCCAGCACTGCCTCTGCTGGCTTACCTTCTTCCCATAGTGAATCCTGGTGTTAGATGTTCCCCAGGTAAGCGATGCACACATACCTGGCCATCCATGTGATATAAAATATATATAAAAGAAAATGTAATTCATCAGAGCAGGCCACCTTCTTTCATTGCTCCACGGTCTGGTTCTGATGCTCATGTGTAAATATTTGGTGCATTTGCCGCCCATGAAGCTGTCGCTGGACCACTTTTGATCGATAACTGGGAGATTGCAGATTTGGAGATGCTCTGACCCATCAAAATTTGTCACACTTGCTCAAATCCTTACACTTGCACATTTTTCCTGCTTCTAACACATCAAATTTCAGGACAAAATGTTCACTTGCTTCCTAACATATCCCACACAGTCACAGGTGCCATGATGAAGACATAATCAGTGTTTTTCACTTCACCCATCAGTGGACATAGTGTTGTGCCTGATCTGTCCCTACATGTCCAGTCTGTCATTACAGGGTTCTATACATGGCCTCAGCAAGCAGCATATATGTAGGTCAGATCTTCCTGTGAAATTCCCACTGTGACCACACGACATCGATTGCTCTTATGAAGGTCTGTAAAAGCAGACACCAAAGCTTCGGAAAAACACAGGTCTTACAGGAAAATGTCAGGTCACCTCATTGATACGACCCACATCGCAACAGCTCTCAGGTCAATTAAGCATGGGTCAGCCCTGTATTAGCCCATTCCTCCCAGTCCCACATCCCTGTGGCTACGCAGGCAGCTAGCTGGCTAGTACAGCGAGCGCGCGCGCACTCGAAATGTTACCGAGACCAGCATTCATAGAATAATTGGCAGAAGATGCAGATGCGCTGCAATCTGAGGCCAGAGAAAAGAATGTGATGTGTTCCGAATGGCAAGTGGAGGTGAGTCATACTGACACTGCTGGCCCTAATGATATTTCTGCTTGGCAATGCTCCACAGCCAGGGGAGGGAGACGGAATGTCAACGTGCAAACTAATGTCTGGATGGCATTTGCTGTTAGCTGTCATGTGTCGGCTTGAGTTATGTGCTTTAGCATCTACAGTTGCAGCCCAGACACCAATTTCATGATGTTAATCAGCGCCGGGCCGTGTCTACCCTCGCTTTCCTAAATCCGCCCCCGCGTCCTCATACATAGAAACATGTCACCAGAGTCCACAAAGCACATGCTCGCAAGCGAGCTCGCATGTCAGCCATGAAGTCGTAGGCATGCAGTTCTAAATAACTAAAAGACGTGCCCTTTGGGTGGTGAGATAGCTCATTACCTATGAGCGACCTTCCATCTGCACTCATGGCTGCTCTGGGAGCCATTATGATTATGATGGAAATCTCACAAGCCATTACTGGGAGACAGCGCAGGGCTCACTGCAGACACACTAATGGACTCATTTGTAATTGGGAGAGAGGGAAATGACTGTGAGCTAGCAGTGGCTTTGTTTGATGGAGTATGGGGGAGCGCATTCTAGATGTGACAAATGAAATGGGTTAGTTGTATGTGAACTAAACTCTCGTTTCCTGGATCACTGCATACGTGTGCACGCACGCTTCTAAACATCGCCGTCCTCCGTTTCCTGCCTCGACTTCCAGGAGTCTGGTCATATTATCCTTTGATGAAGGGGGAGCAGAGCTGAGAGTTTAAGGATGAGTCTGCGGGACGTGCAGGAGCAGTTATTAAAGAATCCGTTTCTTACAGATGATGGTGGTGTTGAAACTGGCTGGTTGGGGATCGCTGGGTCTTTGTAGATCTTGAGATTCAATGGTAAAACAAACAAACTCAGCACGTTGTTCATTTATGACTAAAGGACAGGAGCACAGGAGTGGGTTCACCTATAAGATTAATGTGCTTGTCGTGGTGTTTTTCTGGTATTTGCCTGTTTTGGTAATTATTCTGCGAGGACACGTGACGGTTGCACTGCATTATGTTCTTCAACCCATAACTCGCATCTTTTTCACATTTGATTCCAGCAGCATCGGGAAAGTTGTTGCTGATTATTTCCTATTCTCTTTATTTTTTTAATTACTTGAAATTCCTTGTTTTGTTTTTTATTTTCTCCCCTTGCATTGTCCACACGACGTTGCTCTGCAGATTAGTTGTGATTTGCTTGTTATCCCCCCAAATCCCAGGGGATTAGGATAGCCATAAGTGCCATTGTGGCAAAACATAAGCCCTGCATGTTTTTAGAACAATAAACGTTTTAAAAACTGAGGAAATGACTCTTTTAGGAAATGAAAAAAGTTTGGGCCAAGTAGCATGGAGTAATGACGATTTAAGCTAAATATGTTCAGAAAAAGCCACATTTTATTCTTTATTTCACTCCAAATACACGGAATGACTAAAATAACATGAAACATGTCAAATAATGTAGTAAATGTATTAATGTTATAACCCAAGAAGTTTTTGATAAGTGTAATATATGACCTGTAGGCCTGTGAGATGGACTGGAACACCTCTGTTATGATAAGAGTCACTGTATTATGGTGTTGGTGGTATTTGACCACTCTTTGCTGGTGATGCAACATGTCAAACTGGTTTTATGATGGTGGGAGCCAGATTTCTGATTCAGCACGTTTTCATAGAAGCCATGATTTACTTAGCAGTGACATCATCTTGTTGTTTAATAATGTTGTATTCAGGTGAACAATTACGCTTCTGCAGAATGCATTAAGTTCTGCATGGCACCGTTCTCTGGGTTGTTAGTCCATGTCCTACATATTAAACCAACAGGACATTTAACTGCGTGTTTATACAAGGAAGCCCCCCCAGCAGGAGCCTGACGGCTGCAAATCAGGGAGAGATGGGAGGAGGTTATGTGGGGGGAGGGTAGCTAATAAGATTGCCCCGACCTGTGTGATTTATAGATTCATTTGTGTGCTTGTTTAGAAACCTGATCTGCATTATTCATGTGGAGAGAGGAGCAGTACTGAGGACATTAGCTGGTTAACCTCTGCTTAGGTTAGGCCACATTATTTTAATAGCCATTGCGAGGGCAGGCCTCTCAACCCCGCTCTCAGAGCGAGCGAGGGGGAAGAGGAAGGAGGACCAGGGAGGAAGAGGAAAGCACAGCTCATTTATTCCAACCAGTGCAGCTACATGGGAACAGGTGGGACCGTGGCATTATTATTCAATTACATCTGTTAACGGTAAACAATGCACAGCGCTTTAATGCTCACAAGAGAAGGATAATTGGTAACCGAATGCCTAGTGACTTTTTTCTGCTGTGCATTTTGTTTTTATCCACTGCACGCCACCTCTCATGCATGTCAAGTCACAGCGTTTTCTGCACATGTAATTACTTTCATCTCTATAATAATTATGCCATGTAGCCATGAAATATATTGCACCAGCTTTGACACAAAGCCACATTTGTCATCATCTCTGCAGATTGATGTGTCACTTATTAATGACACATCTCCTCACATGGATCTGATCCAGGAAAAACATGAAGCACAAACCTCCAGCCGGGCAGCTCACTCTCTGGGCAGTATTCACTGAATATATTAATATTGCTATTACCCCTAATATTAAAAGGTTACAACCTGTTACTGTAATGTACATAACAAAATCAGTCCCCATATATCATCATCATCTTTGAGTCTTACAGTACTCACCAAAAGGCTCAAAAACAACAAAAACTTACACAAATCCACTGCAAACTGGACCTGGGAACAATCTGCTTATTTGCACACTAATAATTACTGAACATCTAAATTATACTAGATTTGCACATTTTTCATCTTGCACATGTCTTCGTCCTGTCTCGTCTACAATAATTTTACCGAAATTTAGCACATTATTTATCTGTAAATCCTAGTTTTATATCTCTTGGAGATATATATTTTATATACTTATAAATGCACTACGGGGGGCTTGGGGTGAAACAGCATTTCGGTGTATTGACAATAAAGCTCTTGAATCTTAAATGGATATATGCTACCAGGACAAACATTTGCATTTAGAAACTGTATAGTATTATTATCACTTTAACATTTAAACCAGTCTACTGACCTTAAGTGAGAGGTCAAAGGTCAAATGTGACATGATATTTTGTATCTTTACACAGGACTTTCTGTATGTTTACAACAGAATCGTAGAGTCCTACAAGGCTTTTACGTCAAAGACCTCTGTGGATGTTAGGAAACTTTAAATGGATTGTTACCATGACCCCACTGCAGATCCAGAAGTTTGATTATAGTCAAAACTTTTGGAGCTGTTGTGTTTACAATGATGAAACTCACAAACATGGCAGAGGTAAAAAAACAACAAAAACAAATTAAACTTCAACATCAGAGGATCGCTTTAATTTGAATTTGACTTTCTGGGTCACTGGTTTTACTTAAAACAAAGTTTAGTCAGAAATTCAAGTCATATTCTGGAGTTTGTAACATGATAAAGGAAAAGCCTGTTGATTTTGTTTTTCAATGATAGGAATAAGTAGATACACCACAGGTTTCCAAAGACTCGCACTAGCTTTATAACAGGATAAACTGCACACAGTATCCAAATGCCGTTTAAATCAGGGCTCTGCTGTATATACCTACATACCTTTAAATAAAATTCACAATTTTTCATGAATGGCTTTTTCATCAAAGCAATTCTGATTAAAATCAAAACAAATGTGCTTTTCCCTCATACACAGGTTCATTACTAAGACTCCAAACGTATCGTGATCTCTTAACTGTAACAAAAGCCACCTCAGTTTAAGTGAGGACAAGATGTAATAAATTTCCTCCCACCTTCCCGGTGTGGATGATCCACCCCTTTCTGTGCTTTCTCCCCCCTCTCCCCCCTCTCTGGAGAGAATACCATCATGCATAAAGAAAGACGCGGAGAGCGGCAGCAGCATATGTCTGTGGCAGAGGATGCGGCGCTGACAGGCCGAGCTTATCGTCTCCGCAGCTCTTCACTACAAGCGTGATTACCGCTGACAGCTCCGACTGCTGATAAAAGCGGGAACATTAAAGAAAACAGAAGAGCCGCACAGTCGACGCACCAGTGTTTCTTCTCAAGCCCACCCCCCCGCCCCACCAGCACCACCTCCACGAGTGGCTCCTTCTATTCCTCTTCTTCCCAGTACCCAACGCCAGGGTGTCAGAGCTGTCGAGTGCGGGAAGTGACATCACAAGAATTCGCCAGCAGTCTCGAGGCTCATCATGTCAGCGGCAGCCTGTCTTGTGTCAGGCTTCCCCCAGGCAAGCTGTGATCCAGCCCTCGTCTCGGCACATCAAGACTCCTCGCCGAGGAGGGGAGGGAAGAAGGGAGAGAAAAAATTAACAGAATGTTTTTCCATCTTGTTAACTGACAGCATCGTTTGTTAGAGCGCTGTCTCAGCAAGCGGAGTGTGTAGAAGGCTTTCAGATTGGCAGAGGGAAGAATTGGCAAGTGGAAGCATGGTGAATTATTGAGTTTGGATGAGGTGTCAGAGCTACCGCATTGCTTTGCGTGGGTTTTCCAGAAAGCATCTGAGGTGTGATAGGAGAACAAGCGTGGGGGAGTGCTTGATTAAAAAGCTGTGAAGAACGTGGGGCATCGTTTTCTTGGGCTGGTCCGACTATTTGTGTTTGTATGTCTGTATATGTGTGCATACTGTATATAATTACTTTGAACATCCAAAAGAAAATGGTACAAAAGCTGTCCCTCGTTTCTTCCAGAACTACTTTGTGCTTTGCCAGAGTGAGTCGGTGCTTCACGAGTCATGGAAAATCTGCTCCATCTCCGGGGTAAATCTCCATCTCGCAGATCTGGCCCTCTGTCAGCTCATTTGGACAGAGAGAGGACTGCCTCGGCAAAGAATGCTTTTGATTCTCTTTTCATTTATTTGAACTGATCTGCTGTGATTAAGAGCTCCGTGTCTCATTATTCTCTTTTGGAGAGGAACGGGGCACTGCCTTTTGCCAAAATATTTGAATGATTAGGGCCCAGGCACGAGCTATGCCAAAGCGACGGGAAGCATTCACTCTGCTTATTAGATTCACTTAAATGCTGTTGTAAATCATCACTGCCAGTGCACGCTGCCAGGCCCGGGCTTTACTTCGAGAAGCTTCCACTGCCAATGCATGTGCGCAGTGCAGAGCCACTAGAGGCAGCTGAGGCTGCTGGTCTGCGCTGCTGTTTGTTTTAGCTCGGCCTATTAATGCTGCAAAACGGTTGTTTGACCACTTTTGGATGCATTTCCCAGATGAAAATGCAATTAATCCAGCAGCTGCAAGACAGGTTGAGTTTGAAAAAGCTGAGCAGCTGGAAGCGGTTTCTGCGTCTGAGATGAGGAATGAGCATCTCAGCTTTAAGGTGCAGGAACCTTTATTAATACCACGATGCCACTGTTTTAGCCATTTTACCAGTTCGGTTCGGTGCGAGTGTTGCAGATCGTTGCCACGCTTGATTATGGCCCTGAGACTGAGCCAGTGTGATTAGTACTAGAGTTAAACCTGAGTGTTCTTCTATTGTTCTGTCAATTTCAAGATTGCAGAGTGAGAGGAAAAGAGGGAAAAAATGGCAGCTTGCTGAGCACTCAAGGAAAAATACCGGCTTTGGACTTTGAAACTACCACTGGAAGCTCAATCATGCCTTCCATTTTGGCACATTGTCAAGAAGCAAATGCAACAAATCAGAACATATTGTTCCTCGGGGGGCATAATAAGAGCCTTTGAACCGTGAGCTTCCCCGCTCTGCTTTTGCCCTCTTAGTGACAAACTGACTCCATCAGTTTGTTATTCATATTACCCCAGTCAGTCAGTCTCCGCCATCTGCGCTGATACGGCCTCCGTGTTTGTCATTCGGTCACTTCCTTCACAAAATAACATGTCATCAGTCTGTCTGCTGAAGTAAAGGTCAGTGTGCCGGGATGGCAGAAACACGAGTGGGATTTCCTCCATCCTAAATGGCCTATAAACACTCACCACCTGCTTTGACTCCAGTGCAGCTTGGTTTTCAATAAATGCCACGGTACAAAAGAGGACAGATGAGGATCGTGAGGTGTGACTGGGACAGGGGAGGGTGGGGGAAAAGGAAAAGGAGAGAAAGGAACAGGCAATTTAGCAGTGGCTGTGACTCGGGAGGAGAGGGGAGAGATGTATGGCGCCCAGCCAGCAGAGCAGTGGAAAACAGTGGTCCAGACTAATGATCCACAGCATGATCGTTATGGCCCCCACAGAAAGGATGGGCACAAGGCATGGTTCCCTGGAAATCAATTCCCAGAAGGCACATGAGTACTAGTTGTAAATCATAGCGCTATGGAAGGCACCGGCAATGAGAGCAAAAGAAGGCCGTGGAAGAGGAGAAGGGTAGAGGGGGGAACCTTCTTCGGGTGGGTGGGTAGAGCGAGAAGGGAGAGCTCTTTCCATCATAAACCCTAAAGCAAAATTACTCCCCAGCCCTGCCCCTCCTTCCCAGAAAAGCAAAACCAATGATGTGGCTGTTCCAGCCTCTTGCCCCTCGGCCACCCCTCCACTTGATGGCTTCATTGCAGGTTGAGATTTAGAAAAATCTTCTCAAATTGATTTATATCGCACAGAAGACCCCCATCAATCCTAATACGAAAGTAATGAAATTGTTGGGTGTTGAGGGGAGAAGCGTGTGTATGTGTATGAGAGCATGTGTTTTGTCAGTGGCAGTGGAAGCGATTGGGGGGTTCAGTTTATCGTGAAACATCACGATAAAGAAGGCAGCGAAAAAGAGGAATCCAAAGATGACACACGCCGCAGCTCTCGAGATAAACAGCCTAAAGCAACAGAAGTGTGGTTCAGTACCTTCAGCCTGCAGGTCCTCAAGGCTGTCTTGAAGATGTCGTGTGGATGATAGATGCAAGTTCAGTTGGTGCACATGTCTGATTTTGCACCTTTGCAAACTATTTTCTGTAAATTGCAGTTACAGCGTCATCGTCGTGTTCGGATGAATTATCTTGCTGTTCGACATCACCGAGTCGTTTGCCTTAATCTAGAAAACGGATCACCAAGAGGAAGTTGGGCAAGAAATATCACCAGTAAGACTCTCAGATGGTTACTGTGGTACTGTAAACATGGTAGACAGAGTGATTTCTGGAAAAGTTTTGCAGTCGTTTCTGGTACACACAGTTTTTTGTGCAATTAAATAAATGAAATGTTAGTCTTATATATAAATGTTTATGTATAGCTCATATTACGTGCTCCATCTGACGTTGGTTTTTATGCTCATTGCTTACTTTGGGAAGGAAAAATTATATCAACTGAAAGAAAAGACTACCGGCACACACACAGGTAACTGATGGGGGTATCTGCATTAAACATTTGACTGAAACATGTTCAGAATCTAAAATGCGTGATATTTGGAAAGAAAGACACTAGATTTCATCTGTCCTTCCAGTAAGTATTATATCATGAAAAAACATCAAAACCGGATGGAAAAGGTTTAAGATTGCTCTCCTAACAACGATGTCATTTCCAGATAACTGGGCGGTCTCACCTGAAAGAAAGGCCTTCACACATTTGGGAACATATCAGCAGATAACCACATAGGCCATAATTGATAAACTGTCCATGTATTCAACATTTAAACTATCACCTTCTTGCTTGGAGACACAGTAAAAGCTAATGTGGATTTTTTTTTAATTAAAAAATGTTTGTGCTGAAGGTTTGGTGATTCAGTCCTTCAAAATCTTTGTGACTGTGAACACAACAAATGTGTTACTGATGTGCTTCCATGACCCTGTAGTGTTTCAGAAACACTGGTTGTTAAATAAAGGCCGTAACCCATATATATGCATTATTTAGGGAAAAAAATAGTGCCCCTTAGACTTAACATTAATCAGCCTACAAATGAATCTTGGTTATGAACTATAGTTCCTGCAGCTTTTCATTCTGTGCTGGAGCTGCATAAGTTTCAGCAATAACAAATGATGCTATCCCACATTTCTTTTTTTTTTTTGTCTCCCACCGTTGTTCTCGTCACTTCATTATGCAGGCAGTCTGACGCTATTTGACAGAATGTGCTATCTGCAGCCCCCAGCTGCAGTCACCCTCTCACTATCATTGCATCGCTGGCAGCTTAACCCCACTGCTGCCTGCCACAGTAAAGCACAGAGGAAATGATGATACTGCTGTCTAAATAGAGACTGAGAGGAAGGAAATACAGAGCACCTATGTGGATGCTGCTACTTTGCTATCACAATTATGCCATGCTTTTAGCAAAGGTGTCTTAGATCCATATTATTGCATGTAAAAAGGTCCGATTTCATTTAAAACAGTTTTGCCCTCCGCTTCAGATTATTTGTGCATGCAACTTTTATTGACAAGACCCTAAAAACAGCAAATTGAGCGCTGTAATTGATTTCTAGGAAGAGAAGCAGAATCATCAAAATGTAAAATCCTGATTCTGACATGGATATGAAAACTGTTAGACATGCATCCTTTAGCCATACTGTATAAAACTGATTTTAGGGCTGGGCGATATGGCCTAAAATCCATATTGCGGTATAATTTGAAGCATGTGCAGTAACAATATATATTGCGATATATTCTTTTCTTCTGTATAATGTATTTTCTGCACTATAAGGCGCAGTTAAAATCCTTTAATTTTCTCAAAAATCATCAGTGCGCCTTATGTACGAATTCTGGTTGTGCTCACTGACCTCGAACCGATTTTATGTGGTACACGGCGCTCAAAAATCTGTCAAAAATGTTTTAGTACGACTTTGCTAAGCTATGAAGCCGCACCGCTTGATGGATTGTTGGAGCATTATGGCTACCGTAGTCAGGAGCCTCGTGGAGGAATCTGGGTCCTAAATTCCATCTGCTTCAGGTCCCAAAGTCAAACGAACACTGCGGCATCACTGAGAGTTAAAAACTGTCTAAATTCTTTCATCTTTAATAAAATGATCAGCGTTGCTGCTTTACCAGGTGTAACAATTAAGTTTAACATCCAGGCATCCATGAAAACAGGATTGATTACATTTAACAGAGTTAGAAGTTAGCAGGAAGTTAGCTCGCTAGCTTCCACCTAAACATGATATAGCATGTTCTGACTGAGAGATTTCTGAAACAAATTCAAACGTACAGCTCTGCTATCACTTCCAACATAAATGAAGACAGAAAACTAAACAGCAGTGACGTTTGTAGGGTTACTGAAGTTGGACTAGCTGGTATATAATGATGTGCTATGTGATCGCTAGCGACACAGCTATGTTATAAGCACAGTGAAGCTGGAGGATGAACGCTAACTTTTTTTTCCACTCGATAAAAGTTAACGTGAGGGTTCCTGATGGTTAGAGACAAATGCAATCGCATGGCAGGATGCTGTAAACGGACCAAACTTCAGTCAGGAGAACAACTGAGATAATCCATCCACAATACGAGGTTAGTCATTAATATACTGCAACAACATGGGAATAGAGCAGCTGCAGAGAATTCAACATTAATGAATCAATGGTACGGAAGTGGAGGAAGCGCAGTTTTTGGCTTTCCCCATATTCCAAAAGTGCTTCGTGTCTTTGCTATTACTGTCGTCCGGCATAATTTGCAGCCGCTGTGACGCTTTCGACCAAAACAGGTGCAGCTTGATGACACCATCAACATGCGCTATCGCGGTAGAGCGGTTAGTCAAAATCTCTACCGTTGACCAAATTCATATCGTTTCTACTGTATACTGTTTATACCGCCCACGCCTAACGTATTATCCTTTTCACACTTGTATGTAAATCTACAGAGTCCTCCAGTGCAGACTTAAATCTGTGGGGCTGGCTATATGTAGCATCGTGACTTTGTCATAAACACTTGCAAGCAGACAGCATTCAGATCAGTCTCTAGAGAGCTGTGAATAAGCTTAATGAAGAAACAAACAAATGGCTTTAAGGGTGAGCCTCAGAAAGCTGCACTTTTGCAAAGCATAGCATATCTAATTTGTAGGTTAATGTCTGCGCCGGCTTATTTATCTAGGTTATCCACTGCACCAGATAATTAGATGTGCCCATGCAGCACCGGGGACAGTGTCAACAGAGGCATGACTGGTGTCTGGCATCTGTAGCTTTTATTGTTTCTGTCCTTGGCTGTCACGGGAGCATATTGTGGAGTTGCTGTCAATTTTTAAAATTAGGCCTGAATTGGATGGAGATTGCCTTGGTTGGGTTCCATTATTATTTCATTTGCTTACATCGCCTTTCAATGCAGTACTTGAAAAGATGAGAATCGAATAAAGAATGTGATATTGTGCTGCAAATCCTAATCAAATAGCCACTTAGACAGTAAAATGTGTTTGCTTATCGCGTGCATATGGCTAGCACTAATGATGCATGATGTTGAATCGTAAGCATTGTTGCTGAGCGGTGCATTGTGGGTAGCGGCATAATGAGTTTGGTCTGAGATTTACCAGTGACAGGTCCTCGTTCCCTGGACTTGGCTCTGGTCTGTCTCTCCCAATGTGTGTTAACTGTCAGGTGCCGAGAGCCAGACTGCCGTTGAAGCTTCTCTTTTTTCTCTCCTCTTTCCCCCCTACGCTGTCTGCTTTTGATTTCTTTTCCCAGAGGTGTTTAAAAAAGCAGCTCGATTGTTAGTGACAATCAGCCGCTCTGGCCCTTTTGAACAGAAGGTTTGATTTAATCGCGAGGCTGTCATTTATTATTCTGGAGCGGCAGCCGCCCCTGCGAGGCCTGGGCCTGATCAAGCGCCTCGGAGCTGTCCCCAAGATCTCACTCTCTTCCCTTTTCCCCCCTGTTATGTCTAAATCCTCAATACAAATCGCAGTGTTTCGGCTCTCCCAGTGGGGCCTATTACTGCCTGTGGGGCATTAAAGATCATTAATAGTGCTGTCAGAAAAAGAGAGGGAGAAAGGGAGCAAAGAGGAGGGAGAGCGGGGAGCAGCAGTGAGTTGCTTAGCTGCTCATAAATGGGAAATTAATACATCTGCTTCATTAATGCTGCCTCGTGTTTGATGTTTGTTAGCTGGCAACTTTAATGATGTAGGTTTGAGCCGACGGGGCGCTTGACTAAATTTGATTCCTCCAATTAAGTAGTCAGGCTTCTTTTCTTTTGGGAAAATGGTTAGAAAGGGAAAACTGCTGCCTAATTATGGACTCCAAACCTTCAGTAATGCAGCTCCTGCTCTTTCTTTTTATCCCCCCCCCCCCCCCCCCCCCCCACACACACACACACACACACACACACACACTTCTCTCACTCTTCATCTGTTAGCCACTGGCTGCAGTGACATGTTCATCAGCAATGGCCACACTGGGGTTGCTTACCCTTCTCTAATCAAGATCTCCTTTTTTAATCAGTGCGTCCAAGTTTCTTAATCATTAACACTACCAAACAGTGTATGTTAATTGATATATAGTGCAAGGTAATGATAGTCAGCGTTCAGTGCGAGTGATAAAATTACTGCTATCAAGGTTGCAGACTAGAACAACAGCATCTTAATGGCAGCCTTGGAAAACGAACATGCAGGAGACATAAAAGCCTCTGAAAGCTTTTTCTTATGCATGAATTCCGCCCTGCCATACAGTTTAAAGCAGAAAATACGAGAGATTGCAGAAAACCACATTCACCCTGCTGACTGAGGCTCAGGATGAGATTGTCCTTTCATGTAGTTGTGCTTGGAGGGAGGTTCGCAGAAAGAAAGCAGCCTCATCATTAAAAAAATAACAGGTAATATCTCTGCGTTGTTGACAATGTGTCATTTGTAATGTACTGTACGTGGAGGAGGCTACCAAAGCATTAAATTACATAAACAACAAACAGTTTGGATGATGAGGAAATTAATTGTCCGGTTATCTGGGATGACAGACACAGACTAAGCAGGGCAACAGTCAGGATCACAGTTTATTAGATTGCTGTATTTGTATTTTGTACCCATCACTTATTTAATATGTGGTCAGTACTGTAAAAGAGAGTGATGGAATTAACTGGTTGATTCCATACACATACTCTATGACTGTATTCATCCACATAGCTTTTTGAGAGAGTCACCCAAAACGTTGACTTGGAAAGGAACCTCGTTACGTTTGTGCTGGAGTCTGAGATTGAAGTTGCAAAGAGTCAAAAGATGTAGAGTTCTGTAGATGCTCTTTGGACTCACCTAAAGATGATTAAAGTCATCAGAACCTTGAATATATGAGAGAAAGTCTGCTTTACAGCTCTGAACTTTGAGTATAGCCAATTATATTGTATATGTATCTGTAAGTGAATCCAGCACGGGTTCAGACCAGAACATGAATATAAATGTATATCACATTATAATGTTATTTTTACATTTGTATTATTTCTCCTTTTTGCCCTCCTATTTTCCTTCAGTTTAAGGCCTTAATTTATTGCTCACAGGGATTTCTGTGTGCTGGCGATTGCCCGTATTATTTAATACGAACATCCACAGTTAGAACTATATATACTAGCAAAAACCAGAATGTTGCCATTTGTCTTGAGATTGGCTACTACACACATACACATATATAATTTGTAAGGATTTGAGGGTGATTGAATAAATCCCAAAAGCTATATTAATAACCCTGGTACTCCAGGCTGTTTCATGCAGATTGAATGTTAAATGGTTCTTATATAGTTCTTTTCTACTCTATTGGAGAACTCAAAGTGCTTCACCCATGCACTTTTTTCCTTAGCTGTTTCTAAGTGCTTCCTATCTAACGTGCATAGGAGAGCAACATGAGGTTAGTCGCTTGGGTACTTTCATGCAGACTGGGATCGAACCACCAACCTTCCAGTTAGTAGGTGACCTGCTCTACCACCTGAACTACAGCTCAGGAATAACAGGAGGAGGAGTTGGGAAACAGATACACTACAATCATAGTGTGTGTGTGTGTGTGTGTGTGTGTGTGCATAATTTGACGTTAAAATCCTTTTTTACCAAGTTATTTGGTACTTTTGCCAGTACTGTGTAAACTTAAGATATTCTAAACAGCAGTAGATTGGTGTTGTGTAAAATAGTTACACTACTCGCTCTATTTGGAGAGTTTTCCCATTTGTGTGACATCATTAGAGACGGTTGGTGGCACCTTCGAGGGTTAAAAAGATTACAGCCAACCAAATGAACACCTTTTTCATGCAGAGTGAATTGAAGATGTTAACTCCAGAAGAAGCGACCCACCACTCTTTACTTCTGCTTCACATGCCTCAGGTGTCCCCTGCTTGTGCTTGCAAATGCAAAAACTAGTGACTAACCATTCAAACAGTCTGTGTTGTAAATATTTCATATACTGC
The DNA here is from genome assembly GCF_036321145.2 of Pelmatolapia mariae. NCBI lineage: Eukaryota > Metazoa > Chordata > Actinopteri > Cichliformes > Cichlidae > Pelmatolapia > Pelmatolapia mariae. The sequence continues at coordinate 36,247,620 of NC_086236.1, read as the reverse complement.
AACAACTACACAACTGTATAGTATTATAAGTTTTTCTGGTTTGCTTCAGAAAGAATAGCTCAAGTAAACTGATGCTGAACAGGGAATGTTTTTGTGAACCACAACAAACACAGCTACAGCCGACGCTCAATGTTTTGTCATAGCCATTATTATACTTTAGACATCCACGAGTCCATCGAGAACTGCTGGCCGTTGAATCGACTCTTTTAACTATTTTAACTCTTACTCGATGATTTCCTGTTTGTTCAATTGTAGTTTTCTTTGCACTTTTTTGTGTGGCATAGGAGGAAACGGTGCAAAAACATTGAAACTATTTCTCGCTGATGCATAACCAACATCTATTATCAGTATAAACGAACCTCCAACTTTGCTGTTTAAATGGGAACAAAGTGGAAAGTGTGCTCGCAGGCATGCTGGGGGAAGACGTAAGGAGCAAAGAAGGAAATGAGAGCTGCACACAAACAAGCCATTATTAAACACATTTCTTCTTTAAGCTGCTTTCTGAAGAGCATCAAGCCTCGAGCACTTTAACTTGCCAAAAACAAGCTCTTTTTGTGCTTTGAAATCAGGAGGTAAGATCAGCGCAGGATAAAAAGCTCAGCACACAGGAAAGCAGAAGGACGCTTTATTTGTTTACCATGCGGCAGGCCGAGGGCGATAGTCGGGCTTCTCTTCATCCACAGGAGAGCTCCTGCTTGGCGGCTGCACCAATGCAGCACACTGCCTCCCACCAGCATCGCATACAGCGCCATCTGCTAGGACCTGTTGGCTTGTTTGTTTTCCAGAGCAAACAGCAAATCACTTCTTTCCTGTTCCTGCTTTTTACCATATGCCACTGCCTGTGTATCAGAGCGAGGCATGTATATTAATGAAGTTAATCAAAGACGCGCACGCAGCCACATCTGCCAGGGGAATTTTCAAATGATTGCACCCGCCAGTTGATTCATCACGTCACTACCCTCGCCTGCCACTGTGGCCACCTTTCAGTGTGGCAAATGGCAACTACATCATCTGCATAAAAGGTTCAGAGTGACGCAGAAGTAACTGTTGTTTTTTAAAAGTATAAAATCCTCACAGCTTTAATAGATCTAGGAATTCTGCCTCTGAATGTCTCCAGAGTCCTTACTGTTACGAAATAGTGTGGCTCAAGATGTAATGAATGATGTATTTGCCTTACGTTCTGATACATTTTACCTCCACACATCCTAAGAATAACATGTGAAAAATGTTTCCCCTGAAGAGAAACTAAGATTCCAGTGTCATTCCAATTAGTAGCTACATTAAACAGTGGGAAGCACACTGTAAACAGTGCATCCCTGTACAGATGGCAAATTATCCTGCTGACTAGTTGAAACCCTCTGAGCCTGTCAGGTGCACGTGGCGGGCTGATGTTTTAAGAGCACTGACCTACACTTCACATGCAGTGATGGTATTACGTGGGAGGTATGCAACCCATAACTGCCAAGTTTTAATGGTGCTTGCCATACTGCTTGTTAAATTAGATAATGCTAGTGAGGTGTAGCATCACAGTAGTGCAAGTTCAGATGTGTTGTGAGGCCTGTGTTTGTGGACTTTGTTCCCCCTGTGCCTGCGTTGGGGGGCAAACTCTCCCTCCCACAGTTAAATTAACTGGTGACTGTGTTTACAAATCATTGTCTGTCCCCATATAGACTGGCCAGGGTCTGTCTATTGTTGCCCAATGAAAGCTGGGATAGGTTCATTCGCACTGATTTGCTGTGTGAAAGATCTGAACTTTGCTCTTTTTCTTTTTATGTGGGAGTGAATCGTTGTCTCTCGGTGTTAGCCCTGTGATAGACTGGTAAGTTCTCCAGGCCATGTCTACAACTCTCACCTTATGACAGCTGGAAATAAGCTCCAGTGCCCCGATGATCCAGACTTGGATAAGGGGATAAAACATGGAACGATGGATTCTTCTTCTTCTGAAGCATTTAGTCGTAAAAATCATCTACGTTCACTATCTGTTCATCTTCTCCTGTTCTGTCTCATTTCCTTTTATTTTCATTCCTCTTATCTCCAGCACATAACTCCACCTTTCTGAGCTCTCATCCACCTGCTACCTACACTCGCTCCAGATCACAGTGTCATCTCCACACATAGTCCACAGCCTGACCTTATCTGTCAGTCTGACCACTGCAAACAAGAAGATCCCTGAAGGAATCTCGTCACCACTGTGTCACTGTCCTCATACATGTCCAGAACCAGCCCCACTTCTGACTTCCTCGTTCAGTACTGAGGTTTGTCTCTTGGCGCTCTATCATGTACTTTCTCTGACCCACAAAGACACAGTGAAGCTCCTTCTGGCCGTCTCTATACTCCTCCATCAACACTCATGAAGCAAACATCACATCTGCAGCGCTCGTTCTCAGCATGAAGCCACACTGCTGCTGACTGATCGTCACCTCTCCTTAACCGAGCTTCAACCACTCGTTCACATGTCTTCAGGGCACGGCTCTGTATATACTATAGCTCTGCACACTTGTTCTTGAAGATCGGTACCAGTACACTTCTTCTCCATTCTTCATGCATTCTCTTAGTCTCTAATATTGTGTTAAACACAAATCTCTTCAAACCAATCTGAACAAACACAGGTGCACTATAGGCGTGACAGCGTTTTTTAGTTGTTTCCTTCGCTCATCGTAGTTACTGTGGTCTTAGAGATGTAACTGTGATCCCAGACAGACTTTTGTGTCTTTTCGTTTATTAACAGCTAACTTTTTTCCTCTGAATTAAAATGTCTGGCTGTGCTTCACATCCGAAGCTCCAAATTTACCTTACAGTGATGAACACTGGCTGAATTTTCACATGGGCAGTTCTTTCAGCTGCTTATCTTGTATCACCATTATCTGTACTCAACACATTGTCACATTATAATCATATTCTGCTTCTTTGTGTTGGGGCTCGGCAATATGGGTGTTGTACAGATCTCTACTATGGCCTGTGGTGTCCTTCACAGTGTTAAAATGCTTTTAAATCTAATGAAATTTCAGAGTATACGGATGTCAACACAGACAACTTTATCTGGCTCTGTTTCTACTGTTGATGTGTTTTGCTTTAATCCAGTTGTCTGGCAGATAACATGACTTTGTTGCAGATAATTGTGAGACTTGAATTCCTACCATTTCATTTATGTTACTTAGCACGAATTACCTGATCCTGTGAGATCCACCTGTACCTGCTAACGAAGCTTGCTAATGTTGGTCAGTAACCTCAGCAGTCCACCTGCTCGCCACGGCACGGGTCCTAAAAAACAAAAATAAAACAAAAGGCAGCAGAAACTAAAATCAAGGATTCATAAGAGGTGTTCATAAATCAGCAGGTGATTAAATCCTTTTTTCTACATAGACCTACAGCATTTGAAGCATCATTCAAACCCCTTCTGAGAATATTAGTTCCTGCTATTTTCCCCGTGTTTTGTCCACAACATGGTTTCTGTTCTGATCACACAGCTAATCTCCTCAATCTCTTTAACAGTTTTTCCCCATTTGCACATTTTTCATTTGTGCCACAAATGGCTCGCACGCCGACCTGCCACATAAGAATTCATATGAGACTGGGCAGAATTAAAAACAAAAGAGAGGAAATGCCACTCTCCAATCACAATGGATACCGAAGCTGTTCTTTTCATATTACAAAAATTATTACCGTTGGTTTTCATGAAAGGAAGCTTGTTCCTTAAATTGCTAATTGAAAGCGACAGCGGAAAAGATAACTGCTACTTTCAAGCTAGTAACTTCTATTCTCTCTCACTTCAGAAAATACTGTGTGTCAATATTACTATACGACTGCTCTGCATGTGTTGATTTGCTCCCACTTAGTGCATAATTACACTTGCGGGTTTGCTTAGAGGAACTTAATTTGATTGTTCTGCCTGTCACTCAGTATGAAAAAAGACAAATATGAAATGACATGTTTGAGGTTGCTTGATTATTGGCTTTGGATGGACGTAATTGTGGACATATTTTGTTAAGCTCAGTTTTTGCGGCTTACGGCCTGAACTTTGCCAGCTTTTCAGCAACAGCGTTACTGTAATCCATCTTTCATATAGCTCTGTGCAAGTGGTTTGCTTTGTTTTTGTTTTCATGCTGCATCTGCTTCTTTTTTCCCTCCTCCTCTGATCCGACAAGGCTTTCCTGTCCTGTCTGGTCCAATAAAGTCTGCTCAAATACAAACATAGATTCCAAGGACTTATGGGCCAGCGCTGGACCCATGTGTCTGTGCCTCAGGCTGTGTCATGCGTGATTGCCTACATGATGCCTACAGGAGTTATAGAAAAGAGGGGGCATCAAAACACCGCACACCAACCTATCAAGACTTAACCCCACACTGAGGTAGATCCGAGGCTTGAAAGGATGAACACTCTGTCTGTCTCAAGGTCTCCTCCTGGGTTCTTGTTGATGAGTCAGTCGAAGGCTTGGCAGGTTTCCAGGAGCCAATTTTACCCCCCTCAAGCCCTCCAAAACCACGAAACTGATCTCCTCCTACCGCTTAGGTTGGCTCTGGGCAGCAGCCTAGCTGAAGGCAATGCCCTGATCAAGCACAGTAGTGGGCTAACATCCTCCGCTCAGGAAAAGATGTACTGTGGGCTGCAGTCTGGGAGATACTGACCTTTTGTTAACTTGACTGATGGGTTTATACTTAGTCAACACGATTTGCTCGCTAACAACTCCATTGAATGATTTTCCTGGCTTCGAGTTACTTCCACTTACTTACTGTTTGACAGCTGTAGGTGTGCAGATAACCAGTTCTCTGCAGGGTAAACTGGGGATTTCATTAAAAGTCCAACTTTGGTCGTAGGCACCCTGATCAGTTGTGCTAGACTGTGTAGTTTCTGTCTCTCAGAAATGTACTGGAACAGCCGAATACTGCTTCTAATTTTAATGACAAGCTGATTCATAGTTTCAGAGTCTGTACATTCCTTTGCAGTTAGACCGATACGAGCCAGCCCACTTTATAGAAAGCCCCGAGGCTGTCAGAGGGAGATGGATAGCATCAGCCCTACACCCTTGACCTCGTGCTATCAGTCCCGTGCTGACCTCCACCTCCGTGGTCAGCATCTCAGCCTCTTTGCCTGCTGCTGTTCAGCACTGCCGCAGGCCAAGGCCGCATGGTAAATCAGCCAGCATGGTGAAACCTAAGGCCAAAGGTCACGATGAGCCAGTCCAGTAGATATTCACACCACCACATTACCAGCTGTTGATTAAAGGGTTGTGCCACAAGAAAAAAAAAGGCACTTAGTGTGATGAATGTCATATTTGGTTATATACAGTTTTTCTCTACATGTCAAACAAAACTACATTTTAATATTAGATAAAGACATGAATATAAAATGCAGTTTTTAAATGATGAGTTTGTTTATTAAGGGGGAAAGTAAAGCTATCCAACCTACCTGGCTCAATGTGGAAAGAACTAATTGCCTCCTTAAACCCAATAACGGCCACCGTTATGCAAGAAGAACTGCAGCCAAGTGTTTGCATTGAGGGATTAGAGGAATTCTGGCCCACTGTTTTTTGCTGAATTGTTTTAATTCAGTCACAGTGAAGGATTTTTGAGCATGAGTGGTCTGTTTAGGGTCATGCCAAAGCATTTCTGCCCGATTTAAGCCGGCTTTAAGTTTAGGCCGTTTCAAGACCTCTATTTTCTTTGTTTTACGAGCCATTCAGAGGTGCACTTGTGTTTCCGATCATTGTTTTGCTCCTTAACCAAACTGCGTTTGAGCTTCGGGGCACAAACTGGTGGCTCGACATTCTCTTTGGTGATTTACTGGTCCTGAAGCACTAAAGCAGCCCCAGACCATCACACTACCTCCACCATGTTTGACTGCTGGTGTGATGTTTGTTTTTTTAAATGATGTTAGTTTCACACCAGATGTAACAGGATGCAAATCTTCCACAATATTTTCCACAAGTCTCGGGGATCATCGAGATGTTCTTTGGAAGCTGAGTCTTTGTGTTTGCTTTGATTATCAGGGATTTTTGCCTTTGAATTCTCCCATGGGCGCCATTCTTGCCCAGACTCTCTCTGATTGAATTATGAACACTGTCACACTTTAAATGAGTCTCACCCTGGGTTCCAGTTATGTGGAGCTGCTATCAGGTGGTACCTGAGCTCCATTGCAAGCATTTTTTGTTCTAATCACAATAAATACAGTATATGAAAGAAATTTTTTTTCGTAATGAGCTGTCCGTCTTGTAATATTGTGAAATGATAGCATAGCAGTTCTCACCATGTACTGCTATGCTACATGTACACGTACCACCATGGAGTACAGCAGCAGTCCCCTCCCCCCGGGCCACAGCGCGGTACCGGCCTGTGTTTGGTACCGGGCTGCGGGAGTTGAGGCTCGGGTGTGAAATTTATGGTTTTCAGGGTTTTTATCGTTAACTCGGTTTCCCTGGGTCTTTCCCGTGTTGTAGTTGTGTGTCTTATTTTTAAAGAAATATCTGCGCGTTGCCATAGCGACCAGAAAGCATTAAGGGGCAGAGAGGAGAGGAGGATGTTACTCTCAGTGTTGTTGGCGCATTTCAGGAGGACGCTGCTAATAAAGTTACACAGTGAATTCGCGTTTATTATTATATTTACAAAATACCACCGTTTTTGTCTTGGTCATATCATTTTATTTTGTTGTATTTATCCACGACACCTTAAAGGCCGGTCTGTGAAAATACCGTCTGACATTAAACTGGTCCGTGGAGCAAAACTGTTTGGGGACCGCGCTGCTGTACAGTGTTGTGCAAACAATCCCTGCTGAGTAAATCTGGAAGAATCCAAAAACAATCGTACTTGCAAAAAGCCAAATCAGGACACATTATTCTTGGTTCTGTATTTATTCCTGAACTCTCATTTTAGAAAAACTGTGTAGAAAAAGTAAAAAATAAAAAAACAAATATCACTGGCCAAGTACGGCCCACATTTGAGGGAGCCTACATCTGTTTGACCAGCACAGTTTATTGTGTTTATGCAGGGGTAGTTTGACATGATGTGAAACAAATGGTGCTGTTGGTGAAAATGTATAGAGCCTGTCATCAAACAAAGTTGTCTTAACTGATTATACCTCAAATCCAGTTTGGTGACCCTTCTGTCTGGGATTCATTTTCCTGAACGTGAAGATGCTAAAAGACTTGAAAGGACCCCCCCCCCCCCCCCCAAAAAAAAAAAAAAAACAACAACAAATTGTTTCAGCCCAGAATGTCCCAGTTGGAGCATCGTCAGATAAACTGATTAATGTACATAAAAACTACGAGTTGCAGCATTTAGAAGCAGTTTTTCGTGTTTTGGTAATGCTCAGTGCTTTTAGTTTACAACCTGCTCAAGTCTTTTATAAGCATATTGTTTCTGGAAATTAACTTGAGGCTCTTTTAACACCGTGGTAAAGGCTCATTAAACAACCCAGATGGTGCTTTCTAGTGTCATCCTAATAATAGCGCAGTGTTTTAGTTCTGATCGCCCTGAAGGCCTCTGCGCCTCTTCCCAACATCTTCCTTCTGTCACACACACTCAGGCTCACACCCTCGGCCCCCGCTTCGACGGGACGAGCGGAACAATAACCACGCGCCAGCTGATGCATGATCCATGGGTTTGACCCGCTGACCCCAGGACACATTGTTACAGCCTGTTTACATTGTACAAATTGACAAATGTTTTCATGAGGCCTTTTGTCTGGCTCCCAGTGTCTTTTTCTCTCCCTCTCTGGCTTTCTCACTTCCTCTGTAGCCGGTTCATCCTTCCTACCTTGTTACACAAAAGATCGCCTGAAAGGACCCCAGATGAGGATAAGGAAGAGTGGAAAGAGCACATTTATATTCTTGCCATGTTCTTAGACATTAGGGGGGCATCAAGGTGCAAATACGAGTCAGACAGCTCTCATAATGAAAGAATCGAGACGCATTATGAAATAAGTGGAAGTGACCAATGAAGAGAGACGCTGCACTAGCTGCTTTGAATTCCAATTAGGCTAACTGCTAGAGAGTGAGGGGCCTTTAATGTGTTGTGAGTCGCTGTGGGGCTTGGATATGAAGACTGAGACTCACATAAAGGTCAGCGTGGCAGGGGTCGGCAGGTCACAGGAAATAGACTCGAGCTTCTTCTCAACTGCATCAAAAGGGAGATATGAATATCAGATAAATACAGACCTGCTCCCTTTTTTCCCCGTAGCCCCAAGATATGTTCAGCATCTCCACAGAGGGGTGGCAGGGGTGAAAGGGCGGAGCGAGCACCACTATTGAAGAGAGTGGATTATCTCATGAAGGGAAATCAATTAGAACGTTACGGTGGACTGTGAACATTTATCCATTTAGCTTGACCACTATTGAATTTCCATGATGGGCTTTGACTGTTCAGAGGGAGAGATCAGAGTTAATGGCGATTGTTCTGCTCTCCTCCAAATGTATTATCTGCCTCATTCAATGAGGGACACTTCATCAAACCAGAGAGAACCCCGCGGCCTATTGATAGATGGGCTTTGTGTGGGGTTTGAAGAAGAACGATGAGGCATGGGGCTTTAAGGCTGAGGGGAGAAACGGGAGGGAGTGTGGGGTTTGACGGGGGGGGGGGGGGGGGGGGGGGGGGGGGGGGAGGGGGGGGGTTGTCACAGATGTCCAACCCTTTGAAAGAAAATTAAACAAGTACCTCATTAGCCAACGCTTCAGTGCTCCCTGGAGGTGGCCACTGAGCCAGGCTTTTTAATGAGCTGGGAACTTAAACGCTGCCAAAGTTTACCCCGGCCTTGCCTTTCTCCGTTAGGCCATTGGGAAGAGCCATGCCCTCCCCCTTTGCTCTGGTCACTTCCACCCCCCACCTCACCCTGGCCCTCCTCTTCCATTGAGGGCTGCTCATGCAGAGGAGAGAGAGGCACCACGCTGATTCCCTGCCTTTCAGCTCCAGAGAGGGGGGATAATGCTGTTTTTGTACCACGCATCCAGAGGAATTATGTGCGCTAATTTGATTAGGGGAAGATTTGATTAACTGGAAAATGAGGGCTTTGCTTAGACTTTCACACGCTTAATTTATCCCTTGCAAAGCAGACGCAACATTGTGTCATGAAACTCAGAAGGCATATGAGAAGCCCATTCAGCAGCTAGATGGCCCTTTCAGACTCAACAATATCTAGGACTGCCACGGTTCAAATTGGGATAATCAGTTTAGAGCTTTTTGCTTGGCCTTAGAATACAAATTGCATTTGGCATTAACAGTGAAAAGGTTCAAAGGATAATGAGATTAATGTAGCAGGGAACTGAGCTAAGGCAGAAAATTTTCAGAAGAAAATGCAAGACTAGTGGCATTGTTGCACAAGGTGGATGTGGGGAGTTTTTTCCTTCCCCTTCTATGATTTATGTTTTTCTGATTCCTACTGCGGTTGCTAGGAGATTATGATAATGCTTTGGCAGCAAATGTCAATCAAAAGATGCAGTGTGTCAAACACAGAAACTGTAGCAGCATTTAACACATATGCGCTGCACGCAAATTTACATTCCTGCGCATAGTCAAAGGGCTATTATTCTGTGATGCTTTGAATGCGTTTAGTGGTTTCTGCTTGCGTCTATGATCCCTTTGTATACTCTGAAATGGCCACAGGGACTGAAGGAGCTGAATGCTTTGCTTTTTCTCCTTTTAACATGCAGCCATGAAGGTCATATTACTGCGCGGTGATGATTACATTTGAATGAAAAGTGACTTCTTCTGGGAGAGAGGAGAAAAAAAGAGCCACGGGCAGGCTTGATCTTTTTTCTGATCTAAAACCCTACACTGAGTGACCTTCCCCTCTGTCTGCCTCTGTCTGTGCTCAGCGGTTCTCTATTTTAAACAAATAGCTCTTTTATTTTACACAGGGATTGCCTGGATTACCTTTTAATAAGGGCTTAGCCACTCTCCAGCAAAACATCCCTGCCCCAGCGCTGGGCCGGCCGGCTCGAGCCCAGCCCATAATTATCCGCAGCAAACTGAAGGCCCGCGTTCCTTCAAGAGCCCATGTGAGCTCGGTTATTTATTTTTTCCCTTGTTTTTGTCGCCTGTCACACTGCCAGTGTGCAAGCTTTGAATTGGGACGCTCTGAATGCCAAGAATTTATCTAAAAAAGAAAAAAACTAGCAGAGATGAGAGAGGGAGGCGGATGGGGAGAGATGGAAAGAGAAATGTGAAAACCCAAACAGATGAGCTGTCTCCTGTTGGACTTCACTCCATCTTCCCCATCTGTTCACCCCAGTTTTAATTAAATCTACAGAGATGAGGAGTTTTTCCCTCTCATGCTACCTATCTCGAGCTCTTTCCCTTGCTATTCCACTCTCCCCGCTTGCTCCCGCGCTGTACTGAAGTGACGGTGGGCTGATGCCAGCGTCCACTCATCTCCCCACCTTGCTGCCAGCTGCTAATGAGAATGAGCCAGGGTGGCACGAGGAAGTTGCCAGCTATTATGAGCTGTTAATGAGGAGCATTCGAGAAAGGCCCCGGCCTAGGCCTCCTGCCATGAGTGACTGCTGCCTTTATCTCCTGCACGCAGAGATACATACTGTACACAAGCGCACACACTTTGTTGGACATTCATACATATTAAATCGGGCTCTGTTAACACCTCTAGAAACAGAGCATTCACGCCACACTATTTAGCACAAAGCAGCATATTTTAATAAGCTATTTCCCAGGTGATGTGCTCGTGTTCGGTTGGATAACCTCCCCCAGCCTCATGCAGGAATCCTCTGTTCTTTGCTATTGACACGCTCCTGGCAGGCTAGTCCCCTATTACCATAATGGCCTTCACGTCTCGTCCACGGGCCAACCCCCTGTCAGCCAATCGCTATGCGCTTCACCTGTTCTTGGCCGGGAAAGTGAATCCAGCTGAACCTGTTGACCGTGCGATGGAGCAGGTTGTGAGGACGCGCTCTCTTTTCAGGCTGGCACGGTCACCTGAACTCTTTGTTTGCCATGTTGGCTAACTGTAATGTGAAACTGGGCCAGTGGCCTCTGCTGATCGAAATCCAAGAGAGATTTAACAAGTGATCGTTTTTTTCACTGTATTGATTACCTTTTGATTATCTCACTTTACCTTCCATGTGAATTTCGGGAGCTATAAATGCAAATTGTATCTTGATGATGCTTGCACTCCTTCGCACCACTTTTCTTTTTGATAATGTCCGATTGCCCACTTCAACAACTTGTAAGTGCATGTCCCAGCTAAATGCACAGGCATTCTATATTCAGCATTATTTTGCCTTTTTTTAAGCATGTACTTCTCATCCTCTCCGCCTCTGAAATGCAATCATCTGTCTTTTCCCTTTGTCTCACCAGCCTATGCCAAACGGCTTTTGCACTGTTGAGCGACTGACGCTTGCTCAGCACTGGAGTTCCTATCACTTCATTTGCATTGTGGTGGCACTTGAAGCTCTGTAAATGCTTTAACAGCTTGCCATTTGCAATTATAAGAGAAGGGCTAGACTTTTAGCAGCACCTCGGGTTAAGAACAATCACATGACACCTCTCAAGCTGAGGCCACACTTTTTTACTGTGGCTGCAAAAGCAAACGCTGTTACATTATGTTGTGTTAATAGGACCAAGTCTATCACCTCCGTTGTAGTGCCCTCTGTTGAAGTTCTTTTGCTTCACTGATTAACTTTGGTGCCAGTACTGACATGATGAATGAGATGTACAGTATGACAAAAGTCTTCTTTTGATGTTAGATGGTGATAGGTTGGACTTGATAATTGATTAAAGGTGAGATTTTCTTGTTGTGTGGTGTTAATGCACCAACCGCGGACCACAGCATCCCCGCTGGCATCTTACTGGGTGACATTAGCTATCCTTCTTATTTTCTTGTTTCTAATACAGGTTGAAACATGTTTCAGTTTCATTCTGAAACTGAAACATGTTTCAACTTGTCATCATTTAATGTTAAATGAATGTCGAATTCAGTTTTATCATTTCTCGTACTACCGTGCACATTATTACATGATACATTTGGATCTGTAGCTGAAATAAAGGTTGTATCCGATTACATTAATGGAAGCGCCAAAAGATTTAAAATGGTGATGTCACAACATCCTGGTGGCCGAGTAATTATGAAAAAATGAAAAACATCTATTGATCCGTTGGCAGTACAGTGAGGGTTAGAAACATTTTTCAGTTTGTCGCGGCTTACTTTGAGCTCAGTAGCTACTCCTCTGCAGACTCAGCGTAGCTGTCCACTTTGTGGTGACAGTGCCTCTTTTCTGTTACTTCACACATCTCTCTCAGATGTTGTATCTGATATCCCCGTGTTGGTGTTGTTCCATCATAGCGTTGGTCCGGGATCAATATTGTAACATCCCAATGATGTTGTTGTGATGTCACGGCTTTGGAATGTGGAGGAAAAAGAAGAAAAAAGCATTTGTTTATATAAACGTCTCTCCTGGAAAAAACTCTATTATTTATGCAACAAATATGTTATCAAGTTATGTTTACTGTTTACTGCAAATTTACATCACACATGTTTTGCTTGCGATAGGTAATACTGTTATAAACTAACTGAATGCTCAGACGATGTTGCAGTGTTGAGGGTTGACCAACATTGTTATGATGAAGCTGCTCTGTTAAAATGTGATGCTGTGCCCTGCACCTTGACTCACAGGTGTATTCTCAGTGCAGTTTGGTGCTGTGCAAAATACTATGTTACTATATGCCCTATTAGAGGTTATTGTGATGCACATTTTTTTAACACACTAGTCTATTTATGTGCATTAATTGCTTATCATCCTCCGTCAGTGCTGTTGCATCTACTCCTGTGCCAGTTTTAACCGCCCCCACCTTGCACTAACCTGGTTCACACTCGCACCAACTTTTAAAAATGTTGTTTTCATCATTGACAAACTAAGGTACAGGTATCTGATTTCCAGTCGAGAAGAAAAATACCTGGGTGTGCACTAAAGTGTAGGCGTGTTTTTAACTTATTGGCAAGCAAACATGGAAACATTATATCTCTACTTTGGAACAGGCAAAAATGTAATTAAAGCTTGTGTGTGTTTGTTTATGTCAGGCGACATTCAGCATTCTTGTCACAACTGTTATGTCAGGTGGCGGCAAAGCTAATGTTTCCGTGGTGGTGATGAATATCAAATCTGACGTGACGGAGAGAAACATACTCCTCTGCAGTGACAGTAAAACAAGTGCTGTCATCGTTCCGTGTCACATGCTCGTCACATGATCACGACAGCCAGATTATTGGCAGCGGGCGCCATAGTTCGCTCAGTGAATTCAGCACTCAAAGTGTTGGGCTTGTATCATATAATTAAGATCTTGATTAAATAAGCGTCTGCTGGAAGACTTATTTTAGACACATACTGACGAGAAATGCAACAATTTACTCATAGACGGATGAAAATGAGAGGATTATTAAAAAGATGGAACGGCAGCAGTTTGTTTGAGCGTTCCTACGAAACCACACAAAAGAAGAGGTGGACTGGCGTGGCAGCGACTGCCACCAGCTCTTTCATCTACAGGCAGGATTTAGCATGTTTACACTGAGGTTGTATTTGCACTCTGCTTTGGCTGAAGAGAAAATTGGGGCCAATATCAAAGGAAATATTTCATAGTTTACGGGCAGCAGGGCTGCAAGGCTTTCTGTATTCCTTTGTGTCACTCTTGGTGCTTTTTCTGTTGGAATAAATGGTACATAATTCGTTCCTGTTGGATTTTTTCTGTTTTTCCTAATGTTTTGGGGTTTTCTTACCTCTGGGCTTTGGGTGGTGCGTGTGGAAGAGAAGAAGGAGTGTGCACTTGTAATAATTACTCCGAGGCTGGACATTAGAATAATGTAAACAGTATCTGTGAAAGTGAAAACATTGCGCTTCGCCAGTTTACATTTGTTTGCCCGAGGGCTTGTATTTTTCGAACGCTCCGCACAAATTGTTTCATGCATTTGGTTTGAGAACTGCAAAATCTGACATCCTGAATAACTCAGCAGCATGCCCACACTGCTTTTGCCTTCCAGTAGTTTGTTTTTTCCTCTGGTGTCCTGTCCAAAGTGGATAATTGACAACAGCAGCAGCGTGAAGTCCAAACCGAAGCCCTTTCCAGCTTCAAAGCTTTCTCACGTCCAAAGGAGCTCAGACTTCGAGCCCTAGCACTGTGTCTAAGCATCTTCAATTCCTTTCACACACATTGGGAATCATTGATTCTTCAGTCGATTGTTCTAGTCTAGTCATCAGGAAAAGCCTTGCCTGTCAGTAGTGAGAGCAGCTGCGAGTGTGTGTGTGTGTGTTCCTCTGTGTAAATGAGTTCCAGCTAGATTTAGTGGAGGCTTTTAGTTCTAGGCGAGGCTGAGCCCGTGGCACAGCCAGAACAGGTTGAGTTTCAAAGGGGCTTATCAGGGGAATTAGGCAAGCCTTTGGAGTTTGAGCGTAGCCTAATTTCTGGTGACCTTTCCTTGGCTCTGGTTTGACTTTTTGTGGTGATCAGCAAGTGCTCTAACAAGCTTTTCCGTCTGTGTGGCTGGGGATTACTGTGGAACTGCCGTGCCCTCCCCTGCACTCACAAGAAGCCATCTGTGGTGAGGAGAGATTAGGTGAGAGAGAGAGCGAGCAGAAGTAGGCAAATACCCTGAAGGGGCATTGTCATGCCTATCTGTGTGTTGGTGAGGATTCTGCGCTTGTCAGAGTCTCCTTTTGTGACAAATTGGTATGTTTTGTTCTGCTATTTTAAACCGTCAGGCACTGGCAACAGTATGAGCCTATTATTCAAGCATTCATGGATATTTGACTCTTTTTTTTTGGTTATTTATTTATTTTTATGTATTTTTTATGGGAGTGCCTTTCCTCCTTTTTTTTTTCTTGGACTATCGCCTTGATATTCGTTTCACCTTGTGTTTGGCGTAGAAGCTAGGATTATCATTACTCACAGAAATGGCTTAGAGGTGTCTAAGGTAAGGTTATACTTTGTTTCATCATTTCTTACTGGACCTCATGTAAAATACTTTCATGAGACGCGCATCAGGTGCCAAAACTTTTCCACGGTGAGTTCATGTATCCGGCATTTATTACCAAACTATTCCTAATGCAGTGTCACTATTTAGTACCATTTAACGCTTGTGTTTCTTTGTGTGCGCGTTAATATAACAATATGCAGATACGACGTTATGTCATCTGATTACATTCATTATACTTCCACAGATGATCTTTGTTCAGAAACCCCTGCCGTGTTAACAATTGAATTGATTGCATTTAATCAGAACACTTTTGAATTAATTATGGAAACAGAATGTCACATCACTCGTATTTAGACACTGGATAGCTTGTTGACTGAGTGAAAAACACAACAATGCTGTTTTTGCTCGTAGTACTATGTGAAATAATCGAGTGCGTTAGTGCTTCTCTTGAGGTCATGAGGAGTTGTGATTATAAGACTCTTTATTGAATCCAGCAGTTGCCAGCTGTTGTACAACTGTTGGCAGTCTGATTATTTTTTTCTTGGATCGACTGTACCCGTGATTCTCCTTTAGCAACACACATAATGTGGAAGTATTTCTTTATTGTTGTTTATTATTTTACTCAGTTTTATCATTCATAAATCGGCTGACATGTTGTCTGTGGCGGACGAGACGCAGATGATTTGCTGAAAAAAAAAGCTTTTAATTAATCGCACAATTTTCTGTAATTAATTACGATTAATCACGATTACTTGATCAACATCCTTTATATAACTTTATATTTAAGCTTGTAACAGACGTTTATGCAATATAATGAAATAAATGTAGAATAAACGCAAAGAATGTTAAATGCTTAAACTCAAAGAGAATTTGAATAGTTTTCTTCAGTCTTTTAGCACAGGCTCTCTCCTGTGAAATACAACTTCAATACAAAAAAAACCTATATACTAATAGGTAAGTATAACCTAATATATAATATATATTAGTGCTGCCAAAAAATTAAAATGTTTAATCAGATTCATCACAGGGTTACTGTGGATTAATTTTGATTAATCACGATTAAATATCATTTTTATTCTCTATTAATCGCATTTCATTTTGCATGAGCAACAGACTCGAGAAAAAAGGGAAAAAATACGAACTTAACATGTTTATTGAACATTTGGAACATTCATGTTAACAAAAACCTCTGTAAACATTTATCCTCTCTCTCTGTCACTCTTGGGGAGGCTTCAAGTCCTTGAATCGAGGAACCAAAGCTGTGTAAAGCGCGTGTTCTCAACGATATTAACAGGTCTGCAGTTTGTTGCAATCCACTTGGCGTCAGTCAATATGTCCGAGGTCGACTTACTGAGTCCGCGATGCTCCGTGACTGGTTTGTCGCAAGCTGGGTGACGCGTTAGCCAAAGTGCTAGCAGCATCCTGGCTAACGTATGCTTCGCGTCAATGTGATATTTTAAGCTGGAAGTGCTTCGGTGAAAATTCCTTCTTGCACAACGTGCATAAGACTTTATGTCGGTCAACTGTTCTGTCTTCTTATTTTTTTAATACTCAAATTTCCCATCGAGAGGGCCGATGTGCGTTTATCATCTTCCATATTGAGTTGATTGGTTCTGCTGCCCGTCACTACCAGATCAACTGCCCATTTGCGCATGTGCGAAGGTAACTCTGCTTGGACAAACTGCCCGAAATGCTCTGACAGAAACATTTCAGGGATTTTGAGTCACTCTGCACTCCGGATGCATTAATTGCGTCAATTTTTTTTTTAATGCGTTAATCGTGATGACGGCTTAATCTGCGTTAACGCATTAATTTTGACAGCACTACTTTTAACATATCTGTCACCAAATATATTTTGACTGCTTAAAGGGCTTGTGTTTTGTTGTTGTTTTTTCTTTGTAAGTGCACATGCTGCGAATTTTGTGCTTCTGGCCTGGATTGCACGCATAAAGGTTATTAAAGAATGAAATATTTTTTATTACATTTAACTTGCAATAAACACACACCAAATAAAATTACTCTTTTGCAGTCTCCATATAAATGCGTATTAAAGACTTACTGATAGTCAGCAGTAACACATGTTGCTTTAACATCACCTAATGCTTTTCCTTGGAGCTGCTGTTCCCTGAACACTGTTTTCTGCAGACACACTAACCAATCAGCTGTATGCATATCTGATTCTGTGCCAGTCTGCAGCTGTCTGTGCACCAGCAATGTAAGCGTGATCTCAAACACAGTTACTGGTTCACTTGGTACCAGTATGCATGCATTACCTTATAAAGCCAGTCATCTGTCAATATAACCAGTTGCCATAGTTTCCCAATCGTTGTATCCATGAGACAAGTTATTACATTTTTATTGTACTTAAACCAGCTTAGGTGTAATTTCCATTAAAGCTACAAAAATATTTGCAAGTAACTAAACTAATATTTGAAACTAAAAAGATATTACTAGCTAACCTGAAAGCTGTTTTCTCTGAAAGCTGCATTAGAACTGGTTTGAACTATGGTTTCCTGATAAGGGCTGGGAACACTAAAGGGAGAGTCAGTACCTGTTAGTGTATCCCTTTAAGAATGGGTACAAGGGTGGGGAGAGAAGAGCCTCATCATCATCATGCAGGAGTCATCTGGGTAGCCTCTCCTCCCTCTCTACTGCATTATCATAAAAAGTGATTTAGGACTGATTGATGCAAATGGCCCTCTGTTCTTTTCTATCATTAACGGGTCCTTCGCTGTGGCCACAGGCGGTGATTAAAGCTGTCATTTCCAGCTACTCATTAAAGGAGAGCGCCGGGCTGTGGGAGGGATTGAGAGAGGGTTGGGGAGGAAGAGAAGGAGGAAGGAAGAGAGGGAGGACGACAGGCTGGAGGAGGAGAGATGGAACCATTTTATTCCTGAAGAAGTGCCGTGTAGTGGAACCGGCTTTCTGGGGGAAAAAGAGGCAATGTTTTCATAATTGTTGTATTCCACCCAGTCTGCCGTATGCAGCGGTCCAAATTCATTACAATAGCATCTTTTATGAGTCCCCAAATGCTTTTTAGTTTAGCCTGCCAGTGGGGTTGCTTATAAAAAAGTGGGGCGAAAAATAGCAATAACAAGCGACAGTAGGGTTCAAATCGAAGTCACTTTACAGTCTGTATTAATTTTCACATTTTGTGTGGAACCAGGAAAAACTTGTGACGCACATAACTATAAAAAAAATCAATACAACTTTGTTTTTTATTTCTGTTTTGCTCGTGGTTATAAATCACCAACAATACTGTCAAAGAAAGTGAAACTGTTGACAAACAACCCCAAATACTGAAGTGTGTCTGCAGCCACCCCATGACTCCTGGCAAAGACATTATTCTGTGTGGCTCGCACTTACTCTTGAACATGAATGAGTGCGTGCTTGTGTGTGCTGCTTGCCGATAGGAACCTTATCTACTCTAATGGGGGGGGGGAGGGTTCTTGGCTGTGAGGCTGTGAGATCCGAAGCTCCAGCTGAGCTTTCCTCTGCGGGAGCCTACAATATCACCATGTCCTGGGGACCTGTGCTAATGGCCTGGGGTGCCCTTACTGCTATTGTGCCCAGCAGGCCCACCACTCCATGAACATACACAACCCCAAGCTGTCTCCATCTGTACCCCCTACATCTCTTTTATCTCTCAGTACAATCCAGTCTCCCTCAGATAGCATACTGAGCTTCTGGTCTGGGTGCGCCTGGCTTATAGCAATGGGACCGAGAGGTTTGGGGATTGGAGAAGACGATGAATAGGAGAAGATATGTTTTCTTAGTGGCGCAGCACCAGGGCACTAAGCTTCAAGCAGAGAGGTCCATCGATCGACATCATTTTGGAGCGAAGGTTTCCTGGCCTAAGATGCGATACCCCTGTGCAGACCCCACGATGCATGCTGCTGGGGAATACTAATGAGGTTTAGCCCGTTCGTCTAGTACCTAGCTGTGGCCAGCACATACACTGTGTTCTCACAGCATTATCCTGTCCACATGTGAAGATGAAAAAGAGCTGATTGGTGCCTAATCCTCTTTAAAAGGGACAGCATTTGGGAAGAGGTGAGACTGTCAAAGTGTGAGATTGAATTATTTACTTTTTACCTGAGTGGGTGAACGAGTCGGTGCTGTGCAGGATGGCTTCCAAGATAATAGTGCAGATTTCTTTTGAGATACATTAGAAGCAATTAGTCACCAGATGAAAGTCCAATAGTTATTTGCCAAAGGCAAACAACAGCAATTATTTAAGTGGAAATTACAAGCCAGTATGCTGACTTAGACTCACACCTTAGCTGACACCTTGCATTTGCACAGCACAGAATGCAGCATTTTGCTTGCTTTTCTTATTTAATAAGTAATCATGTTCAGTGTTAAGGTTCTGGAGATGTACTGTACCTGTGAAATCAATCCAAAAGCCCTTATGTAAATATTCCAGTTCTTTGGAATAACACAGTTTTCTATCTGTTTTTATTGCCCATGAAATCCAACATTTTTTCAATGGGAAAAGATGCTATAATCACCCGTTTAAGAGCAACGTGTAGGCACACATGCATGTGTGAAGGAAAGCCATAGCAGGGCCTAATGGTGTCATTAATTTTGTTCTGGAGACTTTCAAGAAAAATGGATGGATTTCCCCTCCCCGCTTGCTTGCTAAACTGGTTTTAATGAAGAAGATAAAGTGGTTTCTTGAGTGTCTCACAGGCTCCCTGCAGTCACTTCATTTGACATTATTCTAGTGCAGCTGAATGGAGGTGGCAGCCCGCCTCCTCCTTGGCTACGTGTTGACATGCCAGCAGCACCCTCCCAGGGCTGCTATAATGAGGAACCAGCTTCCTCCCAGGGCTAGGACCAGGTGGGACCATTTCAGAGTTTGCACTGGTAAAGGAGGAAACGGACAGATGGAGCAAGGCACCCATTCTCCATCTGCAGCCTCAACACCACCTTAACTCGGATTATGTCATATGTCACATCATACCCCACTGCTGTTCCAGCTGTATCTGCAATTGCCTTAAGCCCTGGAGGTGCCCAGACAGCTGACAGTGGGATTATTACTCTCTCGAATATGTCTGCAGGGCCCACCTCTCTGGGGAGGCTCTGCCTGCAGACTGTGGTGCCCACTGAGGGAGGGGCTGACAGGGTCTTTATGACTAGACACTCTCTCTGGGGACCACTCAGGAATAAATTAGCATGGCCACAACCCTTCTGGCGTAATGTGATTGGACATGAGGGAGGCAGCCCCACCCCTCACCCCTCCCAGAGGACAAGTATACTCAGTGCTCAACCTAATCTTTGTTGAGCATTAAAATACATGATCGCGCCTCCGGGGCATGCACAGAATCTGTCCTTTGTGTGCATTCATCCTGCCATCCACCCCGTAATCATAGATCATAAACTCTGTTGCTGAACCACCGTGGTATTAAAAAAAAAAAGATATTGTTTATGAGTTAATAAACATACTTGCTGATCTTGTAAAAGTTTTAAATTGTCTCCAGAGCTGTTTCCTGTCGTTTGTTTGGTGGCTAAATGTGAAGCAGGGGAGAAAGGGAGGAGTGGAGCACGAGACCAAGGAGGAGAGTGGCTTAGTGTAAGACGTTAAATCCTAAGCTAAAATACATAGCCCTCAGGAGGTGCAGCTTCTTAACCTCAACCTGCTTGGTCTGATAAGAATGTTTCTTTGTTGTTGGCTGGAGAGTAATGCGGACTAGCTAAAGGCTATTAAAACAAGCTTTGCCTGGGAGTGGTTTATCAGGAGATTTCATCACTCCATCGTGTATTAAGAACAGAAACAAAGCCTCTCTGAACTGTGTTCAGCAATCAGACAAAGCAATAAATGCATATTTTTGGTTGCTCCCGTTTATTTTTAACTAACTAAAGGTACGTCACAGCCTGCCCCATCGGTGCAAATCCCCTCCCAGGATGAAACTGTCTGTGACCTCCAGCCAATATCACAGAAACGTTTCACCGGAATCTGCCAGCTGTTCTTCTGTAAGTCAGACTCCCAGCTGTCAGTGATTACTGCTGTGGACCGTGCCCGGAGCTTTGCCGACAGTCCCCTTTTGATTAGCAATTATCCAGAAAAAAGGCTAGGGGAAACTCAGACGCTCATGAGAACACGGCTTCAACCTGTTTTTCCATTGAGTAAAAATCTGTCGGGGCAGCCGAAGGTTGCCGTGGTTCACCGGGGTCCACAGCACCACTTGGCTTTGATTCCTTTATGCCTCCCAGATGTTGGCCCATATGGTTCCACTTACTCTCCGGGGGAGGAAAATAAATGGTTTGTTTTTCTATTGTGGTCTCACTCATTATGCACTTATAAAACCAGCTTTTGAAGATTAGAAACGTATGCCTGTGTTGAGCCAGATATAAGCTGGCATGTTAGCATGGAATGTGTGGCTTTTCCTCTTAAGCTCACATTTCCCTGAGTTCAGTTTTATTTTAACAGTAACACAGATCAGTGCTGGAGTAGTGCATTATATATAGTTTTAGCTTTGCCCGTTTTGCCTAACCTCAGAACACTGATTCAAACCAAGAAATGTAATGTGCAACCTTAGCATGCATCTTTTGCTCAACTTGTTAAATGTGAAAATGTAAAACCATAAGAGACTGTTATGGCAATAAATGATGGAGAAACGTACTTGTCTTTATAAGTTGTTAGATTTACAATAGGTCACCAAGCTATCAGTTTAAAAGTGTTCTAAATGCTAAATATTTAGAATTAGCAGCTTAATTTATATTCTGCATTAATACGGTCATGTGAAAACCGAAGTACACCCTTATTTCTTCCACTGAAATTAAGAGGGTAAGTAGCAGCAGCAAGTCCTGCTCATCAGGTGCATTTGGTTTATTGATCACACTGGGACAATGATCCCAAGTCTCTCTATAAAAGCAGAAGTGGACGTCCCAGCAAATTCACCCCAAGGTCAGCAATGCAAAAACCCAAGAGCTACATCTCCGACTCTACAGGCCTCACTTATCATGTGAAAGTTCATAATAATCAGTGTTCGGAAGGTTACTTAAAAT
Source organism: Pelmatolapia mariae (assembly GCF_036321145.2). Taxonomy (NCBI): domain Eukaryota; kingdom Metazoa; phylum Chordata; class Actinopteri; order Cichliformes; family Cichlidae; genus Pelmatolapia; species Pelmatolapia mariae. The sequence goes on along the minus strand of NC_086236.1, from coordinate 36,225,704 downwards.
GTATTCCACTACAGATTACAGAATACATGGCACTAAATGTAGTTTGTAACGTATTCTATTAAGTTACTCAATATGAGTAACATATTCTGAATACTTTGGATTACTTGATATATTGTCATGCTTTTACAGCTACATGAATGTACTGTTGCTGTGTGACTATTACCGAGCTAACATTGTTAGCTGGCGTTAGCTGAGGTACTGTTACACTTGATGGATAGCATTAACAACCTGCTAGCTGCAAACAATCATGTGCAGCTCTGAAAGCAATACCAACTAGATTGTTAAATCTTAATATAAGTGAGTAACAGTAGGGTGGACTTTAGGTAAGGCTGCACATTTTGCAGTGATCTCGTAGAGAAAACTATTTCTGTGTCAGTAATATGTTTTCTTTCTGTCTGCTTTCAGAACTGCACATGATTATTTGTAGCTAGCAGGTTGTAATGCAGCCTTCAGTAATAGTAATAAATCACACAGCAATAGTACATCGAAGATACTGAAGTGGCACATAACCCAGGTAGCTGCCACAACTAAAACAAGCTAGCTGCAGTAGGCTAACGTTAGCTTTTAAAAAAGAACTTAGTTCCAGATGTTTCTTTAGGTCGGAGTCTTTTGACGCTGAGAGCAGCTGGTTGGTGGCAAACAGAGTTTACATTGCACTGTCAGATTTCCAGTCAGAGCCTCTTATTGCGTGTTTTATTTGCGTGGAATTACCAACAATAGAGAGGGGATAGCCTAACATATGAAACAGGAAAAGACAGAGGTGTAATCCATTTATTTCAACAAAGTAACTGTACTCTAACCTGTTTAAGAAGTAACTGTAGCGGAATACAGTTACTCATATTTTGTATTTTAAATACGTAACACTGGTACATGTACACTGATAATAGTACAGTTAGAAAAGACTGAAAGGCTTGAAAGAAGAAGGTCTTTAAAAAAGAATATGGCAGCACAGTTTAGGCTTAGCTTCTGTAAAGCATGGTAGGTAGTGGAGGGTTGATGATTTGGGCTTTTTTGCAGCCACAGTTTCTGGACCATGGATGTACCAAAGTACTCTAGAGTCAGGTGTGAGGCCGTCTGACCAACAGCTAAAGCTTGGCTTAAATTGTGTTATGCAAAAGGACAATGATCCCAAAGACACCAATAAATCTACAATGAAGTGAGTTAAAAAAAGATCAAGATAAGTCCAGACCTAAACCTCATTAAAATGCGGGACCTTTGGAAACCTGCGCATAAAAGAATGACCATAACCCTCTATGAACTGAAACAATGTAATAAAGAAGAGGAGACTAAAAACAGACTGATAAAGTCATACAGAAAACATATACCTTAAGTTATTGCTGCTAAACTTGGTTCTACGAGCTTTTCCATGCATTCATACTTTTCCACTTGGTTGTATGGAGTAATAACACAAAATTAGAACTGGAAGTTCATCAGACCTTGGCTTGCTTGACTGTTCCTCAGGACCTCACCCAGTCTTACCTCCTGCTTACATAGAAAAGGAGTTTCCTTAACCATGTTTTCCTTTCAAACTGCTGCTTTCAACTTTTCTTTTGACTGACAACAACTTTGTTTTACTCTTTGGCATTCCTTCCCATCCTCAATAACTCATTCCTCCCTCTCACAGCTCTTCTGAGCATTTAAGGAAGTGTTAGTTCTGTGGGGTAGCAGGTGTTCCCAGCCTTTCCTGCCCTGACCTTTCAAGTGCTGGTCGTCTATCAGTGGGTGTCAGGCCTATAAGTAAGATTCAGGTCACCCGTCTAACTGAGAGGTCACCCTTCACTCACACTGTGAAAGGAAGAGAGGGAACTAAAGATAAGAGAGAAGAACGTAGACAAGAGAGGGCCCTCTTCAGATTTTTTTACCTTGGACTTTTGTGGTTTTTGAACAATGAGAGCACATCTGGCTGCTTCTCACTAGTTTGTCACAGTTGTCCCTCATCCTTGAAAGGAAGCGCCTGAGAGAAAAACAGGAGAAAGAGAGCCAGTGTTGTTCTTTACTCTCTACCTGGTTTGAAAATAAAAGGAAAGTCCTTTGGATTGTGGGTGCGTCCTGCAGTCCAGCCGGAGGCTACATAGTATGGATCAATATAAAACGACATGGGCGCAAGCACGGGCTGTGTAAAGTTTCATTTAATGGATCTGTTTGTTTGTTTGTTTGTTTTATAGCTGGTCATAAAGACAAATGACAAGACAATATGAGGGCAAGAGCATCTTTTCTTTTCCATAAAGGCTGTTATTTTTAGCCCGCAGTTCTGTGATGGACTCCTTTCAGCAGAACTGACAAGTCTTCTTTCAAATTAGAGCACCTTGTCAAAAGTACAGAGGGGCGGATGGATCTAGCCTATCTTCATTAAATGTTCTTTAATTGGCTTTGTAAGGAATAATCTCTCCATCTCTCTGAGCTCCACGGTTGGCAGGCAGGCTGTATAACGGCACCGCTCGTCTGTCAAAACGTCAGCAGCATCTCAAAAATGAAAGCGACACATGCCAGCAAGTTGTTCAACACTGTGTACAAATACTCCAGATCACACGTCAGTAGAAAGGCCTGTCATAATCCTCTTTCAAGGAAATTAGAGTTTAGGTAAACACAACTGTCATGTGCAGTGTTCCTTAGAAAAGTTTTTTTCCCTTTTCTTAGCTCGTAATCTTAAAAGGACCCCGAGCTCAGAGTATAAGCACATTTCCATTTATCACACGGCATATCTTCTATTGTTGCCGAAGCGCTGACAGTATCCACAAATTTTGAAGGCCCTGGAGCGTTGGTGTTGTCAAATTGAAATGTGGGAAGCAGAATTGCTTCCCACCTGCGTAGCTCAAAAAGCGCTCCAGGTCTTGCCTTGATGTGTGATAGAAGTGAGGCACCAAACAAAACATGCTGTGTCCTCTTCTGATTAGCAGACATCAGCGTGATCTTCCATGTCCTTCACCGAGGCTCTGCGCTACCACAAATGCGCAGTGACGACCCAGCAAAATAGCAGCGAGCAACTTGCCAGCTTGTCAGTCAGTTTGCTCCGTCTTCTGTCTCGGAGCATTCTCCGTCTCTGCACTGCATCCTGGAGCTTAATGGACTGTAGAGGTCTCAATTGAAAATGTGAACGTGCCCATCAGAATGTGTAACCTTGTTTGCCCTAGGTATTTAACACAGGACATCTAAAGGCGGTGGCTTGACCGAGGCTTGTCACGGACAAATGGAAAGCTATTAGAGAAGACATGCCTTTGTGTGTGTGTGTGTGTGTGTGTGTGTGTGTGCATGCCTCCCAGCAAACCCTCCAAGTCCCTCAATTTCCAGCCAGTGCATCAGTCCAAGCAGGAGATGACATGACAGTGGCATTCTTTGTTTATCTACTCCGGGGCCGTGCTCCTCACATCTCTTTGTGTTGCTGTCACAAGCGCAGTAAGCACTGGAGGAGAGATGGCAACGCGGTAATAACGGAGAAGATGCGTTTGTTTATTAAGACAGCTCGGGCTCTCCAGGCGAGGGCATTGCTGGATTTGTCTTCTGTTTTTTCTTTTCTGTTTATGTAGGAAAAATTCAAAGCTGCCATTCTTTGTCAGATTTGAACCACTTGTGAGCAAAGCTGACAAAGAAGGGCAATTAATATCTGATTACTGTTTGTAAAATGGGACGTCATTGTAATCTAAATGTGTAAAGGTCAAGCTCGGCTCGAGTCGCACCGCAGTCTACTCATAAACCTTTTGCAATTTTTTGTGATCCAGTAGCTCGATGGAATAAAGCAGAAATATACGTTTAGGTGAAGGTTAGGTTTAGGGCCCATGCACAAGGTGCAGCTGACAAGGGTCGAGTGAACTGCACATCAAGGGTCAAATAATAGAAGGTGAGGATTAGGTTACCAGTGAATCCATGTTGCTCACATGCACCTGGCTACGTGTTGTTTTGTTTCATCACCATTGGCCGTTACTGCATAAACCTAAGAATGAAGCACTCTGGCTCATAAAGCCCATTAATCACTATGAATACGGCCTTTCAAAGTGACATTGCACCGGGCCGTTCGTGTCAGTGCCGTTTCTCGTGGCACTTGTCATCATAGCACTCTGCACATTCGCACAGGGGGGAGAGGCTGCACCAGGCATTTTGCTTTTAATGAGTATAACGCTGAACACACGCGTTCCCCCGTCATTGCTCTAAAGAGCTTGATTGCAGATGCCGACGCTTCCGATGACAAAAACGACATCTGTGAACATCTGCTTTGGAAATTGAAGCTGGCCTTGGAACGGAACATTGACTTTGTTTTCTGTCTTTGTGGACCAATTAGGGCTAACAGATTTACACAGCCAGATCAATCTGAAAACAATAATGGCATTGCTGTTATTTCTCTCATTTGATAGCTGTGTGGCTCCATTGTGCCCATTAGCATTACAGAACAGCAAGCGCCCTGACCTCCAACATCTTCCCTCCATCTCATGCACATCCCCGGAGACGTTTTTCTTCCTTTAATCTAGCGAACACACAAGGCCATGTATGTGTGTGTGAAAGAGTGTGTTTTTCCTCCCTTGCTTCTCCTCTCAGGCATCCTTGCTACAGTTAATTAACAGTTATTAGTGTTAGCGCAGAGCACCGGATAAGATGTCACAAATCATCAAGTCTCTAGGTGCAGTTCCAGCAATTAAGAGCTCTGTCGCACCTTCCCTCTCCACAATCATTTGGTACGCATCCAGTTTCCTTTTTAGACCTGAAAGAACTAATCAAATCATTTCTGCTCAGAGATTCTGTCATTATTTCAAGCCCTAACCATGTGAGACTCCCAACTTTTGATTGCACTTATGTCCTGCTGGCATTTGTAAACCCAGAGATAAGGAAAGATGTAGGTACAGTTAGAAAGTGTTGCTCAGTCAAATGCCTGTGCATGATGTAATGATGTGTTTTTAAAAAGTTATTAAGAGATGGGGCATCAGATTAAGAGTGTTTATTTGCTCATTTTAATGCTGGCTGTGACTTCTCTGCTGCGATCAATTTGTCATCCCTCTAAATGGAAACTTAATTGCATCCGTCTGAAGTAGAGACCTTGAATCGTGCTTCTTGTTGTTTTCAGCAGCCAGTCCTTGCCCTAGCTTTTATTTATTTCCTTTCTTTTGTGCTTGATATATAGTCTGGCCTCTTACCATCCTAGGCCCAGAAGTGTTATGCAGCAGGTTAGCTCTGTTAAATGAGCAGCAGTCACTAGATAACTTGCAAGTATTAGTATTAACGCTTATGAGGAAGTCGGAGGTGTTGAAACAAACGTGTTACATGTCATTTTGCTTTCGTGTGATGCTGCGCTGCACTTAAAAAGACTTTACAGCAGAATGTCCGAGGTCAGCGCAGTGCGTGTACGGGCTAACTAGGCCATGGCAGTTTATCAAATGTAAAATGGTAAAGTCTGGAAAAGCTCAGTTTGGCCTAAAAATAGCAACATGACGACAGAGTATTAGGGCCAAGCTGGTCTGGTCAGAAAGAGAAACCACACAAACTTGGAAGAGTTTGGCAGATTTGTGCGACATGAAACAGCTGGCAATGAACAGATGCAAGGATACTGATGAGGCAGGTATGTTGTATCACAAGACAGTTCATCAGGTAGTTTTACTTTAATCTGCACTTTTTTTCTCAAAATAGTCATTTGAATTTAGTCTTGAAATTTTGACTTACCGTGTTTTTCGGACCATAAGGCGCACCATGATGAATTCTCTGCAGCTGCTCTATTCCTATGTTGTTGCAGTATATTAATGACTAACCTCGTATTGTGGATGGATTATCTCAGTTGTTCTCCTGACTGAAGTTTGGTCCGTTTACAGCATCCTGCCATGCGATTGCATTTGTCCCTAACTATCGGGAACCCTCACGTTAACTTTTATTGAGTGGAAAAGTGTTAGCTTTCATCCTCCAGCTTCACTGTGTTTATGCTATGCTAACATAGCTGTGTCGCTAGCAATCACATAGCACATCATTATATACCAGCTAGCCCAACTTCAGTAACCCTACAAACGTCACTGCTGTTTAGTTTTCTATCTTCATTTATGTTGGAAGTGATAGCAGAGCTGTACATTTGAATTTGTTTCAGAAATCTCTCAGTCAGAACATGCTATATCATGTTTAGGTGGAAGCTAGCGAGCTAACTTCCTGCTAAATGTAATAAATTCTGTTTTCATGGATGCCTGGATGTTAAACTTAATTGTTACACCTGGTAAAGCAGCAACGCTGATCATTTTATTAAAGATGAAAGAATTTAGACAGTTTTTAACTCTCAGTGATGCTGCAGTGTTCGTTTGACTTTGGGACCTGAAGCAGACGGAGTTTAGGACCCAGATTCCTCCGTGAGGCTCCTGACTACGGCAATCCATCAAGCAGTGCGGCTTGGTAGCTTTGCAAAGTCGGACTAAAACATTTTTGACAGATTTTTGAGCTCCGTGTAGCACAGAAAATCGGTTCGAGGTCAGTAAACACAGCCAGAATTCATATATAAGGTGCACTGAAGATTTATGAGAAAATTAAAGGATTTTAAGTGCGCCTTATAGTGCAGAAAATTTGGTAATCCTCTGTCATGGTTTCTGTTATTGAGAGAAAAGCATGAAAACTACAGCAGCTAGTGATATCCTTACTGTTATCCTTTTACTTATAACTAATGCTAAACTAGTGTGAAATGCATTTTTGGTTTGAGTCCTGATTTTATGTCGCGAGAAAGTGGCGGCTATCACTTTTCACCCGGCCTTTACTCAGCAACTTTATAATTCAGGGTTGGCCATCACCATGCAGGCTGCAGATGATTGTACTGAAGGGTCATTTAAACCCTCTTTTTGTAGCAGTCTTTAGAGTGTGATTACAGTTGAAACGAAAAAGAAAAGGTGATACAACACTGAATAAAAGTGATGAAAAATGCAATGAAAGAGCGGACCCACCAAAGCCTGTAACTCGTTAATTTATGTGTCTGAGTAAATCCAAAAGGAAATGTAAAAAAAACCCAAAAACCAGAAAAACTAAAATCAAGATGGCAAGCTACGGAAAAAACAATTTACATAACTGAATTTAAAGACAACAGAAATATTGTGGTGAGCTGCATACAGATATGAGTCTGTAAAATGGCAATAGGAAGAGCGAAGAAATATAATCACCAAACTCCTTGATGCTGGAAATGTAATTATAGAGCAGGCTAGTCTGATGAATTCACTACTTTTAGTATACAATCTAAAAGGCTTCATTCTCATCCAGATACACAGCAAACTGTACAAATACACGAGAAAGAGCTGCTCTGGTCTCAGGTCATCCTTTGTTTTTACTCTTTAAAGCCTGCTTTAATTCCCTACATAAGGGCGTAAAATGCAGCTATTTGTGTTCCCTGAAAATCTCGAGAACAAATATTTGCTCTTATTCGGGGCACGCTGCCAGCTTTGTTGTTGGCTTTCGGTGTGGGAGGCAGTTAGCGTGTTTCTTGCTCTTCGGCGTCCAAATTCTTCCTCCCAGGGGTCGGCTGCTGTCAGGTGTCAGCAAAATAATCACGAGTTAGCAGTTGTTCGAAATGACACAAGAGCTGCCATCGATCAGCAGTCATGAATCATCAGCCGAACAGAACGAGACAGGCAGTGTGTTTCGGGAGGAAAGAAGAGCAGAGGGTCGTAGCTCAGTGCAGACAGGCTGCTGATGTGACCGGACCGGCCAGTCGTATCTCCCCGGTTTTCATTAAAGCAGAAGATGAGATCAGGGAAGTGCAGGCAGAATGTGTCTTTAGGGTGTGTGGAAGTGTGTGTTCGTGTACTGTATGTCTGTCAACGTGTGCGTAGGTATCTTGCAGTGTGGCTGTATTAGCAACAATGATAGCTATCACTGCTGAGAAGGGTGATATCGGGTCTCGCGGCTCCTGGGGGGCGTTATTATCCTGCAGTGATGTGGACTGAGGGGTTAGACTCTGACACACATGCATACACACAAGCGGCTTCAACATTCAGGCAACGAAAAATAAAAACGAAAAAACTTGCTCAGTACAGTATGAGACCATGCATCTGCACCGTGTCTCAGTGTGCACACTAACAGGCACTCGTAATAGCATATTATTAGGATGAAGCATACAGTGATAGCTATATATAATCTCTTTAATCAGTCATTTTGAGATTGAGTTGAGTGCTCTGTGAAACAGAACAAAGATAAAGCACATAACAGTACAAAGGATGTTACAGATAAATATGCATAAGAACAAATGTTCCACATTGTTTATGTTCACCCAGCAGAATCAGACTTTCAAGTATGAATGTCCTTGAAAACTAATTTAACTCATGTGGTGCAAAGTAATCCAGTTAAATATTTAAATCCAATATGTTTCACTTTATAATATACTCTGTCATCATTTTTGCCGAACCCAGAATAACAAAACTAGACTGGCCAAACCGACAACAATTGTGTGATAAAACACAAAGTGTTCTTTGCTTCACACTGAAACTCAGCTTTTTAAAGAAATATTAGCATAGAGTGCGTAGGACCAAGACAGAAGGCCGCACACAACCTGGCTCTCTTAAATTTACCTGAACTTTGAATCCTTGGTGTTGCACTCTCTAATGTTGTCCTCTCTAATGTTGTCCTCTCTAATGTTGCACTCTCTAATGTTGTCCTCTAAGTCTCTCACTCTAGCAGACCGTGCTCATGCATATTGAACTTCACTATATCCATTAAGTCCTGGTGTAGTTCATCTCTTTCAAAAAGTTGGAAGTGTAATTTCTTCAGTGTGTACTTTCAAGATTAGCACAACTGTAAGCGTAATGTCTGCAGGAGTTTACACCCTGGTTTTCACTTTTCACCCTGGAGCTTTGTAACGTTTAACTGTGTTTGGGTAGGAGACCTGGAGGTATAGAGGGGAGTAGAAGACAGACAGTGGAACTCTGATATCTGTCGTGATCAACATGAATATAGCTGGTAGTTAAAGGCAGTCACCTCCATCAGCACGTGCAGACACAATCAAAGCTTTATGCAGCCCAGCAGCAGAACTGAAATGGCTTCACCCTGCACATGTTGCATGGAATTATTAGTTTGCATGACTTCTTTTGCTTACTGGAGTAAGTAACTGCTCAGAGTATATATATCTATATATTCACCACACGTACTGGAAAATCTGCTTTAAAAACAAAAGGTAACAGCTTACACCTGAATGACCATCAGCAGGTTACTGCAGCCTGTGCTGACTTTAGCTCATTAATGATGAAGAAGTTCACAGATTTACATAACCTCCTACCTGGATCACTATATACTATACGCTATGTGTATAGGTGGTGCCGCGATTCCACAGATGTTGTTCCGTAACCCTGTTTGGACTCTGGCTGAAATTCCAGGAGTTCGTTTTAAATGCTCTTTCTTAGTGTGTCCGTCTCCCTCCCTCTTTCTAATGAAGGTCTCATCAGAGGGTTAGTCAGACACTGAGGGAACGGTTTCATTTTCCCCTCATTACAGCAGGCACTGGAGAATTACGGCACTTTGAAGCTGCTTGATTGCATTATCAGGCATTTGGTGTAGCACAGGCGTAATCTATGCCATGTGACCAGGGAGCAGGGCCAACATCAGGCTGTTGGGCAGAATGCGAGACAGTGGACCTCAGTATAAGGCTGCCGAGTCTTTTTGACAAAATAATGTACTAACTATGATGTTTACATTTTTCTGTTATAGATCAATGCTATTGATCTGATTTAAGGAATCATTTAATCAGTATTTTCATATTAACATAAATCAAAAGCTAAAGCCATATCCAAACCTGTTTACTACATGAAGCACTGTATACGGTGGTTTTAACACATCAGATTTGTGGATTTTAAATCAAACAGTTGAAGTGTGATGGAAGCGCAGAGTTTCAGATTTAATTAGATTCAATCACCTCCAGACATATTACAGTATTACAGAGAAAATCCCACCAATCAGGCGACCCCATCCCACTGTCGCCAAGCAGTTGGTGACAGTGGGAAGGAAAAACTCCATTTCAACAGGAAGTAATCCCCAGCAGAACCAGACTCGGGGAGGGGCAACCATGAAGGTCCAGACAGTCAAGCAGGAAATGGAAGATTCCAAAGGTTTTTGTAGCACGGGGGTTTTGGGGTGCGTGTGGGAGGATCTAATGCAGGTGTCCATTCCTCGACATAATGAGATTAGGTAGAAACAACAGTAAATAACGTTAAACTGTAGATTATCAGCAATAAGTGTCTAAAGTAAAACACTTATTGCATCCTGGAGGTCTTTTATCTTTATGTTGGTGCTTTCAAAGGTCAAACACTGACGATCTCTGTTTATCACTCTACCAATCATTATCAAGATTGTCTGCAGATAAAGAGCCATAAAAGAATTCTAATTATCACCATTTTAGGAACGGTAATTACGGGCATCATTAGCATCCATCATGGGGTTTAAGTGGGTCTACGGTCCACTAAATGAGTATTCATCCTCCTCCTTTTCTTTTTTGTCTCCTCTCCTTTGTTTTCTCACTGGAGTGCAAAGAAACAGTAGAGGACACTTTGTGGCGTCAAAGCCAACATATACATGGATGTCTACAGGCCCACAGCGCCCTTCACCCTGCTATGGTTCACATCACAGAGATCACTGATGCCATGTTGGAATTTGACTGGTCTCCTTTTTCTGTTATCTCAGTATAAAGTGTGGCCAGTATACGGATTTATAGAATAAGGGTTCACGGCTCTCAGCATGTCTAAGTGAACAGAAGAGGCAGAGCTTAAAAGAAATAAAAGAACCGAGAAAAGTAGGTTACATTTAACAATCCCTGCTGATGGATATCGTTTGACGAGATGTAGCACAGCCTCGGCACTGTGTTTGTATTCTGCTGTGGAGTTGCGCACAACATCTCAACCACAGCTTTCCTGTGGATGAATTAGTAATGCTAAAAGATTCCATTTCGTCTATCTAAATGCTGTGTGCTGCGCTCAACCTGGTTAATATAAGGAGCCACTCAATTTTTCATACCCACACCAAGTGTAGCCTTCAATTTAACATGCGCTTTTAATCCTGGGAGTGCTAAATTGCTTTTTAATGTCTAGGAACATGGTGTTTTCGGAGTAACTCGTGAAAAATGCATCAGCACTATGCAGTGCAAATCAGATCCAGTGTTTTTTTCCTGCTTCTGCTGTTAGGGTAAAGGAACAAAGCAACACCATGACAAAAAGGAGTGAAACCAATATGTTGTTTTGACACATCTGTCACCTCGGGTGTCTCAAGAGGGCACCTCCTGCAGGCGACGTGTGCGACTGTGTTTGTGTGATGAATTGTGCGTGTATTTTCGCACACATCTGTTGTGGATATTTTAAATGGTATGGGAATGCATATCACCAGCATATAGCTCGTGGAGAAGCGTACTAGGCGGCGAGTATGTCACATATGTAGCGTCTGCATGCCTCTCTCTGTGTGAATTCATGAGCAGTGTCAGGTGTTGTTGTGCCTGAAGCGCTACTGAATGACAGGTGCTTTCCTGGCCCGGCTAGATTCCCCTGCACGCCAGAGGCTTTAGTGCAGTCGGAGCCTGGACTCCCTCAAGCATGACTAAAAGACGCTCCTCTAATATCCCTGGTCAGACAGTCAGTGAACTCACTCTGATTGACTTCCTCGGGGCCAGCCAACTAAATGCCCTCTGTTGCCACGTAACAATGTGGCCATCAGAGCAGACTAATCAGGTGACAGCAAAGAAATACACAGCCGGAGGTGCTTCTGCTGACAGTTGCATTCAAACTCTTTTTGTCTCGGCTTGCAAGCAGACTTTAAAAGGAAGACGCGATTAAAGCACGCGATGACAACTTTTCATATGCCATCGAGAAAGTCAAGAATATGACGATGAGAAAGTTTCATATTTTGCTCACTGTTGCAAAAATAACATGCTCTAGCAGTTTACAAAAATGTATCTATTAGCACGAAGCCCAACATGTATCGACCCCAAACTGTGGGCTGTCATATTGTTCATTCAGCCGTCATCTGCATTCAAACTTTATTGTGTAACAAACTGTTTAGCCCTGTGTCAGTGCAGCAAAGACCCACAAACCACAGTTTCCATCAGAGAATCTTGTGTTTGTTTACCTGTGCATCCGACCATGTGAGGTTGGGTCAAGATGTGTGTGGCGCTTTAGCTTTCTCTCTGGATAAGCCTGCGCCTGTTGCTGCTGGAAATCCTCTTACAGGCTGCGTGTTTGTGTACGAGTGTCAGCAAGAGCGAGTGAGACAGACAGCAAGCTGTCCCAGATCATCTTGTTGAAGCTTGGTGTTGGTAAACACGCTGCATGGTAAGCCCGTCTGAGATGGCCACTGATGATTGACCCCCACCGACACATGACTGTGGCGATCTGTGTCACATGATTGCACACGCTTTATGATCTCCGCTGATGCGACTGCAGTGTCAAAAGCAAACTTTAAGGTGGATCTTTTGACTCGCTTAAATAAGACACCCATTTACAAAGTATCACACACGTTAGAGAGAGCACGCTCTGTCTGTGCCCTGAGAGACTGGGTCCACTCAAATAACCCCATGGTGAATGTTCTGCTGTCAGGCAGCCAGCGAGGCAGCCTCACAATGTGCACATTTAGGACCCAGAGCCTGACGGCGGCGCTGAGTTTGTGGAGGAAAGCGTGGAATGTGTCCCGCAGGCAGACGCGGGCCGCTCTCAAAGGCATCTCTATTACAAGCGCACAAGCAGGGCCTTATGTCATGGTCACCAGTCTCAGAGATGCATTTCTAGACTGGTGCTCTGCACCGAGCCAGCATGCGCCCTCGTGGAAATCTACTGGCACATGCCACACTCTGCCTCGCTGCAATAAAGTCGCATCATTCACGTTTGTGTAATTTCGATTATCAGAACTTTTCACTGCGGGAGCAGAGCCGTGACCGCTTTGCTGAGATCCTAAAAGTGTCTTTGACAATAATGATCTTCTCTTATTTGATGTCATTGTGCAGTTAATAAGACTTCTTGTGAAGTCTCCCGTCAAACCCGCCGTGCGTTAACTGAAGCTAGATAGTCGGCGCACGAGTTAGTGCCGAACACGACAGCTCCGCTCGGCTCCATCTCCAGCCGGTGGCCTTTTATCAACAGTGACGGATAAAGAGCCCTGTGATCATGTGAAGTACCAGGCACTAGCCTTGATTACCATCCCTGATGATAACACTGCATGCTAATCATTGTAAACATCATGTTGTGGCTTTGACACAGTTAGGCTTATCTGTAATTGGTGTAATTGTTACTAGCATTTAACAAGATCGTCTTCCAGATATGGAGAGTGCCAAAAGGGCCCGGGTACGGGAGAGGCTCTCTCAGATCTGCCTCGCTGATGGGTGCATTAGATCGACACTAACTTCCCTCTCTGTGCCGCTAATGAAAGGCAGCCACGAGCCAGAGCACAAATCTGATAAAAGGGTCTGGAGATGAGGGGGTCATGAAATATTTAAATATACAGGGCTTCAAAGCGGAAGAGGCCTCGCCTTTTTGTCAACAGACAGACCCCCTGCAGCCCGGTTGTGGCCCCAGTCTCTGGCCCACCACCAGTTTCACATGTAGGTCACAAACCATCATCTCCTTTTTACACTTTTGGGACACCACCAGGGGAATGGAGGGCATTCGCTGATGAAATGGCCTGTGTCTCCAAACACACGCTTAGCTGGACATACACAGACATACATACAGAGTTCTCTTTGTTCGTCCAGACTCCCGTGTTCTAGTGTTACACAGAGGGGCAATAAGCAGCAAAGGGGCAGTGAGGTCAGGGAGGGTATCCAAGCAGCGTCTCAGTGGATCCTGACATGTTAAAACACTCACGGTCACTTGATAGAGGCAGACAATCCTCTGCAGGTCACATGCTCACTCACACAGTCTACAAGCATAAGGCCCTGATCACAGTGAGAGTTAAAGATGTGCGATTTGAAGACCTGTCCTTTTTAGGAGCTGTTACGGGCACAGACAGCAGATAACCTGTCCACCGCCGACTGACAGGGAGCCTAAAAGCAAGGCTTTCTAGCTGCCTTCTCAATGTGGCGGCACCCAGAATTGTCCCTCCTCGGTGACCTGCAAAAGCACCTTGTGTTTACTTTTCATTTTTTTGTCTCAAAAGGGCCTAACTTCCAATTTCTCTCCATCCCATCATTCATCCTCCCAGCAGGGGATCTACTATGGGCAGAACAACGACCTCATTTATTCCAGGCCCTGCAAAATGCAATTAGAATCCCTTCAATGGCCAGGGGGCGTAGCTGGAGAGAGAGGGGGACAACAACAAAAAGAAAAAGAAGAAAGGTTGAGGATGGGCAGAGACCTCCCTGCTGTCTATCACGCTGCTGGCTTTTGATGTCCACGGCCCATCTCGTATCCCTCTAGAGAGCCTATCATCAGGCCCCCACTCTGGTGCCGTTGAGCATAGAGAGGCCCCTGGAGAGGATTGTTTGAGTGGAGCATGCGGTTGCAAGCAGGGGGAGTGGGTGGGGCTTGTCTCCATCGGTGCCTGACAGAATGGTCTTGACGGAGCATTTCAGAAGACCTAATCCCTCTGACCGTACTATGTGAGCCGAGGGGGTCTGCAGAGGGTCAGACAGGTTTTAATACAGTGCCTTAGTGGTGACTTCCTCAGTGCTTCCTGTAGCTATTCCTTTTTAAAAGACACAGCAGGCTGTTCCCCCCCCAGCTCCACTACCTCCCCGTCTTGTCTGTCTCCCCTCATCTGCTCCTGTTTTGTTTTCCTCTCTAGTTCCCTGTCCTTTATCTCCCTGCCTCCCCTCGTCTCCTCGCTCTCATCGCGCCGCTGAGAAGAAAGAAACAAAAAGGGGAAATATTATTCCTGCGAGCGCGGCTGCTCTCAGTTAGTATTAAGTTGAGGCCTTGTGGGGGGTTCCAGCAGCAGACTTCTTAAGTTGTAGATGTCTGCTGGGTCCCCGCAAATATAAAGACATGCAGATTAGGGAGAAAATGAAAGCTAGGGCTTTGTCATGCAGTGGGTTATCTGTTATGAATGTTTCTGTCTGGGATACGGCTCCACGGTAAAGCTTCACAGAAAGAATTGGGGTCAAATTAAAGAATGCAACACAAGCTCTAATTTATTTATTTATTGTTTTGAGGTTTTTGTCATTGAGCTCACGTGACATCACAGCTCGGTGAAGTTACGAGTACAATAATTAATGAATTTGTATGACAAGCAGCACTAAATCTTGTTTATGCCGTCGTTTCAGGCGAAACGTAATACTTCAGAGATGTACTGAAGGCCACTAACATGATGTAGAGATGAAAGCAAACAGCACAAACAAATAATTTCTCAGAATTCGGTGCATTAAAATCCCGATTTCCCCAGCCACGTGCCTTTGTTTCGAACCCTAATGCAATTCATTTTCTTAGTCCATTAAATCTCCATATGAACATTAAGCGACAGTGCCAAAAATACGCACGCAGATTTAGTAATTATCCTGACATTACATGAAAATGTTCAAGGTAAAATATGCCAAATATGTATGATGCCGTGGATGTTTGGTGTGGGCTGCACATATGCTCCTTTCTGCTAGAAGGGACGGGAGTGATCGGTCTGAAATTATCACCGGCTTTGCTGCCCACAGACCACATTCCACAGCGACGTCTGTAATTTAGCCAAAAAGGTCTCCCATTTTTCTTCTGACTGGGCAGAGTACTGGTGGGGGGGGGCTGCAATCTGGATGTAACCAAAGCATTGGAGGCAGGAAAGGTTAAACCAATTTTCTTGTCTGCATTGTTTTCCAAAGCGAGTCCCACGGCGGCGACATTAGACTGATAGCGAGCACAGTAGGCTTGTTCCCGCTGACAGGCCAGTTCTTTCTGCGGCTGCGATGTCAACTGGATCTGATTATTGCCTACCAGATCCAGATAATGTCTGCCATTGATCAGGCCATTTATTTTGAACTCCTACGGCTCCGGCCTGCTTTCAGAGACCATGGGGAGATAAGCAGATACAGATAAGCAGATAACATGGTCTCTGCAGGCTTTTAACAACCGGAAGAAATACTTTTCTGCTGCTTAACTGGCTGGCATGATGTGAGAGTCATATCTCTCGGCTCTGGAATCTTTATTATAACATAGAGCGTCTGCTTTTAGGGGTTTCGTCATTGAATCAGATAGCTGCTTTCATTCCTGTGTCGACCAGTCTGCCTTAATGTTCCCAGAATGCCATGCTGTTTGAACAGGATGGGACAGAGATGCAAAGTGGAGATTCATTTTTAGCATTTTTAGTTACAAGTTTAACACTGAAAAGCAATTCCATGGAAATGAAGATGTGAGCTCAAAAGTTCTCAAATCTCTCATTCTCTGTTTTTTTTTTTTTTTTGATTGATGCATTTCAACAGATAAGACTGTCAGCTTTTCCAAAGGCTTTTGCCACTCTGGCAGTGCTGTGGTGTCCCAGTTTGTGTAGTGGTTTTTAATGTTGGACGCGTTTGTCTTTTGTGTGCTTGCAGCCCTGTGCCATCCCCACATTAATATTAGCAATGAGTGACAGATTAATTTATGTCTGGCTGTGTGTCTGAGGAATTGGAAAGAAAGGGCCTGTCAGTACTGCTTGTCAGGAGGGGGGAGAGATTAGAGCCGGTTGTCAATGACAAACCAGTGCAGGCTCTGGGAGATAAGGTCGGATGTAATGACTGTAAAAAAATAAAAATAAATAAATATATAAAACAATAACATTTTGTATATTAAAAAAATGAACCGCCCTCTCTCCACCCTCCAAAGTCTGTGAGAAGCAGTGTTGGCATGTGTAAGTGTGTGGGTGTGCATGTGTGCAATTAGAAATATTTCACAGCTCTTAGAGGTGCACTACATTTCCATGTTTCTGAACTTAAGCAACAAGGAGGGTGTGATCTAATCCCACCCTTTCCTCTGAAGGCAGGGATTTATTTAAAAATAATCCTTGTAACACCGTACAGGTTTTAATCAGGTATTATTTCGATAAGTCCAACAGCTCCAGAAACTCAGTCACGCCACCTGCCAATCAAGTGGTGGTTGGGGGGTGGGGTGTCAGTATCTATTGTGTAACGACTAAGGTTCCAACCTTTTCTTTAAGGTGGAATTATTACTTATTTTTAGCTACACATTGTTCAGCAGTCAGTCCACTGAAATATTGTTGGATGGCTTGCAATGATGTTCCCCTCAGGATGGAATATAATATCTTTTCATCCACCAGTGGCAACAAACTAACATTTTAATTTGCCCGATACTTTGGTTTATGAACAAATACCTGCGGGCTAATGAGTTTCCAATTACCTTTTGCTGTATTTTTTCCCCTTTCCTAATTAGCAAATATTAGCATGCTAATATAAAAAAGTATCAATATTAAACTTGCTGAGTACAGCATCAGCGCCAACATGAGCCCCTTAACGCACCATGTTCCAGACGGGAATATTACGCTGTTCTTCCACCTCAGCGGTGCGTATAAAAGGCACGAAGGTAACTGGGCTGGCTTTGTTATTGCCTTTAAGATGATAGCAGCAGAGCAGAGCTCCCTCCCGGTGTTTGAGCCACTGGGGTGTGAGCAGTGGTTGTGTTTCTTTGTGTAAAGTTTCAGTTGTTTAACCTTCACAAATTTTTCTTTGAGAAATGAGTAGTGTTGTTGATAATGCTTTACTCATATCTATGAGGCGAAATTTTAAAAAATGACTTCTGACTTTTCGTGTAGCGGGGGCAACACTGCCCCACCGCTCCCTGCTTGGCTCAGGGTCGGCCTACTATTTACTCCTTTTATTTTATAAGCTGTTGGAATAAAGCAAGTATATTTAGAATGTAAATATTATGTCATGCATTCTTAAGTACACAGCTGCAGAATAAATCATGTCTTAAATGTTGTTGTTCATTACTTGAGTGAGGCAAGATCTAAACATCATGTGTGACAGCAGGTTTCACCCTGCTTGTTATTAACCTTTCTTGTTTGCAGTGAAACGTATTCACGGAGCCATCGTGAGGAGTTACTTTTTTCAGTACATCCTTCTATGTAAATAATAATATCATCGTGCCCCGTCAGCTGTTCAGCAGAACATTTCTAGAAACGCCCACACTGATGATCTCAGACAGCTGGACTATACGGCAACAAGTATATAATAAATGTTTGACTAACCAATCAGCATGCACCAGAATGCCAAAATCAGCTTCCCTGTAGGAAGAACAGAAAATGTCATTAGTAATTCTTACATAAAAATTCAGATTACACAGTATTTGCAAAACATCTGGGATTTTATTTGTTTCTAATTTGGTCTAGAAGTTAGACTTCGTTCTTATTTAACGAGGAACTTCTCCCAAACACTAATTGCAGTGCAGGCTCACCACAGACACTCGGTTATACCTGGTGGTCACTCCCATTCTAGTATTCTGTTCAGAGACTGCGAGTGCTTCCACGTGATCCAGTGGCTTTTAGGACCACCTGGATGACTTTATCAGTTTCTCACATGTTTGTGGAGGAATGTTAGGACAACTGATTGCAGGCATTCGTTTATACATTTATTTCTTAAGGTGCAACCACACTTTGGTGCACAGAGGAGTGTAAAGTCTTTTGCACTTTGCATTGCACAGTCTGAATTTTTTGGGATGTTCTCTTCTTGGAAGATTGGCAAGTGTCTTGAATGTTTTGTGCTGGTGAGTGATCTCTGTCAGTGTTGAGTGATGGGCTCGAGTCGGGCTATACCAGGTGCTTCCTTAAGATCATTGCTGATGTCGTTCCTCCGTGTTCCAGACTAGCAAGCTTCCAAAACTTGTGCTTGTAGAGGTGCTGACACTGGCTGCTGGTCATTTAATTGAGCGTTTTTGATTAGCAGCACCTGGCTTCAGTTTACCCTCTGAAATCCGTATGGAAGCAGCGTGGGTGTATTTAGTTTTACACAGCAATGCATAAAACGTTCAGTTTCACATGACTGCAGACATACAGTTACACCAAGGGTTCAAGCGTATCATTCTGACAGAGGTTTCAGTGTGTAGTGAAACTGCTTCTGAAGTACCCACCTACCTGAGATGAATGCTGTTCACCTCTGATGATGATGATGATGACTCTGTTCAGTGTCAGGTTGAATACACGAGCACTGCAAAGCAACAACAGAGTTTGGAGCCAACAGGCAAATGTAGTAAGAGCTTTTAACATATTACATTGGCAGCACTCATCTTACACTTATCAGTAATATTTTAAATGAGGGTAGTTTGGCGTAATGGCAGGAAGGCTCATAAAGGCAAACCAGTCCCTTGTGATTGTAATCTAGGAGAGTTCCTGTAAAATTAAACCACGCTTGCGGGGGAGACAAACATGTTCATGGCTTCTTTGAAGTGGAGAATCAGCGTCCAAAAAACAGAATAAAAGATGACAAAATGTCAGTGTTGAAGCTGATGCTCTATAGATAGAACTTGCATGCCCAGACAGCAATTACTGAGATACATAGCATTCATCCAGACATTGCGTTTGATCTCGGTGCTTCATTCTCTTGCACAGAAGATTTTTTTTTTCATGTGAAATTGTGCAGGGTTCTCATTTGAATGTGTGTTTGTCTCTGTCCATTTCATTTGAATTAAAAATAATGTGAGATCCGGGCGATTGTTTGGCAGTGGGGCTGTAATCACAGACTTGCGGTCGCTCTCACATCTGATAATGACCATTTCGAATGGAGAACAACAGCTTGTTCGTAGCTGCTGCTGCTGCATCGCACAGGCCTGTGAAAAGGACTGGTAGCCATTTTCTGTCAGTGGCAGTCACAGAAATACATATCAAGAAGCCAAACCACAAAACGCTCTTGATGTTTCCTCACAATCACCGCTTTAAACATAAGAATCCATGTGATCTGATTACACGTAACCACCGTTTTTACATTTGCACCTCATTTGAGACTTTTTGTGCATTATTCTTGTGCTCACACAGAGCTCGTGGGTGTGCAGCGTACAGCGACATCATTTCACTGTAGCGATCAAAGATGTTTTCCCAGCCTATGAGCAGCAGCAATCAAGACGTTCATTATTTCATTAGTTAAAGCTGTTCAGCGCACAATGCATACACAAGGATGCTTAACAGCAGCCTCTGACTTGATGAACACATGGTCTGGTCTTTCTCCCAGGCCCTCTGTGACCGAGCATTTGTCCTCTGTAGCTGAACCAAGTGGCTGGACTTTTCCCGGTCACCTCCCTCCCATTGCCTGATGGTGCTTCACATTCTTTGTTCTGTAAGCCGCAAGTGTTTCCAGAAACATCCCCACAAAGTGTGTGTTTAATTCTTTCTCTTCTGCTAAATGTGAAATGTTCTGCTTAATCAGACTGGGAATCTGACTCCAGTTTGGAGGAATGCTGTTGTGTTAACTCAAAGTGAGGATTTGTTTTGCCGTTGTAAATCTCAGGCCACTGTATATCCCATTTCCCATGACTTGATGTTTGTATGGCCTATCCCAGCCAGCCAACAGATCCTCCGTCTCTCCGTTACCGAGGGACGGATTAGCATCTCAGCTATGAGCTAAGTCTGTTTTCTGCTCTGTGGTTGCTCGGGCTGAGCTGGCAGCAAAAGCTTGTGCAATGTGACTCTATTGTACATCCACTGACCTCCCAGCCAGTGGGTTAGTGCTCATTAGACAAGCCATAGGATGCAATACTCGCACTATTAAGAGGATTTTCTTTCCGTCCGGATTCATTTGGTGTGATTTTGGCAAAAAAGGATGAGCGCCATTGCTTCTCAGATCAGAAGTGGGAATCCTGCAGAATAGTGTTCCTCTAAATCAATATGATGCTTTCAAAATACACATGCTGTCATACCAAGACATGGAAACAACTAGAAGGTGCAATGTTCTGTTATCCTGGACAGCCAAACAAATAACCTCACATAGCCTAGGAGCCTCATACAGTCAGTAGGCATGGCTTCTTCCTGTAGTTTCAGGGCTGGAAGCTAGTTAGCTTTCTGGTCTGTCGGGGTGGACCACGGAGAGCTCAGCACTCAAATTGGAGGCTGAATGACCCAAAGTGCTTTTTATATTACCAGTTGACCTCCCTTCAGGCCAGTGGAGTGGGAGTTGATTCAACAGGAAGACAGCGCCTGTGGGCTGCGAGGAGGTGCATGCTGCTCATAAAGGAGCGTTTTGTTTTTCCTCCCCTCACGGTAGCAGCACCCTACTGGGGAATTCATTAGCGGCTGACATCATCTTGCTCTGTACAGAGTGACAGACTATCTTTCTGCCCTGGCTCTCCCCTCCCTCTCGCCTTTCTCTTCTTCCCTCTTGTTCTCTCTCTCTCTCTCTCGCTGCCTCCTTATCTTTCTGTGGTGCGCTGCCGTCTAAGCTTTTGCGCGCCATTTACGCAAAAGGTAAATGCTTCGATGTGCACTTCTGCAATCAAGGTTCAAGCTTTTCGGAAGCCCCCAAAAAACACAAGTGTGTTTATCTTGTGAAGGAGGACTACTGTGGTTGAATCCAAGACCGCCTGGAAATCAGGAAGTGGGAGGACCCGACCGTTAAGGCAGCAGCACACAAGCAGGCAGTTGCTGGATGAATGGGAGTTTGTCTGGTGCTTAGGAGCGGACGGGGAGAGGCTGTAGCGTGCCCACGATCGGAATCTGTCAGAGCACCCAGCGCGACAGTGGGTCTAGTGAATTTTTGCTCTCTGCTCGTGTGATTTCCCTGCGTTTCTGTCTCCACGGAGAAAAGTGGCCGTGCGCTTTGTTGGATTGGTTTGCTCCATCGGACGCAGCCCCTTTCTGCGCACCGACTCACAAACCCTCCAGGATCGTGTTTGTTACCTCTCACGGATATTTCCGACAGGAGAATATACGTGAAAAAATCACACACGCACACACACTGAGTCCCGAGCAGGAAAGGAAGGTGGATCAAAGGATTTTTTTCTCCCTTCTCGTCTCATTGCTGATGCAAAAGCTCTCCGTGGCGAGACACATGGTTCTCTTTGTCCAAAAGGCGCAGTAGCTTTGTGAACGGCTTTGGATTTTTTTTCTTGGAAAGGCTTCTTCTCTTTTCGCATGGCTGTCTTCAGTTTAAACGGAGTAGACTTCGCTGCCTCTTGTATGGATTATACTATTTGAAAAGCAGAATGTGAGACGAGGCCATATTTACCAGACCGAGAAAAGTAATATCCTGACTCCTTGCTACCCTTGCCACATCGAAGGTATGCGCGCTGGCTCGCAGCCGCTTCTTAATCCACGACGTGTTTGTCATTGTGTGTGGTAATGTGCAAAATAACGTGAGGAAGACTTTTTTAAAGCGTGCAAAGAAAACGGTCTGTGTGTTGCCATTTATCCTGCAGCTTTCATTGTTTACATCCTGTCCGTGCTGCATTAGTGAAAAAACACAAGTGTATGATTTTAATAATAAAAATGTCTTTCTCACGAGCACCATTTCCTATTATTTTGAATTTATTGCCGTGCTTAAGGTGAAAATAAAAGACACAAGTGCGCATAACTAAGCTGTCACTGGCCGCAGATTTCGAATATTCTTGTCATTAAGGTTATGTCATGTCAACAAGAAAACAAAGCACTGCTCTTAAAATGTAATCTTCCGGAATTCACATTTTCTGCATTAAACAAAACCAAAGCGAGTGAGTCCACAAAGACAGTTATTAGAAATTGGTTTTATTCAGAGAAAGCTGTCAGTCCGTCTTCACACGGGGCTCAACGGGTGTTGTTCCGTTTCTTTCCCGTCTTCACTACGTGCGTTTTGTGGCATTTTGTGGTGATGTGAAATGTGTCAAAATCAGTGTTTGAAATATAGTTTAAGCGTGACCTGTTTTAAAAACTACGCGTGGCTTTTGTTGTCTAATTCAGGTTTAAATCCCATCACCGCACATGTTATTCTAGCACGCTGATGGTGTCGGAGCGCTGCTGCCTGAGACGCTTGGAGGAATCGTGAGGCTTTAAAAACAAATTGGCACGGAGCAACAGTGCCATCAAGTGGCCAGAATAAGAAGTCCCACTTGTTTTGTTTCAGTCTGATGCCCAGTGTTGGTTTTGATCACGATACTCAGGCTGTCCTGATAATTATGGACAGGATTTGGGAAAAGCGGCATGCACACACGTGCCCTAACAATGACTGCATGCGTGCCAGTAAAACTGGAGCACACAGCTCAGCAACACATTTCCAGAATTGTATATTTAAAAAAACAAACAAAAAAAACCTTCTGCTAATTTGAGACCAGAGTTTGCTTTATGTTTTAGTGACTACTGTGAGTGTCATATGTGTTTTGTTCTCTCGGTTAGCACAGGCATTGTTGTACATCATCTCTAAAAATGTCATAAAGGATTTAGTTTGGAAAGTTTGGTGGAGGAGAAAAGAACCAAAATGGGTTTGCTCCAGTGTCATCCTGGGGAATTGTAACTCTATGCTGAATGTGATGTTTTCCTCTTTTTTTTTCCAGGTCTCCGATGCCAGCTCCGAGAAATTTTTCAGCACTGCTGCAGTTAAAGGTATGCATTTCTGTTTCTGTGATGATGTGTTGTTACCATTGCAGTTTCTGCAGATATCGCCACGTTGACATTTGTGTACTTTGTCTCCGTGCGGTGTTCTCTTCATATTTCACGTATTTCCCATTTGTGGGCATTTAAAACAATAGCAGTTTACCCAGGGTGCATCTGTATGTAACGTCGCCGTACACGAAGAGACAAACAGTTATCGTCTAATGTGAAAATATTTCTCCGTGTCGGTGTGTGACGCTGTGAGGCTGTGTGAGCGTTTTGGTGAGCCTTTGTTTCAAATGTGCTGAAATGCACCGGGACCTTTGCTGAAGCCAGAGCAGGAGGAGGATGTACTAATGCTGTGAGGGCAGGAAAGGCATCTGTTTATGGCCTCAGTGTGCCAACACCACATGTGACCTCATTATCAAGTCACTAATTTGCTGTTAAAAGCAGCCCCATTTTCTCTGGCTCAGGGATAATGGAGGTGCCCCCATGAAAGGACATTCCTCTGTAATGGAGGGGAGTTACCACGCGGGGCGAGAGGGAGGCTAAGAGACCAAGGTTATGACCCCTTCGGGGCTTTGGTAGAAATGGGTGAGATAGTTGGGATAGGTCCTTGTAGCCCCAACCCCCCACCCTTAATGCTTGTTGCAGACCTCCATACACACTTCCCATATTCTGGCCTTTGATTCCCTCCCGGTCTTGATTTGTGGCATCCATTGGGGTGTTCAATGGCCGTGCTTGACAAGAAGCTTCTCTGCGGACTGATTTGGTTCCCTTGAAAGGATTAAGGCCTCCTTTGTGCAGCCTAAATCAACAGAGGGCCACCCTCTCTCCCCTACCATGAAAGGATCTGACTGGGGAAACAGTACACAAAATCTGCTTTCTCTCTGCTCCATGATAGCCCACTCTCTTGGCCCCTATTTCCATTTAAATATGCCCTCTTTTCTTCTCTTTTACCACCTCTGCCCCCTGTCATCCAGTCCTGCCATATGCTAATGCCTGACACAATTGCAAAAGACGAGTAAAAGAATCCAGGTGCAGAGAGAGCGGAGACCACTGGTATTTTTATTGAGGGTAGTGTTGAGATTAAAAGAGTCGGGTGGGTTTTTGTTGGAGGGGATTACCAGCACGCTAATGCAGCAAACCTCTGGACAAGCAACAGCTCCAGCAAAAATAGTGTGTGTGTGTGTGTGTGTGTGTGAGAGAGAGAGAGAGAGAGAGTACTCGTTTGTGGGATGACGAGTGTCAATATTTGCTCAAAGGCAGGTGCAAAAAGTCTCCATTTGTTTGACAGTTGGTGCGCTTTCTTCATACATCAGATTTCTTTTTGCACTTTTGGACAAAGTCGGGCGTAACCGCTAAAACCTGAACAGTTCATCATAAAGCAAAGCAAGGGTTTATTTGTTACGAAGCTCTTCAGTGAAGAAATGGTTCATAACATGTTTATTCTACTCGAATATTCAATACGTGAACATATCAAACATATTGTAGATTTTAAACTCAGCAGATCATGAAGTGAAAAAAATCACTTTATGCTGATTTTCTACTAGCTTGACGTTTCTGTGACACAGTGTTGTTACAGCGTTTCTGTGCAGTTTATGCACCCAATGTTCGTTTTGACAGAGGTTGTTAATAATCTTGTGACTCATTGGAATAAAGCTAATAATCCTTAAAATAACAAAGTGAAGAAAAGGCCATTGTAATTCTGCTGCTGATGTGCAGCTTTGGTAATGACTGACTTTTGGCTGGTGTGTGTGTGTGTGTGTGTGTGTGTGTGTGTGTGTGTGTGTGTGTTTTTTCCTTCTACTGCCGCAAGACTGGAAATCAGCCCAGGGCGAGCTCGGGTCTCTTTGAAGGCTTAGTGCTGGTCCCTCATCTTTTAATCTAACAGCCTTCTCACCTACTCGATAATTACAGTGTATTTTCTGTGTTCCCTCTAAAGCCTGAGGCATACGCTGCATTTTGAAAAGAAAATCCAACTGATGAAAATGCGTCTTTTGTGTTTTCAGACGTTGATTTGTTTTCTTCGCTCTTCGTGCGGCTTCACCTCGAGGCTGTCAGCTGTGCGTCGCTCTCTGCGGTTCTCCTCGTCCTGGGCGCACTTTTGCTCACGAATGGATTTCATTAACCGTTGTCTCTAATTACCACGGTTGTCAGTGCACCTGCAGGTGTCGGTTAACCTGATTGGTGTGCTCTGCAGGAGGATTGGCCGCAGCGAGAAAGCCGCGGCCGCCAGTGAAATAAACAACTTTTGTAAAGTCTAAGCTGCTCCAAGGTGCTTCCGTGGGTGGAAAACAGAGTTTTATTAAACCTCTGACTGCTGTCCAGGGAGTGGATTGAAGTGCTGGCTTGAACAGATACTGATGATGACAAAGCAGCACAGCGTGTCACCACAAAGGTCTGCAGACAGATCTATCACATGATTAAAGCTGTCTCCCAGGGCAATGATATCTTGTCACTTGGTTACATTCCCATCTTTTATGATACTGTCAATCGACAGCCTGTCAGAGAAACACGGCTAAGTTTGTCATCGGAGAGCCCAGCCTGAGCTCGCGGTGCTTTGTTTGCCGAGTGCAGCCGGCAGCAGATTAAAGCAATGCTGGGTGACATTTAAAAAGGTCTGCAGTCCCATTTTAATCAGTTGGCCTGAGAATGTTCTCGTGGGTGAATTGTTAAAATCTACTGAGAACAGAATCTACGTTTCCAGTTGGAAGTGTAAAAAAATATGATATTAAATGCGCAATAATAAAGAAATGTATTTGGCTCTCACCTGTGTCTCCTTTAAAATACCGTTAGTGTTAGCAATGACTTCATCGTGGCCTTTCAGTTAAGGGTGCAGCAGAGCAGCTCTCCCCTTTTTCTTTTCCTTTTTTTCCCAAAAATTTCATCTGGTAGATATATTGGAGAAGCTCGTCCCTCATGAGATATCTCCTGCAGCTGTGTCTGCGATGTGAGACCAAGTTCAGTGCGGGGGTGAATTGAAGTGCACAGTGGAGTGATTCTCAGTTTCCCCCCCTCAGCACAACGCTGATTTCACCACGCTTTACTGGAGTTAATGTGAAAATGAAGCGGTGCTACAGCGAGACCCGGGGCTGACGCCACTGTGAAGAGCGCCGCTAGTGAAGTGTGTCAGGCTTGAGTACGTCTGTCACCGGGGGAGAGAATAATGTGCGATGTGGAAGGTGTAATTTGCAGCGCTGATGGCATTGTTTAAAAAAATAGTGGAAAGAGAGAAGCGGAGGTGAACTTTTGTGGCAGATATCAGAGCTGAAGAGCTCCCTGGATTGTCATAGAGAGCTCTGCTGGCAGCAAAATTGCCTGTGAGCATATTACTGCTGTGTGGGAGGCAGCCGAGGGCTTGTTTTTCTCTCTGCCTCATTCTCTCGGCGTTTCCTGAGAGGAGGACTGGTGATATAGCTGTGTGTACTTCTAGGCTGTGGGCCACCACCTGCTGTAATCTCAAGTGATATAGAGAGCAACAATCACGCCACAAATCACCCAGGCAGCTCCCTAACTCATTCAGTCGACTGGAAAGAGAAGGTTGGCCTTTTGCAGCGCCAGTGTTGGTTTACTGCCCCGGGCTGCCTGCGCTGCCCTCACGCTGACCTCTGCCGTCTGTGTGGGTTTTGGTGTCCAGAAAGCAGGGCTGCCTCTGGAACTTGACCTGGTGCGCAGTGGAAAGATGACCTGACCACCGCTGGCCTTTTGTGCATTCTGAGAAGCGGCCGCGGTCGAGGATGAGCTCTTTCTCTGCCGGGGGGCGCGAGGTCACCGAGAGGTTGCTGCCCGATCCCTCTAGACTAAAGCATTGTTCCTGCTTTGGCTCAGACACAACTGTAATTCAAATCAGAGCTCTCTTTTGATATTTAATAAGCATGCCTGTTTGGAGAAATAATATGGTGATCTGAAGGATTTAACTCTGAGGGATGCACAAGTGAAACGGACTGAAGGCGTTTCACCTGCGATCTCTGCTCCTGTTGGTAACCCATCACCCAGCCAGGAGCATTTAATGCACAGCTGGAAGGGCTAAAAAGGAAGCTCAATATCCTGTGCTGCACAGAGGGAAGCTCCCTCCCGCCCAGTGAGTACAGCTACAATCACCCAGGCTGTATCTTACAGTGTGACCATGAAAGCAGCCACTTCAGCCATGCCTCATCTACTGACACGGCCAAACAAAGGTTAACAAATCAAAGGAAGCACTGGTTGATTTAGTGCCTTGCAGATGCAAACAATTGCCCAAGTCCCCATGGAAAAATGAAAAATGTAGTCATTTCCAACTGGACATATTTTCAAATCCCATGTAAATGTTTGTATTGATCACAGCTCATTAGTCCTGATTGCAGCTATGAAGAAAAGCTTTTCCAGACGTTATAGTTTGGTTGAAATGAGTCTTAGTTCTGCCTTGCTTCCTCTTCTGATATAAGTGTACACACAGTTTTTATTGGAAGTATTTGCTTGGCATTAACTGATTTTTTGGCTCTAGCTGGCGGGGACCACGGCTGTAGCCGGTGCACCATCGGTACAAGTTTGTTGACTGAGGATCGGTTTTAAGGACGTGCTGTAAGTGGGTCTGTTGACACTGAAGAAACACAGTCAGCAGTGTGGGCCAGTCTCCTTCGGTGCCCTCCTGTAACACAAAGAGGTCATTCAGAGTTTGTTCCCCGAGTCCCTGAGGTTAGAGACTAAGTAAATCCATCCATCTTAATGCACTTATTTCAGCACCGGGAGAGCTGGAGGGAGACTGTGTAAACACTCCCATATCCGACATGCCATGCTAAACCCAAAGAGCCTGGAACCCATCAGGCCAAAATTAAAGGTCTACATCTCAAACACAAACATTTAAATGGGCTGAACTCCAGAGATCAAAGTGAAAGGCTTTGGTTTTCCTGCCGCCCTCCCCCGCCGCGTCTGCCACACTGAGATATGTGGCGGGTTAGAAGCTGAATGGTGAGTGGCTCCTACTGTACATGTCTGTTTGTCTCAGGTGTCTAAGGTAACATTTTGGCATTTGTTGCCGTGAGGTGGAATGAATTTTGTGAGCATGCTCAGTTTATTCATGACTGTAGTGTGGGTTTGCTCTCTATCTGCCTCCTGCTAAATCCATTTAAATTTGTGGGTTATGGGATTGCAGATTATTTTATGTGAATCATCTATATATGTCATTTTAACATGTAGCTGCTATTTTTTTTAAATTTGTTGTGTAGTTGAAGTAGTTTTTTTCTGTGTCATTGAGACACTGGAAGTAGTGGAAGCGAATAGGAGGGCACCAGTCTCCCGTTCCCAGGAGAGGTCCTCCCCCATCACCGTCACCAGCATCCACTGATCCGTTGTGACACGAGCCACTCTCCTGCCAACTGTGCGGCATTAACAGGGTCAAACCCCCCCACACGTGCACACACATCCCACTTATCAAGACCCAGCCATTCCCAGCGTGCTGTTGGTGTGTTCAGGCCAATTATGCCTGTGTCAGTCTTTGGTCCCTGTGGCAGAGGTGACATTGCCAAAGAGGGAGAGAGAGAGCAGACTGCCTTAATGAGGCCTCATGGTGCCTTAGAGGTGAATGTGCATATGAGTGTGTAAGCGCATGCGTGCATGCATAAAAGAAGGAGTGCTGCTTGGGATGATCTACCTTTTATCATGATCTACCATGTGTGTCTGACAGCCGTCTCCCTTCTCAAGGTTTTCACCCTGCAGCCATCAGGCACTCTCGTTTGTGTTTTGGAAGTAACTGCGGGCCCCGAGATGACACCGGAGCAAACCGATTTTGGTTCTTTTCAATTACTTGAGGCATTTTTTTCCCCCCAGAAATTTGCAGCCATGTTTCTAAAAAGGAGATGGGATTAACACAAGATTTTCCTGTCCACTGTGAAATGATTAACTCCTGCAGTGTTGGTGTTGCTCTGAGCAGCGTGGAGGATTTAGTCTGTTTAAAAAGAGCAAAAACAACAAAAAGTCTGATAAAGTAGGAGGTGAATAACGACTCAAAGGGTCATAGAACATTTTGAAAGGCCGGCCGTACTAAAAGTGTCTGTAATTGTGTCTCCTGTATCACATAAGTGACCACAGCTGTAATCTGTGTACTCTCACTGCAGGAAGCCAGGATATAGAAGCTTAGAGTGAGATTATGGTGTGTTGCCATCTTACTGCTGTGGTGTCTTTTTTTAAGTTTTTTCCTCTCCGATCCAGTCTTGTAAAACATACAGGGGGAGAAGTGAAAGTGTAAACACAGCTTGTAAAGACAGAAAGGCTAAGAGAGAGCACGAGCACAAAGACTCTGATCAGGTTTGATGGAAGCAAGGCTTTAATTGCTCCCACAAGAGAAGGGGTTTTACCCTTCTCACACACACACACACACACAGACACACACACACACACACACACACACACACACACACACACACACACACACTCTCACCCGCTCTGATTCACATAAATATGCAGTACAGAAATAAAGCCCTGATGAGCCCCGGGGCAGATTAGAGAGGACTACAGAGCAGGATCCTGGTTTGTTAGTGACAGTCTGTAGATCCCTTTGCATGTGTTTCTGCTCTGCACACACTGCACGGCTTTCATTTGTTTCAGCCCACATTTCATTTCTTATGCAGGCTACTGACTACGAAAGACGGCGTGCTGTAAAGCCTTGATAATACTCCGTTGCAGACGGGGATACGGACGGCCGAGCAAACATTTCTGCTAAGCCTCAGTTATACTTTACGCATCCACGACTGCGCGAGGGTCCGTGAGGGTGCACGCGCACCTCTGCATGCCTGCCTATTGTTTTGTGACCGCGCAGACTCGACCAAGGAAAGTTTACATTACAGTGCACTAACTACACATGCGCGCCGCACTGTGGACTTCAAGCTGATGCAAAAGAAGTATAACAGGAATGACTCTGTGGCTGTTGGGTCTCCAACCATCCATGAGTGTAAACAAGGCTTTAGAATTTGCTTTTCTTGTCCGCTGCAGGCATAGTTGGTGCAGTATACGCATGCCGACATCTGCACAAACCCTCGCACTTAACATGTAATAATAACATTATGTGGACTCGCAGACACAAAAATATACTTGAGACTTTACATCAGGCTTCTGTGTTAAACGTACGCCATCGTAACCACAGACCGCTCTGAAAACCTACATGGGAACTGACACTGTAACCTTTCACCTCCCTAGAAATGCAAAGCTGTGTCGCATCAGTGTTGCAGCTGTCCTGTTCCACACAGTTGAGGCTTCCTATGTATTTTTGGCTCTTTTTGTTCAGTGCTGTTTTTCAGTGGATGAGTGAGAGAATAATAACCTTTACTATAAGGAATAACAATATAATGAGCCACACATCTCAACAAATGTCTGGATGGTTTTGGATGCAACGTGTGATTGCATCCAAAAAAAGACCAACAAAAAGCAGGGAACCAGGAGGGAACAAAGTCCCAGGATTTTATTGTTTCTATCGTGGCCGGCTTCATATCTAAAGCACCGGGACACAACCACAACGTAACACGTGATGCAGGCCAGAAACGGCGTCGGCCATCGGCGTTGGTTACGTCTCTGCAGAGATTCATGTGCTGCACAGTGATGGCTGTCAGACCTGCAGGTCAACATCTCCCCCTTGTGTTGGGTGCACTCTAAGCTTGGTGGATGGTGTGTGTGTGTGAAATCATACTGCTATCCTGGAAATGAAATTTTAAGGCATGTGCATTTGATATAAACAAAGCATAACAAACTGCACATTGTTCCATTTTGAAACCCTCTCTTTGGTTCGTCCTCTCTGGCTTTTGGCCACTGTTCTTAGAAGCCTGCCCAAACCCATCAACGTCGGTTGGACCGTCACCATCTGTTACAGATTAAGCTGCTTCTGGAGGGAGCTATTTGATTTCAGGGCTCGAGCATCCTCTCCTTATTCCACGTGTCAGGTTTTACTGTAAACACTGTTGTACAAAAACCAAAATCCCAGAAGGGGGGCCTTTTAAGCCAAGAGCAAACGGGCCGTTGCGCTGGGTTGGGCTTCGTGTCTGGTTTAGCTCTTAGCGTGCTGAGACAGGGGCTCTGCTGGGCCATTTAGAGGCAAAGCTGGGACGCCATGTTTGGAAGCTTTTTCTCTAAACCCCGCATTCAGGCAGTGTGCCGTGTGGTGTTGTGATGTATGAATCCCCTGGCCTCGCCTGACACAAGCGAGCCTGTCTGAGCCCATGTCTTCGCTGAGTAGGAGGCCGTGGACAGAGGCTGCATTGTTCCCCCAAAGTAACCCAAGCTGAGGGCAGCCGCTGCCCAGAGGGGGATATCAAGTTGTTCTCTCCCCACCAACAGCAAATCCCAGCTTAAGCTCCGGGGCTTGACGAGAAAGTAGAGAGGCAGCTGACTGTTTGGACGACGGCACAGTTCAAATAAACAGTTCAAATCCCAACCAGCCTCCCCTGTACTAACCCTCCCTCGCCAAGCGCTGCAGTCCAACAGCCATAGCTCATCACTCTGAAGCTCGCCAGCGGCTCTCGGCTAATTTGTGGTATTATTTTGAATAGTTTGTTGATGTTGCTGCACTGAGTTTTCTGGAGAAAAAGGCTTCAGGAGAAAGTGAGAATTCAGGCCCGGCGTAAACTCGCTGCTTACTTTTTATTTTCTGAGCAACTTGTAAGTTTGCCACCACGTCAGCAGACCGCACTGCTCTCCCCAGCTACGTGAGGATAGGAGAGAAGGGGCAGCCATTAACAGCTTCATTTCTGCCCCAGGTGCCCCGCTAAACTGACTGCAGTGAAACCTGAGCAAGGCGGTAATGAGACGGCACTTGACACACCCGCACATGCGCTCGCATAGACACATTAGCTACTTGTGTAATGCCAGTGAAAATGTAAGAAAAGTGGCTGTGTGCAATCGATGCTTCACCAGAACGTTAGACATTTGATCCAAGTGTTCAAGCTGTTGCCTATCTGAGTTTTCCTTCTATAGCTTTAACACACAGCTCGGGCTCTACTGAATCGGATCCTTGCAAACAGCCTGACTGCGCAGTGTGGACATGTGTAAAACCAGTTGGCCCCGTCTGAAAGAGAGTGAAAGAGGCCCAGACTGATGACTCTCTGGGGACAGATTTCTCTTTCCAGCCTTCCATGCTTCTCTCCCCAGTGAAATCATGGCGGTGTCAGCGTGTCAGCTCGAGCTGTCACTCTGCGTACTGCTGCAAGCCAGTTGCTCTCATACTCTACCTCCTGGCTACAGAGAGAAGGGGGAGGGAGAAGAAAAGAGAAGGAAAAGGGCTTTTTCTGCACTTGACACAGCAGATGAGCAGAGTGTCAGCACCCCTTAGTGCAACTCGAGAGTCTTGAAAATAAGAAAGTGGGAGCCAAAGCTGTCCATCACCTCAGAGAGGCAGCTGCACAATTAGGAGTCACCCCTTCCCCAAGGGCTGCTTTAGTATAGTCCACTATGCTTGGCTGACAAACTGACAGGTCTTCATGGAGGACAGGCCAGCGCTGAGCAGCTCCAGTGCTCTAGCCATGCATCTCAACCAGGCTGGCAGTGAACATGTTGCCTGGTAGTTTTTCATGTGTGTGAGTGTGAGAGGGAGGAAGCTGTTTATGAGTCGGGTTTTTATCAGCATGTGACTGTAATTGAGATTTAAGCGTGTCTGTGTTTGAAGTTTGTCCGCTCTGATTGTCTATTGTTTCTCTAAGCTGCCACGATGACTGACAAGAAACACGTGTCGCGGTGCCAAATGGCGTGCTGTGAAATGCTCGAGTTGTGCTGACACACGTCAGTATTCCTGTCCAGTTTTGTAGACTGAAATAATGTAAGCTCCTGGATAGAAAACAGTTTCATCCACATTTAACTTAAAAGATAAAAATAAATCTGTTTGTGTGTAGATGTCTGTTTCACAGCAGGCCTTTGCTGAGGATTTATGTTTGTGCTGGAAATCAAACCCCTCTCTAAAAGCCTATGGCGTACAGCGTAGGGTGTAACTGCACATGGCGTCAGCACAGCACACGACTACTGTGATTGGCTTGTTCTCTACCGTCATTCCTCCTGTGCAGGAAATTCCTGGAGGGAGGATGCTGAAGCTGTGGGGAAGTGTGCATGAAATGGAAAAGATTCCCCCACAGAGGTCTAAATCAGGCTTTAGTCCCACATAGCAAAGCCTTTATGGCTTGGCCTGCTATATTTTCATAGCATCTGTATACTCACCTGCAGGAAATGTCCTCCCTGCTAATTTCATGCTGTTGCGCTGACTGAAAAACAAGCCATCGGCTCCAAGACTGAAAACAATGTGTCTCTGGTTTTTGGTTATGCACCACACACACACCATAATGTAAAGAGTCATCCCGTTTTTTTCTCGAT
The DNA here is from genome assembly GCF_036321145.2 of Pelmatolapia mariae. Classification (NCBI taxonomy): domain Eukaryota; kingdom Metazoa; phylum Chordata; class Actinopteri; order Cichliformes; family Cichlidae; genus Pelmatolapia; species Pelmatolapia mariae. The sequence goes on along the minus strand of NC_086236.1, from coordinate 36,192,029 downwards.
GGGAAAGCCTTAGTACAGCTCAAGGGGAAAGACGGCTTACATTTAACAACCTGCTACATGACAAAAACAAAAATTGCTCCAATATCAAGTTAGTAAATATTCTGCACTCCTGCAAAAGTCCTGTCGCAACAGCAAAGTGATAAAGCTAATGGCAAGCAATGTGATGTTTATCCATCCAGCCTTGGACGTATTGTGTAAATCAAAATGCACCCAGCTTAAGTTTAACCGGTAAAGGAATCAGAGACGTTTCATGGCTGGCTGAGAAAGTGAAGCACTGACACGCGATACGCCTCGGGTCTCTCGGCAGCCTTTAGATTTTGCATCTCCGGGGAATGACACGCATACAAAAAATGGCCACGTCACATTTTCTTACAGCGATATCAAGCCCTGTGAGAAATCCCAGCAGCTCTCTTGCATACACTGGACATGTCTGAGGTCAAACGGTCTGGTTGGCTCCACAGCTGCCTTGTCTCTCAGTGTAGATTTACACCAGTGTGACAGTGTGTGCACACTGACCAATTGCTGCGGACTGGATGGATCTGACACATTACACGCTACTGTTATTTCAAAGCCTCAGTGAGCCGAAGTACATGACAGCCAGGCCTGCAGAGGATCTGTCAACCGCCGGCAACAAGTGTCCCCCCGAGAGCTGCCCCGCACAGACCCCTGGCAGGAGATGTCTATCCCTTTGGCCAGCTTTCCACCCATCCCTTCTGCTGGTCACCTGTGCCAGCATGCCCGTCATCGAGTCCCTGACCCGGCTCTTCTCCCATTACGTTCCCTTCAGCCTGACCTCACACCCTCGGTGATATATAAAGATTTGCTCTCTAAAGGAGAGCTAGAAATGAGACACTGTCCCGCCACTGATCCCACTGCTGCATCCTCATATGCATATAAAGATGGTGATGCTGGAGAGGGTGAGGGCCAGTTTCAGGGGGAAGGTGACCTAACACTTTAGGCCCAGAGAGCTTGTCTAAGACGGAAAGATTTTCCATGTTGTCGGGCTGAGCGCTGAGATCGAGACGCAGTTGAGAGCCATTACAGAAACAGCTGTAATCAGACCTGCTGTGGGTGGAAGAATATTTTCGCTGCAGCTCTCTGTTAGTAAATGTCTTCATTATGACTCAGGAGAGAGGAGACCGAACACATTCTGTCAACAAAGAGAGTTTCAGTGCAGTGCCGACGGATGCTAGCAAAGGTAGGAGACGGGACAGAGAGCGTTTCCGCACCTTTCTGCTCCTTTCTGTCACTCGTGTGTTTTCCTCCTCCCATTTGCCGCTTGTACGCTTGTCATACTGTAAACATGTGTAAGTGCTTATTGGCTGTGGTCTGGCAGCTGATCTTCTATGGCTTTGCATCTGTCAGAAGAGCTCAGAACATTCATTGGCTTATGAAGCCCAATTACCCGAGATTGCTACCATTTCACAGAGGATCACAGTCACAGACGGTCTTTCTCAGAAGAGGAGTCGGGGTTTTATGTCTCGGTTAACCGCACGCACCGTGCACCATGACTTCCCTGTGCATACGCACACACGCGGTCGCACTATTTATATTTATATACGCACTTGGCTTCTCATCTCATGCTTTGGCTTCCCGTCTTGTAATACAAAATTCATAAACTAAATGAGACAGCCATGAAATATAGATGTTCAGAGAGGCGGCTTAACAACTCTCCCCCACCTCCCACTGCTTGTGGCCTTTTGCTCAATCACAGCTTGTTAAAGCAGCAGTTTGTGTTACTGTGAGGTGATATCAGCACGCTGTGGTATTCTCACTGAAAGATTACACATGTCACGCTCTCACAGCCAGAATAGTTGCCCCGCTCACCCCAAACCTCCCCCCAGCCACCAGCTTTATTTCTGTTTGGTTTCCCACTCCCCTTCGCCTGCCACCCCTGGGAGTCTAGGACTAATAAAACAGCTCCAGTCCAAGACCCTCCACAGGGCGAGATGTCCAAGCGTTGCAACCCGACACCCCTCGCAGCTCTGGCTTTAGAGAGCTGCTGACATGACAGAGAATCCTGGAGAGCCAGCAGGGGAGCATTCATCATTGTCGGCCCACAGAGCCCTAAACACCCATCTGGGGAATGTCCAATACGCATACATGTGCACGGTGAACCCCCCCTTGCTGAGAGGTGCCTCGAAACTCTGGGGATGCAAAGAGGCATCACTGAGTGTGATGTTACCGCTCTTAAAGCCGCTAATGCTGTTAAAGTCTTTAGAGCTGAAGAAGGGAGGGATAAGGAGCTAATAGACTGGAGATTCTCTGGAGGCTTTAGCTGTGAGATCAGGGGCAACGCTTGCCCAGCTAAGGTTACTGCCGCTGGGTTTCAGCTTCTCTGGAACTAATTTCGAAAAGTCTCGAGTCTTCTGACCAACATCGTATTTAGAAATACTTGGTTAGAATAATGGAAATACCCACTTCCACCCAGTAAAACTCCATCCAGACACTCACTTTAAAGCCTCTGTAGGGGTGACGGTTGATTGATGGGGATAATCCTGAACTGGTCGTCAGCTGTCTGGATCATCTTTATTTGTTCTGCATTTGTATAATTTGCAAATCTGGAAGATAATTTGCATAATTTGCAACGTTTGTCTTCCTTGGAATAGGTCCGGACATGATCTGCGCGTGGTGTGTGCATTCTCCAGTGCTCAAGAGCACTACAGAGCAGGACTGAAACATGAGGGATCCCCTCACATGTCTTTTGCTAATATATCCTCCATGCTGTTCTGTTGGGAAAAGATGGACTTTGCTGCTAATGTGAAGCACGTTTTGTATTAATTGAAGGGCTGGATTGCAGTGAGCCTGGACGTCATAAAGCTGCAGAGGCATGAAAAGAAAGGAGCCCTTTGCTGTGGACTGAGTGTGCGAGCTCTGACAGAAACTGGTGGCCTGCTGTTTATTGTTCTCTTCTGTGTGGGAGGGAGATCTGTTAAAGATGTCTGCCATTAATGCGACTGCAGGCTTCATTAAGAACAAATAAACAGAAACCGGTCCCTCACCGAGGAGCTCTTTGGGGAACATATGCTGTCTAAAGCACTCCCGAGGTCAGAGCGCTGTCAACACTTGCTGCTCAATTACAACTCTAATTTTGTTGTTAAACAAAATATGGAGAAAGGAGAGGAGCAAGTGTCAGGGAGTAAATGGTTCCATGCTAAGACCTGAGGATGAAAAACACAGGAATGGGAATGTTTTCTGTTGTCTGGAAGCCCAGCTCTGCACAGGGAGAGATACAGATTATAATTAATGTTTACTGAGGCATACCAATGAGCGGCAGAGTTTTCAGTGAGGGCCACAAATTCTTGTTCATGGCTGTGTGCGCACTTTAATTGATTGAAGTTGAGCAAACGGCCTCTCTCTGTTTGTTTATGTGAGGCAGGATGATGCTTTCAGACGACGCTGCGTGAAGGACGAGCGTAGCCTTCTCTCAGCAATGCTTTGAATCCAGCCTCAGTAGCTCTATAGCAAATGAACCAGTTTCTTCTGATTGCCTGATGCAGAGCACGAGTGTCTCAGCTGCAGTGCACTAACTCTGCAACACCTTTGATTCTGCTGATTTTTGCACAACAAGAGTGTTGAAGTGGTGACAGTGGAGCATCAGAGGTCTCTCTGGGGGGTCCACGTTCACCTTTCATAGTTTTTTTTTTTAATGCTTTGCTTTTGCAGCCTATCAATGCACCGCAGTGCTAAAGCCCACGCGCTACATTTGTCTCACCATATACAGCGAGGTCCAGCCTACGTCTTCTGGACTGGCAGTCAAAATGATTTCATTAAACATTAGTTACACAATAATATGTCATTAAATGATTTAATGATACTTACAGTGTTGGTTGGTTGATCCAGACTGTTTCCCTTAAATTTGCTACAGATATTAATGGTCTAATAATTTTTCTAATAATCTTCTCTTCACATCACCACTGATTTGATATTTTAGGCTTTTGGCAGGCACTTCAACATTAGATAGATTAACATAAAGAATATTGATGGTGTCGGGTGGATTACAGTGATTTCGGATGATTGTTTATGAAAGTTGTCAAAAACATTTCAGTCCCATCAGTCTTAGTTTTTCTTTATTTTAGTGCTACTTAAAGATATTCGTCATACCAGCATACCTGCTCAATGTCAGCATGTAGGTATGGTGACATTAGCCTTTAGCTGCCACTTCACCACGGTTCCTCCACTGTTCCTTCACGGTTCCTCCACGGTTCCTCCACGGTTCCTCCACGGTTCCTCCACGGTTCCTCCGTTTGTGGAAAAAGGCTCTCACAGCGGTTCACTGGACTCCTAAAGTTTTAGAAATGGCTTTGTAACATTTTCTAGACTGACTGTGTTTCTTATTTGTTGTTGAGCTTATTTAAATCATAGCCCGATGTGTTGCTTTTAGAGCTCTTTTAGCCTGCTTCATATTGTCAGGTTCTATTTAAGTGCTTTCTTGGTTGAATAGGCCGGGCTTTGGCTGGTGAAATTGAGCTCAGCTGTCCAAAAAATGTGGTTAATCGCTGATAATTGATGTGGGAGCAGTTACTTTTTCTAGTGGGACTAGATAGGTTTGGATAGCTTTCCCCCCCTAATAAATTAAACCATCATTTAAAAACATTATTATATATTTACCTGGGTTATCTTTGCCTAATGTTACATTTTTTTAATGATCTGAAACATCAACAGTGTGTGCCTGTCTTCCTTTCCGACAGTAACAGAAGATAGGTACAACAAGACCTCTGTACAGGACAAACTCACAGTCACTGCCAGAGGTTACCTGCTGTTGCATCATCTGCTGTCATGTTAGTATCTAATGTGCAGCAGTGTGTCCCTGCAGACCCCCCTCTGCTGTTAGCACCTGTTCCCTAGATGTTCTCAACATGTGCCGTGACTGTGACCCACCTCATGCAAACGGTTTGTGATGATTGAGATGTTGTTTATTGCAACTTGTGCTGTCCTTAGTCAGAAATCAACCAAAGCAGGGATTTCTACAGCTAGAAAAAATTTAATTACAGTTACATTTTAGAGTTTTCTGTGACATTTCTTAAACTTTCTTTACATTATCTACAAATTGCACTATTTTCTTTGTAGATGATGATTTTTCAAAGTGAGTTTTAAGAATTTTGTTAATGATAAGTAATTGTGTAGATTAAACTTCTTATTGCATTCTTATCGTACTCATTGGCACATAAGACCATCAAAGCTGTCGTCCTCTGCTAGCATAGCACAGCAGGTTCAGGTCTCTCTGAATTTCACCTCTGCTCTCTACATAACTGTACGCACAGCGGTCACGGCTCAGCTGCCAGTCCCGTGGCTCCTGCTATGTGTCAGGTTGTTGGTTTTGTGTGATTGGAGCCATGAGATCCCTGGCAGGTTGAAATGAGTATGAGGGTTTCGAATGTATCTAGCGGCTATTTTGAGGAGGGTGAGACGGAAGAGGTGACGGCAACGAACAGAAGCCTGGGATGTCACGGAGGTCTCTACAGACATCACTTTGTCAGGATGCCTCCCAACCTGGGTGTAGCTGTCACTCGCACATGAAAGAGACAAATCTGCTTTGGCTGGAGTTGGGCATTAATGTATTTTTCAGAAGGACAGGTGCTGACCTGCCAGTTGCACTTTTAAACCGTGATGTTGTTGCCACTTGTTGTTAATCACTTCCATGTGCCAGGCTGTATTCAGCGATGACATTGAAATATAATATGCTAAATTAATCCCCTTATGTACTGCAGTAATGACCTGACACTATATTAAACTACCTAATGTTGTGCAGCTCACTTTGTCAGGCCTGCTGTCGCTCCCTCTGTGGATCATTGCGCTGCAGTAGATTGGTTTCTCTCTCTGCACCAAACCAAACACCTTCCTGCAGGACTATGACCCAAACAATACAGCGCTCTATTAAGCAACGTGATATTAGGATTGCATTAAAACTGTACAGCAGAACATTTACAGCCGAGGTGAGATGAAAAGCAGAGCAGTACAACTGAACTTCTGCTTCTAATAACACTTAAAAGGGCCACAGGCTCCTGATCCATGCTCATCATGTTGTCTCTTGTATCTTAATGTTAATACAGTATATTCATTTCACCCAAATCACTGCTGTAATCTAATCGTTGCGAGGCAGCATGTCATTTTAACCAGGTAGATGGATAGAAATCAGAAGTGGTGCTGTGCAGCTAATGCTCTGTGAACAATAGAAGCTGACTCTTCCCTGGATAGTGACTTATCCCTCTAAGTCTCTCATTGCGACTCCTGACAGCTGCACCTAATGAATGGCTTTCCTCCACACACACACAGACACACACAGCCCTTCGATGCCCCCTTTACCTCTTGAATCCAGCCTTTGGCTCGCCCGCTAAACAACGCACTCGCAGGCTTCAGTTTATTACTTGCGCCTACAAGTGCAACATGCTGCTTAAAAAACTGCAATAGTGAGAAAACAGCAGGGCTCTACATTTTCAGAGCCCCAAGTGGGAATTGCACTTATTTGTTTCCAGGGATGAAGAAGACTGACAAATGAACCCTCGCGGGAGGGAAGCTGGCATATTCTCTTTTTCTCTTCTTCCTGCCTCACACGGCCCTAGAGTGTTCATTATGACCAGAATAGACACCTTCTTTTTAGCGTGTTAGCACATTCTCAAAACAAGCCTTGGACCGCAGGGACCCAGAGGTGCAACAGGAGACTTGAGAATTGGGAATTTCTTCTCTCCCTGTCTGCTGTGGTGAAGCTGTTTGCCAGCAGCAGTCTCTCTTGACTGGTAATAGCATCAGTAAGTGGAGAAGATTGACATAGATTAGGGTGATGGATATAAGGGCTGCTGGGCTTTCTTCATTGATGCACATGAGGGTAGATCGGAGATGTGTTTATGTGGAAACTGCACACAGAAGCGGTTGGCTAGCTTTGAAGACACCTCCCTCTATTTTTGGGACATTTTTCTCTTTCTGGACTGTGTTAAAGAGACAGAGACCATTAAAAAAACACAAACACATGCCAAGCTTGCAACGTGTCCTTTTGTCTCCTAACAGGCTGGCAGATGTCCCGGTAAGCTCTTCCGTGTAGAGCGGAGTCAATAGCCGTTATTTTGATCTCGCACCAGAATTGACCTCCCCTGACCTTATCTGTAATATTACGTGCACCCGGGGCTGCTAATACCTCGCTTAGCATTTCAATGCTGAACGTTAGAGCTCTGTTAGCTCAGCCTGCTCCCATTGGAGTGTCTCAGGGGAGTAGTGTCAGGGAGATGGAAGCCACCAGTGACAGGCGGCTGCTCTGCAGTGCGGGTTGCTGCCTCAGCCCAGGGGAACTGGTTCCCATCTACACCTCTTTGGCAGGTAAAGGATTTAGCTGCTTCACCAAGGGGGAGGAGGAGCCCTTGCCCCAGCTCTAAACCCCCCTGAGGCCCAGAGAGAGCTAATTACAGTTTACGTATGCACTGTCATCTCCCATGAGCCTCTCTGCCTCTGGAGGAGTCAAGCTGGTGGCTGATGTCTAAGCACTTTGTTCTGTAGGAGGAGGTCCCTGCAGAGAAATACCCCGGACAGAGCTTATTATCCTTTTTTTTAAAGTTCAGCATTGCACAGCGCTTATTCATTCTTTAGATGCAGTCACATTTTGGACTAATGGAGTCCAAACAGGCTGTTTAAATGACACGTAATTGCTGTTGCTTAGCAATTACTGAAAGTCCGTAAAATGATTTCTCATCATGTCAGATGGCTATCACACTACATGCAAAGCTGAATTCATTCCCTGAAATGTTTTTACCCCACACAGTGCTTTTTATGCATATCATCAGTTGAGCTAGTTTGCATGTGGTAAAGAACATGCATCAGTGTTTCCAGAGACGATTAGCACCACTGCACGTACTATTTGAATAAGCTAATTTTTCAACTGTAGAAGCGATGAAAAGGTGAAAGGCAACAGAAACCTGATAAACGGTAAAAACTATGCACGCACATCTGCACGCTGTTACTATTATTCAGCTCCAGTTTGCTTCTGGTATGGAACAGATCTCAGTTTGTGCAAGGTGCATGGAAAAGTGCCTCATTAAAAATGTAATGTGGCCTACAAGTGAAAGCACAGCAAAAGAGAATGCTCTTAAAACGAAGGTCTTGAGTACAATGCACTACTGGTTCATTCTGAACAAGCAGAACACTTTTTGGTTTGTGTCGTTCCCCCCGGGGACGGTGTTAAAGGCTGCAGTGGTGTTTGTGCTGGCAGATCTGCAGAGCCTAAGGAAGGTGTGTCAGTATGAGGAGGAAGAAGGAAAAACTGTGTCTGTTTGTGGAGCTGTCAGCTGAAAAGCTCACACACCAAACATGACAGAGGAGATGTCACTAACAAGGACAGGAGCTGACAACATGCCGAGTGCTCACACTCACAGCTCACTCACTTTAGTGTCTACAGTAGGTGGCTGTGGCTCTGCAGGTACAGCAGGTCGTGTGTTATTTGGAAGGTCAGTGCTTCAATCTTTGGTTCCTCGGGTCCACGTCAAGAAATCGTTGGGCAAGCATGTTAAAATGACATCATCGATTCATTCATTGTGGCACGTCACAGTTTATCTGCGCGTTTTATCTGTTTTTAACACTTTCTTTTGTTTTTGTTTTGTGCAGTTCCAGATTTTGGCATCGATGTGCTCTCCACCAATGGCAGCCAGGAGCCTCACGGCCCAGGCCTCCTCAAGGTGTCAGGCCTAGAACGCAGTCAAGAGAGGAGCCAGGAGAGTTGCAGAGACACTCAGCTGCCTGTACCCAGCACCCCCAATCCACCTTTGTCCCCCCCAACCCTCCCCGTGTCACTGCCCCAGCCCCAACCCCAGCCATCCATCCCCCAGACCCTGTCCCCTCTTCGAACCCAGCCAAACGGGCCCACTCAGCCTTTAAACCACCTGCCCCCACGCTCAGAGGCTCTTCCCAGGCCTCAGTCACCCGCAGCCCTGCCTCTTGCCCAGGGCCAAGAGCCCTCACCAACCCCCCCTCCCCGGCACCAGCTCCAGCCTGAAGTGCTATCCCACCCGAGGCCTCCACCTACACCTAGCCTTCACCCGCACCCACCATCTCCCGCCCTTCCGAACCACCACTCTCACCAACAGCACCCCATCCAGTCAGGGTCTCACCGGCCCCCATCGCGCTGCCACCCCCGACCCCTTTCTGCCTACAACAGCCTCAGCCTCAACGGCCACAGGTAAGCTAATGTCAGACAGCCTCAAAGTGCATGGGAAAAAAACCTCCACACACCCACAGCTCTCATGTTCTCACATGCTCTGATGCAGAAAATTCATGCAGAGCTGTTCAGGCAACACCTCCATATTCACACACACTTGAAAATTCAAGAATATCTCTTGAGCTGGAAGTGCATATACGGCCCGATCAGTATGTAAATTGCCATCAGGAAGAGCTTTAAGTCCCCCAGCCAAATTGTAGCACTGATTATTAACAGCGGAATAAAAGGGCCACACTGCACCCTGAGTGCTGGGCTTTTTTTTAATCCACCCACACATCTGAGCTCTGCATGGACTCCTAATAGTTTGGTGTAACCTTGAATCAGCACCATGTTGTTCATGTTTCGTGGATTTAAGGCTGTTTTGGATGAAAACAGAAGGAAAAGTGGCTCAGGAGAAATTAATTTAAAAGAAGATCCAGAAGATCCTTTTAAACTAATTTAAAAGGATCTTCTGTGTATTCAAATACATGTAGTTTATATCATTGAAAACAATAGCAGCTAAGCGTACTCTATTGTATCAGTTGAGAAGCACCGAACCCTGTGAGCCTCTCCATTAATGTTAGACCTTGAGATACCTCCTTCAGAACCCACTCGGTCCTAACAACAGCTCTGCCCAGCAGGCTCTCAGGACTTGGCTTTCTCTGCCTGACTCTGCGCCAGTCTGCCAGCGTGCCAACAGGGCCTGGCACCCGCTGTGAATAATCACGGCTGGGGCCCACAGCGACGAGCGAGCGCTGCAAATGAGCTTTTAGGCTTAGTGCGTGGAGCTGTGGAGACGCTAGCTCCGTGACTGCCCCGGGGGGAAACCCACACACACTACAAAAGACTGTTTGCTCACACACGCCCTCTCTCCCTCTCATCCCATTTCCGATGCACATGTTCTGTACCTGGCTCTGGAGGAAGTGCCTTAGCAGAAGCTGTTCAAAGACAGATGCTCGTTCTGTTATGTTTGCCAGCGGTGGTTTATTTGCATCCGAGGGTGCTGCGAACGCGGGGTTTTCGCAGATCGTGTTTGCCCTGGATTCTGTGAAGCACGAGAGAGAGACTGGGAGGCATTTGTAAATGGAAGGCAGCTGAGGCGTGAAAATGGCGTGCTAGGAACTGAACGTCAGAGCAGATGGAGACGAGGGCATGTGGAGGAACAAGTGTTAATTTTGACTGATCACGCCTGGCTTAACCACTTATCTGCCTTTTTTCTCTCTCTCTGTCTTAATCTTTACAGCAGTAGCAGGAGCAGCACCCCAGGCACCAAGCCCCACGGACCCCCTACGCCCTCCCTGCACCTCCCCCACCACCCACCGCCTCCTCCGGCGGCCGCGGCAGCCTCCACCTTTCCCTTGGCCTTGCCCACTAACCAGAGTAACCCCCACAGCTTCCCGTCTGCCTTGCAGTCGTCTCCACACCCACACCACCCCAATATGTTTGCTCCTCCAGCAGCCTTGCCTCCACCGCCACCACTGACGTCTAGCACCCTGCCAGTACCCGGACATCCTGCTGCTGGGAGTGCCTACTCAGGTAAACACCACAAGCAGCTCGCAGATGTCTCCACATCGCCCCCAAGTGGTTTGACAGAGGACTGCACATTTGACTGCAAAAGCAATCAGCAGGTTCTTATTTAAACCAGTTGTTGCCGGGAAGTTCGAGACACATGACAAGTACATAATGAATGATGGACGCAGAGTGGCATTTCATTTTAAAGCATTCGATACGCAGAGACAGATGCAAATGCTGCCCTGGTAATTATTTAAAGAAATAAGCAACCACATCCAAGATGATCCACGTGCACTTCATGCCGTCGCTTTGTGTGTTTATAGTTGTGTGGACAGTTCAAGTTCACACTCTCGGTCTACACACATTACAAAAGCGATCACAGACCATGTGCACATTTCTGTGCGATGCTGTCAAGCTAAATGTCAGGGTCAGTACAGGGAAGGAGACGAGGGGCGGGGGGGGGGGGGGGGGGCCTCTAGCAACATTCCCAGAACGTCCATTTCACCTGGAACGGCGATCATGTGCAACAAATCAATTTGGTCAATACGGGACGGAGCGAGCTGGATGTTTTCCAAAGATACTAATGAAATTTTTATGAAGAGAAAATTCCAGCCCCGCTCCCAGCCCAATAAAGCCTGAAACGAATGCAGAAAATATTGTAGCGAGCCACTGTGGAATAGGAAGGATAAGGTTACTCTGGAGGAGATATAATCTCTCAAGGCAGGGTTTGTTGAATTTAGAAGAAAAGCCAATGATTACTTGAAATCCATTCTTCACAAAGGTTATTAGAAAAAGCCGATCCGCGCTCTCAGAGGGGCTCGAGTGTATCAAATGGCCACATTTTGACAGTTCCAGCAGTCAGACTGTTCTAATCATGTCGAGCTTCGCTTCAAGGGAAAATGACACGCTGGTAATCACAACCATTTCCTGCTTGTTTCCTTTTTTGACAGCTTGGCTTCTTATTTTGATGACATGCAGAGCTCTCACACGGGAGCGCGAGGTCCTCCAGGGGTCTGCGTATGACCTACAGCTGGACGGACTGTAGGGGGTCTTAATTAAAGAGAAATGTATTTAAAGTTCTTAGATGACGGTTATTTGACAGAGTCTGCGGCTCTAATTGCTAATAGCGCTCTGCTGTCCTAATGCTCCGCCCTCTTCTCTACAGAGCAAGACCTTCTGCGCCAAGAGCTCAACACCCGTTTCCTGGCGTCCCAGAGCGCCGACCGCGGTGCCTCGCTCGGCCCCCCGCCCTACCTGCGCACTGAGTTCCACCAGCATCAGCACCAGCATCAGCACCAACACACCCACCAGCACACCCACCAGCACACCTTCACGCCCTTCCCACACGCCATCATGCCCACCCCAGCACCGCCCATGGTGCGTACCCCTGCCAGAAATGTGAGGATAAGTAGAACACACCTGTGTTGGGTTGGGGCGGTCGGCGGGTGGGGGGTCTACGTTCTCGTAATGACTTTTACATGTGCGGAGCGGTGGGCGGCTATGGCACCAAAAAGTGTTTTCGCGTTGCGGTTTGGGAGCGCAAAGACTTCGTATTTTATTTTTTAAATACTCAGCCTGACATGTGTGAGAGCGGCACGCCGTGGGGACCTGCGGGTTTCTGTGGCGGCCGTTCAACGATGACCGTGCGTGTCCATCCACGCCACAGCGATGCCTTTATTCTCCCACAAAGCCTTTCTAGTGTTTTCTCTGGCATACGCTGAGACTCCAGACTTGAACGCTGTTATTTTCTAAATTGGCAATAACTTGCCCTGGAGCATGTTAACTTCAGAGCCAGCTTTTAGAACATAATACACTTAATTCATTCTGAATTTAATGACATCATTTGGTCCCATTTGGGGGTTTTCATTACTGGCAAATGTATTGCATTAAGAGCCGCGCAGTTTGGGAGAGAACCACAGGCAATGGGTGCCTGAACCTAAAACTCTCACAAACACATACACATTTGTAACTGCCTGACCCACAGAGGTTTGCTTGGCTCTGATGATACCTCAAAGGCAGCATAGCGAGGCCTCTGACAGCTAATGAGGCCATAAAAAGGCTCTTTATGGCTGCAGTGTTTAGTCTTGACTGTGGAAATGTTCGCCCTGAGCCTGCGCCGCACCACTAAAAGCCAACCAAATGAGAGCCAGCTCATGCTAGTTTACAAGGTCTTCAGATGATCAGGAAACGGGGGAGGATGAAAACATTCTGGCGTGGGGAGTGATTGAACTTGGATCCCGCTCGGTAGACGTCTTAGATCTTCACCTATAATCATATTTTCAGTTTTAAATGCAGTTTGTGATGTTTTTTTGTGTGTTGGCCTGAAACAAAAGAGGCCAATCTTTGTACTTAGCTCTGTTTCATTTCTCCTACAGTTTGACAAATATCCAACAAAAGTCGACCCCTTCTACAGACACAGTGTGAGTTTCTCTACTGCGTACTAGCTTCCAGCTTCAGAGCCATTTGTTGCATGCCCATTTTGCCATTTCAGCCCATGCACTGTACTGTTGGCTTCCATTCATCTGCTTCCTAACGGTTACTGCTCCATGTCACCCTTCAGCTGTAGCTAATGATGTGATGCAACAGATCGGGATTCTTAAATCCTGGAGTTTAACATTTACTGTGTGCATGTGATGATAAATACAGTTGCTACGTTACCTCTCTGTCTCGCTTATTTCCTTTTTTCCAGTCACCAGCAGTGGCGTCCTCAAAATTATTATTCAATAAAAGCAAATGATTTCAAACACTGGACTCGCTGTCCTACCGTTTTGCTGAAATTTTCAGAGTGTGCTTCTGCCTAGTGTGCTTTTTCTACAGACTATTAAACTGATTTGTCCTCGATAGCTAGGAGGCAGATTTTACTATCATAAAAACCTATTTGTATTCAGATCGACCCCGCTTCCTAGTTTGTTTTTAAGTGCTTCATCTTTTTTTGTTTTTTCCCCCGCTGGTATAATGGTCCCGGCAAACACGCTGAAAGCATTCCTTCTCTATAAAACATAGTGGCATCTTAATACTTGGTGCACAAGAGGAGTGGAGTTGCATTTAAAAAGCTTGCAGCACACCCTCGAGTCCAGCTTTAAAGAATTCCAATGCACGACTGCAGCAATGCAAGCATGTTTGCCAAACATGCACACGTTACTTTGGCTAATATGACTGTTAGGGACAATTATGCAAAGCAGATGATTGCATATCTGTTTCTCTACATACAGATACATTTATGAAAGCCTTGAGCGCTTGTTTGACTTACTTGTGTTTTGCGTGTATTACAACATTCTGCTTTTCATATCAAAGGAGGTTTTTTCTCCTGATTTAAATCCAGCGGGAACAAGCAGTGAATATTTGATAAACAAGCCGTTTGTGTAACACGTAGGCAATCATTTGTAACTAAGCAGTCATTGCGATTAAACTGCGAGGTTTAAACACCACCACAAACCGCTTGCTCTGTTTAGACTGACTCATAAAGCCGCATTTCACCGATAGACCGAATCGTCCTCACGCCTCCTCTCGCTTTTTTTCTTCTTTCAGCTCTTCCACTCCTACCCACCAGCCATGTCTGGCCTTCCCCCTGTCATCCCCCCAACCGGGCCCTTCAGCTCGCTGCAGGGGGCCTTTCAGCCCAAGGTAAGACACCACCACACACCCACAGACAGACTAGCTGGGAGGGGGCGAGTTATATTCAGAGAATCATTTTTCGATCCGTCTGCTGCTCTCCAGACCTCTAATCCACTGGATGTTTCCGCAAGACCTGGAGCCGTCCCACACACGTTCTTACAGAAGGACCCCAGGGTAAGAGCACGTACACGCCACCCACCGTGCACCAGGAGACTGGACTGTACAGGCTCCATAGGTTTGCTTTATTAGGATCCACATTAGCAGCAGCCTCAGCAAGCAAGCTCTTCTCATACAGAAAGTGTTGAAATTCAGAGGAAGTGTTAAAAATGCATTAAAATATATATGAATAATTTACCACAGAGTCTATTTCTGATCTATTGATCAGCGGTGAGTCGTAGATTGACAGATGTGTCAGCGTGTCTTCCTCTCAGCTGCCATATTTGTTTGCAGAAGGCCACGCAGGAGGAACCCGTTTAAACACCCGTGTGTTAATTACCCCTGAAACGCTTAATTTTAAAGTGAACAGTTTGACATTTTAATTTGGTTCCTAATGAATGCTACACACAAGGACTAATTAGAAATGATTTGACTGACAGCAGAATAATTCATGTTCTCTCTCTCCGTCCTTCCTGAAGCTAACGGATCCGTTTCGGCCGATTCTCAGGGTGAGTGCTCGCTCCCTGCAGTGTCTCCGTCTCCTGCTCCCTCGCAATAATCACTGCGATGCCTTGAAGGTCTTTGCTAATGGAGTTGATAGTGTCTTTAATTAAATGGGGGCTGAGTGTACCCGTTTACGGGGCTCATTTTGAAGAACGCTGCAGCGCGTGTGTTATGAAACCTTGTCAGATGGCCGACAGCGACTTCTATCTGTCGCCTCGCTGTCACACACCAGCATGTGCATGGTTCATTCAGCACACCTACATTTCTTAGCCTTTTAATATGCGATTAGTAGTCATAGTACCGTATTGATTAGATGACACTGTGTTTTTTAGTCACACCATTTTCTTTCTTGTTCTTAATTAAATTAATTTTCTTGTTCTTACAGAAACCGGGGAAGTGGTGTGCCATGCATGTCCATATTGCCTGGCAGATATACCACCACCAACAGAAAGTAAAGGTGAGGACTCATCTAACCCCTCCTAACACAGTGTGGCCAAAGCTGGATTTAACCTCCTAGGACCTGCCGTCCACATATGTGGACATCACATTTTGGGGTGTCTAGACCACAATACTAAATTTTGCTCTACAAGGGCCTGATATCCACTTACGAGGACATTATACTGCCACTGTCCTATCGAAATTTAAAACGAATGTCCTCATATGTGGCTCTCATTTTTCTCAGAAACAAAAATCAGGTAAAAAAATAAAATAAATCCAGTAATTCTTTGTTTTTACATTCATCAGGTCCCAATCAGCCCAAATAGCAAAGAGAAATTAAAAATGCCATGAAAGAGTTGGGGTCTTAGGAGGTTAATACTGGGTCAGTTTAGCAAAGTCCAATTTTCAATTCAATTCAATTTTATTTATAAAGCACCAAATCACAACAACAGTCGCCTCAAGGTGCTTTATATTGTAAGGTAGACCCTACAATAATACATACAGAGAAAAGCCCAACCATCATATGACCCCCTATGAGCAAGCACTTTGGCGACAGTGGGAAGGAAAAACTCCCTTTTAACAGGAAGAAACCTCCAGCAGAACCAGGCTCAGGGAGGGGCGGGGCCATCTGCTGCGACCGGCTGGGGCGAGAGAAGGAAGACAGGATAAAGACATGCTGTGGAAGAGAGCCAGAGATTAATAACAAACACTTCCACTCTCTATTAACTCATTTGTATTAATTGAATTCAACTGCAAAATAAACCCAAACACCAAATAAGGTGTTTGATTTCTGGCTCTGGTTTCTCTTCTGGAAAAATCACTTCATCAGTTAAACCACAGAATTGTTCCGTGTCTTCTGCAATCAGCTGATTTCACCGTTGTACTCAGTAGAAGTCGCTTCACACACCGTTGATAATAAATTGACATTTAAATTGTATGGTTTGCATCATCCTTTTGCTTCTTGAGGTTAGAGCTTTGATTGTGACACCTCACTGGAACCTAGCAGTCAGTCACCTCCCTTGATGGCTTTAACTATTTTTCCTTCCCAACACGCTTAAAACCAGCGTCTCTGTGTGCAGCAGGAGTAGGACCCAAATGCAGACTCAGAGGCAGGACGTGAACTCACAAACCACAGGTTTACAATACAAAACTAACCTGGAAAAACCAAAGAATCCAAATACACGGGCGGAAACACAGGGAGAGACAGACAGCTATGAGGGAGACACTGACACAAATATACAGAAGGATAACAAGGGAAGTGAGGACACACGGAGAACAGGAATAACCATAACAAGACGGGGGACACAAAACTGAACAGAACGAACATGGAAACACGAGACCTTCACAATAAAACAGGAAGATGATGCAGGAGGAGGAGAGGCAGACGAGACGGGCTTGGGCAAACATAGATAAACGTGATGGAATAAAACACAAGGAGGGAAAACACGGCACAAGAACTCACACAACTATATAAACACAGACGCACAAAAGGGGACGCAGAGGGCAAAGGTTAGCGTAGAATAAACTCAGGATTGCCACTAAGAATAATAAACCATCACACAAAAGGTCATAAAAACCCAAGAAACACCAAATGCTGGGTCAAAAGGACCCACTGATAGCTCAGCCATGTGTCGAGAGGTTTTACATGTGTTTCTCTCTGTACCTTTGGCGTCTTTCAGCAGCAGATGCAGGTCGACCCTCACAAGCTAGACTTCGGCCTCAAGCCCGAGTTTCTGAGTCGGCCCCCGGGCCCCAGCCTCTTTGGTGCTATCCACCACCCCGGCGACTTGGCACGGCCCGCCACGCTTTTCTCCGCTGCAGGTGAGTGCATCAGTTGTCCGATTGATAAGTGGCAGCCTCTCATATTCAGCAGCAGTCAGTCCTGCTGTGCAGAGCTAGCATCGTCTGTGGTGAATGAGTGAAATCAGAAATCTGACTTCCTGTTTCTGTTCTTGGACACTGTCGCAGCTCTACAGTTCACTCATACTGCACCACGCTTAGCTCCTGTATATGAAACGTTTACATGCATCATGTTTAAAACAGCCATGAACATGTGACAACAAATCAGAGGGAACGAACAGATCATCCAACGTGCCTGTTAAAGGAATACTGGATAAAGCAGAGGATATTCGATTAGTCCATGAAATGGGTTTTAGTGATGTCAACAAGGTCCCCGCTTGCTGTTAAATACAGGCAGACCTTTAATTGCTTCCATTTTCCAAAGTCACACTTTGGGTTAGTACAGCCGTCTCTGGTGCTCCTGGTGTAGTTTAAGTCTCCAGGTGCACGTTTGGTTCTGGGTATCCACAGACTGCAGATGTGAGTCAGCCTTTTTCCCTCTATGTTGGATCTGGTTATTAAACTTCAAGCCACAGCAGTCAGCAGAGCAGAGTGCTGGGTTTGCTTTGTTCAGCCTGTAACTAGCCAGGTATCATCAAGACATAACGACAGTTTTCCAGGCAGTGTGTGTAATTCCTGAGTTTAGCTTAACTATCCCAAGATTAGGTCATTAAACTACCACAACGCCCCCTCTGCTACTATTACTTATTTGGCTCTGCGTCAGTGTCCCAAAATGTCAGTTTGTCATAATGTCCGATGCTGCAACTGGACAAAACGCCAACAAATGAAGAAAATATCCTTACTAAAGATGAGATACGACAAAACAGCAGGAAAAAAGCACCGTTTTCACGGGACTCTCTGCAGTGTTTGGTGCTGCGCTTTATGGCCAAACGCCTGTTGTAGTCTCGTCTGCCTGAAGGACTCGGACGTCATTTCAAACATTCGCCGTTCTGCCATGATCACTTTAAAGAGGACAAGCTGTCTCCTTGCACTCTTTCCAAATAAGCCACACTTCTTCACTGCCTTTCTAACTATACTGTAATACTGTGTAACATTTAGCACGCTAACAGAGGCCTGCAGCTTTGTGTCATCTCCTGGGACGATTGTGGCGTTTTATTACCACACACCTGAGTGTTTTCATAGAGGTGCTAACACAAACCGATGATCAGTTATTAAAGTGAATTTGATTATCAGCACCTGGCTGCTGTTAATTCCTTTAGAAGTACGAGAGGTACTTAGTCTGCAGACCGGTGTACTCACTGCATAGAGCCCTGAGAAAACTTTTTTTTACACTTAAATCTTTTATTAATCCCAAAAGTTGTAAAGCTGTAAGCATTGCAGCTTTCTGCTTGCTTACTATTAGCCTTCTAGTGCAGATAATCTTGGGATAACTAGCTGGCTTTATCCTCATTAGTTACACCAACAGGGACCAAGCTGAGCTAAAGCTGATCATCTGGGAGAGCATGATCAGGCTGCACAGTAAGTCATCTGGGCAGCAGATTTCTGCAGCGATATATAACAACTTAGATCGTAGCCATTGTCCCCACAACATCTGTCCTGAGCCTGTGCGGTTTGTCTTCGTGTGGAGCTCTCAGGGCCAAAGTCGTATAAGACAAGTCTTAAATCTTTCTGGAGCTTTCAGCTGATTCTCCTTGTTTGCTATGCACAGTATCATTAAATGCAATTAATCTCGTACTAACAGGAGCATCTTTGTTTCTCTTTTGACGTGATGATAGGACTTATGTAAGAGTTGACTTTGAAGAGAAACACGCATATGTAAACGAATTGCTGCTTTAATCGCTGTGCCTGTAATCTACAGTCGACTGATAAGTTCATGGCACAAAAATACTGAAGGACATTTTTCTGAAGTCTTTTACTTAATGCTCTCATGTGGGTGAACTTTACAGTTAAAGTTTTTAAAATACTAATTATTTATCGATTGGCTCTTACTCACAGCTCCAGAAAGACTCCACCAGTTGACCAGTTAACACTTACTTTTGCTGATGTTACAGTCTGTGGTTATCCTCCTCCTCAGGTCCCACGCACCCATCTGCAGCTCCCTTTGGCCATCCACCGCACCATCCTGGAAACTTTCTTCCTCCAGGATCTCATTTAGGTAACAGCACGCTTCATCTCAGTCTGACCGATCCAAAACGAGGGTGTTGATTGCATCAGCGCTAACATGCTGTGTCTTCTCCCAGAGCCTTTCAGTAGGCCTCCATCGTTTGGAGGACTGGGATCTCTCAGTTCGTCGGCCTTCGGGGGATTGGGAAATCCAGCACTAAGTGAGTTTCAGCCCTAAGAAAGACACTTGCTCGGGAGTGGCCACATGAGAAACCGTGACTGTTGTGGAGGGTCACAGAACCATGTCACAGTTTCTCGTGCGGTCCCTCAGGAAAATTAGTCGCCCACCTGTAGTTTAGGTGGAGTAATCCTCTCACTGTTTGTAAAGCTGCCTGCGTATGAGGATCAGCAGAGATACGCATTTAACTTGCGTTCCATGTTTTTCCACGTGTTGAATCCCTAACAGCGGCCAACTCGGTGTTTGGCCACAAAGATGGCCCAAACGCGCCACAGCACTTCAACAGCAGCAGTAACAACAGCCACCAGGAGCCGTGGAACCGCCTGCATCGCACGCCACCTTCGTTCCCCACGCCGCCACCCTGGCTGAAACCCGGAGAGTCTGAGAGGAGCGCGTCGGTGAGCTCACACGAGAGGGACCGAGACTCTGACAAACGGGACTCGTTGGTCAGTAAAGAAGACAAAGACAGGTGGGTGGTGAACAATGTAACAACTATATGAGTAGTGTGGTCAGTGTGTGAGTGCAACTGATTATTTAAGACCTTGTATGTGAGGAGCAGGATTTTGAATTCTGGATTTAACAGGAAGCCAATGAAGGGAAGCCAATACAGGAGAAATCTGCTCTCTCTTTCTAGTCCCTGTCAGGACTCTTGCTGCAGCATTTTGGATTAACTGAAGGCTTTTCAGGGAGTTTTTAGGACTTCCTGATAATAATGAATTACAGTAGTCCAGCCTGGAAGTAATAAATGCATGAACTAGTTTTTCAGCGTCACTCTGAGACAGGATATATCTAATTTTAGAGATGTTGCACAAATAGAGGAAAGCAGTCTTACATATTTGTTTAATATGTGCATTGAAGGACATGTCTTGGTCAAAAATGACTCCAAGGTTCCTCACAGCATTACTGGAGGCCAAGGTAATGCCATCCAGAGTAAGAATCTGGTTAGATACCATATTTCTAAGATTTTCAGGGCCAAGTACAATAACCTCAGTTTGATCTGAATTAAGAAGCAGAAAGTTAGCGGCCATCCAGGTCTTTATGTCTTTAAGACATTCCTGCAGTTTAACTCATTGGTGTGTGTTACCTGGCTTCATGGACAGATAGAGCTGGGTGTCATCAGCATAGCAGTGAAAATGTATGCTATGTCTTCTAATGATGCTGCCTAAGGGAAGCATGTATAATGTAAACAGAATTGGTCCTAGCACTGAACCCTGTGGAACTCCATAATTAACCTCAGTGTGTGAAGAGGACTCTCCATTTACATGAACAAATTGGAGTCTATTAGATAGATATGATACAAACCACTGCAGTGCAGTACCTGTAATACCTACAGCGTGCTCTAATCGCTGTAATAGGATATTATGGTCGACAGTATCGAACGCTACACTGAGGTCTAGCAGGACAAGCACGGAGATGAGTCCACTGTCAGAGGCCATAAGAAGATCATTTGTAACCTTCACTAAAGCTGTTTCTGTGCTGTGATGAGCTCTGAAACCTGACTGAAACTCTTCACATAAGCCATTCCTCTGCAGATGATCTGTTAGCTGTTTGACAACTACTCTTTCAAGGATGTTTGATATGAAAGGAAGGTTGGAGATTGGCCTATAATTAGCTAAGACAGCTCGGTCTAGAGATGCTTTTTGAGTAAAGGTTTAACTACAGTCAGCTTGAAGGCCTGTGGTACATAGCTGATTATTAGAGATAGGTTGATCATATTTAAGATTGAAGCATTAATTAATGGCAGGACTTCTTTGAGCAGTTTTGTAGGAATGGGGTCTAAAAGACACGTTGATGGTTTGGAGGAATTAATTATTGAAGTTAACTCAGAAAGATCAATTGGAGAAAAAGAGTCTAACTTAACATCAATGGTACTGAAAGTAGCTGTAGATAATATTACATCTGTGGGATGATTATTGGTAATTTTTTCTCTAATTATAAAAAATTTTATTTGTGAAGAAGTTCATGAAGTCATTACTAGTTAACGTTAAAGGGATGGTTGGCTCACAGAGCTCTGACTGTTTGTCAGCCTGGGTACAGTGCTGAAGAGAAACCTGGGGTTGTTCTTATTTTCTTCAATCAGTGACGAATAGTAAGATGTTCTGGCTTTGCGGAGGGCTTTCTTATAAAGCAGCAAACTATTTCTCCAGGCTAAATGATGATCCTCTAAATTTGTGACACGCCATTTCCTCTCCAGCTTACGAGTTATCTGCTTTAGGCTACGTGTTTGAGAATTATACCACGGAGTCAGGTACTTCTGATTTGAGGCCTTAGTTTTCACCGGAGCTACAGTATCCAGAGTCGTACGTAGTGAGGAGGTAAAATTATTAACAAGATAATCGACCTCTGTTGGAGTAGCGTTCAGATAGCTGCTCTGCTCTATGTTGGTACAGGGCATTGAAGATGATAACAGTGGGTGGATTATATTCTTAAACTTAGTTACAGCACTTTCAGAAAGACATCTACTTTGATAAAGTCTACTCTCCACTGCTGTGTAATCAATTATTGTAAATGTGAATGTTATCAGGAAATGATCAGACAGCAGAGGGTTTTCAGGAAACACTGTTAAATGTTCAGTTTCTATGCCATATGTTAAAACAAGATCTAGAGTGTGATTAAAGTGGTGGGTGGGTTCTTTTACATTTTGACAGAAGCCAATTGAGTCTAATAACAGATTAAATGCAATGTTGAGGCTGTCATTTTTAGCATCTACATGGATGTTAAAATCACCCACAATAATTATTTTATCTGAGCTGAGCACTAAATCAGATAAAAAGTCTGAGAAATCAGAGAGAAACTCTGTGTAAGGCCCAGGTGGACGATAGATGATAACAAGTAAGACTGGTTTCTGAGTTTTACAGCTGGGGTGGACGAGGCTAAGCATCAGGCTTTCAAATGAATTAAAGTCTGTCTGGGTCTTTGGTTGATTAATAGACTGGTGTGAAAAATTGCTGCCACACCGCCCCCTCGGCCTGTGCTTCGAGGTTTCTGGTAGTTAGAATGACTCGGGGGTGTTGATTCATTTAAACTAACATAATCATCCTGCTGCAACCAGGTTTCTGTGAGGCAGAGTAAATCGATTTGTTGATCAATTATTAAGTCATGTACTAACAGAGACTTGGAGGAGAGAGACCTAATATTTAATAATCCACATTTCACTGTTTTACTCTTTGGTTCAGATGTGGATTCTGTATTGTTCTTTCTTTGTCATTTTTTATGTTTAAGTTGTTTGTTGCTGGTTTTTAGTTTGTTTTTTGTCTGTTTGGGAGCTGACACAGTCTCTATGGAGATGGGTTTTTGGGGGGTAGCAGGAGGAGAGAAGCTGCAGAGAGGCGTGTAAGACTGCAACTCTGCTTCCTGGTCCCAACTCTGGATAGTCATATTTTGGGGGGTTTAATAAATTTGTCCATATTTCTAGAAATGAGAGCTGCTCCATCCAAAGTGGGATGGATGCCGTCTCTCCTAACAAGACCAGGTTTCCTCCAGAAGGTTTGCCAATTATCTATGAAGCCCACATCGTTTCTGGGACACCACTCAGACAGCCAGCAATTTAAGGAGAACATGCGGCTAAACATGTCACTCCTGGTCTGATTGGGGAGGGGACCAGAGAAAACTACAGAGTCCGACATTGTTTTGGCAAAGTTACACACCGATTCAATATTGATTTTAGTGACCTCCGATTGGCGTAACCGGGTGTCATTACTGCCGACGTGAATTGAATTATGATCAGCGAGCTCGTGCTCCTGCTGGGGAGAGGAGAGAGGAAAAGGTTAGCATATTTGATAACAGCTACTCGTGTGGAGTACAGAAGGAGGAGGGGTCATCAGCTAAAGTGTCTGCTGTCAGGACTCCGGTTAACCGACCTTTCTGGGACATCAGCTGGACTTTAAAAACATGTTTACATTGTGATTTAAAGCAGTAATTTACCTACTGAGCTAACTCTTCTTTGGAATACAACTGCACTGATCTCAGTGGAGTTATAAATTCAGTTTCACTTTATTAGTTTCAGTGCTGGTTTTCATAATTATTATTAAATGATGCTCATTAATTAGCAGCAGCATTGAATTTAGCTGAGTCAGAGTCATGTAGACAAGACAGCAGCAGCATCAGTCGGGTGGTGATAAGCAGATTGGCAAAGGCTTAAATTAAAGATGTTTCCTGTATGTTTTACATAATCATAATTTTCCATAAGATGTTTTTTTTCTCTGTACAGTTATTTAACTAAATCCAAACGTAAAACTCTCATAACCTTGTTTGTGCCTGTAGGGACTCTGTTGAAAAGCGTCATCCCAGCCATCCGTCCCCGGTCCCCGTCAATCCAATCAACCTTCTTAGCCACAGTCGACCTCCTGAGCACCACAGGAACCACCTGCCACCTGCTTCTGGAGAGCCTCAGAGGGAGAAGGAGAACAAGGCCAAAGAGAGGGAAAGGGAGCACTCGGATTCATGGAAAGACAACGGCACAGACGACCACAAGCTCAAGGACAGCCAGCACAGTGACAAGGACACGCCTGTCATCCATGACGGCCGAGCGTCGGAGGACAAAATGTCAAACAGAGGATCGGCGTCACCGTATGTCCGGCAGACCAGCTTGGAACGTCCCAACGGTGGCCTGACGAGGGATGTCCTGGAGAAGAAGGTGGAGCTGCCATACGAGCACCAGAAGAAGAGCAGTGAGGTGAAAGTAAAGGAGGAGAGGAAGGAGGAGCAGGATGGAGGCGCAGAGAGGGCCAGTGAGCACCTGCAACAGGCGTCCTCCACCCCTAATCTCCACCCTCCCTCCTCAGTGCCTGTGTCCATGGGCATGCCCGGTGTCCACCCCATCAACAGCATCAGCAGCCTAGAGAGAACTCGAGTCGTGGCGCCCTTTATGGGTATCAGTCCCATCCCAGGAGCTGACAGATTCCCCTACCCTCCCTTCCACTGGGACCCAATGAGAGACCCCTACAGGGGCCTGGACATTCACAGGCGAGACCCTTTGGCCAGGGACCTGCTGCTGAGGAACGATCCTCTGCACCGGTTGGCAGGGCCGCGCCTGTACGAGGCAGAGCGCTCCTACAGGGACCGCGAGCCTCACGACTTTAATCGCGACCACGCCCACCCCCTGGCCCTGGAGCAGAGGAGGGAACAGGAGCGCGCCCAACTGGAGGAGCGCGATCGCCTCAACATGCTCCGAGAGGACTACGAGCACGGGCGCCTCCACCCCACGGTGCACCATCCCGCCCTCGACGGACACCTCCCCCACCCTGCCCCGGGCCTCATGGCCCCCGGACTCGCTGGCATGCACTACTCCAGGGTGAGTCCCTCGGCCGCAGCGGCGGCAGCTGCCGCCGCCGCGGCTGCAGCCACCGCCCATCAGAATGGTATCCTGAACAAAACGCCACCCACCGCATCTCTGAGTGCACCGCCCCCACTCATTCCCACACTGGGCGCCCGGCCCGGCTCGCCCAGACGGACTACTCCCCTGGGCACAGATATCAGAGACAGACCGGCTCACAAAGACATCGAGGCGCGGTGAGCTGAGCAGACTCGGTGCCCCTGCAGCCCTGTGCCTCACCAACACTGAACTCACAACCAAGCACTTAGCTTTGGCAAAGCAAGACTGTAACATAGCTGTGAATAATTTATGTGGGCACACAGATGCCCATGCAATGAATCGTTTTTGTATAAAACTACAAAGAGACAATAATCATGGAACAAAAAAAAGCTTTTTTTCAGAGATTTTGTTTTCCCGTTTTGCTCCAGCTTTCCGTGTGCATTCTTTCTCTTGTATAGAAAAGTGATGTGGAGTCAGAATGAGCAACTTTGGATTGTACAGGTACTTTAGCACTGAGTGTGTAGATAATGTGTACAGTCGCTGTGCTCACCCTGTACGGATTCAAATTCATGGTACAAATATGCAAAAGAGTGTTTCGAAAGCTTTACTTTGACTGATGTAAATACAGGAGTATGATTCAGAATGTGCTTTTTGCAATTTCTTTTTCGTTTGGTTGACGCAGGTGATTCGCATTGTACCAGATCCCCAGATTCAACTATGCAACAAATGTCTCGGTTCCCTTTCTGAAAGCTGGCCTTCAACACTACTGACTGCGTGCCACTGTGTACCATTCAAGGACAAGAGGCTGTATTCTCTCCACAACGCAGACTTGACATTAACTTTGCGTCCGTGCTGACAGATGCAGCTTTAACTGATCCGCACAGGGTTTCAGATTCTCATTTAACAAAAACAAAATGATTTTTGTCTTATAATAATCTGTGGTGACAATCCCATTGAACTGAATATTAAATTGTGATGTAAAAAGCCAGCAGCACAAATGTGTGGATGGATTTTCTGTTGTCCTCTTAGTTAACACCAGTCTTGTTCTGGGGAGAATGCAGCGCATTAAACACCATGACGGCACATTAGCCCTAGCGGAGGAGTGTAAAGTACATGTTTTGGATAAAAAAAATCTTCTGTTGGTCAAACAGTGTATTAAAGTGCTTTCCTAAGTTGTTGTACCTACAAAATCAAAATACAAAAAAAGCAAGTCTCAACCATGGACGGTTTGTTTCTAACAAGCAGAGATCTATTTTAGTAGTCCACTGAAGGTTTAGTTGTGCGCTTCAAACTCTGTGATATCATGTCGTGCAGTGTTTTTTAATCCAACATAAAATTGTCCACCCGAGCCATAGTGGTTAGTCGATACGTATCGCAAAAAGATTGTTCAACGAGAAACCTTTTTTGCTGTTTACCGTGTACAGGGGAAAAAAACAAAGTCTTTCTAGATCGTGTACAATGAGAAAAAATGAAGCGACTGAATCTTCAGCATGCTCCTCATTTAAACTTGTGTTATGTAAATTGTGCCATGTTATTAAAAAATGTGTACTAACCCTGGGTTTGGGTGTTTATTTCTCCGCCTTTGTGCGCTGCACAGACACCATATGTGACGCCTTCCATAGAGGATAAAGTGTCCTGGCCCCACTTCTCACCCACCAAAGTGTTTTTATAGCGCTACAGGTTGTGTGTGCCATCAATATTTATTTTTTTAATCCTCTGTCACCTACAGCGTGTCACATCCCTGCTGACGTAGAAGAAAACTTGATGGTTACCCCAGAATTGTGTATTCATGAGCAGATGCAAGAGTTATTGGCATTACACTGAGTAACTACAGGCTCGTGCCGCCTTCTCTGACTGATGTTTGGCACTGAGGCGCATGGGTGCATCAGTCACATGCTGGCTGAAAGATTGGCTGCTTTTATTTCCTCAAAGTGAATGCCTCCTGCCCCCACGACCAACGCTGCTTTTCCTCTCAGACCTGCACGTATGAAATGATATAGGGCTACAGCATGGGGGTAATTTAGCCTTTGGACCAGCAGAGGGCGCCAAACTATAAGAAGTCTTATAGCGTGGATGAAACTCTTTAAACCAGGGGTCTCAAACTCAAATGAGCCGCGGGCCAGTTCTGGCACCGTCATCTCATTGGAGGGCCACTTTAGTGTTCAAGTAGTACAAAAAACAAACAAGAAAACACCCACTAATATTTCCTAAAATGTAGTGTTTTGTTTGTTTTATTTAATTCCAAATATTGTGTAACAAGACAAAATTGCAAACATGAACGTAATTTTTTTCTCACTCTTAACTGAAGCCTTTCAGTTTCAGTTTCATTTGTCATATGCAAGTTAGCACAGGGTCAACATTGCAATGAAATGTATTTGACAAGCAGAAGACAGTCACTCAGCAGTATAGTACAGTATAGTACAATAGTTTCATTGAACTACCAAATAAACAAATAAACAGCTCTTTCTGGCCAGACACGTGGCAGCACTTTTGCTACAATTTTGTTTGTATTTAACAAAATAAAAATGCAGACATAAGCATACACATTAGTTTTTGACTGCAAGTGAAAATTGTTTTCTTTCCAAATAAATCTCTCACTGAACTAACACCAATCTAACAACTAACACAGCCAATCCCTCAACATGTTTGCACTCTCTTGTTACCTCGGCCAGGTCCGCGGCTCCGAACCGTGGTAAGGAGACCTCTGGCTAATACTTTGGGTTCCGTGTCGGGCTCGTAGCCGGGAACTACTGTCTGGGTCAACTTTGCTAGCGAGAGACAGAGAGAGGCGTTGAAAGGCTGCTCCAGCAGAACTTTATTGTTTCGGAGGAAAACACGAACACAGTGTACAGTCGCGTCTTAATAGCTTTCTTACAACTGGGCTCGTCAGGCACTCTTCTTGGCTGCAGTGGTTATTTTTATATTGACATGCTTCCATCTCCCGTTTCTGCTCGGTAGCACCTCGTACTTTTCCTTTTTCTCCCTCCCTCACGCTCACACACACAGCGGGAGGGGCGGTCCCACACGTTCTCCCTGCAGCACGGACTACACCGCCCATGAGGCTACAGTCTTAAAGGGCCATGCCTGTAACACTCTGCCGTCCTATTAAATCATTTTTCGAATAATAATTTTTAAAAAATATTTCTTCACATCAATATGTGAGCCGCAAGTAGAGGTGACCAGGGGCGGATCTAGAAGGGTGGCATGGGGTGGCAAGTGCCACCCTAAAATGATCCCTTGCCACCCCAAGTGCCACCCCAGTTTTGCATATGACAGTGTTGTTGATTAAAATAAGATAGCATTAACAGTTTGAACGAAGTTACAGTCAACAGTGAATATAAATGCTAAAACTGAATATATTGGATAGTGTTCCCCCCCTCCACCATTAACAAATGGTTCAGCCCATAGCAGGACCGGCTTTTTTCTTGTTTTCAGTAGCAAGCCATACTTCTGATTGTGCCAGAGCACATTTTGAACAACACCATGGGAATTTCGGATTTTACACAGGTGGTTGGATGTTACACTCTGGAAATGGAAGGAAGGTGAGTGTTATTAACCCTCTGTGGTCCACGAACACGCTGCACCTCCAAATCACATGACTGATGTAAGCTGACATAGCAACAAGCTGCAGCCACGCTGAGTCTCTATTTCAGCCCACATTGAAAGTTCGGACTTCAAAGTTTTTAAATTTTAATTACAGGCCAGTAAATCCAGAGTTATGATAATATATATAAGCCATGCTTTTTTCTAAATACTGTCGTCACGTTTGTGTGTGTGTGTGTGTGTGTGTGTGTGTGTGTGTGTGTGTGTTTTAAGCGTTTTCTAAGTACAGCGCGAGAACAGTAAAGAAAGGGGAAAAAAGCCACCTCTTTCCTATCGGTGGAAAAATGTACCATGTCGACCAATTAAAAAAAAAAAGTCAACATGTGGGATTTGGTTGTTTAGGAAGAGGGAAAAGTTTTGGGAGTGACGGCAGCGAGACAGAGCGAGAGAGAGAGAGAGAATTTTTAGATGTGGGAGATTTGTGACGTTTAGTGTGGAGTGTATACTTAGTGTGTTGTGTTGTCTTGTGTAGTTGTTCTGTTGTGTAGTCGTTTTGTTTTGTGTGTCAGTGAGGGCACTAATGAATGTCACAAAGGCACATTTGCAATGTAAAAACTGTCACTACGTAGAAAACCAGCGGAGTGATACACCTCCTGTTGTCAGGCCTGCAGGTTTATCCCTGCGCTGTTCTCCTCTGTCTTTTGGTGGACAAACTTTTTTTTTTACTGGCACACATCATTTGTGCGGCAGCTTATTGCGAAACCTGATTGTTCTCTCATTTTAGTTTTAGTAATATTTTTAAATGGTTGTAGAAAATGAAAAAAACGGCAGGTGTATTGGCTGCATTTTTAGATAAATACTTGTATATGTTTACAAAATGTACAATTTATATTTGCATTTCAAGTTATAAAAATTTACTCAACATGTCTGTGGAGGGTTTTTTTACAGTAAAAAAAATACTACTAGGATTTTAAGTTCTTTGTGTGATTTCAGATCAGTAATACTTATGCAGTGTGTCAGTGAAAAAAACAACTAAATTCAGTTGAGCTGAAAAGATACCAAACAAGGCAAGGGGAAAAAAATAAAATGAAACAATTTGAGGGTGAAATACAAACGTAAACTCAAAAGGAGTCAAAAATGGGCAGTTGTATTTCAGACCTCAGTGGGTTGATCCAACAAATGATGAAAAATTAGGTTTAAATTTTTGTTCATGACAGTGCAGATTTCTGACATTTTGTGCAATTTAAGCTGTAACAATGTGATTGTTTTCTAACAAAAAACAGTGTGAAACTTAATTTAGACTTGTGTTTGTAAATGAACCGCCCCATGTTGTGTAGCTTTCTGGATTTTATACTTATTGGGCTACATATTTATTTATTATACAGGCTATACAGTACATAAAATAAAAACTCACATGTTTTATGTAACTAAAGTGTGTAATCATGTGGGCTACAGACAATAATTAAGTTATAGACTATGTTTACATGAAAAACATGTATACTTACTGCATTTGAATCATTTTAACCATATGTAACCACCTGCATATGTGTTTGGGGGAAAAAAAAAAAGGCTTTGATTTTGCCACCCCATTTGATTTCTTTGCCACCCTAAGAAAGTTTCTCTAGATCTGCCCCTGGAGGTGACGTGGGCCACAAATGGGCCGCAAATGGGCCGCAGGCCGCGAGTTTGAGACCCCTGCTTTAAACAAACCATTACTCTGCATGAGAGCTACCGTTTGACAACTACTGTCAAAGAAATGCAAGGTTGGAGGTCGCCTATAAACCAGCCTGAACCATATCTCAGGACCAACACATTCAAACTCACACGTACATCTACTGAAGCCAATTAACATGGATGTCTTTGGACTGTTGAAGGAAGCCAGAGCCCCCATAGAGAACAAGTACATTACAAGAATGAATCTTTCAAATCATTTGTTTAAAAATCGTGAGGTGAAAAGGAGACATGCAGCAGGCTATTGTAGCGTTTTCAGACTAAGCAAAGTTTTTATGTTCAAGAGTTTACAGAAATCAAAGAAGCAAAACTTCACATTTAAGAAGCTTCAGAAACAGCCAATAAAAGCAGAAGGCAGCGGCTTGCAAATCTCATATTCACAACAGAACATAAGAAACCACATCAAATATTTAAAACGAGACCGTTTTTAGAGACCACTTAAATTTTGAATTTGATGACAGCGTCATGTCTCAAAAACGTTTGGATGGAGAAAAGTAAGCAGCACAAAAAAGAAACAGCTGGAGGAACATTTAGCAACTAATTAGGTTACCTGGCATCGCATCAGTAAAAATGGGCAGATTTTCACCAATCTGCAAAAAAGTCTACAAATTTTAGAACAATTTCAGAATTATGTTTCCCAACATGAAACTGTGAAGACTTTGAATATCATCTATATCATAGATAGGATAGTAGTAGTATACGTCACATTTTCCACGGCCAGATTTTGTTGTTATCAAGAGTCAGAAAAGCTTAATGAGATGAGGTTAGGCCCAAGCACGTGATTAATGATGTGTGACAGCAGGGTGTCTGATGGGCTTCAGTGTAAATGGAATCCTGTGGTGTGATTTCTTTATCAGACTGATAACAAAGACATAATAAACCTGCTCCGGTGGTGTACACATGGCAGAGTATGTAGAGGTTTTATGTGATGAAATCCTGACAGTGACTCAACATTAATCTCTTACTTTGCTCGTTAAACTGAAAAACAGCTGAGAACACTTTCTCTCCAATGACCTCCTGCAGTCTGAGCTACATTTACATCAATTCATAACATTGTTTTTGTGCAAACCTGGCTGCTAATAAGCTCACTGGGATTTTTATGGTTTCAAACAGAGGGTGCTCATTAATCCTGCCCGTCTAGACCAGTACGCACAAAACGGTAGATTTCAAAAGTTAAAAAGAAGAAAATGTTTGATCTGGACTCTTTCCAGGACCCAGTCTTCAGTTTTCAATCACTAAAGTTCAAACAGGCAATTCTGGTATTTGGAAATGTGGAGCCAATGAAGTTTAACATTTATACATAAACTACACGTTGCTGTGTCAAATATAGTGCCATCCAAAAGTCTTGAGCCACACCTCATTTCTTTATATTTTGCTTCCAAGGAGACAGACTCTGGTCTTGAAGAAGGTTCCTGAAGGCCTCGTTTTTAGCCTCTGAACACAAAACTGTGAACCAGTGTTGTCTCTACATACGACCAGTGTTAGTGTAGTTCCAAAATAAGGAGTTACAATTCAACTCAGTTTTATTTACATAGCACCAAATCACAGCTGCAGTCACCTTAGGACCCCGAGGTACAGACTAACAATGCTAGAGAACAAACCCCAACACTGCTCTGCTCTCACCTTCCTCCTTCAAGCGCTGCTCTTTCGCTTTGTTTGCTAAAACTGCTAAATTTAAAATGCTGATGTGCTGCCTCACTAAGACTCCCGAAAAACAAATTCCAGATATGAAGCTGGCATCAACAGGGTTGCTGGTAATGTTTTTTTACCAGCATGCTGCTCGACCATCAAAACTCAAAAAGTGGGCCTATTTTAATTAGTAGAGTGTAAAATGACTTTGTAATTAAGTTACTTGGCATCACAATCAAATTCATATGGAAATGAAAACTGCATAAAAATGAAGACTTTGGCTCACAAGATAGAAACGTGACTTCAACATAGTGAAAATATTATAATATTTGGCATCCAGTATAGTAGTGGTACTGTAACTTTGCTGTGACCCAATACCACGTAAATCTAAGGCTGGTATTGACCAATACTTCTAGTTAGGATAGGGATTTGTGTGTGTGTGTGTGTGTGTGTGTGTGTGTGTGTGTGTGTGTGTGTGTGTGTGTGTGTGTGTGTGTGTGTGACTGTAGGTTCA
This sequence comes from Pelmatolapia mariae, assembly GCF_036321145.2. NCBI lineage: Eukaryota > Metazoa > Chordata > Actinopteri > Cichliformes > Cichlidae > Pelmatolapia > Pelmatolapia mariae. Next base: position 36,159,754 of record NC_086236.1, on the reverse strand, counting down.
TATTGTTACAGGAAGGTGTTTCGGGTGTCAGGCCACGCCATGGAGTAACGCAGAAGAAAAGTAACGAGTAGGGAGAAATTAGGTAAAGTAACGTCTTGATGCATGCTCAGTCACCCAGGTAGGTAAATCCCCCAAAAGTGGATTCTGTTCATCTGGACGCAGCATTTTCAGTGGTGCTGGTTTCAGTCTTTATGCAAATGTCCTGTTTATAAGGTTGAAACCTGCAGTCAGCTGAGACTGAAGAAATCACCTGGATGATGATGAAATGTTTCTCCCACTGAAACGTCCAGATGAACAGCATCAACCTTTGGTAAAGTAACACATTACTTTAACAAGTAACAAGTGATGTCTAATACTTTTGCTTTTTTGAGTAACAATCTGCAAATATTCAAACAGAGAGTTTAGAAACGACGCTTCCTTTAAAACATTGAGTAAATGCTGGAACCTGCACTGAAACAAGCCTCGTGTATGACCTGTATGTCCCCGCCTCTGCACTGATGGCCACAAAACTCTGCTTATGTAATTCGCCTTTTCAACACAAGGTGGCATCAGTGCACACTGATGGACTGCAAGGTGAAACAAAGGGAGCAACAAAGGGCTCATCTACAGCAGATAGTACACACTGTGCCTGTCATCTCTAACCCACGAGCAGAGAACCAGTTTGCCGAGGTCATCTTCCTCTGACCAATGCACAAATGGGATTTGCTTCAACACTGACAATCACGCATGCTGTCAAACCTGAAGAGCAGCATTGCGTGCCAGACGCTCCTTGACTGACATTTATTTCCTTTGTGAGCTTAAACACATGACAGAAACTAAGCAGTCTGACGGTCCTCGATCGCCAGCCTGCACTTAAGAGTTGTCTGTGTCGTAACTGGAGGCACACCTGTATTTGTACCTGAACCCACAGCAAACAGGAATCTGACGCCTCAGTGCTATATCTCAGTGTTACTGCAAACAAAGCCAGTCTCTGGGAAATAAGATCATATTTCATAAGAATAATAAAGCAATCCGAGAACCACACATTCCCCATCACCTGATCATACAAGCTCCACATCGTCTTAATCTTATGTAGCACCACACACTGGCTCTGGCTAACACGCCACCCTATTCCCCTACAAAAAAAAAGGAAGTACATAGGAAGGTTCAGTATTTTCTCCCCGCTGACAACACTTCTAATCACCTCCAAACAAACTTGGCTCGGTCGCTCCTAAAAATATTTTCCTGTTTGTAAAAAAGGAAAGGCATCCCACTCTCAGTGGTAATGTTCCCCTAGTTTTTCCACTCCTCTGCTTAGAAAAAAGAAGAGAAAGCCTATAAACATGAGCCTACCAGTGAAGCTGTCTGCTCAGGATTAACTTAATGCTCAGCCTGTTCAAAAAGGAGTTCATTCGTTTGTCACTGTGAGTCGTTTCAGCATGGTAACACAGCTGCTTGGTGGGGTAATATTACAAATCTGGAAAGCCTGAGATGAAAAGAGGAAGAGCTGCTCTCATATATATACATGCTGAATTGGAGCAGAGTGCATACAGTCCTCCACTGAACCCAAGGAAATGACCATAATTCTTCAGACGTATGTGATCTTACACATAATCAGTTAGAGCTTCTGTTTATAGTGAGGAGAAGATGAGGAGTCAGAGGAGGATCCACAGCCTGGTCATACCAGATAGATTAATGGATTCACAACATCATCATGTTGGACATAAGAGGTTTGAATAGCTGAATGACAGTTTGCTGCAATGGTGGAAAAATGCTGTATAATATTGTCAGAGTTCCTGCTACAGTAAGACCAGCCAGAAATACTAAAGTTGTCTTTCAATGTGTTTTTGGGCTTATGGAGGGTATTTCAGGCTTTCTGTGGGCAGTAATGAAAACAGGAGTGTTTTTACACAGCAGTGACCTTCAAAAGGAAACACACACAGCTGCAGTGTGGCAGAAGAAAACAGAGGAAAAAGTCTTTGTCACAACTGACGCAACCAGATAGCCGCTTTAGCAGCACTCTCAGACACATTGTATTTTATTACTCCTACCTGCTCTGTATTCTTTCTTCACGCTGAACTAGATATCATATGACCCGCCCTAATCCTGCCGCTCTTTTCGTCTGATTTCAACAAAGACAGGTTCGGATGACCTTCATGCGTTCGATGCAGCGGGGCCTCATTAGCGGTGAGATTCAGATCTGCCAGTGCAGACTGATGAACTTTAATTACTGCAGGAGCTGCTTTAGCTGCACACCAACGGTTCAGTCAGCCAGCTCGTGTGGAACATCCCGACTGAATGCAGAGGATGTACAGAGCTGATATTTGGTGTCTGGACCCTGACCTTCTCCGAGCAGAGCAGACACTGAACAATTATGGTCATAATAATATAGAGCTGAACACCAGCTGCAGTGTGAAACCTACTATAGGATAAGAAGAAGACAACAAGTGGCCTGCTGGGGGGCATGCACCATCTACTGACATCTCATTTTAACAGTGACCTGGAGAGGAAGTGGAGGAAAGAAGGGTCACACCTACTCCTGTACATATAGTACATAACCAAACTCACAGTGTGTACACTGTTAGTGTTTAGTTAAGCATGTTAAACCAAAAACAGGCGTGTAACTAGCAGAAATAATGACTTTAACTAGCAAACAGAAAAATAATCAGCTAAGATTAATGGTTCCATTCATTTTCCCTCCCAGCTGTAAAGACGTTTTTGTCTTCTATTATTGGTAAACTGAACGTCAGTGTGGGAAAAGAAACGTAAATTCTTTTATAACAGTCTGACATTTATAGACGACATTATGAAATGTCAAATCGTCCTTGAAAGAGCTCCTAATTACATTTTCCCCATTTCTGATCAGAACCGTTACATCCAAAATATTATGCAACACATTACAGACACAAAATATTCACATAAGAAAAGATGGAAGCAAGTTTCACAAAGTCAGCCACAAAAGTAGGTCTTTTTCTCACGTAACTAATTTACATGCATAAGTTTAGTTCAGTATGGAGAGTGTTCTTAACCTTGAATAATTCCAGAAGCATCGGATAAACCACAGAGGAGGAGTTAGCCTTAGCAGCTGTTGCTAAAAAAGTGATTATCTTCCATGCTAATTATCACAAACTGACACAAACTGGTTTAAAGGGCAACTGTCACTCGTTTCCTTATTTTCTGTATATAGATATATATTTTTATCAGATTGTATATTTGTACATTTTATATATTTTTTCTCTAAATACTGTTCACATGTATATGTTTGCACTGAGTAGGAGATGCTCTGTATCTCATTATTGTCACTATACAGATGTACAAAGGCATTCTATTCTATTCTATCTATTGTTACTGTTATAGTGAAAGCTCAAATTAATCATGGAAAAGTTTTAAATAACAGTAATCCACTGTAAGGCAAAAGCTCAGGTTTCAAAAGGGAAAACAGCTACATGTGAATTTTTAGTTTCTCTCATATGGAGCCTGAGCAGAAAAATAGCGAATATACACGTGTGGCGTGTGCAACATATATCCTTTGTTTTCAATGTGTAAATTGTGTCTCATTGTGCATTCACAGTGGTGTCAATACAGGAGAGAGAGAAACTCAGACTGAAATAAGTTCATAATAATAACTTAATTACTTTTTCCATTCATTAACTTCATATGTAATCCCATTGAGGCAGCATGTAAACTATCCTAAAAGAGACTAATGGACAGCGATTACAAATTTTACTATGAACCTTTGTGAGTTTCCTGCTATGACATGTCAACAAGACTGCGGTAAAAACCCAGTGAGCAAATAGACATTAGCCTTCGAGTCAGTGTGCTAGCACAGAGTCAACAGAAATTTCCTCAAACAACAGCAAAAGTTTGGCAAAGATCCACTTTATGTTTCTGTTCTGCAGCACCAACACATCTCAAAGCTCCTGTCAGCCTATACACAAACAGTTCAGCCTGCTACACTGTGCCAACAGGTAGCACCTACACTGCCCTGCAAGCTTCACTAACATCAGTAAGACAGCAGATGTTAGCAACCTCGAAATGAGAAAGAGTATCCAAGATGTAAGATTTTTAGACTCTGCAACAGAAACAGGTTCAGTTAATTTAGCAGTGGTCCAAAAACATCTGTTACCTTAGCAGCGACAGAAGCGAAAATAAATTTGATCACTTAATGTTTAATATCCTGACTAAATTAGACTCTATCAGTAACTGGGTCAGTGCCGCGAGTAACACCTGAGGCAATCACCCAACATCCAAACTCATAAGTTTATGAACTGGTAAAGCACCTGCAGAATAACCAGCAAGATGCACCACAGGCGTCCCAGTGCCAGACACCAGAGGACACCTCTGTCCATACCTGGGTCAAAGAGGTTTTTGGTGGCAATAACAATGCGTAGTGTAAGGAAGGTGAATTATATGTTGTGGATGACTGGTTCAAGTTACTTTGTCCTTTTCTCATATCTGAGTATGTATCTGACCTTCCAGGTTATCAGTGTCATTTCTCCTTCTTCATCTATGTATTCATGGAAATGGAAATATATAGTTGCAAGAAAAAGTTTTTTTTTTAACCCTTTAGAAAGATCTGGATTGATTATCGTTATAGTTTCAAGATTCTTTATTCGTCACATGCATAGTTATACAAGTACAACACGCAGTGAAATGTAACCTGACACGCTCCTCGACTGTGCAAAAGGGGAGAGAAGAAGAACATTATATATTATATACATAAAGTTCTTCTTCTCTCCTCTTTTGCACAGTTTGATGACTATACTACATTTGTTTTATTTACATAGTGCCAAATCACAACAGCTGCCTCAGCGCACTTTTTATGGTAAACACCGTACAATAACACAGAGAAAACCACAACAATCAGACGACCCTCTATGAGCAGGCGTTTGGTGACAGTGGGAACGAAAAACCCGCTTTTAACAGGAAGAAACCTTCAGCAGAACTGGGCTCAGGGAGGGGCGGGACAGAAGAGACTGTGAAAGAGAGCCAGAGATGAATAATAACTAATGATTCAATGCAGAGTGATTCATAAAAATGTTGTTTTCAAAATAAGAAGAGGCCTGATTATTCAGGACAGCTGTGTCAGCTGAAGAATTTTAAATTCAGTTCAACAATGAAGAGAAGCTGAAATGGGAGACATTTGTCTCTATTTCTAGTCCCTGTCATCACTCTCACTGCAGCATTTTGGACCAAATAAAGGCTTATCAGTGAGTTTTAGGACTTCATGATGATAATGAATTATAATAGTTAAACCTACAAATAATAAGTAGTTTCTCAGCATCACGCTGAGACAGGGTGTTTCTAATTTTAGAGATATTGCAAATGCAAATGCAAGAAAGCAGTCCAACATATTTGTCTAATGTGCACAGTGAAGGACATATCCTGGTAAACCGACTCCAAGATTCCTCACAGTGTTACTGGAGGCAAAGGTCGTTCCACCCAGGGAAGGTATCTGGTTAGACGCCATGTTTCTAAGATTCTTAGGGCTGAGTACAATGACCTTTGATCTGAACTCAAAAGCAGAAAATTAGAGGTCATTTATGCAACTAACTGGTGCATCGTTTGGCTTATGATGCAATGAAAATTTATGCTCTGCACCTGAAAAATACTGCCTTATAGGGGAAGCAATGTAATTGGTCCTAACACTGAACCCTGTGGAACTCCATTATTAACCTTAGTTTGTGAACTCCCCATTTACATGAACAAGCTGCAGTCTGTTAGATCGATATAATTCAAACCACTGAGCGCAGTACCTTTAACGCCTACAGTGTGTTCTAATTACTGTAATAAAATATTATGTTTAACTGCTGTCATAGGGACATAAAGCTGTGTGTCATCTGCATAGCTGAGTGATGCGGCTGAGAGAAAGCATGTATACCGTGACTTTATGTCAACATGCCCAGTGTGGAGAAACGATCCCGTCTTAATTTCTCAGCTGGAAATAGCCTGAGGTGGTGTAAGTGTTAGCTGTGCTGGTGCAGAGGGAACTGGGATCACCCCATCTCGTTAAATCAGTAACCTGACCTTTGCCCTGACTGTGGCCACGCGGGAAACATGGAAGCACACGCCAGCATTAATATATATGAACTCACACATGGACAGGCACTGAGAGACTCACACACGTAATATATCACTGACATCACTGTGGTAATAACAAAGATGACCCCAATCATCAGAAGGAGAAAAGAAGGGAAACTGTGGCCCGCTCCCTTTGCTACATTTTATTGTTGGCCTCGATTGTGCCCTCCCGATGACACGGCATTGGAGCTTGATCACCTATAATAGAGTCCGGCCGAGGTTCAGATTAAAAGTACAAATCACATTGTAAACGACTGCAGCGAGCTGCACCGTGTAACCTCCATCTTGCCGTGCGAGGTTTTAACTGCAGTGCTCCCGATTCCAATCTCTCAGCTTCAGCCAAGGGAGATGGGAGATAACGGCACAGGGCTGGGACAAAAGATCAGAGGTACTGGGTGACTGAAGCTCTAGTACAGTATTCAGGGAGGATATTAAACCAGGAGTCGTTTCTCTGAGCACGTTGTTTGATCTAGCGCTCTCACTGTTCTTTTGTCCTCCACTGCCATATGCTTAACTGATGAGGAGCGACTCTGAACATGTTTATTTTCCAATGCATTGTGCGGTTCAGGAACTTCGTTTTTTGTTCATGCCACATGCAATAAAATGTCACATGTGCAGATGAGCATCACTTTACCGATCCATGAAGCTCACCAAAATCAGTCCAGAGAGAGCAGAGAGAACAGGATCTTGAGGGGAAAAAAACATGTTGTTGGACTGAGTGCAATCTCAGCGTGAATCCGCCTCTGCTCCCCTTTTCTCCCTTGAGCACAGAGGGGAACATTCATCAAAAGTCACATATTAGTCATCCAAATGTGAGCAGCATGCGGTCGAAAATAGTGACCCAAGATGACGCTGAGATGCAGCGTGTGCAGAGGTCAACCTTTAAACGGATGACTCCGTATCGACCAAATGGCGAGGCACGGATGCGTGGAGGATGTGGGAGGGGGCAATGGTTGGTGTACCAGCGGTCTCTTCCTCCCAGTCTGACAAATGAGTACATGCCAGCTGGGTGGGCCCCACGAGAGATCCAGGCTGTCTGTGGGCACAGCAGACAGGGCGGGATGATTGGCTCAGGTTGCGACTCAACTCCCTCTTCACAGAGCATCCTCTGAGGTCTCCAGCCTCAGCGTGCGGGTTGTTCAAGGCGACATATGGCTGAGAGCTGTGGCTGTTTGCATGGTGACAAATTGATGTTGCGCCTCCTTTTCCCATTCCTGTTCCTCTGACATGGCATGGTGACATGCATTTAAAGTTCAGGCTGTCAGCTTTATTTAGGTGTATTTTCACATCCAGCATCCCACATGTGACATTAATATTATGACCATTAAAGTATGAGAAGATGCTGGATTTAGAGCGTGAAGCTAAAAGCTTCTGAAGAGTGCTGCAGCATTGCATGTACGACTTAAAGCTTCCTGTTTTGACATCAGGGAGTTAGATTGGAGAGCAGAATCCAGATTCTACACTCATACAGACGCTGTATCCATCAGAATACTATAGAGACCAAAACGCGAGGGAGGCCATGTCCAAAAAGGGCTGAACTCCTCAGTCATTCATCCGAAGTGGCTGTAAAAGCTTACTTTCACATCATAATCTGTGTGCCATTTTTGCATCCAAAGCGCTAAGAGCGCCGAGCCAAAAACTTAATGTACTGCTGTGCCGATGGAGCCGACTCTTCACATTATGCATATTCCACCATCCTGCCCAGAATTCCCCCTGCAACCCTCTCCCAACCTGAGGGAGGTTTCTAAAAATGGCAGAAAGCTTAGCGTCTGTGACAGGAGACATCACGCGGGAGGATAGCGACTTTGATGAGACCTGTGCTTTTAGAGGCCTCTTTTGTTAGCAGGCAGATAAATCATCCTTCTAGCAGCCAGCTTAGACTGTATACAACCAGATAAGGTTGCCAAGGAAACCCTCCTGGAGAACCAATGAGGTTTTTTGGTATTTTTTTTTCTGCTGTACCAGCCTCCTTTATCTGTACAAACAATTAATACCTTAGCCAGGCAGAAGGTGGGGGGAGGGCTGGGGAAGTGGGAGGCAGGCACAAATCCCCAGGTGCTCAGTGCACCACCACTCTCTCCCCTCAGCTATGTGAATGAGGACAAGAGGTAAAAAAAAATGCTACAAATGGATATTGGGCTGGAGGAGACTGAGAGATGATGTATGACTCATTGTACATTAATTCAATGAGAGAACAGCGCTTAGTCCATAAATCTCATCTCTACACGTGCACTAGCACACATCACTAATGTCCTTTTAATGAATGTTTTGAATGCGCAGCCATAAAAGTGCCATTACATCCAGTCACATCCATTTGTAAAGGTGGCTGAGATTGCACTGGTGTCAGTGCAGCTGCACACACCCCGATGTGCACAACTGCTGGGGAGCTATTAGGTTCCACAGGAGTCTCGGACTCGCCACAGATCAATGCTCTGTGGCCCTATCTGTTACTGACATCCAATTACAGCAATGGACGTCCACTTAGCAGTGCTACTAAGTGCTTTGGTCTGGTTATTGACTACCTGTCGACAGCCTGCACGCAGTGTAGCCTTTGGCTAATAATCATCTATTGATCCATCCGCATGTCAAGATCACCAGCATGTTAAGTGTATAAAGAGGCTGAGGACAGTGATTGCAATAGAAAGACGTGACACTAACATGTGTGCGTCAGCTGTTAACCAGGCGTTTCACATCATTCAGCATACTTAATTAGGAAGCAAATTTTGCACAAGTTTGATTAGTGCAGGCTTGCAATAAACGTAATTACCCACCACATTAGCTAAGGGGGGAAATTGGCTGTAATTGAAAAAGCTAAGCAAATGTGGAAACAAATGACAAAGATACCAGAGACCGAACGGCGCAACCAGGGAGCGACGATGAGTCGATGTAAGTGGCGCACAGAATAGGTGGGCAGCCAGGTCTCAAACCTCTGCATGTTTATTCTGAGCTCGAACGGCGTGGAGTGGAAATGGCAGGCACAATCGCCGCCTGCCTGCTTCTTTGACTAATGGCGGTCATTAAGCGGTTAGAAAGTCACCTCACCTGGTGTAAGGGGTGGAACTCAGCGACTGCCTGAAATTAATCACAATCAGAAAGCTGGACAGGAGACCGGGTCCCCAGTGAGCGCGCTGCTGGACGGGAGATAAATGACCGTTTTAGTGCTCAGAAATAACAAAAAACGACAACAGCCAAGCATTTCCTTATTTCATGGACTTTTATTATTCAAAAATAAAGCACAAATGATACACACAAAAAACAAAAGTTGTTTCCACGCATGTGCAAACCTCAAAAGTAGATCTTCATATAGTATTAGCAGGCTGATTTCAAAGCTACTGTTAGTACGGTTAGTAATATTAGTTATTAATGTTGTGAGCACAGAGAGGGACGCAGGAGCCCCTCTCTGTGAGCTCTGTACACTTTGCCAGCAGGTGAAGGGTCTCAATAGAATCCTATAGGGGCCCACCAACAAACTCCCCTCAGCAATACATCTGCCAGTTCTCTCTCGCACACACAAACCTGCATACAAAGAGTGTTTAAGTAGATCTGACAGATGTAATTCTTTGTCTAGACAGGCCCACATCTCACTTTTCTTGGTGTTACATCAAATCTGCAGTCCAGGGGCCAAGACTTTTCTCCAGCTGTCACCTCCTCTTAGATACTGGGATTCACACACGAAAACCTGACGCACACGCTCTCTGTACTAACCCCCTCCTAGATATAGATTTGTCAAGCACAGCAGAGCATCACAAACATCCATATAGACAGTGTCGTCTTTACATCTTTCATTTTGTTGCGATTAGATAGGGTTACTTTGACAAAATATTTATACATACAGCCAGAGCCATTGAGCCGTTTTTTTTCTCTTTTCTTAAAAAGCACATCAATTACTGAGGTTTCAAATGAAGTTTAAAAAAGAAAGAAAGAACAAAATCATGTTTTTGGAATAAAAAAATAGGTTTAAGACAGTCGTAAAGGTTTTGCAAGCTGTGGGAAAAAAATCGTATGAGGTAAGTGGGAGTGGGACAACAGAAAGTACAAAACAGGCTGCGTATAGATTATTGTTCTTTTGATATCGTGGCACTGGCGGCCATGCAGGGCGATGTCACTGCACACGGCGCAGTGTACCAGTGGCAGATGTGCTACAACGCAACTCAACTGGGAAAACAAGGCACGATAGAAGTCATCATAACTGAGCTGTGAGGAAGTGAACGGAGGAGAAGTGTGTAAGGCTAAAACGAGGAGTACAATAAGGCGTCAGAGTGAAAAGAAACACTTTTCCTGCTAAATTACTGCCTTTTTTTTCCCTTAGAAAATAGAAGATGAGATTTTTGGTCTTCCAAATGGTGGAAGAATGGGAATTAAATAACCGACGTCATGGCAACTTAAACCGACCGACTGCACCAACGTTCACAGGATCTGAGAGCAAGATGAACTTGGACTGGTTATAATGTAGACACACAGAATATTCACCATTTGTTTCTCTGTGTGGGAACTGTCTTCATCCTGCTTTACATCATTAAAAAACATCTTAATTAAGCCAGAAAAGGTTTCACATTAACCACACAGAGAAGGTTAATTAAGATATAGGCTCCTTGTAATGCACCTCAGATACAGAGGACTGCATACGTGGCAACTCTGAGGGGGGTGAGCTACTACCAGTGAATTAAAACTTGGTGTTTAATCCGTTTGGTACGCCTACACGTCCTTCGGGTGGTTAAAGGCCTGTGGACAGTCAAACATAATCAGTGCCGAGTGCTCAGTGAACCTTGTTGTCCAGCGGCCTCCATTATTTCTCGACACCTCTTCAAAGTTTTCTGGAGAAGAGTTGGGGGATGGACACTGCTCCTTTTTAAGCTCACTCAAGAAGCAATAATACACCCAATCACAAGATGTGCTCGGCTGAACCTCCCCCTCGCTGCCAGCCAATCCTGTCCACCCTCAAATCCCCGGCCAACCCCACAGTGGACAATTCAAACAACAGAAGAAGCGTTGGAAAGAAAACGGCTGACCCACATAAGCAGTTGGTGCACTCGGTGCAGGGATTAAACCAGATCTGTGACTTTCCTCCTAACGAGCGTCTCTGAGGAGGTTTTACACTGAAGTCTTATCATCAGGACCGAGTGAAGACCGGATCAAACAGTTATTTAGTATTTTGAAGAAAGTAAATGAAAGAGAAACTTATACTGCCTTACAGACACACGCATGCACGCACACACACACGCGCACGCACACACACGAACGCACACAGCTGTAATTTTATACATGCATGCATACAGCTGTACAGCAGGCCATTCAGGGGCCTGGATCTGTTTTAAACATACAGTACAACTCTACAGCAAGGGCCATGTATGTTTAAAAAAAAAGACAGGAAACAGAAACTAAACAAAAAAAACATGCATATATACAATAGATATTTATTTACTTTGCCGGTCTGCTTTATACCCACATTAACTTTACACCAATTTTGTCTCCTGGACATTAGTCCAGGAGACAAAATTCATAAAAGTTTTTTTTTGTATGTTTTTGCATTTGATAAAAACTTCATTTACTCTGTTGTGTACAACTCAAATTCTCTTCTCAGCACCACAGCAGAGCCGGGTCTCCATAAGCAGAGAATATTCCCGTTAGTAAATAATAAAGAGCTAAAAATCAGCTCCATTCTTCATCAGCTTTTGTCCCACTTCCTTCCGTTCAATCCCCTCTTTGCACAGTCCTTTCCCGTGAAGACGATGTGCTAGACGATTGAACCGTCCCTTGTCTGGGCAGGAACCATGACAGGGATGCCCCCCATGCGACTCAGGTTGTAGCCGGCCATCTTGCCGGCCGAGGGCAGCGGCATCGGAGCCTGGCTCGGAGGCCTGTCGTACTCCTCTGATGAGGGAATCTTGTCGTACTGAGGCTTCAGGGCATACTCGTGCAGGTTGGAAGGCGACATGGAGCCCAGTGAGGAGCGCTGGCTGGCCACAGTGAAGCTTCGAGCAGTTGAAGCGCGACTCTTGGGAGGGGGCACATCCTCTCTGAGGGGGGGAAACAGACAGCAGGACGTTTAGACAATAAACCTGGAAACTCGTCATCATGGACTTGGTGTCAAATACACTGAGAATGATTTTGTGATGCCCTGCAAATCAAGAGAAAGTCCACAGGTAGGAACAGCGAGGAACATAATGAATCGACTGAGAGTCATTTAAAAAATGAAACATGACTTGACTCGATAACAAGGGGCAAATAATTGAAGTCAGTTGGTCAGGCATCGTCTCCGCAGCTCAGTCACGCTGACTGTGAAAGCCTGGAGAGACTGAGCCGAGCATCCAAATACAGCTATGCCCTCGACTCCCTCTGCCACCACATTAACAGCTAATAAGCAGCAATAATCCAGTTAAATGCTCAATCAAACTGAGCCTGAGGGGCCGGCACTTGTTTAGTCCGTACTTTCATGCTGTGGTGTTTCAGCAGATGTGCGTCTGTGTGTGCGAGACAGGACTGTTGGTCTAATCCTTTGTGTCCTACAGCGTGAGCGGTGTCACATTGTGGCGTAAGACAGATTCAGTCCATGGCAGAGTGACGGTGCAGAGCCCACAGGCCAGACGAAGAGTCGGACGTCGAGGGGAGTTAGAGTAGGTGGCTGTGGCGGGGGGGCTGAGGGGGAGGGCAGCCGGCAGCAACACGAAACAGGATGCACAGAACAAACAAAGCTTTCAAACTGATTACCACAGCTGTTTATTTGAGGAGGGGTAAAAAAAAGAAAAACGCTGAGAGATAAAAACCATTTCCATGGTTGTTGGGTGTGTGTGTGTGTGTGTGTGTGAGGAGATGACTACCAATCATGCTACACGCTGAGCCGACACCAATAATCACAGGTTACCTATGGCATTTTTGGCGCCCGCTGTAATCCAACATTACATAACCTTGCACACTCCACCTCTCACACCAAACACTAGACAGTAATACAAAATATTAATCCATCAGATTGGAGCTGTGTGCATCTGAGGGCCAAATCTCATTGAGTACCTTATCTCATTGCAGATTTCCTTCTCGTACTTTTTCCTGTTACGGGCACGGCAGAAGCAGAACAGGATAATGGCGATGATGAGGAGGATCAACAGGACAGCAATTATGGATCCCGCGACGATGCCGGCAGTATTCGGGACTGGACGACACAAAGAAGGGAGAGGGTGAAGGTGCTGAGTGTAGCAGAGTACTCATGAGTCATAACAAGCATGTCATCTTTCTTCCACTTCCTTTTAAGCTAATCAGGCACATAAAGCACATGAAACACACGTAATGTACTGAACTGAACAAAATATCCTTGTTGGCATCCATGTGATGGAAACTGTGTTTGCTGACAGCACATCTGGATTTCCAGTGAAATATAAACAAAACCATAGTGTGGTGTTTGACCATCAGAATGACGAGTACTTCATACACACTCTCATTAACACACACACACACACACACACACACACACACACACACACACACACACACACACACACACACACACACACACACACACACACACACACACACACACACACACACACACAGTGAGAGACATACACAGTGGCTCAGTGAGATTTAACAAAAGCTGCGATGGAGAAATCTAATAATATCATAAATGAAGGCTCCACATTCCTGCCCGGCAGCAACACGCCGCTCTAATATTCTGTCTTTCAAAAGCAGAATTCATCAGACTTTGCACTTGACTGATGGTTGACCTGCTGACCTGGCAATCCATTTCCTGTTATAATAACCTGAGAGGCTTTTCATGCACTCACCTTTACTTTGTATGTTGAGGAAAACTTTTCATATACTAGTGACACACGCTACAGCAACAGCAGTAATGAAGTTTTCCCACAAACACTTTTTACACTAACATTTAAAAAGAACAAACCAATAAAAACAAGACAACAAACAAACAAAGCCCGACTCAAATGCAAAAAAGGACAGAGTCAGTAGAATAAGTAATAGTTGTACTGTAAGCAAGAAGATTATTTGATCAGTAATAAAATCAGCAACTTTTACTGAATATCAACAAAGCAAATAAGCACAGAAATTATGGTGCAAAGTGTTTATATATAGGAATTATATCACTGACATCCTCCCCCGTGTTTTAAAGATTTATAGACTATTCTATAACTTGATAAGAGGAAGAATGACATCAATCTATAATTATGTTATAAATACATATTAATGACATGGTGACCTGTTTTTCTCTTGAACAAATAGCACGTCGTCATATTCACCATCTAAAAGATTCCAACAAGGTGGTCGGTGTTGATTTTTCCTCCTTTTTCCTTTTTTAACAGTTACTGATGACCACTGCGGTTTATACTGTTAACATAGGTCAGGGTGGGGAACTCGGCGTCCTGCAGGTTTTAGATCTCACCCTGAGTCAGCACACCTGAATCAAATGTTTTCATTACCAGGCCTCTGGAGAACTTCGAGACATGTTGAGGAGGTTGTATAACCGTTTAAATGAGCTGTGTTGGATCAAGGACACGTCTAAAACCTGCAGGACACCGGCCCTTGAGTCCTGGAGTTCCCCACCCCTGATGTAGGTATAAACTCTGTCCTAAAAGCGAGGGCAGCTCATTGTTTGCACGGGGTATAAACTTAGGAAAACCTTTTAAACTTCTGCTCCGACTATTCCAAACCTGATCATTAAACACCAGAATACAGAAAGCTGGACTGAATAGACACTAATTAAGATGGTTGGGTACTCACTCGGTGTCACGCTGAGATCGAGCACACACTGCTCTGCGCCAACGCGATTGGTAGCGGTGCAGCGATACGTGCCAGATGCACTGGCAGATGCATTCTTCACGTTGACTGTGCCTGACACAGGATCTAAACAGAAAAACACAAACAAACAAAACACAAACACAGTGAAAAGATGACAGAGTTAAACAAACAGAGTTATGTGTAGGACCTTGTAAAAAGCTGCATTACCCAGCACTGAGGAGGCGGGCAGCACTTTGCTGCCAGTAGTCTTCTCCCAGCTGTATTTCATGGGTTTGCTTCCTGCATCAGATGTGCACCTCAGCACAACGTCTTTGCCTTCATGTGTGGAGCCCTCAGTGTAGCACCTGGGCTTGGACGGCTTCTCTGTGGAGAGTAAAGAGGCAGAGGAAGCCATTTAGAGGGGCAGCACATCAGGGTGGTCACACTGGCACAGAATAACACACCTGCCTACAACCCAGTGATTTTCCAATCTTACAGTGTGCGTCTGTGTATTGTGTAGCTCTAAAGTTGAGTTTCCTCCCTTACTCAAAGCAGCGCTCATCTGACAAATTAGAGCAGTAATCAGAGTAATTGATACATCTGTAGTTATTAAGAGCTGTCACTCAGGATGATCGTGTAGAAGAAGGGCGCTGCATCAGTGGACACGCAAGCACACGTGCGCTCTCGTTCAGTCAGGGTGTTGGTAAGAGATGAGACGGATTCAAAAACAAGCCCAGACACACGGTGAGGGGGGGGAGGGAGAGAAAGTGACGGGTAATATTTGGACAGAGGAAATCTAAGGCCACAGAGACTGTGCTCTGACTTCACGGTGCTGTAATGGCTTCTGTAACAACACAACCCTGGAGTGGGGCTCTACAGATCTGAACCAGGTGTCAGGCGGGAAGGGAGGAGCTTAGCAGGCATAACCATAAGGATTAACAGTCCACTGACAGCACTGAGTGCGCCTTCCAATCTAATAAACACACAGGGCGAGGTTAGAGGGGGTAAAACAGAAAGCAGGAGAGCACAAATGAAGCAGGTGCTAATGGACAGATGGTAGAGTGATGGACGCCAAGGCTGCGTGGCTCCCAAGTCTCTGGCCTGCACTTTGCTGCAGTTGCGTTTCACCCAGACACACATTCGCTCACTCACACACACACAGTAAATGTCAGTGAGTTATGACATTTTTAAAAGCATCTTTTAAAGGTGAAAGTCAAGTCGACACATCTGAGCGTTGAAACGCACAGCTCCTCTTTTTTTTTAGGGCTTCTGTCCTTTGAGCGGATTTATTCTTCTGAATGATGAGGTCAAAAGGAGACAGGCTGGAAGAGCACAGAGACAACGCGATACAGACAGCCCTACTGTGCTAAATGAACAGATTTATTACGTGCACAAGGACTTTTATCATGTGTGGAAAAGAAAAAAATAGATCTTGGTATGCATTACAGACAGGAGATGCACCGCTTCACAAATAACTGGTGTCTAAATGTGGAACGGTAAAGTGAAATATAAGTGACTCGCGGGCCAGGCAGACTGAATTAATGAGATTGGCTGTTGAGCTTTGAGCTGGATGTGATGAGGATTGTCTGAACACGGGCAGGGCCGAGTGATTGGCTGCTGAGAGCGTAGGCGGGGCCTAGTCAGAAACGGTTGTTAGAGATGCTGACGTGCAGTACTGAACTGCTGGTGGGTACTCTCCTCCTGTTAACTTCAATGTCCTGCTGCAACCAGAGGAGAATACACAACGAGGCATGCTACCCTGTGCACAGCACCTGGACACCATGTACACTGCAGGTGTGAGCATGTGTGTGCGCGTATGGCAGCGATCGTGACAAACCACGGCAAAAACCTGGTAAATATACTCAGGTTGGCTTATGTTCATGCACACAGACACACACATGTGCACGTCTGCCCTGCTCTTGGGGACCATCCACCTCGTGACAACATCAACCTCAAGGTAAAATGCAGAGCAGGCAAGATGTCCTCACCTCTCCTTTTAACATCCCCTACCCCTGGGGTCAACAACGAGCAGCCTGTCAGCTTCTGTAGCCTTGAGCGGTCTCTCAAACACACACAAACACTCACAGCTAAAGCTATCCGGATTTCAGCCTCACTACATGTTTATTCATTAGCCGATGCCCTTATCCACAGCAGCTCTGAATGAACAAGTAAAGTCAAATGATCAAAATAAGGAGGATAACTAGAACAGCAGTGAGAGTGGCGTACGTTTCGTTAATACTTTAACAGGAGGCAGCGTAACTGTAACAGATCTGTAGAAACAGGTGGATAAAACACAGCAGGTTCATGCATCATGTTATGCTGCTAAACAATAAGATCAACCACTGCCTGTGCTGCATGCGGCCTGTGTTTCTACGAGACTGATAACTAGGCTGTTTTTTTCAAACACTAACCAAAATTTCAAACAAATGAGAATTTAAAATACTCATAAATCTCCCTCACTGGTGAAAAATGTAGAAGCATAGCTGGCAGGAGAAGCTATCACAGCATATGCGCAGTCAAATGTATTAGCGACGACTCAAGCAGTGACTAAGTTTTTCTGTTTGCCTCCCCGAAGGCCTCGTCGATGCCTCTCGAGTCAGATGCTGCCGCGTTTTTTGGCCAAATTATCTGCAGCATTCATCCTTTATTAGAGAACTGCTTTGTGCTGCAGCATCACAAGTTTGCTTCTCACCAACTCGTGTTTTTCTGGTTGAGCTAGTTGGTGCGGTGCGGTCACTTTTCTTCACGATATCGCGTCAGCAGGAGAGGCAGCCATTTCTGGAGCTCGTCCTATCTTTAGAACAGAAACTGTGCTGATAACAGAGCTTCCACAGCAGCTAAATACACAGCTTATCCCACAACACACACACACGCACTAGTGTTACACGTGTAGGCTGTTTTTCCCCACATGCAAATAGCGAGCTGGTTTCGGGAGGCGATTCACTTTCAACATCATTTAGCTGCCTGACTGACCAGTGAGGCCACTGTGCGTGTGTTTGCCTCGGGACTGAATCGTCTGACTTATACAACTATGATGTGTCACCCATCTCACTCTGCGCAATAAAAACAACAGCTGAGCGCATTCACTTCCTTTCAGCCTGTTCGCCTTTTCAGTCTGATTTGTAACAGTGGAATTTATCATTAATTAGCAATGCTGTCGCTATCTCAGCTGTTAATTAAGGTTTCTAAGTGGAAAAGCATAACTTTTCCTGAGTGACGTTATAAAGAGATAGCCAATAAAATATTAATAAAACCAAAGTGAATTACGTTTTTTTTTGTGAAATTTGTGCTCAATTGTACAAAGCAGGTATTAAAATGGGTAAAATACAGAAAAAATATTTTCAAATGTCTGTATAATCCTTTTAGACACCATCGCGGCGAGCGTAGGGGCAATGCTCTACAGCCACAGGGAAGGTTATGCTCTCTTAGGAGGGATTACATCAAAACAGCCAAAGTGGACAAAGGGCGTATGATCTGCTGCGTTTCCACAGCAGAGGCAGAGAGAATTTACCCTGTGTGGGAAAGAAAGTGCTAGGACACTGCTAGCCTGATGCTAATGTGAGCGTCCTACATACCCATAACAACCAGCTGCATTTTCTTGTTGCCGATGCCAGGGGCCTTCTTCACTTTGCACTGGTAGGTGCTGGTGTCCGTTGACTTCACCGTTAGAACGTTGACTGAGGCGTCGCCATTCTTCGGATCGGGCGAATTGAAGTGGACCCGACCTTTGACGGGTGTGTCGTAGCCATCATAGACTCTGTCGCCCGAGTACAAAATGATCTGTTTTGGAAATAAAGCAAAGGAAAGATTCACATTTAAACCAAAGAAAACATAAAAGTACTGCTAGAAAAAGAAAGTGAACAAAGCCCCTGAGACGAAAGTTGTTTACTTCCTGCAAGCATTGGCTTTGTTTACTGAACCAGCTGAAATGCACAGAAGCAATAAAGGACAGTCTCTTATCTCTGCGCTGCCCTTCAGCCTGCCAGCCTCTGCTGTTTTGCCCTTTCTGTGCGTAAGAAGAATGAAGGTGGAACAAACAAAGCCAGCACTGTGGAGCTAAATCAACACCTGCTGTGTCAACAAAGCTCCCAATTCTATCCAACCACTTCACCACACATGCACACAACTGTCTGGGTCTTGAAAGCAGCAAGGAAATGCCTAGAAATAAAGGCCAGGTGGAGCTAATGAGAAGCTTTGTAGCTAGAAGTGGGCAGATAGTGGAGGGGGGAACAGAAACACACAGAAAAAGAACAGAGGCTACAAGAAACACAAACAATGAAAAGAATTTTTATTCTCTTTCACAGACGCTGGCATATTCTACACATTTCCATGGAGACAGTCATCAGCAGGCTTTTCTGTGCCATGATCAACAGCAGACACAGCAATACCCCAGAGTGGAGACGAGCAGAGAGAAACTTAACGTGGCAGGAGGAGAGGAGGAATAATGAACCTATCAGAGGAAGCAGAGCACTGAAAGGAAGCACAAGGTACAAAACAAAGGGAACGAGTCAGCGAGCTTCTAATGTGCCTACGCCGAGTCGCCCTGCCTCTCAATTCCCAACTGGACGCCTGGCTTCTCGAGACAGGCGAACTCACAGTGCCCGCTGTGTTCATCTTGTACGTATTAGCCATGTAAACAGGTAATTGTGGTAAAATTCCTCTTGGCTCTCAGGGGAGGAAAACCTATCCTTCTGACTTCACTGGGGATCACAACATCAGCAGCAATAACAGAGATGAGCGGGATGAGACCACGGTGAAGAGGAAATTAAATTGCCCCGAGCTCAGCCAGACGAGAGCTCCCACTTGGGCTCAACTACTTCACAGATGGGAGTGCTTATGCACATGCACACCTCCAGCTAAAATAAATAAAGAAATAAACTGCACAATAACCTTGAGAATAATAAAAAAAAAAGATCATGAAACCATAAAGGGCAAATGACTAGACCAGCTGGAGAAGGACAGAAGTGCTGCATCTCACAACAGGTAGGCTGTGTAACGATGCAATCGTAAGCTGGCCTACCATTCAATGTGACTGAATGGTAGGCCGACGCAGAGGTAAGAAGAGCTCTACTGGCCAGCCCGAGTTTCATGGAGCACACGTTGAGATGAGATCATCGTCATGTGATGCTGTTACTCGGGGAGTGAAAGAGGAAAAGCTGCAGCTCATTTGAGAGGCAAAGCACACAGCAGCAATACCTGTATTATCTAAACAAGCTGCATAGCTCAAGGGGAGGACCCTTCTGTCTCTGCACTCCCACTGAGGCTGGTGACTCGGATGGCTCAAAGTGCTGCTGCCTTCACCTTTCAGGGGACGAGCTCAAACCGATTCACAAGGTTAGCGCTCAACCTCTACCTGAAACCGTCCAACAAAACACGTCCATGAGCATCTGAATAGAAATGATTCAACTTTCACCAAACCTTGTCACATTTTTACACACAAATCCTTCAATATACAGAAATTCCTGTTTCAATAACTTCAACAAACAAAAGGCTCTGCTGTCACACTCAAAGATAACGGAAGCAGTCTGCGGGATAGAGCTGTGTGTTCTTTCTCCTGCTGACATCAGGTTTCGTAATTGTTTTCTGTTGCTGTTGTTTTCACATTGCTGGTGAATACTCAGTCAGGGCACACCCTCCCTTCAGCAGCTCTGGAGCCAGGCAATGAGAGCCAAATGCAAATGACTGATACTGTAGGCATGTCTGGCATCTCACACTGAGGCCTAACAAAGCAGGATGCATTAGCTATGCTTCACCACCCTGAAAAAGACCCTGACGATATGTAGGATATGTCAAATAAAAGGCGCTGCCACTACACACATCGATGCTGAGAAAAGCTCAAACATAAAGCACATTAATGTGAACAAAAAGCTTCAAATGAGGTCACTGGCACATGCCACACATGCCATACAACCCCTTATGTATGGCATGTCTGGCTTTGTGTCCTGATCTTACAGACTAGTTCTCTATTTAAAAATATTATCTGACAGTAGCCTTTCCCTTTGTCTGGATTTCCACAGCTCAGGTGAGCAAAGGTTCTCAGCATCTGGGAGCCTCTGGCTAAAAACTTTCATTGTTCCGACTGGCCCGGCAGCTTTGCTCTTAGCAGGTTGGCCTAATTCTATTGAACACTGTCACATATATTAAAAATGGCAATTTGGAGTTAACACGCCACTAATTACAAAGAATTTACTGTGCGCACGACTTCATGTTGGTTAACGGCGACACAAAACTGAGCGTGTGTATGTAGCGAGAAAAATCTGATAGGTCAAGGAGAACAAATATGTTCAGAGAGAGACGTCCGACTTGTCCAAATCCCTCCAAAGGTTTGGTAACATTAACACATGTGCACACTGGAGCCAGCAAAATGGCACGTAATAAAGACAATAAACTGTGGAATCAAAGGCTTTTTGGGGATATTTGATATATTTCTGCAGCTGTATTCAGACACACGGAAGAGGCCGTCCTAAAAACCACAATCACATAGTTCATACAAAAACGAGACATGCTGAAAGTGCTCGCAATGAGCTTTCATCATGACAATCACAAATATACTAGGAACAAAAGACAAAGTTTGTAAGCGAAGGTGTATTTCCTCCCACACTCCAGCTAATGAGTCACAGCAAAAAGAAACAGAGTTAAAGGCAAAACTGTACAGACAGTCAGTTCTACCTGACTGAGGAGGGCTGGTTGGGACTGCAGACAGAAACAACAGTGGGTGGAGGACAGAGATGCCTAATGATGAGGCTGTGACCCATTTATAACATTTGGCTCACAAAAAAGCCATAGGACACAAGGGAAGGAAAAAAAAGGAGAGAGGGATGAAAAAGCTTTGTGACAGGTGGCAGAGCAGAGAGCCACAGGAGAGGACCGTCCCACAGTAGAAACCATCTCTAAAGGCTGTTTCAGGCACTCCGCTGGCTTGATGGCATTCTTTCATTCAGACATAGTTAATATTCCTCATGGCTTCACATTTAAACACTGAACAAGGCTGCCATTAAATGGAGGATCTCCACGTGCTGTCAGGGCTTCAACAGCTTCCCAAGCTCTTTTCAGAGGCCCAGGGTTTAAACGTTTTCATAGTCCAGAGACCGTCATGAATTAAGGACAGCACACACACATTTTCATTTTAAAACACTTACCACTTGGTCGTCTTTCTGGTTGTCAGACGCCACCAAGCTCCATTCAATATCCAGTGGTCCAGAATCCTCAGAAGCCAGAGTGAACTGGCAATCCAGCTTCACACTCTGTCCGCTGGCCACCTCTGTGGGAGTAGACGCTGAAGATGATGTGATCTCTAGACCTGAGGTCAACCCTGGAAGCAAAGAACGTTAATTAAAGTCACTAACGGCAACATATATAATAACACAAGGACAACTACGTTTGCAAGAGCTGTTAACTGTGAGCTTACTGACAGTTTTGGAGATGACTTTATATTGTGTTTAACATCATTTGAAAGATGGCCTAAAAATGAGAATTAAGCATGTTTTTCATAATTAGGACAGGAGTTTTTATTCTGAGACCAAAGAGCTTAGAGTCTGTGATAAGGGTGACTGCACTAAGCTTCAGTAAAGAGAGCAAGCCTTGTGCTAAAAACACTGCATCAGAGCATAAAGGGTTTAAATGTACTGACAGAAAAACAAAAAATAAATATAAAACAGCAAAAGAGATTATTTTTGCTTTTCTGTTATTTACAACTCATGTCATGTTTGTATCTTTCTTTGTCTCAGAGGCTAACATATATATTCTTTACATCTGCACAATGTAAAGCAAGACTAACACAGCAGATCGTAGCTTAGCTGAACGAATGGTGATAATAATAAAGACAAACTGAAGCAGGCTCTTAAGCATTTATTCTTAGAATGAATAAACATAATTTCCAGGGCGACATCATCTGGGTTAAGATTTTTTATTCAATAAGAGATTTAAGCTCCAGCAGTAACACAGCCCATAGAGAATGGAGTTGTCACATGCCACCTCAATGTATTAAAATCCTTCTGACAGCTTGCCACCGTCCAACCAACGAGCAGGGGGAGAACTTCTTAAAAAAAAAAAAAAAAATCATCTCAATATGTTGCTGCGAAAAAGTGCTTTAAATGTGTTACACTTAAAAATACTACAAAATAGCATCAAACATATGTAACTAAATGTATCTGCTGGGTATTTCTGTCCATAGCGACATCTGCATCTCATTTTAGCTCCTTTCATATACTAACTGACAGATGGACTAATCTGCAAACGTATTTGGTAGAACAGCAGCCAAACCTGGCAACTGTTTACACACATTAACAGCAAAAATTAAAATCAAAGGAAGGAAAAAAATCAGCTTCCAAGGTGTAGATGTAGCAAACAAACAGTGTTTCAGTGCATCGTGTACCATAGAGGGTTACTACTACCACTACAATTCATCGTTTAACCTTCAAAGTATTCTGTTATCCAAACCAGCTGATCGCGGATGCCTAACCCCGACGTTTCAATGTCATCATACAGTAGGGTTAACCAGGATATCTGATGTGGCAATTCTAACATCGAGACAGCTCACTGCAGGGGAAATATTTTTTCCAGGCTCTCAAGGTAAAGAAAGCGTTAGCTACAAGTCAAGTCCCCGTCCCTCAGTGGCTTCATGCCCCTGTGGCAGGCGAAAGAATGAAACTTAAACACATACAGAGTGTGACAATCTGACTCCAACCCACTACTGCTGAAGCTCAGAGAATGTGAGCACTTGATATGATAGCATAGCACAAGCTCAGTTTTATTCCCATGGCCACCGGGGCTGCAGCTGGTTGTTTCGGCCCACAGATTTTGACAGATGCCCTTGATGGGAACGATCCACCGCCTTCAGCAGAAGCACGAGAAATGGGAAGCAAAATAGAGGAAAGCTAGATATGTGTCTGTCACTGTCAAAGCGGATACTCAGCCTGGCATCTGCATTAAGGAACGCCGTGTCGATTCATCAAACACTTAAAGAAGCTACAGCACATTTTAAAGTTGCTTAGAGAGGAGAGAAAAAGAAAGTAATCAGCTGGAATGGTTTATCGCAGTGACTGCTTTCTCTGATGAGTAATGATGTACCTGTTGAATCAATGGCAGCTATCTGGAGCCTTGGGTAGCATTTGTTTCAATTACAGTGCAGCTAGAGGCCTTCTTCATTACGCACCACACAAATGAGAAAAAATGCCATTTCAGGATATTATACCTTCAACGGGCAGACACATTTGATTGCCTATACACCTCAATGACAACATATTCTGTGATACGCACACCAAAGAAAAAGAAACACAGAAAGTGTATTCTTAATTCTTCATCAAGCCCAACATGCAGACACAGCTTTCCCCCCAACGATGATATAAATCCATTTAATCCTGCTTCAGGAAGTATAAACTCAAGTAGAGGAAGTGCAATGCAAATAAGATAATCTGAGTATTCATAAGCCCTTTTCAGACATTAAATGTGTAACATAACTAGCTTTAATGATCTGTTAAAGTGACAGCATCCAAGGGTTTCTTCCATGTCACTGTTTTCCAAAGCTTCATTTAGACATAAAACAATGGAGAGAGCCAGGGTGTGCTCATGAGTTTTGCCATATTGCAATAGACTTGTTGGTCTATTTGCCATGAGCATAGTCAAGATCACCTGCAGTGAATTTGAGCTTTTATTTCCTCCTGCTATTGTAGCTAAGAGCAGAGTCTACGTATGTAGAAGCGGTGCCACTCAGGTCGCCAACAGAGATCTCTCACAGGTAAATGACAGTTTTAGACTTAATGAAAGCAAAAAACAGACTCGATTTGATGTAAGAGGCAGCATGCAGGGGAGATTTCTACCTTTCTAAAAGTGATAGTGATGAATGTCAGAAGTAGGGATGCAGCAGTTTACTGGCTTCACCTGTGTCTGATTAAAGCCGTGTTTTCGTGTACACACAACATGCACATAACAGTGCAGCTCATGCACATACTCACGGCCACATGCTAACATGTTGTTTGATGCGGCCCAAAAATGACAATACAAATTAGATCAAATCCTGTGCTGAAAATAAAGCTCTGAAACATCTTTAAAATCAGATAATCTGCTACATCAGGACTTGTGAGTGCGACAGCACACAGCATATGGCATCACATTAGCTGGGCCCTATCTTCTTTAAATCACTGACAAGAATCTGCCCCATACATAAAAACTTTAACTGAGCTGTGTGTGTGAAAAGATGTTTTCAGGGCCTTTAAGACCACAAATGAATAATATTTCTAAAACACACCCACTGGGTGTATTAGAAATACACTAGGACATATCAGTTGAGCTCATTGTTATGATTTCAACATTACCAACAGGAAAAAAAATGCCTTCTTATGTCACAAGACACACCACACTGTTTGTAGCTCACACAGTGTTGAGCAACATATACTGTATTCAGGATGTGAAACACCACAATCAGAACAGATATGATCTCACTGAGGTCAAAGTCTGCAGCGGTGCTGCATACAATCATCGGCTTATATAGGATGAGCTTCAGTGTTTATTAAGAGAAATAGCAGCAGAGCAAAAGTAAACAGGCCTTCTTCCCTGAGGGTAATATAATCGAGTGATAAGGAAGGCCATCATTAAAGTCCAAGAAAAACTATGAAAAATGGGCTGGTTCTAAACGCAGTCATGAAAAGACACCAGCCACAGATTTATTTCCTTGAGCTCAGCGTCTGCCATTGTAGTAAGATGCGTGTCGTGCTGTGTGTGTGCGCATGTAGGAGGAGAGCTGAGCAATGAGGGAGTGCATGCTGGCTAATTAAAGTCTATCCTAATAACTATTCGTGGCTGTCTGCGTCTCTGTGAGCGACTCACTGTCTGACGCAGCACGCCCAGCATGGTTACTGGGAGACCAGGAATGAATGAACAGAAGGAATTTAGGGTGTCAGCGTGCTCCACCCTGTACCCCCCCACTCATTCATCCCCCTCTGTCCCTCCCAGCCTCTGTCTCCAACACACCCGTAATTGTAAAGTGCCAGTCCCACAGGCCTCCAACTCTCCACAGTCCTGCTGATTGTAACCCCCCCCACCTCACCGCCACCTTTGTCAGCATACAATGGGGAGCGAATCCTGTCTCCTGGCAACCAATCCCTCCGAGAAGGTTGCCGTGGTGCTTAAAAGACTGCATGGGAGGAAGTGAGGGGGAAAGTGAGCGAGTCAGTGAGTGAGGTAAAGAGAGGTAGAAAGAGGTTAAGTAGGAGGACACAGCAGGAAGATTCATAAAAAGAAGTTGATGTTACTTCAGCATTTGAAAGTGTTTATGGGGCCTGAACTGACTCAGACATCCACGAGGTTTCATTACAAAGTAACAGTGCAGACACCGTCTCACAGTACAGACTTCAATCAGTTTGCCAAGCCATACAGCGCTTCCTCTCATTCACCCACTGCTGTCCATCACCCATCAGTGTCCCCTTTAACAGGAGGAGTCTCGGACTCAGTACTCTTCATCTCTACAAACACGTCTCTGCTTATGATTACACTGAGTCTACAGGCAAGAGACAAGACCTTTGGTACGCAAAGCTTTCTAGACTACCCAATACTATTCCCAGTAGTACATCAGACCCTTCAGCTCCCTTTAATGTTGAACTCTGTAAACACTCTGGTCTGAGCTAACAGACAGGAAGATGTTCTTTTTTTTTTTCTTTTTTTTTTTAAACAGCATGCTTCTCATTAGTGTGAAAATAAAATAAAAATATAAAGCAGGGTTTAGGATGGGCCCATTGTGTGATGGAAATGTTGCTATCATGTAAGTGTGGAGTGTCTCACTCAGCAGAACAGCTGCTTACTTCACATCCAGTTTTTAATCTTGAAGATAACATTTATGAAAATGGACTTCACCACCCAACGTGTGACAATCACAAAATGTCTCCGACCTGAAGTAGCTCAGTATGTATTTGAATAGACTGATATTTATACAGCGGTTTTCTACTCTATTTGAATTCAATTCAATTTTAATTATACAGCACCAAATCACAACATCAGTCGCCTCAAGGCGCTTTATATTGTAAGGTCGACCCTACAATAATACATACAGAGAAAAACCCAACAATCATATGACCCCCTATGAGCAAGCACTTTGGCGACAGTGGGAAGGAAAACCTCCCTTTTAACAGGAAGAAACCTCCAGCAGAACACTCAACACTCACTCATTAGAGCACTCAAAGCGCTTTCTTACTACAACCCCAATTCACCCACCCAACTTGGGGTTCAGTATCTTCCCCGGGGATACTTCTAGATGCAGATTAGAGGAGCCAGGGATTGAACCACAAAACGTCCGATTAGCAGACGACCCACAGCTGTAACCATTCAACAACGCCATGACTCAGGACTGTGAATGTAGCCTCGAATGATATACTTTCAGACTCAAATGCACAAAAGAAATGAAAGACATGTTTTTAAAGAAATGGAAAAAGGTTCATTTTTAATATTTACACATTTCAACTTAATTTCTCTATTTTAAACTATATAATTCAAGATAATTATAAGATAATAAATCTCAGCAATGTCCACTACTAACCTAATCTGAAGTCAGAACAGATTAGCTTCTCATGTGCATAGATTTCAAAGCATGGCTATCACTTTTATAGTTTTTTCTTTCTTCCCCTCAGTTCTTCTAGACAACATGTGGTGCAAAGAGCAGCTCCGCCATTTGCTAAGCTAACATCTCCTGACCCAAACTAAAGACCCTCAGAGTCTTGGCACAGGTCAGAGTGCACCATAAGCTTCTTGTGAAGTCTGAGAGATAAAGGCAGCAACTATTTCAGTCACTTGACGAAACAACAGCTACAAATAAAGCCTGGCTAGACGAAGGAGGTGAATGACGCTGCAGTGAGATTTACTTTCTTTAAGGTTTGCATATCCTTAATGCAGTTACACTATCATTTGGTTTGACGTAAGCTTAAAGTGTTTTGATATTTCAATCAAGTCTGATGTATTGCAGCCTGCTGCTAAAACACACGTATAAGAGTGCATGGCAGAGGAAACAATCTGACAAATAAGACGTGCATGTATGAATTTACATTTTTTCCTCATAAGCAGCACTGTGGGTGGAATATGTTGAGCTCACTGGAAACCACAAAAACAAACATTAAAACAATCTTAAAAAGTATTATTTCCAACCGAGTGAAAGGAAAATAATCTCATGCGCAAGAACAAACACAAACAGCGGCAACAGAGCTTTTGAAAAACGTGGCACATTTTTCCAGCGAGGCAATGACGGTGGGATGAACATTAGCAATTCATTACAGTACATTTGCAGTCTGTGGGGCTCTGGAATGAGCACATTAAACCGCACAGACGCTCTACCCATCATAAACAGGCAAGCCGATCCCCTGTGACAATGCTGAAGAACATCAATTATGTTGGGCACGGCAGAGGATAACTTCATAACTTGGTTGCTGCTCAAAAAAGGCGGCTCTGAATGCTCGCCCTAGTATTCCCGCTGGAGCTATTCAATTTGAAGCAACGTGGGTGCCCTGAGAGCGAGCTTGGCAGGAGTTTATGTAGTGTTGCAGAGGGCTGGGACTGTTGAACCATACTGATTGTGCTGTAATGCAGCCTGAAAGCTCCACTTGCCACACAGAGTAGGCATCAATCCCCATTGCGGATGACCTAAAGGCTGTTTTGACATAATTGGACATTAAATGATGAAGGGGTGACGAATGACAGGCACTTTACTCAGTCGTCTGACAGCTTTTACACAAGCCTATGGGGGATTGCGGTTAATACAGTATCTGTGAAGCTTCCATTTGCTGACCCATCTATGCGCATTTAATGTGGCGCTAATTCTTAATTACTGCAATTATAAAAGCGAGGTTGACCAACAATCCTGGTATTTTATGACATCACTCAACCGGTCAAAACACATTAAGGATGATGATTTTATTTTTCACGTACATTTAAGTTCATTTGGACTCTCACCATTACCGATGTTAAATTACTGAGGGAATAAAGGAACTATGGGAAGGAAGCAACAAAAGAAGAAAGGGACCACAAAGGACAATTTCCATTAGCTCTGTCCTTAATGGACAGTTAAGTTGTCATCACAGGCTTGGAATTTGTGTGCACTACTCATAGAATTCCTAAGCATGTGTGGACACCAAAATCCCCTTTCCAAAGTTCAGGATAGGGGATTTTCTTAACTCTCTGCAATCCTGAACTGCTGTAAAGCTACATGCGAAGCATTAAAAGCAATACTGGCCCATTCCAAATCCCCTCCTCCCTACACCCCATGTGAGAAGAGAGCAAATTTATCTCAAGCACTCTGAAGAATCAGATAACAGTGCCCATCATCTCCACCATCTCTGAGACCTGTAGAAACAGACTCAGGCCTTTTATGTGTGTCCCTGTATGTGCCTGTGTCCTTCAGGATCTGTCGAAGCCCAGTGACAGAGTGAGCTGGTGACAATGTGGGGCCTGGCTATGCCATAAAGCTGATAGGCAATACGCCAGTCCAAGGAGCAGCACACAGATAACCCACTGATAACATCCTCGTGGGAAACATTAACAAATGTGCCAGTGTAGCCATGTGAGGAGGAAAGTAAAACAGTAAAGAGGCAAAACACGGTGGAGCTAAATAATAAAAGCTGCTTCAAGCGCATTTGGTGGGCCTTGGTATAAAAAAACAAAACAAAAAACCCCCCTTCACCTGGATGCAAACATAGCTGTTGCACTGAAACAGCAGGAACACTTTTTCCCAGTTGCAGAAGCCAGAGGGATAATTACAAAATCATGTACCACTAATTTTGCAAGGGGCAAAAAAAAACAAAAAACAATCTCTGCAAGCAATTAGTTAACACATGAAAGCATTTTGCATGACTTGAGAAAGGGTGCAAAACAGAAATATGCCTCATGACAGCACACGCGCATTCATGCGTTTCTGCTGACATTTACTTCCCATTAGTGGAGGAAGAGATGCTGTGGATCAGCTAAAGGATTTAAATCAATCATGAGCCCGTGGTTAATGATGGTATGTGTGTCAGGTACGTGTTGCTAAACAACAACATCAAACCTGCATCTGCTGCACGTGTTAAAATATGCGTCGTTCGTCTACTGTACAGCCCGAATACAAATATGGCCGCAGTATTTCATTGATTTTCACAATACTCTTTACTGACACATTCAGTTAAAGAGAAGAATGTGAAGCAAAACCTTTTTTAATGCAATACATAACAAATGAGGGTTGGGTAAGGCTGCTGGGGGAAAAACGCCAATGTTTATAGAAGGGAGGTATTTGTCTTCTAAGCTTCCAGCAGCTTACTATGAACAACAAAATGAAAACCACATGTCTCAGTGGGATATACTGATGGGGTGTCTCTCTCCTGACACAGGAGTTTCTATGAATGCGAGCGGGGGACGGCCATGCTGCTGCCTATTCGACCCCCTAAACAAATAAAATGTCTGATAGAGACCAGGCCTCTGCCGGCACCCCCGCCTTTGTCCGGGCCCCAGGGCACAAAGCCAGCTGTGATCAGGAGGCAGCGCTGCTGATCAAACACTGAGACACAATCGCAGCAGAGCGCAACTACTATATTCAGACTGTTGATGGGCAGATAGAATCTGAATTGGCTTTTAAACCTATGGCTTATAGAACATGCAAACGCACGCATGAGCACTTGCAATGCAGAAAACGACGAAAATATGAACCAAACAAAGGTTTTCTCATGGGTGTGATTCATTATGTGAGAGAGGTGAACACTCAAGAAGTCAGCTTAAAGCAACAGAGCGTGAACATCGCGCTAGAACATTTCTCCCGAAACACTGAGCTAAATTAGGGATTACAACCAGCCTGCTTTCACAATCATTAGTGATGGAATTCCACCAAAAAACTCCAGGTGGGAAAATTCAGAGATCAGCAGTTTCATCCGCTCAGTCTGAGGTGAGGTGGATGACTGTAACACGCTCAGTGGGAGTAATGACAAAGAGTAAGAAGAATTTCAGTCTGACTTGCGTTTCTGTGCGATAAGAAAGTATTTCCTCATACTTCTGAGAACAATTCCCACCATACCGGCTTCAATGCAGAGATGCTGTTTTTGCTCAACTTAAAGCTGCTTGGATAAATCAGCCACACATAAACAACATGTATGTTAAGTAAAGACCTACTGAGACTTAAAGACTCCTATGGCGCACTGCCAAACCATTAAAAGGATTAAGGTGTCGGTCCAGACTGCAGACGGTGCAGAAACGGCAAAAAAAAACCCAAAAAAAACCAAAACAAGAATTCAAACAGAAATGACTTCAAATGAATTCCTGGATTCCTCCCTTGTCTATCCAAGGAGGAGTGCAGCATGTTTTAAAACTTTAAATCTGACCACTGGACCCACAGTCTCCTCAGAAAGCTGATATACCAGCGATGTAAAAGACCAGAATTTCAGCTGACATTTTGATTGCATCAAATTTGTCCTCTGCTATGTTAAAGTATCGAGTTATTTCCAGTGTAGTGCAGAGAAACGTACGGCTGTTTCTGTACTGGAGGCTGTCATTGGGTATGCTCATGCCATTTCCTCTAGGTTCTGGTCTAAAATTAGGTCTCCTGCCTGAAGGACATTACACGATGGTGGTCTTCTGGACACTGAACAAGTACACAGTTTCAAATGTGTTGCATACCCAGCCCAGAGTGGGCTGTTAACAGGCAACGGGGCCAACTGCAGTGTAATCTATTGAAAGTATATTTGATTGGTGTTGAAAGTTGCCCGAGGACTCCGGCAAAAAAGGCACATGAAAAAAAGTACTTTGTAATAACTGCTAAAACATCAATTCCTTTTCAAATGCAGTTTTAACTTCCCTTCTGACTAAACCCTCTCATCCTGTCCAAAGCAGCCCTGACCAGGCAGAATGAGGTCTTTGTGAAAGTGTAACAACACAGACAGTCCCTTCCTGTCCTCTGTGTGGGGGAAACTGCGCTGCAGGACATCCAGATAAGGCTGCTGTTAAAAGATAAGACAGATAATCCTCCTTCTTTTCTCAGTTTTTGCTCAGCGCAGGAAATAAACACAGACGTGATACTTCAATGCTGTAGTCTCTTCTTCAGTGTGAGGTTTTGAAGGCAGGTGTAGTCAAGGCACCTGAGTGGTGGGCCCTGTAGGAAGCTGCAGGCAAACACTGTCAGTTGTTACAGCTTAACCACGACTGCTGGGTTTATTCATGCCCAGAGCTCACACTCTCAGCCTCGACATGAGGAGAGAGCTCAAAACGACCGCTCCTGTTGACATACATCGTTAAGTGACAGGACACAATTGGGAATGTTAAAAATAACTCACAGCGCTAGTTCAGTGATCCAGTATAAAAGAGGAAAGCCTACAAATGTTATGACATAGCATGAAGACATTTACTCTCCATGTTGAGTTCTTTACGCAAGCGTGAGATAACCCCGTCAAACTCAAAGAAAAGCAGAGAGTCTGGACAGTCGAGATAAACCCATTAAAAGAAGCTCAGATTTGAGCACATCTAATATTCCAGGAGGAACACTACGAGCTGCAGTTATGTAATTTGGCACCGACTAGCTAATTAGAAATAAAATAAACAGAAACTTCTTTAGAAAACATCAGGCACATTTTCTATCAATATTTGTTGAGCCCACATTAAACTGGACTTCACAGCATGAAACAGAGACTGCACACACCTCTCTTATCTCTGCAAAATTACAATGAAAAAGCAACCAATAAATTAACATACATTATTTGTAACAAATGCTGTATTTCTGCTTCTAATTTACTGTAATATTCTCCACCCAGAGGGGTTTAAAAAAGAAGAACTGACTCAAAGCTGGAATCCTCGGGAATTCACTTAATTTTGATTTGGGAACTGCTGCATTTTCCTTGATAACTGTAAGAACTTTTTTGGTATTTTTTTTAAACAAGGAAGGAACATTTACTGTCATTTGTCCAAAATAAATCAACTCAGTGGTATAATATAAAATGAGAGGAATGGGTTAGCATCTTTTACCCCGGGGAGATTTTTGCAAGAATGTTTTATATTCTTCATGAGCGAGTCTTGTCTGTCTCAATCTGTTTATTTTGTGCAGAAGTAGATGTTCCTTTTATCTTGAAGCAGAAAGCCTGGGCTAACACTGAAAGTTGATAACAACCACTCATCATCTCTGGCTGGAGTTTAGCTTTTGATAAGCCAGCTAATGCAAAGAAAGCCTGGCTTTGTCGAACGCGCTCCGTAGTGCACCCCTCAGATATATTTCTTTACAGTGCTATTTTTAATAAACAAGTCATTAAACACGCCAAATCATGTGCCAACAGCCCACAGGTCACTGTGGTTGTTTCTTAACTTTCCATCACCCACTTTAAATTTTGTTGCACATTCCTGATTTCCATTTGCAGTGATTGCTAACCAAGTGCAGTGTGTCCCACACATATACTCAGGTACACTAAAAGCTGCCCAAGTACATTTTCCACCATATCTTCATTTTTCTCTTGCTCGAGAGCATGGATGATTTACTAGTTGTCTTATTTTAAAAGGTCAGTTGTTGATAAGAAACTAAGGAGTACAGCATCTCAATGTTTTTGTTTTGATTTCCAAGTTGTAACTGTTTCCATGTCTCTGACTTGTGTGGAAAAAGGGAAAAAATGCTACAAACAACCTTCCACCTGCAGAAGATTTGTCAAGGTCAGCTCAGTGTGTAGTGAGTGCAGCAGAGTGTTTCTGCCTGAAACCTGCCTCAGAAGCAAACTCCCCGATGGCTCCTAATGACATCTAAAGAGGTCTGAACCCCGAGTAGACTGTACTTGCAGCCAAACACTGCATCTCGAACAGGCTTACAGCTACAGCAGATTATGTCAGTGAAAGACAACCTACACAATTGTTTACCTACCTTGGTGTGGTAAAGTTTAAACTAGCAAACTGTAGAAGTTTTCTGGTACAAGCAAAGCTCTACAGTTCAGACACATCCATCTGGGAGGCCCAGCTGGGCAGCGATGTATATGGAAACACACCCAACACAAGTATGAGTTATCCTTGCTGGATCGATGTCCGACAGCTTCAGAGCTGTAAGGAACCAACGTGGGCTGAACACCCGAGGACTGCTGTCTAAAGGCTGTATTAGTTGACAAAATGTTGGGTGACATTGAAGGCAGACAGAGGATCTTTTTTATGTGTTCACAGGTCATTAATCTACAGGTCTAGCTGCTGAGTTGTGTTATAGCTTTAGCTGTCATTTATAAATCATAGTCAGATAGATGTCTTGTCTCAAATGAAATAAATGTAGAGGTGATGCTCCCCTGCCACTTTTTAAAGGAGCTGGGTGCCGTGTATGCCGGTGTGACTGGAGATTTGGTGATGGGTCTTTTCTTCTTGCAATTATCAGCCACTCATAGCAGGCCAGCCAGCTACGCACCTCTGCATGTGCCTATGAATTATACATGGGCTCCATTAAGACACTTAACAGCTGGTTTCTCAGGAACTTACCAGCAACAACTGCAGCCGGGCTGCCCCTTTGTGACTGCTTATTAAAACAGCAGCACTTAATTAAGGTTGTGCAGTAATGTGAGTTCTGACCATCATAAACCAGCCAGTCACAGAGCCAATTTCAGTTCAGTCTCATCTCTCCAGAGGGCAGCTGGGCAAGCTGTCGATTTCCTCGCATGGCGGTAAGATGCAATGCAGTAATTAAATGTCTGTTGTGGCTTGCTGACCTTGCTGTGGTTTGGACACTTAGCCTTTTCTATTCCAACTGTAACAGATGTCCTGGTCATCATACCTATACATCCAACAAAGAGCCAGAAGTAATGACTTGAGAGGAAGTAGAGGTAAGACAGTTTTAATGGATATTAATGGGAGAGAGAGGAGATGGCAGACAGCCACACTCGTTCTGGACACCTGGTTATAAAACCATAGCAAGCAAACGAATGTCATTTAAATGCGATGAAGACCTGTTGAATTCATAAAACAATCACAACATTCACAACTTCCCCTACCGTAAGAGAAACACACCAGTTGAAACCAGCCCTCTTTTCCTTTATATAATACAATACCCCTCGAGATAAAGAAAAGGTCAATCATACCTACATGGGAAGATCAAACAGGGAATGACTGCATTATCATTATCTGATCCTTATCCAAAGATGAACTTAATTAATATTAGATCAGACTAATCATCTCTTCAACCCAAACATTACATCCATCCATCTTCTTCCGCTTATCCAGGGCTGGGTCACGGGGGCAGCAGCCTAAGCAGAGAAGCCCAGACCTCCCTTTCCCCGGCCACCTCCTCCAGCTTGTCCGGGGGAACACCAAGGCGTTCCCAGGCCAGCCGAGAGATATAATCTCTGCTGGGTCTGCCTCCCGGTGGGACATGCCGGGAACACCTCACCCAGGAGGCGCCCAGGAGGCATCCTTGTCAGATGCCCGAACCACCTCAGCTGGCTCCTTTCAATGTGGAGGAGCAGCGGCTCTACTCTGAGCTCCTCCCGGATGGCTGAACCCCTCACTCTATCTCTAAGGGGGAGGCCAGCCACCCTTTGGAGGAAGCCCATTTCTGCCGCTTGTATCTGCGATCTCGTTCTTTCGGTCACTACCCACAGCTCGCGACCGTAGGTGAGGGTAGGGACGTAGGTCGACCGGTAAATCGAGAGCTTCGCTTTTACACTCAGCTCTCCCAAACATTACAGCTTTCATTAAACTAGCATGCTTTAACCAGGATTACAGCTTCACATGTCTCACTAGCATAAGCAATGAAAGCACATTAATATCATATATCACTACATAATTCAAGGTATCAATGCCCAGTTGCTTTTACTTTGCCTATTTTATGTACCTGCTGTTTATAGAGAAAATGTTGTCTAGTCTAAATCCATGTATGTTTGTATGTGTCATTAACATTACCTCCATCATTCTGAACCATACAAATCTCAGTGAACTGAAGGGGTGACGTTCATTTGATGCCATAAAACACAGCGTCCTGATATTTAAAGCTACATTTAATACTTGGCCTCTTTAGAGATTCTGACATTTTTCATTACAGTCTTTGGCTTCGGTTTAGCACCAGCTCGATAATGAGGCAACGAATGTCACAACAAATTGGATTTATTTCCTGGATCTAATTCTGTGCCTCTTTGTATCAATTCTCCTTTAACGCTCCTAACAAGATTGGGACTTTGTCACAAAATTTCACCACACGACTGCTTCAATATTATTCACAAATGTCAAATACAAGCCATCGCAGCACTGTAAAAACTGCTTCGATCAGGATAACACGCATTTGCTTTTATTACAAATCAATTTTTTCCATGGACTGGAGTTATTAGCATAAGTATATAATTTGACAAGATGATTAAATGCCAGACAAAGACACACTTGAAAATCAGCACCACAGGGAGCAAAAAAGTGGGAGCAAATGAAGAAAGAGGCTCTCTCCAGACACCACTTATTTGCCTTTTTCACCGTACCTGCAGCTGGCAATGCGTAATGTTTTTCAATGAGACGAGGTGCTAAAAATGGCTCCTTCAACAGCTGCTTCACCCCCTCTCCCACCTCTCAAAAATCACCCCACCTTCTGCTTACGGAGCTTTTTTCCTGAGCCATAATATTTTTCAAGATTAGACACACAATTAACTCTAATGTTCTTAGAGGAGAAGAGGGGGAGGGCAACGCTGCTGGAGGACAAAATATAATCATCGCCCCACAACTCAGCTCTGTGTAAGACAATGCCTGTACATTAGCTGATAATAATGTGACATATACAAAACAATACACAATGTTAATCTCTGAAATGATACATCTACTGTAAACCACAGCTGAGGAGGAAAACGTATCGCCGCAATGAATTTTCAAGTCTGCTTTACAAGATAAGGAGACTTTTTTAATATATAGTAGTACACCACAATAGGCCTGCTTTTTTACCACTGCACAACAGAATCTGTCAGAGGGTCAAGCACACGTAGAGTCGAGCTGACATCTACCTAGCAAGCAAGCAAGCTGGAACAAGCTGCACACCACTACCTGCAGCACCCTGGGGGTCTGTCTGCCACACTGTGTACCCTCAATGAGACATCTAGCTCAAAGTGTTATGCAAAAACAAAAAGGATATGAACCTGTAATGTGGGGAGAAAAATGGGACTAGTGCTTTCGGACGTGGATGGTCTCTACAGGCAATTCCATTCTTTTGGAACAATAAAGCAAAAGATGCATGAATTTCAATAGAAAATTAGAAACAACTTAAAAACCTTTAATAACTCTTTATTTAACAGTGGGTAACTCTTCATGCTTGATTTGGCTGATTTTTTTATTTATTAGTTATTTGTATTTAAATACACTAGTTATTATATAAACAAATACAATTTGTTTATATAATATTGCCCCCCCTTCCCTAGAAATGATTATACAGAAATCCTTCAAGTCTCCTTCACTGCTTGCTGCGCTGTAGCGTCTTTGCTTCGGTGCAATTTATCTACAGAAAAATGGTATTCTGGACGTGTTCATTTGAGATACGAGGCACATGAAAATCC
Source organism: Pelmatolapia mariae (assembly GCF_036321145.2). Taxonomy (NCBI): domain Eukaryota; kingdom Metazoa; phylum Chordata; class Actinopteri; order Cichliformes; family Cichlidae; genus Pelmatolapia; species Pelmatolapia mariae. Next base: position 36,122,513 of record NC_086236.1, on the reverse strand, counting down.
TTATTATCGTCTCAGCGAACAGCCTTTTTGTCACAGAGCCTATTATTCCTCATTAGGAGCACCGGGCCTTGTTTGCACCACAAAACTGGGCATTGAGCAGCAAAGTCATAAATGTGCTTTAAGGGTTATCCCCCTAACGGTGCGACACGGCGATGATGACCGATGGACTCAGAGCGGAGAGTATCGGCACTACTGTGACCTTGTTTTAACTAACAGGTTACATGGATAGCAAGAGGCTGTGTGCTGACAACAGGTAGACACAAAGGGCAGCCAATGATATTTCAAACGGTGTAACGAGCCAAAAGACTTTCTAAAGACTCCAGGGATCATGACAGGATGTGGAAATTTAACTACTCAGGAAGTGCACTTAGGCCAGATGAATAAAGATATCATTTTACTCCAAAGAAGTTTTAATGAACAGAAATATATACACAGTGTAAAAGTGAAACCACTGCCCTGCTGATTTAATTTTGGCCCAATTTTTTATTTATATTTTTCTTCTAAGAGAAGCACTCGCACAAGATGATTAAAGAAGACCAATTTCAGAATCAGCATACTTTATTAATCCCTAAGGACATTATGTGGGTTACAGTTGCTCCAGTACAGTAACAGACTAGACCAGGGGTCTCCAATCCCAGTCCACGAGGGCCGGTGTCCCTGCAGGTTTTAGATGTGTCCTTGATCCATCACAGCTGATTTAAATGGATAAATTACCTTCTCAACATGTCTTGAAGTTCTCCAGAGGCCTGGTAATGAACTAATCATGTGATTCAGGTGTGTTGACCCAGGGTGAGATCTAAAACCTGCAGGGACACCGGCCCTCGTGGACTGGGATTGGAGACCCCTGAACTAGACTATTCAATACAATATGTTACAGATTTAATAATAATTCATAATAAACATAAAAGATTGACAGAGGTGATTATAAATAAATATCAAGAATGTCGACAGCAACATTACTGAGTAGAAAAGAGCGTGTGCAAAAAGGCTGTAACTATTCCAGTGTTTACAGTGTGTTAGATGGAGGAGTTGTACAGGGAGGTGGCCACGGGCAGGAATGACTTCCTGTGTCAGTTCAGTGTTCAGTGGTGCATTATGGGTAATCTCAGTCTCTCACTAAGCGTGCTCCTGTGACTGGCCAGCATGTCATTGAGTGGGTGGGAGGTATTGTCCAGTATTGTCTTTATCTTGGACATTTTACTTTGCTGCAAAGTTTACATTGCTATAGTTAGTGCCATGAATTGATCGGTGTTTCATAGTTCCAGCTAACTTGCTGTAAAAATGAGAGCATCCCACATAAGGCAAAGAAACTGCACTAAAACATTTGCTAATGTTATAAGTCTGAGACAAACGTCAGCATCCACATGCTCATCTCATCTTGTGGAGCTAATTAGCGCTGACATTTGAAGTATTCAGGTTTAGCCAAGCTTGGATCATTCGATTACTTGCCCTCTCTCCTATCATCCTTAGCCTTCAAACCCCTATGCTTTATTTATAACATGTATACAATTCATTGCAGTTTTTTCTAGTGGATCAAAGAGCTTACAGGGTAACCAATGTTACAATTTACTGAGCAAAAATATTAAACATTCACCCTCAGCTTTTCAAATGAGTTAGCTGAACAACATAGTCTAGCAAATCAATTATTGGACAATGAATCATAGAACTGAAGTAATATGCAGCTGATGAGGTTGATGATGCCATGTCAACACTGACACGCCAAAGTGTTATAGAAGCTGGACAGAGGCTACACAAGATGACGATGATCCGTCAGTGTAATACTGACTTTATGACCAAGGGTTCAAGATAAACCTTGCCAATATATCTTCCTACAAGAATGCTTTGGCAGCAGCCCCAGAATGCAGTTTCACTCTCAACCCTGTGAAAAAGCAATGAGCTCTGAATACAAAGTGCTCTCACACCCATTAACAGGACTCTCAAACAGGCACCACTATTAATCATTTTCATTTATTCTCTAGCCGGCAATAATTTGTTCATTTAATAATTCAGATACGAAATGGAAGGTAGAAGAGAGGTAATGTGGCGAGGTAAAGGTGGGCTCAGTATTTCACACTTCTACGTAGGTGAGCAGGAGCCTGCACAGGGCTGGCATGCTAAAATATTAACGTGTGGGCTGTGAATATTCATGCGCGGCCATCCCCATCGTGAGATTGTGGAGGACACACCAGTGTCCCTGGAGTGTAATCCGATTCTACGTGTCCCTGCTTCATTTCCAAGGACAAGGGGCTTTGGGTGGGGAGGGCGCTCGGCTGAATAGAAAACGGCGACTGCAACATGTTTCAGCCAACGGGAGGCAGGGAGTGGCGTTAGACTGATGGGTCACGACGAGGTTGACCTCCAGTCATTACTGTCTGTGTGAGCTGATAATGGATCAGGTTGTGCTGCCATTGTCATAGCTTTACGTAGAAGTGACAACAGATATTATCCTAATAACAGTGAACGTTTCAAGACATTTAAATGAATCTGAAATAGGAGTTTCGATCTGCTATAAAAGAGGATCCGTATACAGAAGAGGGAGGCTAGCTTTAAAGAGACACACACAATCACACACACACACGTACTCCCTGTGTCTGTTTTCAAAAGGTAACCAAGCAACCAGGCTCTTGTCATGGCCTTTGGTTATAGGCTTATCAGGTAACTCCCTTCTGTGCCCGTCCTGCTCACATTTTTACAAGGTTGCTTTGTGTTTTATTTTGTTTTATGGCAGTGGCCACACTCTTGACCCAAACAAGAGTAAAGCCACTTTTGTCTGGGTCAAGCATGGAGTGGAGGGGGTTGAGAGAGTACCAGGGAAGGCTTCTAATACCTTTCCTGTAAGAATGACTACTCGGACCATGCGAGACATGCAGAGTGCAGACTGCCAAATCCAAATCAACAGGTTATGTAACCAAAGCAAATAAATGACACACATGTCAGAGAGAGCTAAGGACACTGTTTTCACCTACCTATGACAAAAATTGTTTCCCTGATGAGCTAAGAAACAAGCTATTTTCTTCTCTGCAGCATTGACACTAATGGCTTATTTCCAACTGCAACCAGCCAATCAGTGAGCCAATCTCCCCGAGCGCCATCGTTTATTTTTATTTATTTTCTAAATACTGTTTTCCTTCATTTCCTTCCTTCAGTCATAAGAATTAGGAGAGTATTAAACTGTAGTTTATGCACCAAGACTGAGTATGTGTTAGCGCACCTGTCTAAAGTACAGTACACAGCATCAGCTCCTGTTCGATCCTGACTTCATGATGCAGATCATTTATTCTAAATAAATAATGAAGGTATTGCTGTTCTGCTGTATGTCCAAATGTGTCCAACTCGCACGGCTTATGGATGGAGCAGGCTGTTGCCTGGTGCTGCAGGAACAGGATAAACACATAAGACCCCGAGAAACAGCTGGCAGCCACAAACTAAACTCCAGGACACTGATAACATCATTCCTCCTCAGACTTATTCTTCTGATCTGTCACAGAGATGTAAATGGAAAACTTCACACACATGAAAGGCTTATGGTGATTTTAGAGATGTGATTTGAGCTCCACTGGGTGCTAACGGCATGCAAACTGTGTCTTCAGTATGAAACCTCGTTTCAAATATAATTGTTATCTTATCCTGTGATTTACCCATGAGTATTTCTCATTTGTACTTAATTCTTACAGCACAGTATGACACGTGCTTATATTATACATAGTAGCAAACCCATGCGTACTTTAAATATGTACAAATTCGTCTAGGAGGAGATGGGGAACATACAAACATACATTCATTCATTCCAATCATTACACCAATAGACAGGAACAGGCACAGACAACACTAAGAGCCCGATTAATGGTGATTTCTGCATAAATCCAAAATACAAACACTTCAGAAAAACGTCTGGAGTGCTGTCTGCCAAACAAACCAATGCTGCTTACTTTGTAGTGCACACTGCAAAAAATATTTATGTTTGCTACAGGGAACACATTCAATTTAAGCTTGTGTGTGTCAGGATTTAGAGACACAAACTGTTGTTGTTTTGTCACTTTTGAATATGGCAATATATCAACATAATAACTGGAATTTTAACTATTTCCAGTTAAATTGTTTTAATGTGGTTCATTCTGAAAACAAACCAGTAGGCGACAGAGTGACAGAGACATGGTAACATGTATCTCTGTCACTTTATGCAGAAACGTCTAAAGCACTTGCTTGTACCAACACCAACTACAAAAGCCAACCTTGTACATTTTAATTAAAATCACTCCCCATGCTCATCACTGACATCGCCTAGGTTTGGTGGACAAAGCTGCGATCAGAATGTAAAAAGTGCATCTTCAGTTCGGTGGTATGCTCTCAGCATTGTACACGAGCTCAGCATAATTGTGTGCTCTGTGATTGCCAAGAAATTTCTGGACAACCTGCACAGACGCTTCCCTCGCTGCAGATTCAGTTGGCTTCAGTTTCATTTTGAACTCGTTGTCAAGCACCAGTTTGAGGACTTTACAACCAACAAAAACACCTTAAATTAGGCTTCAGTTTTCTCGGAACCAAACATTAATCGACTGTTCTTGTTTGGAAACAGAAAAACAAGTCCAAAACATTTGTGTTACAGCTGACTGACGGTGCTGACAGAAACGTTGACAGCATGAAAAGAGTAGCCCGCATTACCAGAAGTTTCACCCAAAAAAAATGCCCACAGGGAGCAGTAGATATCGACACCAACAACGGTAGGTACGCAAAACTCTGGGCAACACCTGCAGACAACCAATGCAGCATGACGGAGGCCTTAAAAGCATGATTAAAAGGCTTGCTGTCAGGCCACTTGTAGCGGCAGTAACATCTAATGTGAATCTAACATTGTGCTGTAACTAATAAACTGCCTCTCTAGTCGAAGCATCCTGCTTGTAAACAATAAGCACAAGCCATCATCACAAATCAGAGTATTTGGTTATGCTAGCAGTAGAGCAGGGCGATATGGCCAAAAATATTTATCACGATATACATTTGAAAATTTGCGATAACGATATAACTGATGATATAATTGATGCAAGACAAGACACAAAATACAACTCCACAACTTTACTAGCACAAAAAAAACATCCATTTATTTTCACTTAAACTAGCAGCTGTTTTTTTTATGTGCATTAAAGCTAAATAAAAATGTAACAGTGCAAATGCAAATTCCTTGCTGAAAGTTTAACCAAAAAACATTTCGAGTAGAAATGGGCTGACATATCCTGAGCATAACCATGTATAATATCCACTAAAGTTGAAAAGAGGAGCTTTGCAACATTAAACTGCAGTGTGCCAAATAAAAAAGTCAAATACGTATTTTTCGGACCATAAGGTGCACGGGATTATAAGGCACATTAAGCAAAACAAAGCAGTCAGATAAATCAAACTTTATTCAACTCATTCTTCTTGCTTCCTCCACTTCTGTACCATTGATTCATTAATGCTGTATTCTCTGCAGCTGCTCCATTCCCATGTTGTTGCAGTATATTAATGACTAACCTCGTATTGTGGATGGATTATCTCAGTTGTTCTCCTGACTGAAGTTTGGTCCATTTACAGCATCCTGCCATGCGATTGCATTTCTCCCTAACCATCGGGAACCCTCACGTTAACTTTTATCGAGTGGAAAAAAGTTAGAGTTCATCCTCCAGCTTCACTGTTTATGTTATGCTAGCATAGCTGTGTAGCTAGCGATCACATAGCACATCATTATATACCAGCTAGCCCAACTTCAGTAACCCTACAAACGTCACTGCTGATTAGTTTTCTGTCTTCATTTATGTTGGAAGTGACAGCAGAGCTGTACGTTTGAATTTTTCAAAAATCTCTCAGTCAGAACATGCTATATCATGTTTAGGTAACTAGCGAAACTAGGGAGATAACTTCTGCTAATGTCCTGCTAACTTCTAACTCTGTTAAATGTAATAAATTCTGTTTTCATGGATACCTGGATGTTAACCTTCATAGTTACACCTGGTAAAGGAGCAATGCTGATCATTTTATTAAAGATGAAAGAATTTAGACAGTTTTAACTCTCAGTGATGCTGCAGTGTTCGTTTGACTTTGGGACCTGAAGGGACGGAGTTTAGGACCCAGATTACTCCCAGATTTACGAGCACCTTAGTCCGACAAATACGGCAATAACGACGGCCCGCTTACATGTTGTACAAAAAATGTGCTTTAGTGTGTATCTGATGGACAAACACCAAATCAGTTCCACACCACTGAAGCTGCACCATTTTTACAAACCAATTCTGGTTCATCCGTTTCACTCAACGATCCACTTTCCCCCCTTCTCATTCTCTGTTGCCGCCATGCTTTTTCGGCCATGTGCGTATGAAAACAAAGGCACTGCGCATGCGCATTTTACCCATATTCTATCGCGATATTTTATTTTCTTATCGTTGCCTAACATTGTACCGGTATTACCGTGAACGGTATAATATGGCCCAGGCCTAGCTAGCAGTCCAGCAGGATTAGTGTATTCGCTGTCTGCTTGCAGTCCAGGTGATGGAGCGTTTCCCTGCAGAGAGCGCTGCTGTCAGATGGAGGCAGTGTAGAAAGCATGTGGTACAAGTGGTCTGTGGTTACTCTTGCTTGTACTGTTGTCGGTCTGTCAGTCAGCCACAGAGAACAGCGAAGTTAAATCAAAAAGCTGAAAGTGAAAGCGAGCATTAATAACAATGAAAACTGTCCACTGCAGCCACTGTCTGTGCTCTCCATGTTGTATTTTAATGATCTTCGATTTTTATTTTTCCCCCCACGTATCCCAGCGAATACTCCCTTTCCTATTCTGGCCCACTTCTCAACCAATCAGCATTTGGCAGATGCATACATCACACGCTTCCAGCGAATCCTTGGAGGACTCTGTGTGAGCACATCCCATCCAAACGGAAACATGCAAGCACACGGACAATTTGCAGGACCATAAAATTACACTTCAGTTAGCAAGCAGCTAAATTAAAGTTAAAACTGAAAGTACTAGAACAGCAAATTAAAGAAAACGAAGGAGGGTAACAGACGTAACAACAGCAGAACAGACAAACTGGTCAATCTGACATTATGACGCCATCACTTTTATTGCCATTGACTTTTTGTTTGTTTTTTTAAATTTTGCTTTAGAAGGCAGAAAACATTAATTAATGTGAACCCTTACATCCAACTATCAAATGTACCAGATTCATTTTCATTGGCAGACCCTGAGATGTTGACCAAGAAACAATGACATAATCATGTGTGGTATACAAACACTGACGGGAGTATAAACGCTGACAACACTATAAACAAATATTACAGCACAGCTACTATCCCAGTTTATGACAGCATATATATTCAACCATTTAGGTAATAAGCACCAGCTTGGTTTTAAATGACAGGTTCTCTGCTATGTTAATACATAACATTAAAATGATTTAAATAGTATTACATTCAAATTTGACATCATAATTTTTACTGGAAATGTGTATTGGTTCCAAATACTGACTGTTTCCTCATTATACAATATATATGTATAATCCTACAATCATCTGAGGCAAGTTCAAAGTGTCATTTTCATTTATTTGATCTCTGATTTCTTTTCCCCATAGATTTATCTAGAATTTATCTAGAAAAGATGTATTCTTTTTCATTCAAGAGCACTACCACAACCCTAATATTGATCTGATTTATTTATGATCATATTGTATATAGCTCACATATACACCTTGAAAAATAGAAAAACATGTCCACATTTAATCCCATTATAAAATCTGAGACCAGAGTTTAGATTCTTATTCCCTGATGATAAATGGTACAATTTAAATGACTTAGACTTCCTATTACAAACGCATTACTTTTGTCAACCCTTTATAGCTCACGAAGAGCCACATATATACAGGACAGAGAAAATGGAGCAGAAAGACCCCACTTGTTATTTTTGCCATTAAAGCGAGGTGAGCACATTTATGGTGGATTTCTAAGCCAATCAAAGAATGTTTTGAGTCCGCCGGATACTGTTCTTGTCTGATGAAGTGGAACGGCGACCCCATAACGAGACTATGGTGCCATTAAGATGTTAATGAGCCAAACTGGTGTACACAACAATGTGAATGACGAGACAAAAGGCTAAACAGCACACTATGCAAACCTTAATATTACACTGTGACACTCACAGCTTTTATACAGAGAGAGAGACTAGGAAATCCTAAATAAAGGATTGCTTTATTACAATTTAATTCTCTCACTAACAAGACAACTGGATTGCAATGCCTTGACCACGACTCTGTGGCTTCCCATCAAAAGTTCAGAAATGTTTTCAATAAGTACCACAGCATATTGAACTCAAGTTTCACATTATTGTTTAGAGTAGGAGGAGCGACTTGTTAGTTTCAGTGTAAATTCCAGGAGACTAAACAGCTACACCCACACCATGAGCCTAAATAACACGGGGAAACTCGTTCTAATGCAGATATGAATTCTCATGTATCATTTGGTTTCGTTTTGATGGTAACAACTAGTAACCCAAATAACATCACAAAATGTTTTAGAAATGAAATCATGCACAGCCAGATACATTATTTCAAATGCACAAAGCCTTAAGAGGAAACAGCCCAAGCTGGTTAAAATGTAACAAGGTGAAGAAAAACTGGAGTCCACTGTTAAACCATTGACAGTTTAAAAATAACCGGTCTAATCAGAGGTTTCACACACACTGTCAACAGAACAACATAAACCCTCTTAGGTGAGGGTCACTAGGACTAAACTGCCAACAAAGCAGAGTCCTGGCAGTGAGGCGTTAAAAACGATAAATAAATGATACCGACGTGAAGGAAGCTGTCACAGCAGCAGCAAACATGCGCTGAAGTTGGCGTGATACCGGGATTTGGGGCTGGGGGAGGGGAGGGGAGGGGAGGGTAAGGGCAGATGGCAGACGGGGGGGGCAGCACTTTGAAGTCCTGCAGCCACAGGTTTAAAAGCGGATCAAGCTATTGTGTTAGCCACCCGACGATAAACCAAAAGACATGGACGCACGGAGGGAAATACACTGATTTTTCGCACCGGGGGAAATGTCCTTTTTAAAAAAAATATAAAATAATCCCCCGGCTCGTTAACGTGAGCATTTAAAATCCCAGTTCAGCACATTTTTAAAAAAAAGCATTCAGCTCAGGTACAAAACACAGCCACTGGGTAAGGCTGATTAAAAGTGTGAACTAAACCACTGTCCTTTACTGGTCACTGAGATGAGATATGTCCACAAATGACTGAAATGCTGTTCGCCGACCGACCCGTGTGTCAATGCAGAAAACAGACATGTTTTTCACAGTTACTTCAGTTTGACTACAACTTAACTGTTTCACTTTAAATCTGCTTTCGCAGTTCGTTAGTTCTGCTTGTAACACAACTAAACTGACCTTGGGTCACAGGTAGCTCTGTTGAGAAGTGCTTTGTGTTTAACCGCTAAAGTTACAGCTTCGTTATCAAGTCGAACTACTGAAAAACACGACTTTTAAAAATTATGCGCCTTTCAACTCGTCGAAAAAACACGAGTTTCGGTGTCCACGTCAACGGCTAGCGTTGTTGTACACGTCTGACCGCTCCGAGCCCGTTTCACAGAAATATTCATTAGAGTCAAAGTAGCTCAGCTTCAGCTCAGTCGACAAACTTACCTGCGAAGAGGCTCAACAGTGTGACACACAACCGGGCCGCCGAAAGCTCCATTCCTGCTCAACTATTCCGCCGCTTGTCCAGTGAAACTTGGTCGAAGAACTTGTACTGAATTTGAAGTGAGACTCGGCAGCTCAGCCCCGACACAGCATCCAAACTCCACACCGCCTCCTCCTTGTCCTCCACTCTGTGCAGGTGCACAGCGAAGCGCGCCGCACTGCGTCACGTGACCGCCGCTTGGCTTATCCATCCCACATCCAGCGACGCCCCCTGCCGGTGTCCATGCTACGGTTCGTTCAAGTGTGCCCGTGTCTTCTTATCCGCTGGATCTTTGAAGAATGATTTACGGTACAACGGCACTACTCTGTGTGGATCCCAGCCAGAGGCCCTCATGGACCTTTCCTTTAATGGTTCTCTAAAGATTCCGCTTCAGTCAGACCCCTCAGGGAACTTTTCTTCACGGAAGTTTATTTTGTGAAACCACCGGAGGATGTGCTGGAAGAGAACTGACATATAAAATATTGGATACAACGTTCAACAATTGACAATCGTACAACATTACTTAAAAAGCTAAGGAAGACTTAACTCTTTTTAGTTAAAAAAATAAATAAATAAATAAATGAAATAAATAAATCACAAGACTACTGAAGTAACAGTACAAGAGATTTAGCATCAAGACATACTCGAGTAAGGATGATGGCAGTGAATTCTTGATTGTATTGTTCAGCTGAAATTATTTTAATTACTTATATTGAGCTGGGCAGTTTTATCTAGAATATAATCTGTAATAATCTGCAAAATAAGTAAGCAACTAAAGCTGTTAATAAATGACATCTTGCTAATACAAATTACAATATTTAGATCAGGAAATGTAGTAGAGCAGAAGTACGATGACACATTTTGTACTGTAAAACATTTGAGTAACAGTTCTCAGCTACATTCCACAACTTGACTCCCTGCCATCCAGCTGGAATGAGTATGATTATATTTATATAGCATCAGGTCAACTGTTGCCTCAAGGTGCTTTATATTGTAACCACCAATCAGACGATCATGATGAGCAAGCACTTGGTGAAAGTAGGGAGGAAAAACTCCCTTTGAACAGGGGCAGCCATCTGCCGTGACCAATTTGGGATGACAGGGAAGAGAAGAAGGAGAGGGGACAAAAGACACACTATAAGAGACAACCAGAGTTTAGTACAATCACACAGAGAGTAAAAAAGAGGTGAGTGAAGGAGAAACAGTTAGTGCATCATGGGAAGCCCGCCGCAGTGAGGTCTATTTCAGCATAACTGCTTAGCACCAGCTGAACCAAAGAATTGGAAAACTGAACAAAAAAAGCTCAGTGACTCAAACTTGAGCAAAAGCCTCACATGTGTGAGGAATACACAAACTGGGAAATATATTTGCGACCACAGTTAAAAAATAAGTTAAACACAGCAAACGTGTAGCAAATTGATTGAATAAGTAGTAGCTCAGTAAAAGAAAAAGCAAATATGTTAATAAGATCCAAACTAATCTGAAATCAAAAGAAATACCACGTCATGAACCACCGTCATTTCTTTACATTATATTACGAAGGCACTGCAGCAGTTTCGAAACAAGTGCACAAATAAATAGAAAATACAGCATGTAAGCCAACAAGAGAGTTTCTAAAAAGCTTGAAAGTCAATGTTTGACAACCTTTATTATTCAACACAGACTGAACTCTCTCAGACAAGCTTTCCTGTAACTTCTTTAAGTAGTGTTCAGAAATAGTTCTCCAGGCTTTGATCTCTACCGTGTTTTACAGATTTCTGTAGAGACTCACTGTTGTTCTTCTCTCCTGACCTTCAAACATATTAAAGACAGTTTAAACTAAAATTTCAAGTGTGGATTAATCACCCCATAACATCGTTGCCACTGATTTTTAGTCCAGGTCTTGTGTGATTTTGCATATGTCACCCTTTGGCTGGTAGTAATAGAGTTCCTAAAGATACAATTTTAAATTGTTTGTTAACCTTCCTCTGAAAATGATCAGGCACAACGACTGGACTGAAAATAAGCAAAAAAGTAGCCAATGTCCAAAGTAAACTTTGAAAGACCTCCGGGGAATCTGGAACAGTATTGCTCAAGATCACTTTAAAAAAGACACGGTACTGTATAATTTCAGTTAAAAATAATGTTGTGTATAACATGAAACAGTGGGGCAGTGTTTAGCACTGTCACCTCACAGGAAGCAGGTTCCTGGTTCCTGTTCTCCTTGTGCCTGCACTGGTTGTGCCTGGATACTCCAGCTTCCTCACACAGCTCAAATCATGCACGTTAGGTTAACTTGTTCTAGTTTGGCCATGACTGTGAATGGTGATCTTTCTGTGTTAGCCCTGTGATAGACTGGGAACCTGTGTCAGATGTACCCAGCTCTATGACAGATAGGACGGAGGTGCACAACAAAGTAGATTAGTGTGTGTTAAGAGTTGCTGTTTGTTTAGTGACCTCCTCCCCACCACAGCTTCAGATGTTTCCAGTTGCCAGAAATAAACAGCTGAAATACAAGTAGGGTTTTTTGGTTTTTTATATTTAGAATTATTGCTAAATTATTCAGGTCTTCTTTGTCAGAAGTTATTAGGTATTTGTTCTTAAACACAGGATCGGCTTCTGTGGGCTTTACATTGAGTTTTACTAAGTTTTCAGAAGACTCCTTCTTCTTCCCCTTAAGGTCTTCGGGTACTCTGTAATAATGATAACTTGTGCAGGAGGAGGGCTAAAAGGAGCACTGAGAGTCTTGTATTGTGGCAGCCCTGGAGTCCTCCTACAGGTTGGGCTTCTGAGCTCCGATGTTCTACATATTCTTACAGAAAGCAGTTTTGATATGAGGTTTCACAGCAGAGGAAGGTGACGTTACATCAGTGGGTCTCTCTGGAAGGGCTGTTGGCTTTGTAATTAATTTTCATTATAAAAATGTATCACACACTTGTGTTTTAAATGTACTAAATTTGAGAAAAAAATAATAAATGTGTAAATTGATATTTGCACATCAACCAGAAGAACCAATATTCTGTCCAACCATCGGCACTTACAGCTGCAAGTCTTTTGGAGTGAGTCTCTCCCAGCTTTGCACATCGATCAGCGATGTTTTACTATATGTTGGTCATTGTCATGGTCCCTGGATCGTGGTTTTGAGTTTTTCAGTTTTTGGGTTTGGTTCATTAGTTGTCTTTGCTGTCGTTGATATTCACTTACTCTTCTTACTATTATTGCTTTAGTTTAGCTCGTTGTATTTAGAAGTCCTGTATGATGAGTCTTCAGTTCTTGATAGTGATGGCTCTGAAGGTTATTTAGGTAATATCCTTTGTGTTTCTGTTCCCTCTCCAATCCAATCCAATTTTATTCATAAAGCACTTTAAAATACCGAGCACAGGACCAAAGTGCTGTACAGAAAATAAGTTACAAACAATAGAATAACACAAAACAGCAAAAATAAATAAATAAAACACAAAATACATAAAAATTAAAACAGCCCTATATTAAAAAACAAAACAAGATAAAACAGCATAGAATCAACTAAAATAAAACCCTCTGCCTCAGTTCTGTCATTGTCACGTCATCCATGTAGTTTTGTGTCTCCTCGCTCTGTTCCTTTATCTTTTTTGCACTGAACTATCAGCATTAAAAGCTCATTTTGAGTTTCACATCTGTCTGACATTGAATCTTCTAAAATTAAATAAGTGCACAGCAGAATATGACAATTATTAATTATATATAGAAATTGACTGTAGAGCTAATGGCAGGTTATCAGCCAGAGTGCCTGCAGTTTTAAGTAACTTTATCATTAGGAAACTGTGAACATAACTAACACGCAATTACTTGTGGAAACATCTTTTTCTTTTCAGGCCAGAGGAACTATTCCTGTGTGCGTGACGGTCACCCTGGCTGTGGCAGTAAAAACAATTAAACCTGTAGCACAAAGGTGTGTTTACCAAAATATTTACCCTGATATGATTACTATTATATCACATGCTCTGAAAAATGTTTATCTAGTTTACACATTTGCCTATTAAGTAAAAGATCGCAGGTTTGATCCCCTGCAGAGACAAATCTGATTTTTTTACAGGCAGAATGGCAGCCTGTGTGAAAAATCCACCAAATCAAGCAAGGAGAGGGCCCACTGTGCAATCCCCTTGCAAATAAGAGAGCAGCTGTCAAACTGTCTTGTGCAATGTTTCAGTCTGCCGCTGGTGTAGGAGCCCCAACCAGCAGGTTAGCTGATGCTCAAAAGATTTCGTCACATCCCCCACATCTGTGACCATTTTAATATGTATATCTCAGGTATGTTATTGAATGTGACTGAAGAGTCACGCAACATTTAGTTGAGATTAGTTAGGAACTGAGCAACAGCTCTTTGCCCAAAAAGCCAGAATTTCTGTCCTGATATTGGACCTCATACACACGACACCAGGGAGAGACGCTGTGTGTGCGCGTGTTTGAGTATTTTCTAGTTGACACCAAAACATACAGGGGGAATAATAATAATTTTTAAAAAAATCAAGAGTTTAAAAAAGTGTGATATTTGCATTGATTGGTAGCAAGTTGATAGGTGGTAACACAAAGACAAACAGAAGGTAACACAGTATAGTGAAGAAAATCAAAGAGTGTGTTGTGATGCTAGAAGTATTTAATAAAACTCCATAAATTTAAGCCTTTACTTCTGACACAATTCTTCACTATGAATAAATAAAACATTTTATCAAAGGACAGTCAGTGGCAAACATGAACATTTCCCTTAGTAAAAATACAGTACTTCAAGACTATACGTGTAGTATTCCAATATCAATATCTAATTTAATACAAGTGATTTCTTCCAACTATAACAAATAGTCTAAAGTGCAAAACAGACTTTGTCAAAAAAACATTTCATTTATAAAAAGTTCATGTTTAAAAAGAAACAACAACAAATGGTCAGTCATATTAAAGTTGCCTTCAGGTTTAATGTCCAGTGTGAACAATAAGCACCATGATTCCTAACTGTAACAATGTGCCAGATTTTGGTGTGTTTCCCAATATCCAGGCCCTCCCCTGTACACAGGAGGGACCCACAGGTTGTTCCTCAAACTGTGTGGGGCTCTATTCCGAGGCCTGTAGCTGTAGTGGGGCTGTGGAAGGATATAACCTTTTCCTGGTACCATCTTTTTGGGATGCCACATAGGAGCAGATGGATTCATTTTCTTAAACAGATAAAAAGAGGAAAAATAAATAAGTTACATATATATAAGCTGCCAATTATAGTGGAAAAACCAAAAAACAGTCATAATACTGTAGCTAGATCAAGCTTGACCAAGTCGAGTCAAGTAGGTACTAGTGGACAAGGACTATTAGTGGACCAAGTTTTCATTGTTGAAATGGTTATCATTTATCATCATCACCTGGCTCCTTCACTCATTTGATCAAGTATAATTTTGATCATTTATGGGGTGAAGCTTAACCTAAGAAGCATAGGTGCAAATTTGGCATGCAAACATACACCCATCATTCATCAACTTCATGCATGAAATATTCTTTAAAACAATTCATCCAGGCCTTGGCTAAACATTTAGCCAGAGTGCTTACTGCAATGTCTCCTGTTCAGAATCATTAGCCTGTGTTATCGGGAGTCTTGCTTTGTGTGTGCACTCAAATATTCATTGACAGCAGCAAAATTTTTTCCTCTCATAAAAGACAGAATATATTTGAATGTAGGCAGCCCTCATTTCATGACAGAATACCTGGGAAGCAGAGCATCTGCTGGGGATAGTGAGGGGAGAAGTGCGGGCACTCTCCTCATCAGAAGAGGAACCAGAGTGGTAGTCTGATGTCACCCTCTCCAGTGCACTGGTCACCTTCTTTGCAACATCTTTGCCATCCTCATCGTCACTTGAGAAAGTGGCAACCGAGAAGCAAGGATTTTGCTCACCATACCTAATAATTAGGAGAGACATCAATAATTATTACCTTTAATTAAACACTTAGTAGGAAATTTGTTTAAGAACAGTTTTCTTTAGAAGATTTTAGGGAAAGCATATTACAAAACAAGAATCGCTGTTTTGGTTCATAAGCATCTAATAAAGATAAATGCAGGTAAAAGATTTTTTTTAATTAAACAAAGCCACCAGAGGGCAGAATCACATGTACCAGTTTATATCCAAGTTTCAACAAAATGTTTAACCGCTGTTTCATAAAGATAGTGTTTTCTTGTTGCCAGTAGTCTCATTTGAAATTACAGGAAAGCCTCTTTCACCACTACGCATGAAGCATGTGAGGAATATTAACATGAATGGGTTATCTCACGTTAAAAACCAGTTTGCCGTAATTATTGAGTGATACCGTGTTTAGATTAATGAGAAAGCAATCAACTGAAGCACATTTAAGTGTACAAGATTTACAAACGTTTACAAACTCTTAATCTCACCTGCAACAAACCTCCCCAGGGTCCGCCCACAATGTGAGTTCACGAGGCAGTCCCAGGTCACTGTACTGGATACCACTCTCATGACAGGCCCGAAGGAGCTCTGGATCCTGCCTGTGAAATCTGTTCACGCGGATGCACCTTCAAAGCACACACACAAAATAAACTGCCTTCAGCTTAAACGTGACACCAGAACAATCCGAGGTTTACTCATTTGCGTCCCAGCAGCCCCACCTGTATGCTTGTCCCTTGCTGGGGTTTTCAGGATACCAGTGCCCCTTAAACTTCTCCTGCAGTGCCACAGCCAGCCTCTCAACAAACAGCTCGACCTTCTCCGCTTCCAACTTCTCCCCCTTTTTCACAAGCCTCTTCAGAAAGAACACCACAGCTGCAATCTCTCTCCTCATATTTTACAAGTGTTTCATCACGTATGGACAGCTTCTGTAATGAAAGGCATGTGACAGATCATGTAAAACAAACAAAGAAACAAAATAGATATACAGGTGTAGATCCTACCTACAAAATGTTTTCTGAAAAAAACAAGTTTCCTGACAAATTCCTTTACAGTCTATCACTGCACTATTTTAGGTGGTTTGACTGTTTTAACTATTCTGTACATCCAGTGCCAAAACTCCCTCCGTATCAACAATACGCCTGTGTTCACGTGGCAACACCTGCTATTGTAGGCAACATCTTTAGTTTAAAATGTGGACACAACACCGAATAATAATAATAATAATAATAATAATAATACCAGTATTAACGCAGAGTTCTTTTATTTATGACCTGCTGCCTTCGGTTAACGGTTCGAACCAGAGAAAGGCGGGCTGTGACGCACAAGTTCCATTTAGCCACGCACTTGCCTCGTTCCATAACACGAGCTGCTGTTCTAAATGCGCTATTTAGGCTAACTGGAACACGATAAGGCCCAAGTAGCATTTAAGTTAACTTCAGCTGAGGTTTAAGTTATTGTTATGATAACTATATCCCCACTGGTAATTACAGCCTGTTAATAAAAACGTAAGAGTATTATTCCTTCAAGATCTTGTGGACCTGTTAGCATTAGCAACACGGCTAACGTGGTCATGCTGCTAACAACAGCATTATAAATTTGGCGATGAAATCTACAAACTCAAAAAATATATTTGTATCCTACAAAAAAATATATTTGTATCCTAAAAAACACTTATTTTAATAGGTTCGAATATGGAATAAATATGTAAAACATTACACTAACCTCTCCTTGTGGTCTCCACCGACATGCGGACTAAAACGAATGCTTAACAGGAGGAAGCAACGGAAGAACCCGTCAGTTTTTGTTATTAACTCCGCCCTTTACAACCCAATCCCCGCCCACGGGTAATTTTTATTGGTTCCATCCAACTCAATATAGCGCGTTCATTGGTCGAGTGTATGCCCGTCTTACATAATGAGTCATTCTCGTGATTGTTATGACTCATGGTGAGGTATGTGTTTGTTGCTTATTATTACTGTGGTTACATCGTCTGATGTAATTTCATCTTAACACCGAAGAAAGAGAAAGTAGTTCTTCGTGTGGCTCAGAAGAAAAAGATTAATTTATAGTTTAACTGCGGGTTGCCATGGGAAGCTATTAAAGTTAGTAAAAGCTGCAGTTTGTGATACACGAACTATGTATGATACAACGTGTGATAATGAGTAACAATAACAATTTGCTAGTTTTTATTTTTAAAGACTCTAAAAGTTTAAAGTTCTGGGGTTTGTTT